>NC_080199.1:79331567-79991254 GCF_030028045.1 Hippopotamus amphibius kiboko
TTTTTTTTTTTGGATTTTCAAATTAATTTTGGCCCTGCCAGAAGATAAACTATACCTTCTAAAGTAGGATTTAGAGTTGCTTTCACAAGACACAAGCAAATCATACCTTTGTGTCTCGCCCTCCCCCGGGCTTCCCCAGGTTATTAAAGCAGCGTGTGTTCATTGCATATGTTTGGAAAATACGGAAAAGTATAAAAAGAAGATAAAAATTGTCTGCAATTATATCAGCCCTGATACGACCACTCAGAACATTTTGGTATAAAAGTGGCCAAATTTTTCTATAATTTAAGGAAATTAGGCAACATTACTGAGGAGGGATGTGCCCGTGGTGACAGGCAGAAAAAAGCCAATCAGAACAGCGTGGACAGCATGATCCCAGTTCTTCTGTTACAGAAACACGTGTGTGGCCTCTCTCTGCTCCCCTTCTGGTTGGCTGTCCTGCTGGGCCTGGGAGCACAGGCCCTTCCCCATCTGCTCCGTGCACAGAACCGTCCGAGCGGTCATTTTGGAAAGAAAGGATGCCGTCCTTTCCCTCCAGAAAGCTTCCCACTGTGCTGGGGAAGTTCTCGGCCTCCGGTCCCGCCTTTCCCGCGATCAGCGCCCTGGCCCGCCGGCCGCGTGGCCTCTGCTCAGGCTTCCCAACTTGGGCCCCTCCTTGCCTGCGTGGTGCCCACTCCCCTTCGGAGGCTGGTCTTCGTGTCATGGATTCAGAAGAGCCTTGTCATCTTACGGCCATACCACCCTGAACGCGCCCGATCTCGTCTGATCTCGGAAGCTAAGCAGGGTCGGGCCTGGTTAGTACTTGGATGGGAGAAAAGCCTTGTCTGATCCCCGGTCTGAATCAGGACCCCCCCCCCCCCCCCCCCAGGATTGCAGTGAGAGTCGCTTCTGTGGCGTTTATCAGTTTGTTTCCCTGTACGTGGCTGCGTGTTTTGTCCCGTCACCATCTCTCTCCTCAGGTCTCAGCCCCATGAAGCAGTGGCTTTGCCCGGGTCTCCATCCTCTAGGCCCTAAAACTGGACAGACTCAGAAATGAAGGGATTAAGATTTCCTCCTAAACATTTTTATTTTTAGCATCTGTCATACTGCCTTGTTCAAACAGATGTTCTGTAATTTACTGTAAACAACGGGTGTTGAAAGGTAAACCGAGGCATATTAGACATTGGAGAGTTCATTTGAGCAAACCCCGATCTGAGCTGGGTCGCACCAAAGCGGACGTAGGAGCTGCGGCGACCGGGGCGGGAGCGGGGGGCGGGGGGCGGGGCCGGGGAGCGGGAGGGCGGGGCCGGGGCCGGGGGGGCGGGGCCGGGCGGTCGTGGCCTCAGAGCGCGCGGGGCTCTCCGCCCCCTCCCCCGCCCCCGCCTCCGCGTGGCGCAGCGCTGGCAGTGAACCGCCCTCTGCGGGAATCATAACGGATTTCACTCACTTCCTGGGAATACATTCTAGAGGTGGAATTACCAGGGCAAGGGATAAGAGCGTTTTCACAGTTTTTATTTGAATCAGCACGTTTCTTGAGAAGAAATGTTCACATTGCACTTGTATTTTCACCCCTTCCCACAAGGAGCGAGAGCTCTGTCGTGCTCTCGTCTCGGACGAGAGCCTCTGCTTCGGTCCCCGTTTCATGAACACCTGCCCCAGGACCTGCTGTTTTCTAAGAAGCGTTCAGAGGTCTGCCTTCTCCGTGCTCCCGCCCTGCCCCCCAGCCTCTCCTGAGAAGCCCCGACCGGCCTCCCTCCCCGCGGCCTTTTCCTGAGCCCCGGCCGGCAGCCACCGCTCCGGAGCCGCCGCACTTCCTCATCAGACCCGGCCTCTCCCGGGCCCGGCCCGCCCGCCTGCCCCAGCCGTGTCCCCTGCTTACGCCACGGGTGTCCCCCTCCTTACGCCAGGCTCCCTCCCGCGCTGCTGCGGCTCCCACCGCGCCCCACCCGCCTCTTCCCTGACCCACCCTGCGGCCGCCTCTCCCTCCCATGAATCCGTTTCCATCGGGACCACCCAGGCAGCCGTGCTGGGTCACAGGGGTCTCAGGGTTGGCGGCCCCCCCGGCATGTTCTGCAGGTGAGTGAGCCGAGACCCACCGCAGTAGAAAGCGTCCGTGAAATCAAAGATGATGAGTAGACGTTACACACTGAAAAAACATAGAAAAGGTGGAAGAGAAATAAACAGACTCGCAGAGGCCTGTGGCACAGTACCGAGGGGTCCAGGATGTGTGACGTGTGTGAACTGGAATCCGTGCAGGAGGAAGGGGCAGAAAAATGCCTGAAGCGGTCATGGCTGAAAACGTGCCAGATTTGGTGAAAACTTTTAGGGACAGGCAGACCTCAATAAGATGAGGCTTCACTTTGTTGCGGTTCACGCACAGGGGTTGGGGGGTTAAGTGGAGGCACCGTGGACCCTTGAACGACTTGGGTTTGAACGTCTCCGGCCACTTCTGCACAGATTTTCTTCAGTAAACGAGTCCGTGGACTCGGCGGACTGGGAAGCATGCATGCGGCCGGCTGTGAGGCTGTACCCGGGTTTCGCCCGAGTGGGGCGTCGGCACCCTGACCCCCCCGCTGCTTCCGGGTCAGCTGTAGCAAGGGTCCTGTGTTTGTTCTGACACAGTTAGAAATGAACATTTAAGCAGATTGTGATGTTGAAAGTGCATGTTGCAGCCGTTAGAGGAATCGCTAAAGTAGTCCATATAATTGGAAGAGAGAGAGCCAGAGTCAGGTGAGGAGTTAAAGTGAACAACTGAAGAAACGTTTGATTCACGCGAAAGGAGGCCGGGGGGGGGGGGGGGGGGGGGAACAGAGGAGCGAAAACCAGAGGGGGATAGGAATGGCAGACCTAGATAAAGCCGTATCCGTCATTGCATTCACTGTGTAAAAGGATTAGGCAGAGATCGTCACACGGAATAAAAAAGCGAGATCCACCTGTATCCTGTGTCCAAGGCACGCTTGTTACAAGGACACAAATAGACTGAAGCCAGAGTCTGGGAAAGAGACCTGCTGCGCAGACAGGAAACGTAAACTAGACGCAGTGGCAACACTGAAATCAGACAGTCCCCTGCAAGGCGAGTGTCACCTGGGACGGAGGGACACTTGATGATAGAAGGGCCAGCACGTCAGGGTGATGCAGTGGTGAGAACACGCCTGCGACGAAGCTTCAGACTCTGGGCTGAGGTTGTGACCGAGAGTGAAGAGGGGCCGCGGGCGACCTCCAGCCGCGCTCTCCGGGGACGGGGGGCAGCCTGCAGGGTCGCGCGGGCCCCTCTGTGAGTCAGCTGACCACTCACGTTTAGTGCCTGCTGGATGCCGATGGGAACAGCGTCGAGGCCTGAGCCCGGCGGGTCAGGGGTTTTGGTCCAGAGCCAATAAAAACCAGCTCCGGGGCGTCGTGCCTCCCGCCGTGGACCGAGGTGAGCAGGCACGTGACCCTACGTGGAGGGAGGCGCTGAAAGGCACTTCCTGAACGAAGGTGCCGCCAGCCTGGGCACCTTCCCCATGACGACGCCCGCGCGGTGCCCCTGCAGGCGCGCCCGTGCTGCCCTGACACCCGCGGAAACGTCTGCACCGGTGAGCGGGAATGCTAGTTCCCAGAGGCGCCGGACTCGCCGGGGGCAGGAGATGGTGGCCCGGACAGAGAGGAAGACTCATGTGATCGGTAATAACCCGAGGAATAAATGAAAACCCGTGAATCAAAAAGGAAACAAAGTGGGCCCGCAGGTCAGCGGAAGCCCCAGCCTGCCGGGTTCTGCAGGTGCCCGGTGGGCCCGCTGAGGCTCGGGCCCTTGCTGCCCGGGTGGGGCCCGCGCTGCCCCGGCCAGCGGCTCGTCCGCGTGGAGGTCCACACTGAGCCTGCGGTACACACCTGATTCGGAGGACTTTGTGTAAAAGAGAGAGTGTGAAATATTTCTGTACTTTTCATATCAGTTGTTACATTTGGAAAAGATATATGGGGGTAAATAACGTATTCATAGTAATCCCACTTTTACCTGTTTCTTCTTAAATGTGGCTACGAGAAAATGAAAGTGCCTCTGTGGCCCGTGTTAACTTTGTGTTGGGCGGTAGCCAGTCATGCGGGTCAAGGCGGGTGAGCCGTCCCTCGCTCCCTGCCCAGACATCCTGCCCTAGAATTGCCAACCAGCTTAGAAAGGGCAACTTGTAATTTCACTGCTGTAATCGTTGTATTGTTTTTTAAGTGGTTATTTATATTTGTTATAGAACATTTTAGACGTTGTAGATGAAAACAAAAGCAGTTGAAAATCTTACCTCTGAAAGACAAGCACCGAGATTACGTTTTTAACATTAATATTTTTATAGATATGCACCTTCTTTTTACATGTATATATTTTATAAGAAAACAGCTTTTTGAGTTTTACAAAAGGGTTTAGACTTATTCCATGAATTGCTGCTTCTTTCCATATTCTGGTTCTTTTTCTTCTCACGTTTAAGTCTTCATATTTTTTCAGTTGAATGTTGAACTTTTCTCTCTGCAGGTCTGTAGCTGCCCACACATTGCCAAGATGCCTGTTCTGTTTTTCTCCACACGTAGCCAGTAGCACAAAGCGTGTCATTAATTGGACCTCTCTCCCATCCTTTCGGAAGTCTCAGATCTTGTTTCCCTGTTGGGCTTCCATTTCGTGACGCAGGAACCCAGTGTTCTCGCTGAGGGTGGCATGCGCCGCCCTCCCTGCCCCCTGCCCCCTGCCAGGCCTGGGTGAACCCCGTCCCCGCCACGGGCACCACACGAGGCCAGGCTGCGCGAAGCAGGGCCCGCAGACTGGACCCTAAAGCTTTATTTCTTTTGCAGTTGTGTTTTCTTCTGCCCCACACAGCACCTCACCTTTTTAAAAAAAAAAAAAGTCTGTTGCCAGTTTTTAAACATCAGGAGCGTTCACATTCCGTTTTGGGTCTTTCTCTTCCCTTGTAAAGTAGGAGCCAGTTCTCGTTCCTCTTGTGGACGCCAGTCCCGGGGCTTTAGGGTGGCCCCTGAGGCCTGTGCCCCAGCCTGGTTCAGTGCTGACGCCGGAAGAAGGGCACCTAAGGGCACCTGAATCCCGGGGCAGCAGAGAGGGGTCCAGCCCCAGGACTCCCCCCTGAGCGAGCACCCCCTCCCTCCTCTGAGCTGTTGGGGCACAGGCCCCGGTGCTCCCCCACCCCCTGCGTTTGCTGAAGGAAGAGGTCAGAGGGACACGCAGCCACCTGCCATGGACAGGAGGAAGTCCTGCCATGTGTGACGATGGGTGGACCTGCTCAGCGAGAGAGATGCTGTGCGGTCTCACCCCACGTGGAGTCTCAGACAAAACAGAAACAAGCGCGCAGATACAGAGAGCAGCTTGGGGTGGGGGGGTAGGTGAAGGTGGGCACAAGGGGAACGTGAAAAAGTAGTAGCAGTGGTAGTAAGGTCAGTTATTGCTGATGTCACCATCATTGTTATGACAAAACAGACCCAGAGGATTATCACTCCTGCTCTAGAAGAAAACGGGAAAAAAAGTTAAATGTAAAATTTTCTTTATTTGAATTATAATGAACTTTTAGGTTAGTGCACCAGAGAGGTTAGAAAAAAAAGGGAGGTACTTCACTGGCGGTCCAGTGGTTAAGACTGTGCTTCCAATGCAGGGGGCACAGATCCCTGGTTGGGGAACTAAGATCCCAAAGGTGGAGGAAGAGAGAGGGAGGGAGAGAGGAAAAAAGGAAAAAAAAAAAAAAGGAATTAAAAAAAATGCCTAGAGCACATGAAAAGATGCTCAGCATCACTAATTATTAGAGAAATGCAAATCAAAACCACAGTGAGGTGTCACCTCACACCAGTCAGGATGGCCGTGAGCAAAAAGTTTACAGTGATAAATGCTGGAGAGGGTGTGGAGAAAAGGTTACCCTCCTGCACTGTGGGTGGGAATGTAAATTGGTGCGGCCACTATGGACAACAGTATGGAGATTCCTTAAAAGACTAAAAATAGAACTACTGTATGACCCAGCAATCCCACTCCTGGGCATATATCCAGAGAAAACTCTTAATTCAGAAGGATACCTGCACCCCAGTGTTCATCGCAGCACTGTTTACAGTAGCCAGGACATGGAAGCCACCTAAATGGCCATCGACAGAGGAATGGATAAAGATGTGGTTCATATGTACAATGGGATATGACAGCCATAAAAAAGAATGAAATCGTGCCATTTACAGCGACATGGATGGACCTAGAGATTATCATGCTAAGTGAAGTAAATCAGAGAAAGACAAATACATTGCTTATTTGCATCTTGAAAAAAGATACAAATGAATTTATTTACAAAACAGAAACAGTCTTAAGGAAAAGGAAACAAGTCTTATGGTTACCAAGGGGAAATGTGGGGGTGGGATAAATTAGGAGGTTGGGATTAATACACACGCTACTATGTATGAATTAATCAACAAGGACCTACTGTGTAGCACAGGGAACTCTACTCAGCAGTATACAGTAACATGAGAAAAGAATCTGGAAAAGAGTGGATGTATGTATGTGTATACCTGAATCACTGCTGTACACCTGAAACTAACACAACATTGTCAATCAACTATACGCCAATACAATTAAAAAAAAAAAAAAAAGATGCCAGGTGGGGAATACCAGACAGCAGCCACTGGCAAAGTGTATTCAGCTAAAGAGTCAAAGGGGGAATTTTTATTACTTATTTTTTGCATATGATCAAGATAACGAATGTGTCTCAGAGAAGGTCCTTGTTTCTTTGAAAGCAGGGCTTTGTGGCCTTCGTCTCCCCCCACAGAGTATCTGGAAGATCCCTTCGTGAACAAAGTGAGGCTCCTCTGTCCTCACCCAGGGTGAAGACCTCTAGCAGCTCCAGTTTCCCAACAGCAGCAACACTGTCTGGCGGACTGTATTCCTCCCTGTGACCTCTCTCACCTCCCCCTGCTTGCCCGGCACTGGCTTTCTCAGGCCCAGGTTTGCAGACACCCTGACCAGCACCTAGAAAGCCCTCCTCCTGACTCGGTCCGGTTAGAACCAGGCTGCAGCCAGGCTGGGGGGCTCCAGGGCCGGTGGGGGTCACGGGCCTAGTCCCGTGCCTCCGTGGGGTCCTCGTCCTCCTCACGTGGACCCTCGACCTGTACCCCCATCGCTGCGGTGTCAGTGGGTGAGGTCAGCTCTTCTGATTCGAGGAGGAACGTACAGAGCGGTCAAGTTCAGGTGTTCACTCCCTGTCGCAGGGGTCGTGGGGCGGAGGGGCGGGCAGTGTCCCCCCGGTGCTGCCCCGGGACCAGGCCCGGTGCCCTCGGAGCAGCCCCCTCCCCATCCCGGGCCGGCCTGGGGGGCGCGGGGCGCGGGAAGGAAGCGCGGAACCCGCGCGGGCTGGAGGCCGGGCTGGAGCGGGGCCTGTTCTTCCCGGGATCCTGGGCTTGCGCGGCCACAGCGCCTTCGATCGCTCCATCCTGGAAGCCGCCCGCCCCCGCGGTCCGGAGCGGCCGGGGTGGAACCCACTGCCGACGCCCTCCTCCCAGATGGCGAGTCAAGGACGCCCTTCATTCTGGAAGAATCGCGGGGCTGTGGCCCAGAGAGGATGTGGGGAAAGCAGAGCCGCCGGCGCGTGCCCCGACGTGTGCCCCGACGTGGCACCGGGGCGCGGGCTGGGGCTGGGCTGGGCTCCAGAGGGCAGGTGCCCGCTGACCGGGGCCTCGTCTGCACGTGGTGCTTGTGGCCGGGCCGCCGCAGCCTGTGGACGGAAACGCTTCCTCCTGCCCGTTCCGGGAGGTCCTTGTCGTGGGCACCGCCCCCCCACTCCCCGGGGAGCCGGACGTGCTCGGAACAGAGGTCCTCGCGGCGGCTGGGCACGCCTGCCGGGCTCGGCCGTGTCACCGCGAGGGTGTGGTGCTCCAGGGACGTGCTCTTCAGACGGAGGGGCCTGGGGATCTGTCTGGAAGGGGAGGGGTGTGCGGCCACCCGGCTCCACCCTCCAGCACGGCCGGGACCACGTCCCTGGTCTCCACGAACACATACCAGTGAAAAAACTAAGACGCTTAGTTTTTTGAGAGATTTAAAAGTTAATTAAAAATTTAAGCAAAAAGACATGATTTCATTTTTCTAAACTACAGTTCCTCTGGAGCAGCCTGTGAGGGCACCAGGCACCGCACAGGTGTCCACGACAGGCGAGAAGAAAGAGAGGCAGGCGGGGTTGTGGCCCTGCTTCCCCAGGAGGAAACCAGACGCCGTGATGACTTAACTGGCGTGAAACACACTAGATCTTGTCATCGCCTGGGTGCTCGGCTGGAGGAAGAATGTGAAGTGTTATTTGTGAATTTCTGAGAAGGGCGATTTCATTTGGTTGAATCTGTAAAGTTAAGGCACTGGGCAAATGTTCTTTCTGTGTCTGTGTCACACTCCGCCTTCCTTGGCCCCGCAGACGTTGGGCTGTTGCCCAGAGTGGACTTTCAGGCTGAGAGCAGCCCTGCGGGTCCGCGGAGCCGGCAGAGACCCGGGCTCTGACTCGGGCACCGGGCCGCAGTGCCCCGGGGGTCCCAGCATCTGGGGAAGGGGTGCCGGCATCTCAGAAGGGGTCCAGCGCAGGCTTTGTTTCAGACGCGCGGGCGCGTGGCCCCGGCCGCGGGAGCGCTGTGTGCGGAGCCCCGCGGGTGCGGGCCCTTCCGGAGGAGGCCGCTGCCTGTGCCTCCAGGTCCCCGCGCCCGCAGCGGAGATGCGCCGGTCCCCCCGGAAGGGGAACAAGCGCCGTGGGAGCCTCTCCTCCCCGCCCCGTCCTTGTCACCGCCGCGGCTTTGGGTGACTTGAGAGTCCGTCTCCGTCTCGGCTTTTCCGCCCTCGACGCACGGCCGGCGCGCTCATTTCTCGGGGCGCTCGTGGCAGGCGGGACGGGGTCGGGGTGCGGGGCCTGCGCCCGCGCGTTCGCGCCAGTCCCTCCCGCGGCCTGTCCCCGCGACCCAGCGGGGCTGCTCACGGCATCTGCTGGGAGCGCCGCCTTAAAGTGGGGGCGCGCTGGGGAGAAAGGCTCGCGGGCAAAGCCCCCGGGAGCCTCGGCAGGCGCTCCCAGTGAAACTGGGTCACCTCTGCGGCGGCCCAGGGCTTTGACATTCCTGGCCCGCGCAGAGCCTCCGGCGCTGGGGACCCGCCCCGCGCGGAGTGGCCGTTTCCGCGGCCCCGGGCACGCGTGGGGGCCTCGTCTGGTGTCCAGCCGCGCCTGCGGGCACCTGGGCAGCTGCGGAGCCCCGGCCTCCCTGTCACGAGGAGCGTCCCAGCCGCGGCTCACGCGTGTCCGTGGAGGGTGGACACACACGAGGCCTCTAGAAGCCGTCTCAGTAGAGCCGAGAGCAGGAAACAGGTGCTTTTAAACGGCAGCCCGAGAAGAGGTGAGAGGAGGTAACGGGCTCGTGGGTCGCGACACCCGATGACCCGGTGGCTCCTTGGCTGCGTTTCTGGAAGGTCGTCAGGCCCCGCTGCGCTGAGATGCCACTGTGAGCATGTCGGCATCCGCTGTGGGTTTTTTTTCAATTTATACAGTGAGGTCGTATGGCGTGAGCCGCTGGAGTTGTTTGCTCTTGGCCCGTCGCGGCTGTCTGTTCATAGCTGGGAGTGATGGCCGCAGCGCGGGTGGCAGGGGCTGTGCGGTGGCGTGACCGCGGTGACCGGCTGGCGGCCAGGCTCACAGGTGCCCACGTCTGGGCTTGGCTTCTCCAGGGCAGGGGAGGCCCTCAGCTCTGTGAGGTGGGGGGGGGCCCCAGAGGGCTGCGGCCTGGCTCGCGGCGTCCTTCGGTTCACTCCTGTGCTGCTCGTCAGCCCCTCGCTGTGCCGCTGCAGCCTCTGGTCGGAGCTTCTGGCTCAGCGTCCGCAGGGCCGGCCGGGGCGGTGGGGCCCCGAGTCCTGATCCTCTCCTGCCCCGGGGGCTCACCGTTGGCTCCTGGGCGCTTCGCCCGCTCCCTCTGGCTCCGCTATTCCAAAACGTCCTGTGGCCCCTTCTCCGCTGTGACTGCCATGTCACAGCTCTGATGGAAAATGAGAGTGACTTTGTGGCTGATGTACCAGGTATGAGCCCAAGTCCCGTGTGTTTTGTGACCCACTGTTTGTGCTTGGCTTAGTTTACTTTACGGTATACTGTAAGCACTTCCCCATGTGGTTGCGGGGTATTCTCTGACACTGTCTGAAAAAACAGTGTTGTGTTCCAGTGAATGGATGACAGACCTTAGTCTATTTTAGGGCACTCGGGTTGTTTGAAAGTTGTCACACACACACAGGTTGTTTGAAAGGTGTCACACGTAAGGGACAGCTGGTGGGTAGACTCTTCGTTAACCCTTTCATTGCGGGATGGAACCTGCTGGGCCCCAGGAGGTCCTGTTGGACACCAGTTGTCCAACAGAGGATTTGAGCCAGTTTGCAGGTGGGGTTCCTGTGGAGGGGTGGGGACCCAGGAGCAGGTGTCGAGCGGCGGGTGACTCGGCCCCTCCGGAGGCCTCCAGGGAGCCGTCACGCGGGAACGGTGCCCTCCTGCCTCTTCCACGTGCTCACGAGGTGGGGCCGCCGGGGCAGCAGTGGCCGGGCGCTGGCAGGCTCGTTCCCTCGTTCATTCACCACTTTCCCAGCGCCCAGGCGGTCCTGTCCGCCAAGCCCGTGCACACGGACGCGAGCGGGACGCAGTTTCCGGCCCGAGACCTTCAGGGTCCGCAGCGGGATTGCGGAGCAGGAGCCTCGGCCGTGGGTGGGGCGGGCAGCACGCGGCCTGGTTTTCCCGTCCCAGACGCTCGTGACGGCTGATGGGCGTGTACCATTTCAGACGTTCGTAGAGGCGGAGAGAGCAATGGAGCATTCTCCCGCCTTTGTTCCGGAGACGTGGGGTGACGCTGTGTCACACGTAGGCGCTCCCCGGTGCCTCCGCCCGGGTCCTCATTCCCACCCGCGTGCGGTGCTTTTGCTGCAGGTGTGTTCTATAACCAACCCGCAGTATTGTTTTACAAGCTTTTGGAAAACCCTGTGTGGTGTGATTGTGCATCTTCCTTTTCCAGCTGCATCGTGTTTTGAGGTTTATCCGTGTTGATGGACAGACTCCCGTCTCTGTAATTGCTGAGTCATTTCAGCGCCACGTAAGCGCCTCCGTTCTCCCGCCGATGGATGGTCACATCATTTCCAGTTTTCCATTCTCAACAGAAGTGCAGTGGGTGTTCTCCCGTGTGTCTTCTTGTGAACACGTGGGGAATTTCTCCGGAAGCGGAGTTTCTGGGTCACAGGCTGTGAGCACCCTGACTACCAGGTGCTGTCCTGGTGTTCACAGGTCGGCATCCCGGCCACAGCCTCTGCGGGGAGGTCTCCCTGCCCTTGCCAACACTTAGTGGTGTTGGGCATTTTGAACACTTGTTACTCTAATGAGTGTGAGATGGTCCCTGGTTTTAAAGCATTGCAGCCCCTGGTTACGGATGAGGTCTGAGTTCTGACGTGACCGCTGGCCGCGTGAGCTTGGGAGCCAGCTGCTCACCCTGAGCCTCAGCTTCCTGATTTTGTTAAAACACCAGCAGCCGCATTGCAGAGCGATTCCGAGACCTCGTGCCCGGCTCCTGTTGCCTCTCTGTCTCAGTCCCGAGTCCTCCCCCCAGCAGCACCCAGCAGCCTGTGCCGCGTTGAACAGACCCCCCCCCCCCCCCCCCGGTCTGCAGCACACAAGCCGGGGTCTCCCTGGGCTGCGAGGGGCCCTCTCGGGAACCCAGCAGGAGTCCGTGGGGCCCTGGACGGCCCCTGAGCCCGCCCCCTTCTCCCCTTAGAGCCTGCTCTCCGCAGAGCAGCCGGGGACCCTTTTAAACCAGACGTCAGATCTTGTGCTCGAAGCCCTGGGTGGCTTCCTGCCTCACTCAGGGTAAACACCAGCGTCCTTACACAGCTTTCACCCTGGGGGTCGGCACCCATTTAAATCCTGAAATCACTTTAGAGACGTTTAGAACCACGGGGCGGAGTCAGCCAGAAGGCTGCCTGCATGGCAGCTGTGTTCTCCACCATATGTGTCCATTCCCAAGTCACACTGTAACTTTTTCTCCTTTCCTTCCCTTCCCCTCCCCCTCCTTCCTTCCTTCTTTGTTTTCTGGGGGTTTTTTTTGTTTGCTTGGAGGTTTTTTTGGCCGCACCTCCAGGCCTGCAGGATCTCAGTTCCGTGACCAGGAATTGAACCCCAGCCACAGCAGTGAAAGCTCGGAATCCTAACCACTAGGCCACCAGGGGATTCCCTAACTTTTTCTGAAAATTACATAAGGGACTTCCCTGGTGGTCCAGTGGCTAAGATTCCACACTCCCAATGCGGGAGGTCTGGGGTTCCATCCCTGATCAGGGAACTAGATCCCACATGCTGCAAACCAAGAGTTCGCATGATGCAACTAAAATCCTGCCTGCTGCAATGGAGACCCGGCACAGCCAAATAAATAAATTAAAAAAAAAAAGAAAGAAAGAAAGAAAATTACATAAAAACTACATAGCCTGGAAATTAGTCTTCAGTACCATATTTCATAATTAAAATATACATTTTAGTAAATTATACTGTATCTTTCAAGGGTGTAAAAGTATCAGAAGACTGCCTTGCTTCTTAGATGACCCTATAGCTTTCTAGATCTCTCCATTTACTTGATAACATTTTAAAAAACAGCCACAGTGAAGAGAGCTCTCTGCGGTTGGTATCCAGACGTCCCCTCCGCTTGAGGCCCGTGGGGTGACGGTCCCAGCAAAGTGGGACAGAGGCCGTGCAGAGGGCTGCAGGCCACACGGGAAACAGCAGCTGCTCACTTAAAGCGCAGAAAGGGGCCTGAAGTTCTGTGACTGAGGATGCTCGGTGCAGAGGCCCATGTGCTGTTTGTGGGTGAGACATCTGAGGGGCAGAGCTTGACGGCGGCATTGCCTGCACGGGAAGCATCTGCCCACACACTCAGCCCACTGGGCTTCTGGAGCCAAGACTGGCTTGTAGCCGATGAGGAAATCTGTTCTTCCGGAGCCACACTGAGCCCCTGGTGCTTCAGCTCTGCTGGCTGGCCCATCTCCTGGCGTTCTGACGTCCAGCCACGGCACAGGTCAGGCCTGCGCGGCTCCGTCTTGTCTCCACAGGTACTGGGCACTTTTCTCCGACGGGACCTGCCTCCCTGGCCCCTGCAGGCGCGTGCGCCCCGGGCCAGGTCCTGCTGCTCACACGCTGGCTGTCGCCTCCCGCTTCCCCCTCCGGCAGCGTGGGCTGAGGCTGAAACTGAGTCCTTTCCTTCACAAAAGCCTTTTACCTCTCACAGCAGAGGTCCCAACAAGAGTGTGAGTTAAGGGGCTTCCCTGGTGGCGCAGTGGTTAAGAATTCGCCTGCCAACACAGGGCACACGGGTTCGATCCCTGGTCCTGGAAGATCCCACATGCTGAGGAGCAACTAAGCCCATGCACCACAACTATTGAGCCTGTGTGCTGCAACTACTGAAGCCTGCGCACCTAGAGCCCATGCTCCACAACAACCGCAATGAGAAGCCCACGCACCGCAACGAAGACCAGCCTCCGCTCGCCACAACTGGGAAAAAGCGTGTGCATAGCAACGAAGACCCAATGCAGCCAAAAAAAAAATAAAAAACCAGTGTGAGTTAAAACTCCACATTAAGCCCCTTCTTGATCCTCCTCCTGGGCCCCGGGGGACAGTGGTTGGAGGCTCTTGGTCCTGTCTTCTCTTCGGTGTCTTCTCTCTACCCCATCAGAGTCCACAGTGCAGGTTCAGAACCAAGGGTGCAGAGCTAGGAGCTTGGCAAGCCCTTCCTTCTGAACCCTTGTCCTGACCTCTGAACCTGCCCTGAAAGAGCCGGGGTCAGGGCAGTGGTGGCCAGCCAGAGCCCTGCCTGGTGGGGGAGCAGGAAGGCTGGCCCTGGGCCCTGTGGCACTGCGTGACCCAGTGCAGACCATCCAGTGAGGCCATGCTGTCCCTGGGCTTTCTCTGCCTGCAGCCTTTTCTTCTGAGCTCTGCCTGCCCCCAGCGGCACCCTCCGTCTGGCCTTCTCAGCTCAGGCTTTGAGAGCATCTGTCTCTCTAATTTAGCGTCAGGTTTCTTAGTGTTTGGAAACCGCAGACCTCTGCCCACTGGTGTCACCAGCCCTCTGGCTCGTGGTGACCAGGCTTTCCCTGGAACCTGTCTCCTGTGGGGCCCACACCATCCATCCCTGTGCTTCTGCCACTGGCTCTTTCCTCCCCCAGAACTCAGCTCGAGGCTGGTCTCTCCCTTGCAGCGATGATCTGGCTCCTTCCTTGTTTCCTGGGGCGGAAGAGATTGTCTCAGAGATTTTGTGAAAGGGAGGCACGTGGTTTTGGGTGTGTGTCTGTTTTTTTAGTGACTTGTACACGGTGGATATTAGAGGACCTGCCCCTAAAAGCAGGCATGTGCTGGTGGGGGAAGGGCTGGGGGAGGGCCTGTGTCCTCAGCCCCCTGTGCTTGGGTGCTGCTGGGTGGTCTCCTGGGGCAGTTAGCGCCAAGGGGGGGTCTTCCTGCCAGAGCACAGGGTGGGGGCCAGGCTGGGGAAGCCCCTGCAGGGCTGGTTCCCTGAGCTGAAGCCTTGACTTTGGATTAAACGCAGAGGACTGCTCTCCAAGGGCGTTGTGATCTGGCGTGACAGTGCACACCCGCACACTGCTGCCTGCACTGTCCGCGCTCTGCGGAAACCTCGTTTTGAGGTGTGAAAGCATCCTCCGTATAGTCCTGATCTTGCTCTATCGGACTTTCACCTGTTTGTCCCCTGAAAGCAGCCCTACGAGGATGAAGATTCACTTCTGGTGAAGAAGGGAACACAGTGGTGCATTCGTGGCTCACAGCTCAGCCTGAAACATTTTTTAATGAGGCAGTACGAGAACTTGTTGACAGATGGACCATGTATTGAAAAGCAAGGGGATTGTGTTGAAAAATGATGTATTTATCTTTTCTAAAAGTTAATTAAAATAAATGCTACAGCCAGAGTGCGGATAGTTTTTGACTCGCCCTTGTACAATAACATTCTCAGTTTCTCTGTGGGTGTGTGTAAACTCATAGGGGATTTTGGTGGTTTCCCTGGAATGTGTCACACCCTTGCTTCCCTATCTCTGTAGTGCCAAGAGTCAAATGCTTAATATTTATCAACCATCCCTTGAACTCATGGACCTTCTGAGTTGACGGGAGCTGTGGGACGACCTTGTGAGATCTTGCCCTCTCATTGGACTCGGCTGTGATCTGCGGAATATTTGTCTTCTGCCTGCAGTTATGTAGCTGGATAACAGCTTTATTATGAAGGAATTGAGCGTATGCATAAGTATTCTCATTGTCTTACCCTCTTTTTAAAAAAAAATTTATTTATTTGCACCGGGTCTTAGTTGTGGCAGGCAGCCTCCTTAGTTGTGGCATGCGAACTCTTAGTTGCAGCATGTGGGATCTAGTTCCATGACCAGGGATCGGACCCGGGCTGTCTGCATTGGGAGCACGGAGTCTTATCCACGGAGCCACCAGGGAAGTCCCTGTCTTACCCTCTTTAACAAAAAGAAATCATTGCATATTTCAGCATAAAACAAAACTCAAACTTCTTTCTCTCATGTTCCAATCGAGTCCTTGTTTGTAGGCATAATTTGTACGTGGTCGTGAGGCTGACACACAACATTTTGCACGCCAGAATTTCTGCACGTCGTCTGCGCTGTGGAAAGTTGCACATTTTGTTCCCTGTTGTATACACTGTGGAGGCGAATATTAGATGCTTGGTACAGCATTTGTCCAGGAGGAGAATTTTTTGGCTGCATTAAGTGTGTCCCAGGGAAAACATTAATTACAGTCACGGGACAGGTAAGCCCTTTCTCACTCCCGCCCCACGTGCTCCTGTTTCAGGGGCTGTCAAATTCTGACAGACATCTTTATGCAAATTGATTTAAAAATTAAAAAAAAATTTTTTGGCTGCGTTGGGTCTTCGTTGTGGCTCTCAGGCTTCTTTCTAGCTGTGGCACATGGGCTCAGTAGTTGCAGCACACGGGCTTCGTTGCTCCGTGGCATGTGGGGTCTTCGTTCCCCGACTAGGGATTAAACCCGAGTCCCCTGCCTTGCAGGGTGGATTACCACTGGACCAAGGGAAGTCCCTGCAAATTGATTTTTAAAACAGAATTCTTTTAAATTAGCCTGAGAGTTTCAGGAAGTAAAATTATTAAATCAGGGCACAAACAAATTTAATAACTTTTGATATTCGTTCACAAGTATTCACCTCAAAGGACCAAAGATACGTGATTGTGAAGAGTTTCACACCCCCCGCCCCATTTTTCTTTGTAACTACAGTATTTTGTTCTGGTGTTAACAATTCAATTTAAAATGCTATTTTGTGCATGTTTCTTTGATCCTTGGTAAGGTTGAACATTTTCCATGTTTGTTTAATTTTAGGCCAAATTTCTTCATTCCCTACCTATAAGCTACTTAAAAAAACAAATCTTTTTCCTCGGAAGCGCTCAGCAGTTGCCCTCCTTGCTGTCGGGCCGGGGCCTTTGGGGAGAGGGTGGGAGTGGTGCCTCGTCTTCTTGTCACCTGCACATATTTCAGATTCACAGGCACTTGTGTTTTCTTGACTTTTTCTCTCCTCGTTCTCTGGGAACCGCACAGAAGGCCGGCTCGGGCCCCACGCTCTCTGCGGGGGCCTGTGTTTCTGGCTCGGGCCCCAGACAGGCTGGGTCACCCTTTCCTTCTCCGTCACCGGCCGCTACCTGCCCTTCAGGCTCCTGAAGGCACCGGCTCTGGGGCTGTGGGCACTTTCAAGCCGGCAGGTCAGGGATGGCAGGGCAGGCGGGAGGGGCCGGGGGTGGCACGTGGGCAGCCGTGCAGACACCGGGCCTGTGCACACCTGGCTCACGAACGCCGGGTGCAAGCGTGCCGTGCAGCCGGGGCCGAGCCTGCGGGCGTGTGCGGGCGTTCCCGGGCAGCTAGGCCCAGCGCCTGCACCACAGCTGGCCTCATGTCTGGGCGCTGGAGTCACAGAATCGGGGTCCTGCTGGCTGGTGGGTGGATAGGGTTGTGATTCCTGACGGACATAGAAATGATTCTGTGTTTCCGGCAGGGTGGTTTTTTTTTTTTTTTTTTTTTAGTATTTATTTTGGCGGCGTGCCAGGTGTTGGTCGCAGCACTCAGGATCTTCATCGCGGCGCGCAGACTCTTAGCTGTGCCGTGCGGCGTCTAGCTCCCCGACCAGGGCTCGAACTGGGCCCCCTGCATTGGGAGTGGGGAGTCTTACCCACTGGACCGCCAGGGAAGTGCCTTCCTGCAGTTTTTACAGCATGGCTGTACATATATGTCTAGTGGTGCCTCAGACAGTTACCGTGCAGACACTGCACATTTGCTCAACGTGCTGGGAGGGACAGACGGCGAGGGTAAGACTGCCTGCCCGGGTCGTTTAGGAGACAGGCGGGCTCCGTCGTGGGATGGGCCTAGGCTAGCGGGTCAGTCGTGCGGTGTGAGACAGCCCTGTGAGCCGGCTCTCCCCGCAGCTCAGGGTCTGAACTCTGCCCTCTCCTCCGTCCCAGTGCAGCTCTGGTCACCATCTCCAGCCTCGTGAGCTCTCCCCTCCACGTGCTCCCCCCGAAGCCGCCTCCCTGCCAGCCTCCTCCCCAGCCCTTGGCTCTCCCGGCAGGGCTCTTCCTGCCTCTTCTCTCCCCAGATCCCCGAGGCCACAGGCACTCCACGGGGCGGGCCAGGATGGAAGCTTGAGTTCAACATTACGCGCACACTCGGTGGACGTGAAGCACCAGAGTCCTTCCTGCCCATGTGCTAGACGGGTGGACGCAGCTGGGAGCCCCGCCCGTCTCGGCCCCCGCCCTCGCAGTCCCAGCCAAGGGGCAGACACGCGGGTCCGCGGACAGGTCCTCTCCGGTAGCCTTGAAAAGCGCCTAGCCCGGCGCGGGGAGAGTGGCTCATCCGGCCTCAGGGTCTGCCGTGGCTCTTGGCTGACCGGCCTTTGTCTCCTGCGGCAGAGCAGCCCCGTGCGTCCTTCTCTCGGCCGGGGTCCTGCTGCCTGCACCCGCTTTCTCTTCTCCTGTCTGGGCTACAGCAGTCTTCTTGTCAGCGCGTGCCCACCCTGGTGTCCTCTGACCCCTCCCCTCCTGCACCTTCTGTTCCCTCCTGCCCGCCTGCCCTTCCCACTTCACAAGACTCTCCGTCCATCCTTGAAGGCCGCCGTCTCTGTCGACCCAGGGGCCACAGACCCGTAGCCTGTCCCCATCCTGCCTCCCCGACTCCTCTGGCCTGTGCCGGGTCCATCCGGCTCTGCCCCGGTCCCTCCTCTCAGTGACCCCCAACTCTGCTGGGAAGCTCCCGCAACTGCCTTCAGATGAGGGGCCCGTCTGTGGTCCCTCCCCCGGCCCCGCCCCCCTCCCACCTCCCGCCCCCCGCCCCTTCTCCCCTCCAGGCCCCTGCTCTGACCAGTACCCCCTGCCAGAAATACCTGCTTCCACCAGGCCCTCCAGCTGCCCAAATCCCGACTGTCTTTGAAGGGCCGGCTGTGCCTCCGTCTGGCCTGTGAACAGTCCCTGGTCCCTCTCCATCCTCCAGCCCTCTTCCCCGGGTGCTCATCCCGCCAGCGGTGCTGGGACTTGTCCTGGGGCCGCTGTCCTCTCTCGCCCACTGAAGCCTGCACTGGGCATTGTAAACAGTAGGCGTGCACCCCGCCCCCCGGGGCAGGGGCTCCCTCCCACAGGAAGCCTGGGGTGGGGAAGGCCGGTTCTCTGACTTGCACAGACCAGACAGGGAGTTATCAGGCCAGTCGTGGAAGGTTTCACAGCAGGAGCAGAACGTGCGGTCTTCCAGGCCCTCCGTCTCGGTCGGGGGGTCACTGTGCGTGAGGTTGTCATCGGCCCCTGAGGACGCACCCCCAGCGGCGCCGGAAGGCAGTGCCTGGAGGCTTTGTGTCGAGGGGACGCGTGTCCAGGCTGACGTTTCTGTCCCCCAACCCCGTCCCCAGGAGATGGCGGGCAGGGCCCTCAAGCAGACGGGCAGCCGCAGCATCGAGGCCGCCCTGGAGTTCATCAGCAAGATGGGCTACCTGGAGCCGGGCAAGGAGCAGATTGTGCAGGTGGTCAAGCAGACCTCCCCAGGTGAGCGCTGGGCCCGCGGGGAGGGGCCGCAGGGAGGGCCGCGCGGCTGTCCAGCTGCCCGCCTCCCTCCCAGCAGTGGGGGCGCTGGGTGGGCCACCCAAGGGTGGGGGCAGCGGGTGGCAGATACAGCACTGAGGTGGGTGCTTCCTCCCTGGGGGGTTTGTGACCTCGTTTTGTTTATGAAAGATGGGAACATTCGTTGGATATTAAAATCAGTCAGCCCAGCAGGCTGCTTCTACTTTCGCTTGGGCCTGTGGGGGTGTCTTTGAAGGAGACGCTTATTTCACTGATTCTGAAACACCATTTCCCAATCTGTGGCCTCTTAAGAGCCAGAGGCCTTGGGCAGGGGTGTGGGAATGCCCCCTGGGCAGGCCCAGAGGCCCCAGCACTAGAGGCCCTGCCCTGCTGGCTGTCACTGAGTCTCTCTTTGTGGGCAGAGCAGACGGGGCCATTTTTGGGACCCGAGGTCCCTGGGTGTGATAAGGGATTCAGGATATTGAACAGAAGGCGTTTTCCCTGTTTTGTGGGAGACCTTGGATAAGCCCAGTTCATCTGCTGAGTGTGGAAGGTGCGCAGGCTTTGTGCGCTGCACCTTCCTTATAAAGAGGACACAGGTTTCTGTTTTCTCCTTGATTGAGGAATTTCCTTAAACAGTGCCTCGCTGGCCACCCCTGTCCAGACTCTCAGGGTCCAGGGGTGTGTGCTGGAGCACAGCCCCTCGCAAGGCAGCGCCCTGCTCTGCGATGGTCGCACACCTGCCTTTGTGGTGGTCTTGCTGCCGCATCGCCTTAGCCCGGGAACGAAGCCGTCCATGGGCTGTGGCTTCTGCTGGAGGCACACCTGTGCTGGGGTCTGGGCTCTGCCGGGGGCGGGGCAGAGCCTTGGTGGGCGGCGCCTTCCCGGCCTTCAGCCTCCCGCTCTCTCCTCCGCAGGAAAGGGCCTGGCGCCAGCCTCTGTGCCGCGGAGGCCGAGCTTCGAAGGCGCCGGTGAGCCCTTCCCGCCCTACCCCCAGGCGAGCGGGCCGGCCTTCGAGGGCCCCGCCGGCCTGGAGGAGGCGCCCCGCCAGTACCCGGACTTCCTCTTCGCCGGCGTCGGGCCGCACTGCCGTCCGCACCCGCCCAAGGGCTACGCCGCCGCCGCCGGGGAGGCCGCCGGGATGAGCGGCCCGGGGGGCCCGGCGCCCCCGCTGCAGGGCGCGCACTACAGGGCCCCCCTGCTGGGCCCCGCGGAGCCGCTGGGCTACGGCGTCCAGCGCAGCCCCTCCTTCCAGAGCAAGGCCGCGCCCGAGGCCGGCGCCTACGCGGCCCTGGCCGCCAAGGCGCCGCCCGGCCTGGCCTTGCCGCCCCCGGGCGCCGGCGCCGCCTACGCGCCCCACGCGCACGCCAAGCCGCCCCACGCGGGGGGCCCCCGGGGCGCCGTGTTCGCGGGCGACAGCCCCCCGCCCGGCCTGGCCGCCCCCCCGCGGACGCCGGGCGCCGAGCGCTTCGAGGCGGGCGCGCCCCCCGCGCCGCAGTGGCCGAGCGCCGGCCTGGCCCGGCGGGACTCGCTGCCGAAGCCGGGCCCCGGCCGCACCGGCTCCTTCCGCGGCCCGCAGGCGCCCCCGCCCAGCGCCGTCACGGCCGTGACCGCGGCGCACGTGCTGCGCGCCGTGAAGAGCGTGCGCGTGCCGCGGCCCGAGCCCCAGACGGCCGTGGGGCCCTCGCACCCCGCCTGGGTGCCGCCGCCGCCGCCGCCGGGCCCCGCGCTCGAGGGCCTGGAGCCGCAGGACGAGCCCGCCGCCGCCCCGGGCCCGGGCCGGCCGCCGCCCTACCCCCGGCACCTGCTGCGCGCGCAGGGCCGCGCCGAGTACCACGTGGACGGGCTGTGCGCCGGGCTGCAGCAGGGCCTGCGGGGCGGCCGCGCCGCCGAGCCCCCCGACGGCAGCCCCCGGAGCCCGCGGGGCAAAGCGGAGAAGGCGGGCAAGGACCGCAAGCAGATCCAGACGTCGCCGGTGCCCGTGCGCAGGGGCAGCCGCGACGAGGAGAAGCGCGAGTCGCGCATCAAGAGCTACTCGCCGTCCGCCTTCAAGTTCTTCATGGAGCAGCACGTGGAGAACGTGCTGAAGACCTACCAGCAGAAGGTGGCGCGCAGACTGCAGCTGGAGCAGGAGATGGCCAAGGTGCGTGGGGGGGGGGGGGGGCGGCGCAGGCCGGCGGGCTCCCCGGGGAGGGGGTGGCGGGGGCCCCACCTGGAGCAGTCCCGCCATCGCGTCCCCTCTCCCTGACTCCTGGTGGGGAGGGCTGTGTGTGATGTGATAAACATATTGGTTTTCATGGTGTGTCCTTACCCGTGAACAGGTCCCTCAGGATTTTCTAACTAGTAAGGAAACATTTTGAAAGTGTAGAAACAAACTTTGAAGTTCTATACATTGAAATTGTGGGATTTATAAAGAAAAGTACATGTAGTAGTGATTTATCTATTCCTTAATAAAGTCAGTAGTTAGTAAATAATGTTTGAAATATACCATAGTTGACACTAAATTGGGAGAGAACGTAATTATTAATGAAATTGTTTAGATTAAAATGCTACGGTAACTTCAAATTCTAAAAATAAGATTTGTGCCTTTCCTGCTGTCCCATTTTCATTGACTTTTTTCTTTTTGTTTTCCCATTTTCCCCTGAACTGTTATTAAATTATTACATTGGTCTTAGAGTTCCAGAAATTTCGTGGTCCCCTTTCCCACAGATTTTTACTAATACAAGTTTCCTTTAGTTTTTAGAGCCTAAAGTCACCCGGGGAAGAGGTCCCTATTGTTAAGTCTTCCCTTTCGATTCCAGATCTGTGACTTTGTGTGGATGTAAAGAACACAGTTTCTTGCTTGTGGTGTCTGGCCCGATTCTGGTGGTTTCCGCGGATTGAGTGGGGTCCTTTCCATTCTGGGCCTCTTCCCCCCCACCCCACCGTGCCCTCCCCAGGGCTCCTCCACGTGACCCTCCCTTGTTTCCTGCTGCACAGGCTGGGCTCTGTGAGGCTGAGCAGGAGCAGATGAGGAAGATCCTCTACCAGAAGGAGTCCAATTACAACAGGCTTAAGAGGGCCAAGATGGACAAGTCCATGTTTGTGAAGGTGAAGACCCTGGGCGTCGGAGCCTTTGGGGAGGTGTGCCTGGCCTGCAAGGTGGACACGCACGCTCTGTATGCCATGAAGACCCTGAGGAAGAAGGACGTCCTGAACCGCAACCAGGTGGCCCACGTCAAGGCCGAGAGGGACATCCTGGCGGAGGCGGACAATGAGTGGGTGGTCAAGCTCTACTACTCCTTCCAGGACAAGGACAGCCTGTACTTCGTGATGGACTACATCCCAGGGGGCGACATGATGAGCCTGCTCATCCGCATGGAGGTGTTCCCCGAGCACCTGGCCCGCTTCTACATCGCGGAGCTGACGCTGGCCATTGAGAGCGTCCACAAGATGGGCTTCATCCACCGCGACATCAAGCCGGACAACATCCTCATCGATCTTGACGGCCACATCAAGCTCACAGACTTCGGCCTCTGCACTGGGTTCAGGTGGACGCACAACTCCAAATACTACCAGAAAGGTACCATCTCAGGCCAGGCTGGACACAGCGGCGCTGCCTCGGGCCTTTTCTTCCCCTCCTGGGTTGCATCTGTCCCTCTGTGATTTTATAATTTGGTGTGACATCCTTTTCTCCCTGAAGAAGTAGTATGACACGTAAGGCTTTTTTTGTCTTGTTTTTTAAATTAGTGGCTTCAAGTTTTACTAATATGTGTTTAGGACAGTAGGCCGCAGGGTCTCATGGGGCCTTGCCGAGGCGCCATCTCTCTGACCTATGAAAACAAGCTTCCCAAGGAGCCCTCTCTCACAGCCACCCTGACTCTGCCTGCAGGTGCAGACCCAGCTGTGGGTCCAGCTTAACTCTACCTCCCGTAGTCCTGCTGCGTGGAAACGTCAGAAACAGCTGGTCATTATCTTATTTATGGCTCAAATTCTTTTTTTTTTATTAGCTTTTTTTTAATTTTTCATTTTTTACAGTAAACTGCATATATTTAGAGGGTACAATTTGGTATCCCAATCTCCCAATTCTTTCCCCCCCCAACCCTCCCCACTTTGCCCACTTGGTGTCCATATGTTTGTTCTCTACATCTGGGTCTCTATTTCTGCGTTGCACATCGGTTGATTTGTGCCATTTTTCTGTAGTCCACATATATGTGTTAACATACAATACTTGTTTTTCTCTTTCTGACTCACTTCACTCTGTATGACAGTCTCTAGGTCCATCCATGTCTCTAAAAATGTCCCAGTTTCATTGCTTTTTACAGCTGAGTAATGTTCCATTGTATATGTATACCACATCTTCTTTATACCACATTCCTCTGTTGATGGACATTTAGGTTGCTTCCATGTCCTGGCTATTGTAAATAGTGCTGCAATGAACATTGGAGTGCATGTCTTTTTGAATTATGGTGTTCTCTGGGTATATGCCCAGCAGTAGGAATGCTGGGTCATATGGTAGTTCTGTTTTTAGTTTTGCAGGGAACCTCCATACTGTTCTCCATAGTGGCAGTATCAGTTTACACTCCCACCAACAGTGCAGGAGGGTTCTCTTTTCTTCACACCCTCTCCAGCACTTCCTGTTTGTAGATTTTCTGATGATGCCCATTCTCACTGGTGTGAGGTGATACCTCATTGTTGTTTTGATTTGCATTTCTCTAATAATTAGTGATGCCGAGCAGCTTTTCATGTGCCTCTTGGCCATCCATATGTCTTCTTTTGAGAAATGCCTATTTAGGTCTTCTGCCCATTTTTTGATTGGGTTGTTTGTTTTTTTGATATTGAGCTGGATGAACTGTTTACATATTTTGGAGATTAATCCTTTGTTGATTCGTTTGCAAATATTTTCTCCCATCCTGAGGGTTGTCTTTTCTTCTTGCTTATAGTTTCCTTTGCTGTGCAAAAGCTTTGAAGTTTCATTAGGTCCCACTTATTTATTTTTGTTTTTATTTCCATCATTCTAGGGGGTGGATCAAAAAAGACCTTGCTGTGATTTATGTCGAAGAGTGTTCTTCCTTTGTTTTCCTCTAGGAGTTTTATAATGTCTGGCCTTACATTTAGGTCTTTAATGCATTTTGAGTTTATTTTTGTGTGTTGTGTTAGGAAGTGTTCTAATTTCATTCTTTTCTATGTAGCTGTGCAGTTTTCCCAGCACCACTTTTTGAAGAGGCTGACTTTTCTCCATTGTATATCCTTGCCTCCTTTGTCATAGACTAGTTGACCATAGTTTATCTCTGGGCTTTCTGTCCTGTTCCATTGATCTATATTTCTGTTTTTGTGCCAGTACCACACTGTCTTGATCACTGTAGCCTTGTAGTATAGCCTGAAATCAGGAAGCCTGATTCCACCAACTTCGTCTTTCCTTCTCTCGATTGCTTTGGCTATTCGGGGTCTTTTGCGTTTCCATACAAATCGTAAAATTTCTTGTTCTAGTTCTGTGAAAAATGCCTTTGGTAATTTGATCGGGATTGCATTGAATATGTAAATAGCTCTCGGTAATATAGTCATTTTCACAATGTTGTTTCTTCCAATCCAAGAACATGGTATGTCCCTCCATCTGTTTGTGTCATCTTTGATTTCTTTCATTAGTGTCTTATAGTTTTCTGAGTATAGGTCTTTTATCTCCTTGGTTAGGATTATTCCTAGGTATTTTCTTCTTTTTGTTGCAATGGTGAATGGGATTGTTTCCTTAATTTCTCTTTCTGATCTTTCATTGTTAGTGTATAAAAATGCAAGAGATTTCTGTGTGTTAATTTTGTATCTTGCTGCTTTACTAAATTTGTCAGTTAGTGCTAGCAGTTTTCTGGTAGAGTCTTTAAGGTTTTCTATGTATAATATCATGTCATCTGCAAAGAGTGACAATTTTACTACTTCTTTTCCAATTTGGATTCCTTTTATTTCTTTTTCTTCTCTGACTGCTGTGGCAAGGACTTCCAAAACTATGTTGAATAGTAGAGGCGAGAGTGGACATCCTTGACTTGTTCCTGATCTTAGAGGGAATGCTTGCAGTTTTTCACCGTATGGCTCAAATTCTTATAATAGTAACTTTAATACTGTATAGGTCAGGCTTCTATTTTTTAACTCAGTTCTAATTCTAAATCATTTTATTCATTCCCATTTTTTGGCATCGAAGTTATGTGTGTTCACATTTTCTAAATCCTCTCGTGCTTTTCCATCCCTGTCTTAAAACATGTCTGTCAGACAGGTGGTGGTAGCCTTTGAGATGGGCCTGCGAGGCACTGAGACCACCATCCCACAGTCCCTGAGCCCTTCTCATCAGCCCCACGCTGCCACCCAGCACAGGGCCCCCAGCACAGGGCACCGCCTCTGCAGCTGCCTCACCCGTGAGCGTGTGGACCTCACGGCTTGGTCTGAGACCCAGGACCACCACTACCCTGCGAGCTGGAAGGAGGACTCTTTCCTTCACTGTGTCAGGAGCTGGATTCGATTACATTTCCTTTCGAAGCCATGGGTTTCTTGCATTGCTGAAGAGTAAAAGTTAACTTTGTTTTCCATTCTGTTCCTTCCCCGCCCTGCTTCCTGGGTGAAAGGGACTCACGCCAGGCAGGACAGCATGGAGCCCAGCGACCTCTGGGACGACGCGTCGACCTGCCGCTGTGGGGACCGGCTCAAGACCCTGGAGCAGAGGGCGCGGCGGCAGCATCAGCGCTGTCTGGCTCACTCCCTGGTCGGGACCCCAAATTACATCGCCCCGGAAGTGCTCCTCCGCAAAGGTGTGTGCTTCAGCCCTGCGCCCAAGCTGGGTGACCTCTGGGAGTCCCCAGCCCCAGCTTTCAGACACTCCACGTGTCCCCACTGTGTCTGTGCTCATGGGAGCTCGAGAGCTGGATTCTTCCCTTCGCAAACCAACCCCCAGTGTGTGTCCCTCTTTTTGGGAGCTGCCTCTGCTTCTGGGCCACCTCCACTTACCCCTCCTTAGGCTGGAAGTGATAGGCTGGGCGCGTGGTGGGCTCCCTCCCCGGAGCCCAGAGGAGTCTCTCCAGAACTGGTGTTGACAGAGTCCTGTGGTAGACAGGACTGGGGGAGAGCGGTGCAAGGGGGTGCTAGCCGGGTGGAACCACCTTCAGTGGTCAGCTGGCGTGAGGATACAAACACTGCTTCCTCCGGTTCTCCCCCGCGGGTCCAGCAGCGCCTTCAAGGTGAGATTTGGGGACAGCGGTGCTCGGACCCGTCCAGCGGGCTGCTGGCCGAGCACAAGAGGCATCTCTGACGGTCAGTGGCGGGGCCGCAGCGGCTGGTCTGCCCACCTGATTCCGTGTAGTAAACCCAGAGCGCGGTGGCCTGTCTGTCCTCACGCGTCGTCTCCAGTCGCTGGCGCCGGCGGGCTGGGCGCCCTGTGGGCGCTGTGAGCGGGCAGGTCCCCGGCCCCGCACGCACGGGCTCCCTGGAGCAGCGGCGCCTCGGGAGTCGCTGGGGGTGTTCCCCTCGCTGTGCCTGTGCCCCCCGCCCACCCCGGAGGCCGTGCTCGGCGGGACCTCGGGGGCGGCAGGACCCGGGCGGGGGACACAGAGGTCAGCCTGGCGCCCTCGTCGCCCCCAGCGCCCCCTCCCCTCCTCTCCCAGAGCCCCCGGGAGCCCGCCCCCGGGCCTCACCAGCGGCCTCCCCTGACCTTCCGCCACGGAGCCTCTGCTCTTTACTTTCTAGGTTTTAACGTGCGTCTCGTCCTGTTCTTCAGGAACTTAACATTCAGGTTAGCGTTGTTGTCGTAACAGCGATCTTTTAAAACCAAAACGTCTTTTATTCCAAGCGCATCCTGTGTGTCTCACAGAGCAATGGTGGGACATGAGAACACGCGCGTGCGCGCGGCCACGCTCCTTCCGCCGCAGCGTCCGCTCTGAGCCCGGTGGCGCGAGGGGCGGCATCCTGACCGGGGCGTCCTGACCGGGCGTCCTGGCGGCGGCGTCCCGCGGACGGGGGCCGGCAGGAGCTGAGCGTCGCTGTCTTGCAGGGTACACGCAGCTCTGCGACTGGTGGAGCGTCGGCGTGATTCTCTTCGAGATGCTGGTGGGGCAGCCCCCCTTTCTGGCGCCGACTCCCACGGAGACGCAGCTGAAGGTAACGGGCGCGCGGCCCCGGGCGGAGCCAGGCGCGTGCGCCCGCGTTGCGCTTCCGCGCCGCGCCGGGCGGGGGCGCTGCCGGGGGTGCCCCCTGGGGCCCGGCCTTTCCCCGGGGCGGGCGGCGCGGGGGCGGGGCCGGGCTGGGGCGCGCGGCCGTGGGCGAGTCGCGGCCGTGGGGTCGCTGCCTGTGCGCGCGGCCGATGCTGGTCTCGGGCAGGAAGTTGATGGCGAGGAGGCCGAGGGCGACGGCCCGTCCCCCCGCCGCGCAGGGTGGCTCCGCGGCGCGTCTCGGGGCAGGCTCGCGTGCTCCCTGACGGGGCCGGGCCGCCGGCGCGCGCGGGAGCCCCCGGTGCGTGCGCTCCCCCGGCTGGGAGCCCCGCGGCCGGCGTGGCTTCTCCCCAGACACGGCGAGACGGGGCCTCGGCTGCCTGCCTCCCGAGTCCCTGAACGAGTGGCTGGTTGGCCTGTGCGATGGTGACGCGGCGTTTTGCGCTGTGACGGGCTTCCGCGCTTTCAGCGCCGTGCGGGCGCCCCCGCCGTGGGGCGCGCTGGCCGGCGCCGCCCGCCCCGGACGGCTTCCCCCGCGGGGCGCTCCCGCTGCTCCCTGCCGCGCCCCCGGGACCCCGCTTCTGTCGGCGCTCTCCCCGTTGCGGCGCCTGAGGTAGGGACGCCGTGGGAGTGGGGCGGCGCAGTGCGTGTCCCTCGGCGCCTGGCTGACGTCTCTCCGCGCTGGCGCCTGCGTCGCTCTGCTTCTCTCTGGGGCGGCCCCCTGGGCCGCTGTGTGACCTCGGAGGACGGTCCGTCGTGTCTGTCCGTCCCCGCGCAGGGGACACGGGGCTTGTTTCCACGCCTCTGCTCTCGTGAGGGGCGCTGCTGCGAGCCCCCGTGTGTATCCCCGTGTCCAGGTCCTTTGTGTGTGCACCCAGGAGCGGACTGGCTGGGTCGCACCGTCCTTCTGTGTTGCAGCTTTTTGAGGAACGTCCCTACTGCTTCCATAGTGGCCGCGCCACGTGACAGTCCCCCCAACACTGTGCAGAGGCTCCTGTCTCTCCCCATCCTGGCCAGCCCTTAATGTCGCTTTTTTGTGTTTTCTTTTTAATAGTAGCTATGCTACGGGGTGTGAGGGAGTATCTTGTAATTTTGATTTACATTCCTCTAATGTTCAGGGGTCATGTGTAGATATGTGTGGTGGTCATTTGTAGATCTCCTTTGGAGAAATATCTATTCAAATTCTTTGCCGTTTTAAAATTAGATTGCTTGGGTTTTTGTTGTTGTTGTAGTTTTTCATGTATTCTGAATATTCTTTATCAGATGTATGCTTCGCAAATACGTTCTCCCATTCCATGGTTTGTCTTTTCACTCTGTCGATAGTGTCCTTTGATGCACAAAAGTTTTAAATTTTGATGAAGTCCCTTTTATGTATTTTTTTCGTGTATTGCCTCTGCTTTTGGTATCATATCCGAGGAGTCATTGCCAAATCCAGCGTTATGAAAATTTGCCTTTATGTTTTCTTCTGAGTTGTATAGTATTAGCTCTGCTGTAACAGTGACTCAGGTTCCAACTAGCCCTCACACCCCCTGCCTCCTTGCCACTCCCAGTTATGTTGGCCTTGCTTCATCCTGGCTCCAGGCCTAAACAAGAAGTCCCTTAGGCGTCCTCCTCACGGTAGAGACGTCTCTGTGACAAATGTATTTCCTGAGCGTCTGGATGGCTGCTGTGTGTGGTTGAGCTTTTGTGGGGGAGGCTTTTCTCACCCTGTGCATTAGGCTGTGGGCTCCTCCTGAAACTACACTGACCATTTGTAGCTGCTCAGATCTTCCTACATCTGTTGTGTTCTCCCATCGTGAGATTATCAAAATCTTTTTAAATTAAAAAAAAAAAGTTATTTTTCTTGAAGTATAGTTGATTTACAATATTGTGTTAGTTTCAGGTGTATAGCAAAGTGATTCAGATTATATATTGTTTTCAGACTCTTTTCTATTATAGGTCATTACGAGATATTGACTATAATTCCCTGTGCTATCCAGTCAGTCTTTGTTATCTATTTTATATATATTGGATAGTAGTGTGTATCTGCTAATCCCAAACTCCTAATTTGTCCCTCCTCTCGTCCCTCCGCTTTGGTGACCATAATTTTGTTTTCGATGTCTGTGAATCTGTTCTTGTTTTGTAAATAAGTTCATTTGTATCATATTTTAGATTCCACGTACAAGCTATATCGTATGGTATTTGTCTTTCTCTGTCCAGCTTCACTTAGTATGATAATTTCTGGGTCCATCCATGTTGCTGCAAATGGCATTATTTTGGTTTTTTCTTTGTATGATTAAGTAGGATTCCATCGTATATATGTACCATGTCTTTATCTATTCATCTTTTGATGGACATTTTGCTTCCATGTCTTGGCTATTGTAAATAGTGCTGCTATGAACATAGAGGTGCAGGTATCTCTTTGAATTAGAGTTTTGTCTGGGTATACACCCAGGAGTGGGATTGCTGGGTCATGTGGTAGCTCTATTTTTAGTTTTTAAGGAACCTCCGTACTGTTCTCCATAGTGGCTGCACCAGTTTACATTCCCACCAGCAGTATAGGAGGGTTCCCTTTTCTCCACAGCCTCTTCAGCATTTATCATTTGTAGGCATTTTGATGATGGCCATGCGGACTGCTGTGAGGTAGTACTGCGTTGTGGGTTTGATTAGCATTTCCCTTAGGGTTAGCAATATTGAGAAGCGATCACGTTCTTTAACACTCTGTCCCGGGACGGCCCTCGTTGGCCTCGCGGGTGAGGAGGAAGGAACACCAGATGTGTTGTCCTTGCAGGTGATTAACTGGGAGAGCACACTGCACATCCCTGCGCAGGTGGAGCTGAGCCCCGAGGCCCGGGACCTCATCGCCAAGCTGTGCTGTGCAGCCGAGCACCGGCTGGGCCGCAGCGGGGCCGACGACCTGAAGGCTCACCCGTTTCTGGGAGCCATCGACTTCTCCAGTGACATCCGGAGGCAGCCGGCCCCCTATGTGCCCACAATCAGCCACCCTATGGACACGTCCAACTTCGACCCAGTGGACGAGGAGGGCCCCTGGCAGGATGGCAGCGAGGACAGCTCCAAGGCCTGGGATGCCCTGGGCCCTCCGGGCAGCCGGCACCCTGAGCACGCCTTCTACGAGTTCACCTTCCGGAGGTTCTTCGACGACAACGGCTACCCGTTCCGGTGCCCCAAGCCTGCGGCGACCGAGGCCGGGGCTGAGGCCGAACAGCCAGCTGCTGGGGGCCCGGCTCCAGGGGCGCAGGCCGGAGGCTGCCAGCCCGTGTACGTGTAGACCCTGGGGGATGGGGAGGTCAGCCCCTCAAGTCAGTCGGCCGATTGCCCCTTGAAAGTCTGGTCTGCACTCAAAACCAAAGCAGAAAAGCTTCTGAAAAGAGGAATCGCCTCTGACATCTTCATCTCCAGATTCTGGTTGATGGCGGTGCGGGGATCAGCATGGCCTGGAATTGGCTTTTGAGAACCTTCACTGCATTAAAACAATATTTTTTAAAATTAGTACAGTTTAGAAAGAGCACTTATTTTGTTTATAGCCATTTTTCTTACTAAATTATAGGGATTAATTTTGACAGATCATGCTGCTGTTATTTTCTACGTTTGTATTTTATCCACAGCACTTATTCACATTTAGGGAAAGACATAAAAATTGAAGACCATGTGATAAGAAATCTCTGTGCAATAATGTAAAAAAGAAAAAAGAAAAAAAAAGACAACACTGTTCTGTTACTGATACCATTTTATTCACACAATGGTTTTTGTTTTATATTTTTCCCACATTTCAAAATCGTGATATATGTTAAAAGCTGCTTTTGTTGTTTTGTTCTGTTTGCTTTTTGCATATTATAGTATACTAGGAAGTGTGAGCAGGTGATCACGCAGGTGTGACTTCAGATGTTAGGTGTGCACAGAGCACTGCGTGAACAGGGTTTTTCTATTATAACGTGACCGTGTCTTGCCGTTCACAGCGGGTTCTGTGAATACGTTTTGAGTGAGTTGTTCTGGACAGTGTGCTGATGCCGTGTCGTGTGGTGACTTCCTCGTCGTGACTACGCCCCCCTCTCTCGTTGAGGAAATGCACATGTACCTGAGAGGTGATGCGACTGTGTGTGTCATGGGTGTGATTGGACTCTTTGGAGGGCAAAGATATTTGTCCTACACTAAACTTGTGTACATCAAAAGGGATTCATGTAGCTCTGCCAAAACAATGTTAGTTAGTCGTGGACCTCTGTCTGCTTCACCAGTCAGGAGACTGTCCTGGTGGCACAGCCGCCACGGGGAGCCAGAGCCCCACCCGGCAGATGCCCCGCAGAGGGGCAGTGATCTTGAGGTTCTGTCACAGTGTTTCTGGTGTGCTTTGAAGGATCTATCTTAACTTGGTTTAGAAGCACATTTTTCTAATCTTCATGAAACAGCAAGGACCATTCAAAGTGACGCTGGGGAAAAAAAAAAAGATAATTAAGCCATACATATTTTCTTAGGAGCGTAGATGTATATATAACTACATAGATAAACACACAAAATATTCTTATTTCAAATTAGTGTGATTCCTATTTAAAGTGATTTATATTTGAATAAAAAATTAAATTCTTTTTTTGCTTTTTAAAAACCTGATGCATCGTATTTTTCATTGTTATTCCACATATTTTTCCTTGAGATTTTTAGCATAAGGTATCCGTTATTTAGTGTATCTCTAGACAACAACACTCGCACGTCTATCGATGTCTAAACTGAAGAAGAAGATTCCTGTGTACTGGTTTACATGTGTGTGAGTGGCAGGTTCTGGGTCTGCTGTGCTGTGTCGTGACTGTCAGTGTTTCTCTAGTTTTGCAGTAACGCCGTGTTGTTATTTACGCTCTGACAGATGTCATGTGGTAGGTTCTTTCTCAGGAACTCAGTTTAACTATTATTTATTGATATATCATTGCCTTTGAGAAGCTTCTGCTGGCACAATTTATTATTAAAATTTTGAATCCAAATCCCTTGGTGTCAAGCTTCATTGGCGTTTGTAAGTTCTTGCTTGTATCGTGCGTTGTGACTCCCGCATGCTTTCCTGTGAGTCACGTGCCACTGGGGCTGCCATTGTGGCGGGGAGGGCGCGGAGCCCCCCACACCTGGTTCTGTCTCAGGAGGGGTCTGCAGTTTGGAGGAGATCGGGTTGCAGGTTACAGCACAGGTTCCCGGTCGGTTGTGGTTCTGTGACCGGCTTGTCTTCCCAGAGGTTGTGACGAGTACATGGCTTTAGGTTGTCGAGTGGGTTAAGTGGGGTGTCAGACAGATCATCAGTGGGCGTTGACTCCCCCGCTTGAGACGGTTACACTGACAGGACAAGGGTAACGCCCCACCTTGGCTTCAGAATGGTCAAAGGTACTAAGAAATCCAGAAAATATCACAGTTTGTTTTACTCTGGGTTGCTCATTTGAAAGGAGCCGTCACATGGTCACCCCCGGCAGTCCCAGCTCCAGGCTGCCTCCCACCCCGTCCTAGCAGGGCGGGGGCCCCATGCTCTCCTCCTAGGCTGCCAAGGGGGCATGGAGATGCCAGGGTCCTGCCCGGAGTTCTGGGACATGACCCCAGCAGGGACGTTGGGGAGCTCTGCTGGCACGTGGGGGCAGAGCTTTCTGGTCCAGTTGCTGGAGCGGAGCACTCGCTGCCTGTCTGCCCCTCTCCTCCGGGCGGGGGTGGGGGTGGGGCGGTCAGGCTGTTGTGGGAATTCAGCTCCTCGGCATTTCCAGGTTGCTGGCTTCCACTCCCCGCCTGGAACATGGAGGCGAAACGAAAACCCGGAGAACATAGCGCTCTTTCACTCCTCGGAGCCGGAGACCCAGCCACTCTGCCGCCGCCTCCCCACCTCTCAGGGTCTTCTGTTCTGTGTACAGTGTCCAGGAGTTTTAGGTGTACTTGGTGGGGGGCACGGGAAAAGTCTGCCCCATCCTCCTGGAGGTGCAAGTGGATTTCGGTTTCCGTTTCAGTTTTTACTGATGAAGGCTCACAATTCACCTCCTCAGTCACACCAGCCACGTTTCGCAAGCTCATCGCCACGTATGGTCAATGGTCCACGTCTGAGGAGAGTCCTCTGGCTCTGCATTAGTCCTTGCGCTGACATCTGGCAGAATTTGAGGACTGGTGTGATCAGTTGGCCTTCATCTCTTTCTCCTGTGCCATTAATGCTTGGGCAGCGGAGAGGCCACCCTTCCTGGGGAGCAGGTCAGCTGCCCTGACCACCCACAGTGCCCAGCACCACCCTCCGCTCAGCCTCACAGCCTCTTTCTTTCCTGCTTTCTGCTCCGAACACATGGACCCTCCTAAAATCACTAACTTCCTATCTTTTTTAAGCCAGTGACTGGTGTCTTCAAAAGGATCATGGTAGCTTACAGGCACAGGACCGGGTACTGAAGCCTGCCTCCCCACGCCTGCTGCAGTGGAAGCACGGAGTCTTAACCACTGGACTGCCGCAGGAGTCCCAAAATTGCTTTTTAAAAAAAGAGTCTCTGTCCATCTCTTGCCATTTCCTGCTTCTCTCTCATGTCTTCTATGTTATTTTCTCTGGCATTTCCATTATATAACTAACAGGCTTTTAAAAATTTATTTATTATTTTTGGCAGCATTGAGTCTTAGTTGCAGCACTCGGAATCTTCATCGAGGTGTGCGGGATCTTTTGTTGTGGCGCACACGGGCTTCTCTCTAGTTTTGGTGTGTGGGTTTGCTCTTTCGTTGTGGCACACAGGCTCCAAGCCGTGTGGGCTCTCTAGTTGAGATGCGCGAGCTCAGTAATTGCGGCACTTGGGCTTAGTTGCCCCGCGGATGTGGGATCTTAGTTCCCGAACCAGGGGTCGATCCTGCATCCCCTGCATTGCAAGGCAGATCCTTGACCATTGGACCCCAGGGAAGTCCCACTAACAGACTTTTTAGTTAATTTATTTTAATTAATTAATTTGTTTATTTTTGCGCACAGGCTTCCTCTAGTTGCTGCTAGTGGGCACTACTCTTTGCTGTGGCTCACGGGCTTCTCCTTGTGGTGGCTTCTTGTTGTGGAGCACGGGCTCTAGGCGCGTGGGCTTTGGTAGTTGTGGCATGAGGTCTTCAGTTGTTGTGGCACTGAGGCTCAGTAGTTGTGGCACACGGGCTTATGCTCCACAGCATGTGGGATCTTCCCGGACCAGGGAGCAAACCCATGTCCCCTTGCATTGGCAGGCAGATTCTTAAGCACTGAGCCACGAGGGAGGCCCCCCACTAATACGCTTTTAACAATATTTCTTGATTTACTTATTTTAAATATTTTCTATCAGTGACATATATGGTAATTTTCTCATAGCCTTTCCTCCAGCCTCTGTTTCCTAGTTCTAGTTCTATCACAACTTTTAGTTAAATCAGTTATCAATGTAAATATTATTAAGACTATGCTGGGGAATTCCCTGGCAGTCCTTGAGTGCTAAGAGCTCTTCGTTTATTCTGAATAATAGTCTTTATCAGATGTGTCCTTTGCAAATATTTTCTCCCAGTCTCTGGTTTATCTCATTCTCTTGACAGTGTCTTTCACAGAGAAGTTTTAAATTTTAATGAAGCTCAGATAATCAGTTCTTCCTTTCCTGGATTGTGCCTTTGGTGTTGTATCCAAAATGTCATTGTTGGGACTTCCCTGGTGGTCCAGAGGTTTAATGCTCTGTGTTTCCAGTGCAGAGGGTGCGGGTTCAATCCCTGGTCGGGAAACTAAGATCCCATGTGCCTCATGGTGCAGCCCAAAAAAAAAAGCCATCCTCATAACCAGGGTCATCTAGGTTTTCTCCTATGTCATACTGCAGGAGTTTTACCTTTAGGACCATGATTTTTGGTGAAAGTAATTTGCACGAGGATGTCCAGGTGTTCTGGGACCATTTGTTGAAAAGACAGTCTTTGCCTTTTCTCCTTTGTCAAAGATCAGTTTGACTGTGTTTGTCTGTTTGAATGTTGACCTAGCCTTCCTTACCTGGGATAAATCGCACTTGGTTGTGGTGTATAATTCTTTTTATACATTATTGGATTTGATTTGCTAACGTGTTGAGGATTTTGCATCTATGTCCATGAGAGATATTGGCCTGTAGCTTTCTTGTAACATCTTTATCTGGTTTGGGGGGTTAAGGTAATGCTGGGCTCACAGAGTAATTATTCTTCTGTAGCGTTTGGTAGAATTCACCAGTGAACCCATGTGGGCCTGGTGCTTTCTGTTTTGGAAGGTTATTTGTTATTGATTTAATTTCCTTAATAGATAGAGGCCTATCCAGATTATCCGTTTTCTTCTTGTGTGAGTTTCGGCAGCTGTTGTCTTTCAAGGAATTGGCCCGTGTCATCTAGGTTGTCACATTTACCCTTCTAATGTTCATATGCTGGTGATAATCCCCTCCTGCAGTTCTGATATGAGCAATTTGTATTTTCTCTCTTTTTTTGTTAATTGGTCTGGCTAGAAGCTTATTGACTTTATTGATCTTTTCAATGAACTGGCTTTTGCTTTAATTGATTTTTGTCTTCTCATTTTCTATTTTCAGTGTCCTTGGTTTCTGCTCTATCAAGTCTTTATCATTTATTTTCTTCTGCTTACTTTGTATTTAATTGCTCTTCTTTTTCTAGTTTCCTAAGGTGAAATGTTAGATTATTGATTTTATATACCTCTTCTTTTCTAATACATGCATTCAGTACTATAAATTGCCCTCTTATCACTGTTTTTGCCACATTTCACAAATGTTGATAAGTTGTATTTTCATTTTCTTTTAGTTTAAGATATTTTAAACATTTTCCTGGGATTTCTTCTTTGACCCATGTGTTATTTAGAAGCATGCTGCTTAATCTCCCAGTATTCTGGCATTTCCCAGATTACTTTCTGTTATTGATTTCTGGTTTAATTCTCCTGAGGTCTGAGAGCTGTGATTTCTGTTTTTTGAATGTATAAAACTGTTTTATGGCTCAGAATGCAGTCTGTCTTGAACGTTCTTACTAAAATAAAGAGGATTAGTTGAAAATCTGTTTTAGAAGTTACCCAGATCACCTCCCCAACTCTAGCCAGACAAGTGGCTGCCCTTCCCCCAACTGGAAAAAGACGGGAAAGTTCTCTCTGAGGATGGTAAACTAGAGGGTTGCTATGGTTACAAGGCACGGTTTGGGACAGAGCCATGAAGTGAATGTGCGTGCTGTATCCTTCAGACCGCTTTTCCCACTCAGCTCTCGGAATACTGGCAACAAGGCTGTCATCCTCTGGGCAGGAGACAGGTGGTCCCCTCTGGGGCCTCTGAACAGCCTGGGGGAAACTGATGCCAAGGTTCTCCAAGTAGCAGGCTGGCCAGATTACCTTTCATGGCAACTTCGCCGCTCGTGCAGAGCTTCCTGTCAGCATTTCCACGGCCAGCCCTCTGATAGGAACCTCTGAAGAGTAACGCGGACCTGACACGGATGATGTGGAGAAAAATGAACCCAAATGAGACCGTGCAAGAAGAGCTTCAAGAAACTGTCACTGATGTTTTTAAGATGATAAGAGAGGATGTTGCAACCTTGAAACAAGAAGAGAATATATGTAAAAGAACATTCAGAGAAGAGGGAGGTCTTTGAAATTGAAAAATTAACAATGATAGCAAAAATCAAACAGTCAGTGGCAAGTTTGGACTGTAAAGTCAAGGAACTCTCCCAGGAAAAAAGAGCCAAAAGGATGAAGAAATGGAAAATGAGGGAAATGTAAGGAAATAAGATATGTCCATGTCTATATCCAAACTGTAGGAGTTTCAGAAAAATATGTTAATGGAGTTGAGGAAATCCTCAATTCAGCAATTCAGGGAAATTACCTGGAGCTAAATGGCATGTTTTTAAAGGAGCCGAAATGCCCAGAACAATGGGTAAAAACAGACCTGTACAAATGTACATCATCTGATATTCCAAAAGGTTTGGAACAAAGAGACAATTTTCCAAGCTTTGGAGAGAAAAGAATTCATATACAAAGTGGCGAGAATCAAGAGCTTTGAAGGTAACACCAGTTCTAGACATTAGAGGATAATGGAACGCAGCCTTCAAATGTCATGGAAATAGTTGTTTTCACCTTTAAATTCTATCCCCAGACAAGTTATTAACCAAGTGTAAGGGTAAAATAAAGACATTTCAGACATTCAAGATTTCAGAATACTTTCTTCCCATATCCTCTTTCTCAGGAAGCTGGAGGCAGACGTTGGGGTCCAAGAAACGGATCCAGCAAAGGGGAGGAGGAGCAGGGCTCGGTGGGAGCTGCTGAAGGGACCGCAGCCGACAGCTGTGCCCCGGGTGTGGGGGGCAGGCAGCTCGCTCGGGACAGTCAGAGGGTCTGGACAGCCTTCGCCGGGAAGAGGTCCTTCACCTGCCTTAGAGGAGATTCGGTATTGGAGAACAGTTTGGGATTGGATTTGGGTTGAGGATATAAAAAACTAAGCAAATGAAAAACACGAGCCAGTTATTAATTCTAGGGAAAACTGAAGGTTGTATGGAAAAGTGAAGGTAATTATAGGAATAGTATGGTTCATTTGAGGGTAGCATTTGCATAGTGGTGGTAATATGCTAATTATTGACTTCACCAAACATCCAAAAGCCTGACAATGTGTATTAGGAAGACAGGGGAATGGGAAGGGCATGCCTGGGTATCAGGGGAGGAGCGTTTTAAAGGAGCTACTCATCTTCCATAACGGGAAGTCATTACATCATGCCAAGATGAAAAACTCAAGATACTGGTTTACAAGGATATAATTTGTATACATGTCCTTTGTCAGAAGTACATATTGAGAATATTTTATCCCATTTTCTTGATGGTGTCTTTAAAAGAGCAGGTTTTAATTTTGATGAAGCCAAATGTATTATTTTTCTTATTGTTAGTGCCTTGGTTGTTCTGTTTAAGAAATCTTTTCCTTCCTCAAGATCGTGAAGAAATTCTCCTGTTTTCTTCTAGAAGCTTTTTAGCTTTAGTGTTTATATTTGATCTGTGATCCACGCCAGAGTATTTTTATGTGTAGTGATTTTTGTTAAAGTGAACGTGTCTTACTTCCTTGTTTACTTCCTGTGCCTTGCACATAGCAGGTGCTCGTATTTTTGTTGTGTTTTATCTGTATATTTACCTATGTGTTCCTTCGGAGCAGGGCTTATGAGGCAGTCACTTGTGTTCTCCCTGACCTGTCCCCATCACACAGCTCTGCACAGCAACAACCCTCCGACAGAGGAGCCCAGAGGAGCCAGGGCACCGGCCACGGCTGTTTGTCCCTGGGCCGCTGAGCCAGGCACGCTCTGTTCTGCCCCAGGACCTCAGATCAAGCAGGTGTGTCCCGCAGGCGGGGGTAGAGTCTGCCTTGGAAGGCGCTTATGCTGGGCACTGGGCATGGGCAGAGGCTGGCCCTGGGGTCTGTCTCCTGGCCTTTTCTTCCTGGGATTTCAGATGCCCGAAGGCTGGTTTGTGGTTTCTGTGCTCTGAATTCTAAGGACAGCCAGCCTGTAAGCCAAGGCCACTTCTTTTCTCCCTGGAAACTCTTTGATCTTAAGCTTTATCTCTTAGTAGCATGGAGATAAATTATTTTCCAAATAAACCCCACCTGGGAGTATACACAAAGTCTGTGTTAGTAAATTGCTAGTGCTTGGACACAAACACTTTTTTACTTTCGTCTACCCAAACACAAGGTTAAAAAGTCAACCACCATCACGGGATGCAGCCGCCACCTTCCTACTGAGAAAAACCAAATCTGCACTGGTTGCATCACCATCGAACAAAGACAGGAGCTGGAGGGACGCTGAGGGCAGAGCTGGGGCGCGGTCCTGCCCCGTCTCCTGGGACGCTTGCCAGCTCGGGCTCGGGCGTGGCCTGCAACCCAGAGCGTGTCCTTGTCCTTGTTTCCCTGCAGGAAGGAACAATGTGAGGAAGCTGTGGAGGGCCAGCCCTCCCCACCCCGGCGGGCCCTCGGGACCACTGCCCAGACGTGAGCTACTGGTGCCGGCCCCCCAGAGACAGCCCCAGGCTAACGAATCATCCCCCTGAGGAAACAGCTTCCATGATTTCCATGGCCAGAAGACAAGGTGGCCCAGTGCTGGGGAGCCCAGCCAGCCCGGCCCAGTCCCCTCACCTGCGGGGATGGAATCGTGGGAAGCTTTGGCTTCGGGGGGACTTGATTTTCAGTTCTGGTGGGCCTGAAGCTGTGTGACCTTGGGTGCTTTTCCTAACCTGAAAGAGTTGCTGAACACCTCAGAAGCTCAGGGTCCTTAATTCCTAAACATGAAACGAGGATCACGGTGCCAAGGGGTGAATTAAACAGAAAGCATCCGCAAAGTGATGGAGACACCCTAGATGCCCCTGCCCAGCCCCCGAAGCCACTCCGGCGTGAATCCCTGTGCACCCCGCCCTCCTTTGCCACTTTCCTTTACCTGAAATGAGGTTGCTTCCAGGCCTTCACCTGAAGTCTACCCTGTCCCCTGGACACCAGGTCACCGGCCGGCATCACCGCAAAGGCCTGCGCCCCACCTCCCCCAGGCACCCGCGGTCTCCCCAGCCCCGCCTTGCGCGGGCCTCTGGCCCAGGAGCCCCACCTGTGTTGTCAGGGCTGAGGCTCCTCCCAGCCTCCCTGGAGGCATCGCTAGGACCCAGCACGCTGGACACACGAGGAAGCACTTGAAGTGTTTGCTGAGTAAGTGAGGGACAGTTAGTACCTGTCGATGCCCCTTCCACCCTGGAGTCAGAGGGAGGCTCTGGCCCTGGTTAAATCTGACCGTAATCTCTCTGAGTCTTAGTCTTGTTATCTGTACACTGCAGCTGATACCAGTGTCTGTTTCAGAGATTTTATTGGTGAAGATTAAGGGGTCCACTGCAGGTGAGGGACGCACTGCTGCCCTTGTAACATTCGAGCGTTGTCCTCCGCCGAGCTGCCCTGGCGAGTCACAGGAGCGCTCCCACCTCAGCCTGCGCGGCTGTGCAAGGACAGAGGGAACCACGTCGTTTCTAAGCTGTTGGAGCCTTTGGGAATTCTCCTCACAGGATTCCATGCCAACTCCCGATTAAAGTCAATGTGATTCTGAAAGGGCGTTTGTAGAATAAGCGCTGTCTTGTAGTAAGAAATCTGCAGTTCAGGGTCGTGGGAGCCTGGAATAGGATCTGAAGCAGCTTTAGTAGCAATGAATGCAGCTGAGAAATGATTCACTGAGACGTGATCTTCATGGAATTTTTTTTAAAGTTTCTTAAATATCTACACAAAATAGAAAAACGAGTTTTCAGCTATGAACCTGACATAACTGTTGATCAGTTTTTGTGTCAGGAAACGTCTCCAAATCTGCCTTCACTATGAACTGTCCATCACAAGAGTATACTTTTTGTTGGTCGCTCACCAAAATGACAGTTTCCACTGGATGATGTTTTTCAGCTTACAAATATTTTCATGCCTATGATCTCATTTAAAATTTGTCACAGGGAGGGACTTCCCTGATGGTCCAGTGGTTAAGACTTTGGCTCCCATTGCAGGGGGTGCACATTCGATCCCTGGTTGGGAAACGAAGCTCCCTCATGCCGCAGGGCGCGGCCAAAAAGTAAAAAAAAGGGGAGACAGTTTAATAAGTAAGTAAATGAATTAATAAATAAAATTTGCCGCAAGCCTGAAAGATGGCAAATACGGGCAATTCGTTGCTCAGCTGAGGAAACCGAGGACGGGGAGACGTGCCTCAGGGATCGGGCACGCGTCACCTCCGTGCGCCCAGCCGAGGCTTCAGACTTCGTGTCCTTCTCAGAGTTTCCGTTCAGAAAAGGCAAATGCATTCTTCAAAATAAGCAGCCCTGTGGTGGTTGGTTTTCTGTGTCCGCTCAACCAGCCACGGCCGGAGCAAATGAAACGTTATGGGGGCGTGTGTGTGAGGGTGTTTCTGGATGGGATGAGCACTGAATCATATTTTCTGCATGTTTCTAAATGGTCTGCAATGAACACGTGATCCTTTACATCATAATTGTAAGAAGGTAGACATGGGGGCTGGGCTCCAGGATCTCAGGTCACCTTTAGCTCTAAAATTCCATACAGCTCACAGCACACAAGACTGCTTCCCTCCACGGGTGACAGGATATAGGACAGGGTTGCTGACAGCAGTGCTGCCTGGTGTTTCCCTTCCAGCTCTCGGGCCGGACTCGGTGTTGTCTGTCGAGCTTGAGTGCAGAACCGCCATCTGTGAAGCGTGCCCACCACCGAGCCGCGAGCCGAGCCAGGACAGCAGCGCGCGGAGACGACGGGGGCGTGGGCCTTTCTCCACGTTGTGTCACGCTCCTCACGGTTTCTTTACGGCAAGGGGACGCGCCCAGCCTGCTCAGGAAGGCAGACCCAGGTGTGAGCTGGGTGTCGGTGTGCGGCCACCTGCCCTCAGCCCTGATTTTCTGTCTTTGCTCCCACCTGGGGAGGTGGTGTGCCGAGGAGGAGAGGCGGTCTTAACGGCCTGCCCGGGGGCGGGGGTAGGAGGCCCCCCGGCTGCCCAGGCCTATCTTTGGGGCAGGCATCTGCGGAACGGGCACTGCGCGCCTCGGGTCACCGTGGGGGACTGGCTGAGGCCCCGGCAGGCTCCTCTGAGGGCTTGTGTTCAAGTCAGAGGGGGGCTTCCAGCCCTGGTGGGTCCTGGCCCAAAGCCCCTCGGCTTCCTGCCTTTGCCCCCAGTCAAGGTGGCGGTGCCCCTTCTGGATGCGCATCCTGGACCGGGCCTCTGGCCTTGGTGAGGACATGTGGATCCCCACTCGTCCCTCCCCTCCCCCGTCTGACCCGTGTTGCGTCCCTTCCCTGCAAAAACCCATCTTTCCACTTTCAGAGCAGACCTTTACACGATCCCTTAAGGCCAGAACCCAAATCTTCAGCGCTCCCCCGCCCCCACATGGGTTCCTCTCTCCTCCTGAGCCAGGACGGCTGTTTGGTGGGTGCATCTCTCCTGTCACCTCCCGTGTGGGTGCTTTGCGCTCGTCCCCCGAGGCCACCGTCTGGCCTGGAGGGGCAGAGGCCCTGTGTGCCTGCCCACCGCACCCTGCGGGTGACCCCGGGCCCTGCCGGTGACCCTGGCACCCCCCTTGGGACTGCACACCGCTCCCCTTGCTCAGGCCGCCCCGCAGGGGAGCAGCCACTGAGCGGCCGTCTCCGGTGGTTCTTCCACAAATTCTTCCACAGAAAATAGAAATAAGGTTGACAGAAAATAAAGTTTCTTTTTGAAAGATGCATGTCTTTGTACACAAATCTTTCTCTGCCTCTCTAAGTATATCCTTAAGAACATTTCCAAATTGATTTTCCGGAAGGGCTGTGCCAACTTATACTTCCAGGAGAGTGTTAGCGCCCTGCTACCTCTCGTGAAGATGGTCTTACTCTTCACATGTTTCACGTCTGCATTTTTTAAAATACTTACTTTCTATTTATTTGGCTGCCCCGGCATCGCCTTCGGGGCGTCCCGAGACGTGCGGGGCTGGGCCCCTGGCTCCCGGCAGCGGACTTACGTCGGGAGCCCCGGGCCGCCCCGGTGGGAGGAGGAGAGCCGGGCAGGGGGGACGGGTCAGGGCGGGCGGGGGGCAGCTGCCAGCTCGCGCGGGGCGTGGACGCCGCAGGTGACAAGCGGACCCCCGGCGGCCGGCTCGAGAGGTGCGCGGGGCATCAGGGCCCAGGGCGGCGGCCGCCTGGACGGGGCCCCACGCCTGCGGCCCCTCCGGACGCGCGGCCGGGCGCGTGCTGCCCGCCCCGGACCGCAGCCCCCGAGTCCCTGCGGGGAGGGGCGCTCTGAGAGTCACGGAGCAGTTCCTGGTTCCGTCACCGGTGCGTGCGGACAGCTAAGCTGCGGCACAGATGTCACCGACACAGACTCGCCTCTTCTGCCGCAGCGCGCAGCGCCGACGCACGGGCCCCGGGCGGTGGCGGAGGAAAGGGCAGCGCTCGCTGCGGCCGCCGAGCAGGGCGCGCAGGCCGCTCACGCGCGCAGGACCCGAGCTCCCCGGGGGCTTTCTGGGACAGGCTGAGGGAGGCGGGGCGTGGAGGGCGTGGTCAGCTCGCGCACATTCTTCTGATTGGCTGGTGGTGAGGTCATCAGGCGTCAACATCATGAACCTGGTTCCAATGGGTCTGGGGTCCCCGTGGTTGTGGGCAGCATCCAGGTAACTTCTTCCATCTGGTGGGGGTTTCAGTACCTGCAGAACAGCTAGAAGGATGTGGCTCAGAATAGTATCTGCAGCCCCGAGGAGGCACTAGAGGTCCTTGACTTTGTTTAATGGCTAAACTATTATTGTTTTGTCTTGCTCGACGGTTCTTTCTTTCTGCATTTTCTCACTTCTCTGATTCATTTGTTCTTTGGAACTTGGGGAAGACCTATGAGGCTGAGGTTTCTCTACAGACAAGAGGCAGGTGGAGGACATGGGGGACTTGGGGTCTGTCCTGAGAAGACCGCATAGGGTCCAGTTCGGTTACACGTCGGCTATGATCCAGACTTGCAAGAAAAGATTGTTCCCACAGAGCGTGCTTTCTCTTGGATCATTTCACTTTTTTTACCCAACGAGTGATTGTTGTATAAAAATACAAAGGATTCCTTTTTCCAAATAAACCTATCTTATCCAATTAATCTGGGGTCTTTAGGAACTAGTAAAATAATGTGGTGAGATACACTAGGTGTATAGATATTAAGAAAGGAATCATATAGAAACTAAGTGCACTTTATAAGTGGGTCTAGGAGTATTTTTTAAATTATTATTTGCTTTAATTAAGGAGAAATAACTAGAACCCACCTTGGAGATTTCAGGAAGGCTTTAGTACTTCGAATGAGAAATACTTTAAAGCTAGGGAAAGAAAATAAAATTGTTGCCCTAAATACAGCTGCAGGTTTTCTTCCTAATTAAATCAGTTGTTCTTTCCCCCAGAATTTTGACTTTAAAGAGCTGATGAACGGGAGATGAAGGCTTCAGCTCAAGGTGGAGGTGGGCCCAGAGCACCATCTCGGGTAGCTTTGGGATTTCCTATTGAGGTGGTGAGTTGTTTGGAGAAGTGGGGTTCACACCTAGAGGCTGTAGGACCCACTAGGTGGGGTTTGGCTACTCTGCCCTAATCATCCACAAATAACTTCCCCAGAGCATCTGAGTTTTGTTGAGCAGACTGTTGCATGTCTCTCCTCTGGGCATGTAGTTCATGCTACGTACACATACACAGGTCCACGCTGCGCGTCATTTCTTCTCAACAAGAGGGTACACGATCACAGCTGAAACAAAAACAGAGATCGTATTGAATGTAATAGTAAGACTATATGTAGAAATCTTTGTGCAAATGTGTTTGGTGGTTTGATTTCCTTTACTCTGGAATATACATACAGAATAGACTCGCTTGTGCCTACTCCAGTAATAATTTATCCTGAATTCTATACAGTATTTTAGTCCAGAAAGTACCATAGAATATCTGAGTTCCAAGTTCAACCAAGAGACAGCAGAGGGAGCTGGTGATGTGCTTTTGCAGCTGAGATTTGCGCTCACTTTAAGGGCTCACAAAATGTCTTGGCACGCGTGCCCTTTCCATGGAGAGGAAAGCAGGGATTCTTATTAAACCACCTGCAAATTGCGGTGTTTTCTTTTCTTTTCACATTTAAAAAAAACTGAAGTATAGTTGATTACAATGTTGTGCCAATCTCTGCTGTACAGCAAAGTGATTCCGTTATACACACATATACATTCTTTCTTTTAATATTCTTTTCCTTTATGGTTTATCTCAGGATATTGGATATAGTTCCCTGTGCTATATAGTAGGACCTTGTTGTTTATCCATGCAAAGTTTCCTTTATTTCTTTTTATATCTACAAGGGTGAATCAAAAATTATCCACAGTCTGGCTGTAGAATTTATTTTAATTAACTTTTAGAAAAGATAAATACATCATTTTTCGACATAACCTCCTTGCTTTTCAATACACTGTCCATCTGTCAACAAGCTTTCGTATTCCCCCATTAAAAAGTGTTTTAGGCTGAGTCGAGAGCTACAAACGCACTGCTGTCTTCCCTTATTCATCAGAAGTGAATCTTTGCCCTTGTAGGGCTGCTTTCAGGGGACCAAACAGGAGAAAGTCCGTTGGAGCAAGATCAGGACTAAAGGAGGATGCTTTAACTCCTCAAAACGAAGTGCTTGCAGAGTGCCGACAGTGTGGGCAGCAGTGTGCGGGTGTGCACTGTCACGCCAGGTCACAGCGCCCCTGGAGAGACGTCCTCTGCGTTTAATCAAAGTTTAGGCTTCAGCTCCTCAATAAGCATCTCCATCCATTCATACACACGTCTTCACGACAAAACACTTTCTCCATACTATGCACAAAGTCTTCGATAAATAACGGCACCAGGTACACCGGCAGACCACAACAAACGAATCACTGCACGCTGCTCTCCTTTCATGCGAATCACAGGTGGGGCATCCATTTTTGCTCGCACCACAGTTACAAATGAACTGATGTAACACATTCACACCTGCACAGCAGTGACTGGGGAGACAGTATCCTTGACTGGAAAGCGCTAAGACGGTGCTGCCAACAGACATTTTAATATAACCGGAGTGCAGATACGTTTTGACTCACCCTTGTGTATATTCTAGAAAGGTGCTGTTGAACCTAGGCAATCACTTGGAAGTGACAAACACTGTGCAGATTTCTATGTGAAGGCAAATCTGCATTGTGTGTCCTTCCCTCCCTCCCCCCAACTGAAAAACCAGACAGTTGCCAAGGGGCCCTGGAGTGGCTTACTCTGCTCCGGAGTCATCAGGGCACCTACTGTCCATCACACACGGAGTCAACAGAAACGCACCTGGCAGCTGAACTGAGCCCCACTCGGCACATGTCGGATCCTTCAGGTGGAAGCCTGAATGTTTTAAAAGCCATGGGAGTCTCTACGTACATTTGTCACAAGCTTGCAAGACCAACAGTATAAAGCAGATGGGATTAGCTGATTCACTAAGTTCTGTAGTCATTACTTTCCTCAAACTTGGAGAGAAAATTATTTTAAGGCTACAGAAAGAACATACTTTTACCTGAAATGTGACTCTTTCTTCCTTTAAGTAAACAGTGTAGAGACAGAGTCAGGAGAGCCGGTGGGGGCCGTGTTTGAGAAGGGGGACTTGCGCTTCGCTGGAGGACACCCAGAGCTGCCGTCACGAAAGGAGGCAGGGATGCCGCTGCAGGTGAGGGTGCAGGCAGCCGTGGGCACAGGGGGACCAGCCTGGCCGGGGTTGTTAAGAAACCGCGCTCCTTCCCACCAGGCGGGTCAGAGCAGGCCCTTCCAGGAAGGCGCATCCGCCAGCGCAGCGGTTTCTCCAAGTTTTGTTTTGGATCCTTTGTGCTCTTCAGGCCGCGGGCCGAGCTGCTGGTCGGGAAAGGGGCCACAGGCTCTCCTTGTGGGCGCTGTGCGGCCGGCCCCGCGCTCCCGCCACTGCTGGCTCACCAGCTGTGCTGGCATCGGGTCGGCGCTGATCTCCAGCAGGTAGAGGTGCAGATCCGGTGGCCCTGCAGGGAGCTACCACCCTCCCAGGAAGAGCTGAGGAGGATAAAAACAAGGGGAGCACAGGAACACCAAGAGAGAAGACAGAAGCCTGGCTCCCGGCTGCCTGCGTCTGCGCTGCACAGACCCCGTCTCTGCTGTGAGCCCTCCTCTCGCCTGGGTGACCAGAGGCTTTAAAGGGACCAGAATGTTGAAAGCCGCCATCAACAATGACGCAGAATATTCAGGGCAGAGGGTGGACGTGCCAGTGTTTATGGCACCTGTGTGGGGTTGGAGGACGCTCTCAGGGCTCGAAGTGAGGTGATAGCTGGGTGGAGACGGCAGGACACCTCTCCCCCCGGGCCCAGGGCTGCCCACGGGTCAGAGGACAAGGCCAAGCACCTCAAGAACATGAGCAGGAGCTGCTTCAAGACGTTATAAATGAAACCCCACTTTCTCCAATTACCTGTTGGCTGGAAATGTTCAGAACAAAGCAAGAGCTCTGCTCACAAAGCCCGAGGTCCTCTCCCGGGGGCCTAGTGATGACTCCCAGGGAGGTCCAGCGGAAAGAGCCCCCACCAGCCCTGTTCTGTCACAACCAAGGCCAGGGACTTCCTTGGTGGCGTAATGGTTAAGAACCGCCTGCCAATGCAAGGGACACGGGTTTGAGCCCTGGTCTGGGAAGATCCTACCTGCCACGGAGCAACTAAGCACGTGCACCACAACTACTGAGCCTGAGTGCCGCAACTACTGAAGCCCACACGCCTAGAGTCCATGCTTCGTGACAAGAGAAGCCCCCACAATGAGTAGCCCGCCCCTGCTCGCCGCAACTAGAGAAAGCCTGTGTGCGGCAACAAAGACCCAACACAGCCAATAAACAAATAAATAAATAAATAAGTTTATAACAAAACAAAACCAAACCCAGCCCAGGCATCACTGTCATTTCCCGGGTCACAGGGGCAGGGACAAAGTTGCCGTTGCTGTTCTCAGACCAGCCAACTCTGTCCCCGGTGGGGTGGGGTGGGGGTGGGGCTTCTCTTGGCCCGCCTCCCGGGGACTCACAGCAAAAGCTGGGCTGTGTCGTCCTCTGCCCACTGCCAGCAGCTCTGGTTTGGTTCTTCTTGACAAGCAGAGGACATCTTGGGATATCAGCCCTTTGATGCCATTTGAAGAGGCCGATCAGGCCTGCTTGAGAGGAACTTGGTCCCAGGCCGGCCTCCCCTCTGATCCCCTTGCTTGCCCACCCTTGGCTCTGCGGGGCTCGGGCTCTGGACCCTGACATCCAGCAGTGTCCCTGCTGCTGCCTCTCCACGGCACCCTCTGTCTTGCCCCCGAGGCGCCGGAAATTTCCATTTTCCAGGCCAGGAAGCCCCTACCTTGGGTGGTCTTTCCGCGCAATGACATCATACACTTGGACAGCACAGCAGCGCCTCAGATGGTCACTCCTTAGACCACGTCTCTGGCCAGGGCACCGGAAGGCCTCCTGGCAGCAGAAGGATTGGTTAAAACCTTTGGGAATCAGTGAACAACTCATGCCTTCAGGTCGCTGGGTTGTAGGGACAACCCCAGAGATTTGTCTGGAAAAACAGAGGTCCTTACCACAATCTCAAAAAGTTTTAGTGGGGTGGATGCCTTATAATGTTGAGCTTTATAAGGAAGGTGGAATATTGTGCTTGGTTATTGATTAGAAGCATCTTACTTAATAGGAAAGTTGCTAAGTTTTTACTTATCATGTAAATTTTAAAAAGAAAGAAAAAGAAAAATAGACTACAGTTACGGTGCCTGAGGGTTCAACAGCATGAAAAAAGTCCTGATTTCATGTTGTAAAAGTAAACTGGTTCAAAGGAAGCAGATACAGAGAATGGACTGGAGAACTCGAGGTATGGGAGGGGGCGGGGGGTGAAGGGGAAACTGAGAAGAAGCGAGAGAGTAGCACAGACATATATATACTACCAACTGTAAAATAGTCAGTGGGAAGTTGTTGTATAACAAAGGGAGTCCAACTCGAGGATGGAAGATGCCTTAGAGGACTGGGGCAGGGAGGGTGGGGGGGACTCGAGGGGGGGGCGTCAAGGAAGGGAGGGAATATGGGGATATGTGTATAAAAACAGTTGATTGAACCTGGTGTACCCCCCAAAAAAAAAATAATTTAAAAAAAAAAAAAAAGTAAACTGGTTCAGAAATAAACTTTGAGACATGTTGTAAGAACAGGAGGGATAAAGCCACTGACTACTTTTTGCAATTACTTTGATACACACATCAAAACTGTGCTATATTAATCAAGTATTTAAGAACTCAAAATAGTAACATTTCACAGATGTAGCGTATGTGTAGACATACTCTTTCTGTGCAAAAGACATATTTTAAAGACTTATTTCCCTTTTGGTCTCATGTTTTTATTTCTTGTGAAATATATTAAGTTCCTATAAATTTGATACCATAATACTTTCGGTTCTATACTGCTGCCTTCAAAGGTTTCAGAACTTTGGGTTTTAAGATCCCTTAACACTTTTGAGATCAGGTGTCTTCTATATTTAAAGGAGTTATTCTTAGTAAGTGTTCCCACTTAATTTGGGCTTTAGAGATGCCTTCTAAAAAAGAGATTTTGTTCTTCTCTTGAGTGTCTCAAGTAAAATAGAATAATCTCTCACTCTGTTGCATAATTCATCTGTGTTCCTTGTAAGGGCCTCATTGTAATTTTGATTTGCATGAAATTATTTTCTCAGTTGCCTTTTCTGATGATTGTTAGTATATAAAAATGCAACTGATTTTTAAAAAATGGATTTTGTATCCTGCAACTTTGCTGAATTCATTTATTAGCTCTAACAGATTTTTATGGAATCTTTAGGATTTTCTATATATAAGATCAGGTCATCTGTGCACAGAGATAATTTTACCTCTTCCTTTCCAATCTGGATGCCTTTTATTTCTTTCTCCTGCCTGGTGCTCTGGCCAGCACGTCCGTTAGTGTGTTGCATAGAAGTGGTGAGAGGGAGCATACAGTTGGATCCTGTTTTTTCTATCCATTTAGCTAATCCATGTGTTTTGATTGGGGAGTTTAATCAGTTTCAAGAAATGGTTGATAGGATGATAGCCATCTGAAAACAGTTTTGACCCAAGACCCTCTGATAGGATCTTAGGGGCCTACTAGGTATTCTGGGACTTAATGAGTGCCTCCAGGCCACACTTTAAGAACTGCTGCTCTAAGGTTTTTCATCATTACGTTTATGTTGGCAAGATGTTTATGACTTGACCAAAAAACAAACAAACAAAAAAACCCCCCACCAAACCAAACCTATGTTTCCAAGGAAAAATTATAATGTACTCAACTAATCACTTCTGGTGAAGAATAAGTGGGAACAATTTTGAAGGCTGTGACATCATAGGTGTTAAAGGCATACCCTAAAAGTATAAGGGATGTCATATTTGTGAAATGCTCTTGATTCCAGGAACATTCCGAGCAGATTCTTAGACCATAAATAAATATTTCTCGTTTGTGTCTTGTGAGAAATTATTGGAAGTTTCTTCTCTTCTACTTCAGGATCCCAAAAGCATGTGGCTAGGCTGGAACACTACTTCCCCTTTCCCCCACCCGCGGGAGAGCGCTGCTGTTGAATAATAAAACGAGAAACAACAAGTCAGGCATTGGAGGGGAGGTTAAACCAGTGGGTAAATTCTAGTGTCTTCCAACAGTGAGATTCTACAACCCTGCCCTAAAACTCGTGGCTCCGTGATTTGAGATGTAACTTCAAAATGCTAAGCTAATTCGAAAGGAAGCATACTCATCCTCACATGAAATAAGATACTTTTCCCTCTTCCTCTTTCTTGAAGAGCACCTAGATGTGAAGCTCTTGTGTAACTGCACAAATCAAATGTCTGGGAACACAGGGCCCAATCTGAACCATCACAAGCCGGAAACATGTAATGCCACAGAACATTCATTCGTCTACACCCTTGCAGCTACATCATCGACCTGCGGCGGTTACCATCTACAGCAGGTAGGGACACTGTGTAATCCTGCTGCAGATCGCGATCCAGATCTCCCGTGACTCACGACGGCGTTACGGCCCAATAAACCCGCGGCGAGCGGAAAGCGCGCTGAGCACACCGAGGCCCCAACCGTCGCGGCGGAGCCTCGCCCGCCTTACACGTGGTGTGGGCGCTCCCCGCCGGCCCGCGCCCGCCAGAGTCCCCGGCACAGAGCCCGGCCGGTGCTGAAGCGCGGAGCGTCTCCGGCCAGAGCCGCGCCCGGCCCTCCCGCGGGGAGCCCGCAGGGCGGGAAGGGCGTCGGCGGCGGCCGACCGCACAGCGCGGCCCCGGGAGAGGCGCGCGCGGGAGGCCCACAGCCGGCGGCTCGGCGGCCGCGCCCCCCGCCTCCGCAAGGCGGCACAAAGCGCCTCCCGTCTGTCGGGCGGCGACGCCGAGCACGAGAAGCCCGTTCTCACACGGAGCTGCTAACGCGGTTCTGTGGCAGCGACGTAAAAACAAACGGGAAAGCCACACCGTCAGGCTGAGGACGCGGGGAAGGAGCGCGGCGCGGGCGCCCGGACGCGGGCAGGGCGGCCTCCGAGGCCCCTCCCGGGCCCTCCCTCCCGGCTCCGCGCCGAGCCGCGCCTCGGCGGCGTCCCCACGCGGCCCGGCCGCCCGCCGAGGGGGCTCCGGCTCCGGCCTCGCCTCGTCCCGGGCCCGCGGCGCGGGGGCGGGGGGCGCAGCCCCGGGAGGGAGGCGGCCGCCGAGGACACGCTGGGGCCGGACAGGCGGCGGGCGGGCGCGCAGCGGCCTCGCGCGGCGGAGCTCCCCGGCGCCGCCGCCGCCGCCCGCCCGCGGCCCTGACCCCGCGGCCCCGACCCCGCGCCCCCGCGGCGACGTCGGCGGCGGCGACGGCGCCGCGCGATTGGCCGGCCGGGCGCCCGCTCCCAGAAGGCAGCGCATGGCGCGTCATTGAAGAGAGACCATGATGGCGGCGGCGCTGGGGCCCCCAGAAGTGATCGCTCAGCTGGAGAACGCGGCCAAAGTTCTGATGGTGAGCGGCCGCGCCCCCCCGCCCCGCGGCCGCGGCCTCCGGCGGCCCGGCGCGCTCGGCCCTGGCGCCCGCGGGCTGGCGGCCGGCCGGGGCCCCCCGGGAGCCCGGCGCTGGAGGCGGCGGCGTGGCGCAGGACTCGCCCCCGGCCGGCCGCGGGGTGCGGGCCGCAGGGAAGCGGCTGCCGCGCCACGGCCGTCCCGCGCGGGGCCGGCGGCCGGAGCGCGCCGCTGGGGGGGTGGGTGCTGGCGGAGTGCCGGCCCGGCCCGGCCCGGCCCGGTCCGCCCGGGCGCCGGGAGCAGCCCTCCGTCCCCTCGCGCCTCCGGGGCCCCGAGCGCGTCCTCCGGCCTGCGGGCGCGTCTGGGCGGCCGCCGCGGCCGCACGTGGAAGGAGCCGCGGGAGGGAGGGAGGGAGGGGAATCCTCGGGGCCAAGGTCACCGGGGCAAGACTTCGTCTGGAACCGAGCTCCACGCGCGTCCCCGTGGAGGGGAGTCGGGGCTGCGGTTCCCGTTGACTTCTTCCCTCCACCGAGAGCGGCTTAGCGAGCAGGTTACTCCTCTGCCCAGGGAGGAGGTGAGGCCGGGTCACAGGGTGAGGCGTCCACGCAGCGCGTGCAAATGAGGACAGACCCTATTTAGTTACTCAGTAAACGTTGCGTTTGCTGGCTCAGTTTTGTGTTTGTAAATCGTGATTTTCGCCTTGGTAGATTTCTTTGGAAGTTAGAGGCCTATTTGATTCCTTGAATTGACGCAGCCTTTCTGAGGATTGAATGCAGCCAGCTTCGTTACCTTTTTGCACCTTTTCCCCCCTTCTGGTTCGGTGTTTGGGTTCTGTGTTCAAGCATCACATTTTAAAACATTTGAACGAATTTTAGCATCGTTGGTAGTTCCTCTTATCAAGTTTCATTTTCACACACGACACCAGATAGCTCACGAACTTTAGCTCGTGAAACTAAGACGTCTAATTAAAAGCGGGATGTACTTGCTGCATTATGAGCGGAGTTAGGCTGGTCGTTTTGTCACAAAAACTGACTCAGAGAACGTTTTCAGACTCTTGCAAGTTAAGTCCAGAAAAAACTAGCTACTATTCCCCCTTATTACAAAGTTCTTAAAGTCTCTGACTTACAGCGTTTTCTGAAATATGTGAACAATTTCCAGGAGCTAGAAGCCCCATTTTCATTAGACTTTGGAAGGAGTATGTGACCCCCAAAACACTGCTTTAGTTTGTATGTCGATAAGATAATATGTGTCTTTCATCATTGGCCCGAGTATTAATTAGTATTTGTTCTTGCAGGAACCACTGCTCTTCTCTGGCAAACCTAGTTTCATCACCTGTAAGGGAGTAGCTGAGAAGAGTCGGAATAAGTACTGTTAGCTGAGTGCACATTACACGCTAGATGCTGTGCTTGATGCTTTACCTACTTTGTTAATCCTGGCAACCGCTTTACAAGGTTGAGAGAGACCTTAAGTGGCCCCGGTTACATAATTACTCAGTGGCTTAATTAGGTCTAGAACTCGGATCTGTCTGGCTCTAAAGCTGAGTGTCTTTCCACTCTATGTTGCCACCTCTCATATGTGTTGTATAGGTATCCATTTACGTACTTTTAGATCTTTCCAGAAGGGAAGGGTATTGAAAAAAATGTTATTATAAATGGGAAATTAAAAATGAGAAATTCTTGGGAATTCCCTGGTGGTCCAGTAGTTAGGACTTCTTGCTTCCACTGCAGGGCGCACAGGTTTGGTCCCTGGTCGAGGAACTAGGATCCCACAAGCCACTCAGCACGGCTGGGGGAAAGAAAAGGAAATTCCTTTTTGGAAATAATTCACTTACTGCTTAAAACTGTGTACTCAAAATGTGGAAGAGTAGCAGTTACTGCATGATATCTCATCCCATTGTATTATAACTGGTAATAACAGCTCACATTTTATTGAGTGTTTACTCTGTGTGAGGCATTATGCCAAGCACTTTACATATATTACCTTATTTAATCATCAGTAACTACCAGGTAGTTATTACTTTCGTTTTCATTTTATGGACTAAGGAACTGAAACATGTAGATGCTAGGGAATTTACCCAGATTTTCAAGGAGAGTAGTGGAGTGGAGGCTCCAACTCAGGTTCATCTGTTCCAGCCTGTGTTTTTTAGCCTGTGGGGTAGTGAGAGTAGAAAGCAGGTGGATTAATTCATTTGAGGATAGTTGAGATTGTCAAATCTCCTTCAATTACTTAGCATTAGAAGGTTAAAGAAAGAAAAAAAAACAATAGGTGATGTGAGCATTTATCTGTCTGAGGGTCAGATGGGTATCCATCTGAGGAAATCTTTTTTTTTTTTTTTGGCCATGCCATGCAGCTGGTGAGATCCTAGTTCCCCCACCAGGGGTCGAACCCAGGCTCCCTGCAGTGGAAGCCCGGAATCTTAACCACTAGACCGCCAGGGAGTTCCCTGAGGAAATCTTGTTTGTAGCAAATTGCTATGTATTTTAGCTGTTAATATGTTTTGAGATTCAAAGTAATTAGTCACGTCTTTCACAGTTAATTTTGTTTAATTTCCGTTTGGTAGTCCATATATTTCTTTTATGAAAATCAGCTTGGAGTTTCAGTGTGTAGAACAATCTCAGGACATCTTTTAGTGCAGAGGTCTTAGGGAGTTTGCAGTGGGTATCAGAAGGAAATAGTAAGTACATTTTTGGGTGCAAACTTACATTTTTGGTAATAGGTTTTATACCTTTTATCAGTGTCTCTCAGGAAATAGAGACCCTGAAAAAAATCTAGTCTGTTTTCCCTTTCATTCTACAGATGGGGAAACTGAGGTTCAGAGAGGTAGAAGTGACTTGCCAAAGCTGGGTCACAGAACAGATAATGATGAGAGTGGTCCAGAACCCGGGTCACCAGACTCCCGTTTCAGAACCCAGAATTCTTACTCAACCGTACTACTTCTCAGTGTTATAAATGTTGCACTTTATTGCTTGATGGGAAATTTCTTTTTTTTAATTGAGATATAATATACATTTATTGAGATATAACATACATCATAAAAAGATTATCGCAAGTTTGGTGAATCTCATATAGATACAAAATTAAAGAAATGGAAAAATTTTTTCTTTGTGATGAGAACTGTTCGCACTTACTCCCTTAACAACTTTCATATATAACATAGAGCAGTGTTACTTATGTTTATCATGTTGTGTATTATGTCACTAGTACTTATTTATCTTATAACTGGGAGTGCGTACCTTTGACCAACTTGATGGGAAATTTCAAAGTCTGTTTTTGGATATTGCGGTTGCTTCATTGTGAATACCTGTATTGTTTCCTCTTTAGGCTATTGCAGAAACTGCCAGGAAAGTAGTGTATTAGACCTGTAGAGGAAAAAAGATGTTTATTGGTTTTATAGGTATAGGTCTCAACAGAAAGCGTGATTTCCCCCCCAAAAGAAGTAATAGGGAGTATTTTCTGTAGATGCTTGTGAATACTGCTTAGTCTTCTGATTCAAAACAGTGAGGTTACTGGCTGGAAAATAAATTTGAAGGTCAAGAAACTAGAATGAGGAGGGGCTCTTGTAAATCAGTAAACAGTGTGCACCTGATGCTCTCTGTTCTGAAAACACTGTGCAAATGGAACGCTGTTTAAATACGTCTTGAAGTTTTCTTTTCCAAAGAGATTCCGGTTGTTGGCTTTTTCTTAAGATGCCTAACCATGCATTTTTGAGAGGGTATTAAATACATAGAGAGTAACTAAAGTGGACCACACTTCTGTGCTGACATTCTCAGCGGTGAGAGTCTGACTGTATGAGCTTAGCAGGTTACAGTTATAGGCTGAAAATCTGGTGTTGCTGATACATTTTATGTCATTTACAAATGGTGACAGTAGTTCTGGAACATGTTAAAGTATATCAGCAATACACAGTGTACAGAGTAAAAAGTGTCCGCTCCTATTCCTTTCGCCACTCTCAGTCCCTTTCCCTAAGCAATCCTCATTGTTTGAATATACTATCACCTTATTTCCTATGCTTTTGCAATATACATTATGTAGTGCTTTGTGTATGAATGATGCACTACAAATATTATCCTTGGTTAAAAAAGAATCTTAGCGATGCCTTTCTGAATGGTAAGAAATTCAAGCTCTGCAGAAAGGTGTGTGGGGAAAGAAAAGGCTCTTTAAGGTCCCCTGTCCTGTCTTCGGAGGTCACTGTTTTCTGGGTATCCGTCTTGAAGATCTCTGAGCATGTAAGAGCACACATACGTCCTTTTTTTAAATGTATTTTTTACGTGAGGGAGCTGGTGTGGTCCATATCCCCCTGTACTTTTCTTTATTCGCTTCATTGTGGGTGAATTTTAAAGAAGTTTTTTCCATTTTCTTTTTTATGTGAGTAGATATAAAATATAGGAAGTGTTAGGATTTTAGAGACACCATAAAGAAGAAACCTAGCATTCTTCTGGTATTAATATTGTATTTGTTGAACCGTAAATCCAAAGAGTGATTTATTTATTAATTGTCTTAAATTTCCTTGGTTTTGGCCCCCTGGCTCCCTTGGATAAGGGGTTGTCCTTAATGAGTGTGTGCAGTGGTAATATAAAATAATGCAGGGCACATATGCTAATTGATACTTTATAGAAAAGTAATCTCATATATTTGTTCTTTTTTCTATTCTTTTTATTCATTTTTCTTTAATGTTAAAGAAAATCCCAGATATATCAACTCTCTCTTGCATACTTCAGTATACATCTTACAAAATTTGGATTTTTTGTTCTACATGGCTGCAGCATAATGCCACTATCTTACCTAATAGAATTATCAATAAGTACATTCTAGGTATCATTTAGTATCATTCCATCATCAGATTTCTGTGATTGTATCAAAAGCGTGTATTTGCTTTAAAGCTGGAATGGATTTTAGTAAATATAATTGCAGTGTTAATAAGAGGGGTTCATGAATGGTTTTCATGGTTTTTACTGTGGAATTCGGTTAACATTTTAAAAGCACCTGCAAAAATGTAGCGCTGTAGAAGAATTCTTACCATCTTGTTTGATTCTTAAATCAGCCCCTTGAAGTAGATGGGAAAAGAGTTATTCTTAAACTTTATGAATGAGAAAATCTGAGATTCAGAGCTGGGAACTGGTTTGCCTGTGGTCACATGGCTGGTTTGGCTCTGGAATTCAGGCTCTGGCCGTTCCCTCATTCTGCCGCGTTTCTTCAGTGCGTGTGTGCTTGGCACGGTGCTGTCGACTCTGAGGAGATGGGAGAAGGAGACCTTGTTCTCCAGGAGACCATAAGTCTAATGGGGAAGAAAGGCAAGACTATTCGCAGTTATTGGGTGGTGTTATAGTAGGAGTATGTACTGCTGCTCCGTGAGAGTATAGGGAGGGACATCTGAGGCTGAGATGGGACCTAGAGAGGGCTTCTAGGAACCCACGTGATCCTGAAGCTGAGACATGAAGGATGGAATGGAGTTTTCCAGCTGGATAGGGGTGTCCCAGGTAGAGGGATATGTGTGTGTGAAGGGATGAGAGAGCCAAATGCAGTGCGTTTGGGGAATAGTTGAGCATTTATTTAGTTTCCTGAGCCCCTGCTCTGTGTAAGGTATAATGCTCTGTGTATGTGTGTGTGTCCATGTGATCAATCGTGCACATCATGAAATTAGTAATTTTGGTTATAGCATTTACTTTTCTTATCAAAAAGATGCATTATATCATGTAAGCATTTTTGTTTCAACCTTGTCTCTTCATCTGTGCTGTGGCAGTAGATATTAGAAAACTGGCACTAACAGTTCTTTTTCTCAAAAAGCTAGGTAATGGGAAATTTTTATTTAAAACTCAGTTTAATTAAATTTGTATTTTGCAGTTGGACTTGTATCAAACTCAGCTAACTGGAACCTAGCCAGTGATCCAAATAGGAAAAGTGAAAGACCTTTGAAATCATCCATGGATACCTAAGAGGCAGTTGATAAAATTTAACAGCATTTTATGATTAAAAATTCAATAAACTAGGAATTGATAAAAATGCAATAAAAAATAATTCTTTGAAACCACCAGTAAAAGCTGATAGTCTTAAGAGTAAAATAGGGAGTTCTAATAAAACTGTTATTCAGTACCTTTTGGAGGGGAGGGACTGGCTAATACAGTAAGATAAGAAAAAGGAATAAGGGCCTTCCCTCATGGTCCAGTGGCTAAGACTGTGCTCCTAATGCGGGGGGTCCTGGCTCAGTCTCTGGTCAGGGAACTAGATCCCGCATGCCACAACTAAAGATCTGGTGTGCTGCAACAAAGGCCCCTCGTGCTGCATGTCGCAATGAAGACCTGGCGCAGCCAAATAAATAAATAAATATTAAAAAGAAAAAAGAATAAGTGTAAATATTGGCAAGGAAAGTAAAAAGATCATAATTTGCAGGTGATATTCAGAAAAAAGAAATCCAAGGAAATTAACTAAAAAATTATTACTAGAACCAGTAGTTGTTTGGTAAGGTAGCCAGATATGAGGCCAGTTTGGAAATTTCCTTTATAAAACCAACACTGGTCAGCTTAAAAATGGAAAAAAGATCTCATTCTATTAACAATAAAAGCTGTAGGAATAAACTATAGGACCCTATTTAATAAGAAATATGCAGCATCTTTGTGATGTAGGCTAGACAGCTTATATGAAGAATGTAAAAGAAGCTCCGACTTATGCAGAGGCTGTGTTCCTCAACCAGAGAGTTCACCTGGTGAAGGTGGCAGTTCTCCCTCCTTAGTCTGTGTACTGAATGTAGTATCATCAAAATTCCTCTTCCCTCCTCACAGTCTTTTGAGGTGGGAGAAAAGCTTACTAATTACTTAGAAAACATATCTGGAAGAATATTGTATGACAATAACAAAGTTAAGAAAAAGAAGAATGGAGGGTTTGGGGGACTTTGCACCAGTTATTAAAATGTATTCAGAAGCTATAGTAATTGCAGTGTTGTGGTGCTAGCCTGGAAAAAGAATAGAAAGTTGAATAGAATAGGGCAGAAACAAAACTGTGATTGAAATATTTCAGGTTGTGAATGTATGGGGAGAGGGACAGTGTTTGTGGAAGTGTCACAAACTGCAAGATTTGGGTAGGTAGTTTGGCAGTATGTTATGAAAGCCTTAAAAACCTGCATATCCTTTCACCCCCAGCTATTTTACTTCTGCCCATTTATTCAGCCTCCCAAAATACTTGCACATGTGGGAAAAACACTTACTGAAGTATCTGTATACCTTGCTGTAGCAAAGAACTGAAATAGTGTGACTGTCTAGTTGGAAGAAATTGTGGAAATAAACTGTGATATTCTCTATAGTGGAATATTATGGAACATTCAAGAAATGTGAGTCTAATACGTGATTTGTTTTCTAATTTTTTGGCTGTGCCGTGTGGCATGTGGGATCTCGGTTCTCCAACTAGGGATCAAACTCGTGCCACTTGCGGAGTCTTAACCACTGGACCTCCAGGGAAGTCCCAAATTCAAGTTTTGCTTTTTGGAACTTTCTGAAAACTTTTTCACCAATGTTTTCAATCTGTAGTTGGTTGAATTGGCAGATGTGGAACCTGTGGATACAGAAGAGTAGTTATTTACAAGTATCTATTGCAGCAGATTTACAGCTGATGATTCTTGCAGAACATTTTTTCTAAAAAGACTTTAACTCTTCATATAAATCAGTTTCATGTGAGTTTGAATTTAATTTTAGGTGTAAATTTATCAATATTTTAATGTTCCTGTGACAGTTCTTGTTACTCGTAGAAATTATACAAGAAACTAAAAGTAGCTTAATGATTTGTATGTAATTAAAAATGCCCATTTATGCATTCTGCACTTGTGTCTTCAGCTGTAGGAAAAAAGTCTTCCTTATTAATAAATGGTTCACCCAGAGCTTTATGTTAACATAGCATTCTTTTCCATTGAAGGTGAAAATCTCTGAATTTAATTTCTGTTTCTTAGCCTGTAGATATTTGCTTTGCTGTAGCAGTTTCGAAAATTAGAGATTCTTTGAAGAATCAAACTCTGAAGAAATGCATTATTGCGGTGTCCATGTGTCCATTTTTTTGTTTACCAAGTTCCTGTCATAGTGCTTAGGCTGGAGAGTTAATATTTGTGCAGGTGCCTTGCGGACAGCTCTGGGGACGGACAGGCAAGCTGGCCCCCCCACGGGTCCTGGTGCTGCTGCCAGTTTGGGCCCAGCCTCCCCCCCCCCGCCCCCGTGCCCTCAGCCACCGTGGCCCGGTGTCCCAGGCAGCCCTGAGGCACATGCGTGTGTGTCTGGCCACCCGCCGGTCCTCACTGTTCCCACGTGTGCTCCACTGTCCCATTGGGCTTTGCTTACAAAACACAGGTTCACAGGTAAAATGATTCAGAATCTCAGGAGGGCGAGCACAGTGTATTGCATTAAGCATGGGCCCTGTGGAGAGCGGGGCCCCATCCTGCTGCCCTGGTCACACAGTGGGGAAGCTGGCCTTGGGCTGCACACACTGGGCCTTGGTGCATCACGCTGGATCTGCTCCCTCCTTCCTGAACTGTATGTGCAGGGGTTCCCTTGGCTTGGAACACCCTTCTTCCTCTTTTGCCTAGTTGACATTTAATTTTTCAGATCTCGGTGTAGTTGTGTACTTTGACAAGAAACGTCTGATCACTCTGAACTAGATTAAATTCTCTTCTCATAGCACCGTTTGCTTTAGTGGCATTGATGACATCCACGCTTAGGTGCTGCTTATTTGATTATAGGACTGACTCCTCTGCAGGATGATAAACTCCCAGGGGGCGCGGGTTCTGTTTGGTGTTGCTTGCCGGTGACGCCCTGTCGTGTCTGAAGCTCCTTGCCTGGCGCATGGTGGACATTTGATCATAATTGGTGGGTGGAAGGATGCTGTCTCAGTTTTATTACTGCTTCTCTTTGTGAGGCTTTCCATACGTTGTTATCTTTCCAGCTTCTGAGGACCCTTCTCCCCTTGCTTTCTCTCTCCATCAGCCACACCAGCTCCCTCTCCGTCCTTCCCTCTCCCGTCCTCTGTCCTTCACAGAGCCTTCCTTTCGTGCACTCTTCCTTCTGCCTGAAGTGCTCTTCCTCACGCGCACCAAGCCTTCAGGTCTCCCCAAAGTCGCTTTCTCAGCAAAGCCTTCCTCAGCTTCCCAGAAAGGTGAGATTCACTTGTGCTACACTTAGATTACAGCTGCCCCGTGTGGAGTTTTACCTCCATTGCTGTGGTTGATTGGTGAATGTCCGTCTCCCTAGCTGGATGCTGGTGTGTGTTAGTTTAGGGACTTTGTTTGCACATGTAGTTGTTCGGTAACATCTGCTGAATGAAAGAAATGAGTAAGTGGGGAAGGGAGGTGAGCCTAGGGAAATAGGCAGGGGCTGGGTTCTCTGAGGTCTTCTTTGCCACGATAATTAGCTTGGACTCACCCTGTGGTATGACAGGTCACTTCTGTGGTTTCGCTGTGGGACTGACAGCGTGTGAAAATCTGATCTAAGGGAAGCGAGACGTGAGGTGGAAGACCAGTTAGGAGGCTGTTGACGTTGCTCTGCAAAGAGATGATGGGACTCTGAACAAAGCTAGGGTGGGAGAGAATATATTAACATTGTTTAAAAAAATTTTTAATGCCAAGGTGACTCTTATGGTAAAACAGAGTGAATATATGTTTGGGGGAGGCTGGGGAGTACCCCAAAACAGCTTATATAAGCTAAAAATCTCTCAGTTTTTATCTTAAAATGTTAAGAGGTACTTCTCTGGTGGCCAGCAGTTAAGAGTCAGCTCCCAGTGCAGGCAGCCCGGGTTCGATCCCTGGTCCAGGAAGTAGATCCCGCGTGTGTGCTGCAGCTAAGAGCCTGCATGCCACAATTAAAAGATCCTGCATGCTGCAACTAGCGATCCCGCATGCTGCAACTAAGACCTGGCACAGCCAAATAAATAAAACGAATATTTTAAAAAAGTGAATAGAAATTGTATTCTAGTCCATAATATGTCCATGTTTTAATATAAAATTATTTGACCCCAATCTTGCTGGTCTGTCTATATGTTGTGTTTTTGTGGCAGGGATTAGAGAACTGATTAGAAGACAGCAGTAGTATGGTAGTGACCTGATCAGATGAGGTGTTGGAAAAACCACCCCATTCCTTGCCCGGCCCCCACGTGATGCAGCACTGACAGTTGGGAGCTGAGAAGCAGCGCATAGAGGGTCTGGAGCCTGACTGTGGGATTCCTCGTGACTGCGTCCTGTGACTAGCTGTGTGACGTTTGGCAAGTCACTTACCCTCTACGTGTCTGTTTCTTCATCTCTCAAATAGGAAAATAATTATTTCCAGGGAGTTAACCTGTAGATTAAATGATTCTATATACATTTAAAAGGAAAGTGTTTAGAACGGTGCCTGGTACATAGTAGGTGCTCTATACGTGAGCAGTTACGTTGTATATTACTCTATCAAATAACATTGCAGCAAATCATATGAACCTAGGTACCTTTATAGGAAGCACTCAATAAATATTTGTTGAAATAATTAAATTTCTTCAAGAGTAGTGTCTTCTGTATCTGCACTCTCCAATGTGGTAGCCAGTAGACATGGTGGGTATTGAGCCCTTGAAATGTGGCTTGTGCGAAAGAGGAACTGAATTTTTTACTTTAATTCGTTTAAATAGTCACGTGGGGTAGCAGCTGCCGTACTGGGCAGTGCAGGTCTGGAGTGTGACCGTGTGGCTTTGCGTCGTCTCCTGCGCTATGAGTACTGATTCCAGGGTTCAGGTGCTTCTCATGGGTCCCAGCACTGCTTCTGGTGGTTACGTTCTCACCCTCAAAATGCAGTACTGTTTCTAGACATCAGATGTATCCTTAGTACGTTTTAGCTTATTTTGATTCTTTTTCTTGCTTTAGAATCATCAAAACACAGTATTTTTGAAAACATTGAGGGCACATAATGATGAACAGAAGATGGGCATATTTTTTGCTTCGTAATTGTGAATCATTTTTAGTTTTAGATTTATAGGCACCAGTTGGAAAGATTGACAGTGACTTTGTTTTATCATTGTATACTCACCTACCTTTACCATTTGTCCTTTTAGGAACTGTATCAAACAGATTTTTTCACAGACATCGTAAGAGTTAAAAATACTGTCACATATCCTTTTAGCAAAACAAGTTGGTTCAGGTTTTTGTCACAGAATATTGGGTAATAAAGTAATTCTTGTGTAACCACTGACTGGATGAGAGGACCCTATTTCCTATTCGTCCGTGGAAGTGCATTGCTTGTTCACCGGTTCTTGAGCCTGAGAAGATGCACCTGGGCAGGATTTCTAGCTGTGGGCGCTGTGGAGTTTCAGGCTGGGTGGTGCGCGGCAGGCGGTTGAGCCCCTGCCCTTTATACGCTGGTTGCCAGTAGACGTCCCTGTTGCGGCAGCCAAACATGTCTCCAGACCTGGATGTCCCCTGGGACAGAGCTGCCTCAGCTGAGAACCACTGATCTAGAATATCCTCATCTCAGGACTCAGGGTCTGAGGCTACACTTATATGATCAGTTTTATCATCGTTAATGGAGTGTGTCCATTGGAACTTTCTGTAGTGATGAGGATGTTCTGAACCAGCACTTGAAATGTGGCTAGTGCCGCCAAGGAACTGAATTTTTAGTTTAATTTAATTAAAAAAAATTTATTTATTAATTGGCTGCACTTTGTTGCTGCACACAGGCTTTCTCTAGTTGCGGCGAGTGGGGGCTACTCTTCATTGTGGTGTGCAGGCTCCTAGTTGCGGTGGCTTCTCTTGTTGCTGAGCACTGGCTGTAGGCCAGTCTTGGTCTTCAGTAGTTGCAGCACACAGGCTCAATAGTTGTGGCGCACAGGCTCAATAGTTGTGGCGCACGGGCTTAGTTGCTCTGTGGCATGGGGGCCCTCCTGGAGCAGGGATCGAACCTGTGTCCCCTGCATTGGCAGGCGGATTCTTAACCACTGTGCCACCTAGGAAGTCCAGTTTAATTAATTTTAACAAACATGGCTAGTGGCTGCTGTCTTGGACAGTGCAGGTTTTAGTGTGCTGCTGTATGTCTTTTTGCATTCATCTTCTGATTTATCTCTTAATTGTGAAATGCCATTCTTTATCAACTTTTAAAATTAATTAATATTTATTGGTTGCATTGGGTCTTTGTTACTGCATGTGGGCTTTCTCTAGTTGTGGCGAGCAGGGGCTACTCTTCGTTACGGTGTGCAGGCTTCTCATTGTGGTGGCTTCTCTTGTTGCAGAGTATGGGCTCTAGGTGCACGGGCTTCAGTAATTGTGGTACACTGGCTCAGTAGTTGTGGCGCACAGGCTTAGTTGCTCCGTGGCATGTGGGATCTTCCCAGACCAGGGATCAAACCTGTGTCCCCTGTGTTGGCCACTGCGCCACCAGGGAAGTCCCTCAGTTTTTTTCTCTGTCATTATGGGTAGAAAATGAAAAACTCTTACCCAGATTTCATTTATACCTTCTTGAAAGATCATGTTATACTCTGAGCAGTGTAGTGAAAAAATTGAGGATAAAGTAATAGTGCTGATTGATTTTTATTTTGTTACTGTATTACTTTCCCAGGTGATTTTGTCATTTCTTAGTTTTTAATTTTATAATAGTTTTTTCGTAGCATAATTTGGAATAATTGATGAGTCTGATGAAATAATCCTTAGAATGGTGAAATAGCAAAATGTTTGAAAATATAGAAAAGAATATGATCACTAAGATCTTCTTATGTACCTTAGAAAAGGGCCTCGTGGACCCATAACTTCACATTAGAATGAGTTTTATTCTGATTTTTATAAGTAAAATTTGTCTTTATTCTTTGGAAGACCTCAAAGAAAAACTAGGAATCACAAAATATCGAGCATTGCAGTTAGTTGAAAGTGCTTTAAAAGAAAAAAAAAGTATCTCAAAAATTGGATCCCTGGACCCTGGACTGACAGTTCCTGACGATTTGGGGGATGTCTTTATTGTCTTAACATTATTGATGTTTGCTGTAATATTTTGTAAATTCTGTTTTTCAGGTTAAGGAAGTCTCTTTCCATTCCTTCTTTGCTAAAAGTTTAGTCATGGATCTTAATTTTTTAAACATGTTTCTTCTGCATTTTTAAAATGATAATGTAAGCTTTCTCCTTTAATATGTTAATGTGGTACAAGATATTGATTTTTTTCCCCTTTATTTTTGGCCATGCTGTGTGACTTGTGGGATGTTAGTTGGCTTGCGGAATCTTAGTTTGTGGGATTGAAGCTGGGCCCTGGGCAGTGAAAGTGCGGGGTCCTAACCACTGGACCTCCAGGGAATTCCCTGATTTTTCTAATGATAGCCCAGTTTTGCATTGTTGGGATAGACTAACTTGGTCACAGTGTATATTATTTTTTTTTTTAAAAATTCCATTGTTGCATTTGGCATGTGAACTGTCTTAAGGCTTTTTTCATCTCTGTTCATGAGTAAGATTAACCTATAAGTTTTTTGCACTGTCCTCATCTGATTTTGGTATTGGCATATTTCTGATGATATGCTAGTCTCCTAAAATGGGCTGAAGAGTGTTCCCTCTTTTGCATTCTCTTGAAATTTGGGTAGGATTGGAATCATTTATTCCCTGCTGATTGGTAAAATCATTGATAAAATCAACTGGGTCAGTGGCTTTAAAAGAAAAACTATTTTAAACTGATGATTCAATTTATTTAATAGGTGCAGGACTATTCAGGTTTTCTATTTCTTCCTAAGTCAGTCTTTTTATGCTTTTCTAGGGATTTGTCCACGTCACATACATTTTTATGTCTATTACTGTAAAGTTTTCCTTTCAGTATCTGTGTATTATGAGGCATCCATAGCATCTCTTTTAATCTCACCTGCTTGTAGATTTGTGTCCTTCCCTCCACTTCCCTCCCTTGCCTAATTTTACCAGAGTTTTATCAGTTTTGTTAGTCAATCCGAAGAAGTAATTCCTGGCTTTTTTATTTCTCTCTTTTGTACGTGTAATTTCTGTTTCATCATTTTCTACTCTTTATTATTTACTTCATTCTGTTTTCCTTGGGTAGATTCTGCTATTTTTCTAAGTTCTTAGGTTGGATGCTTAGCTCATTTGTTTTAACCTTTTAAAATTTAATGTAATCATCTAAGGCTGTGCATTTTCCTCTGTTTGTATACCACAGGTTTTTAAAGGAATATCTGTTTTATTTTATTTTTTATTTAGTTTCGGCTGCATTGGGTCTTCGTTGCTGTGTATGGGCTTTCTCTAGTTGCAGCGAGCGGGGACTACTCTGCTCTTCATTGTGGTGCACGGGCTTCTCATTGTGGTGGCTTCTCTAGTTGCAGAGCACAGGCTCTAGAGCGCAGGCTCAGTAGTTGTGGCACACAGGTTTAGTTGCTCCGCAGCATGTGGGATCTTCCCGGACCAGGGATTGAATCCTTGTCCCCTACATTGGCAGGCAGATTCTTAACCACTGCACCATCAGGGAAGTCCCAAACCACAGGTTTTTGGTATGAAGTATTTTTGGTTAATTCTAGATGTTTTCTGGTATGATTTCTTTTTTCATTATTGGATTTTTCTAGATTTTGTTGGTAAATCAAGTTCTGACTTAACTAGATTGTGGTCAGAGAACGTGTCATATACATACATATATATGTGTGTGTTATTTACAGTTTGTTTGGTAGAAACAACCAAGTGTCCACTGATGGATGATTGGATAAATAAAATATATTATATTATATTCAATGTAATATATCCACACAATGGGATATGTTCAGTCTTAAAAAGGAATGAAACTCCAGCACATGCTATAACATGGATGAATCTTGAAAACATTATGCAAAGTGAAATAAGCTAGACACAAAAAGAAATACTGTATGATTCCACTTATATGAGGTACCTAAAATAGTTAAATTCATGGAGAAAGTAGAATAGTTGTTACCAGGGGCTAGGGCGGTGGCGGGGGAAGGAATGGGGAGTCATTGTTTAATGGAACAGAGTTTCAGTTTGGGAAGATGAAAGATTCTGGAGATAGTGGTGATGGTTGCACAACAATGTGAAAGTACTCAGAATGGTAAAATCTGTATTTTACCACAACTTTTTAAAAATGTAAGTAGGAAGATAACAGAACTTTTAGACGCAATATAGTAAGAGAAACTTAAATATCCACAGACATATACCTTGGTGGGATGGTAGTTACAAGGGTATATACAACTGCCCAGACTCCTCAAAATGGACACCCAAGGGTTGTGAATATGTTAAAATACACATATTCACAACTCTCATATAAAAAATATGTTAAAAACTCAATGTACAGATTGGAAGGCAGACTGGATGCATTGAGAAGAAAACTGAAGACAGATATGAAAAATTATTGAGAATGCAGAAAGATACAAATATTAAGGGTCTTCGGAGGACAAAGTGAAGGTCAGTTCTCTGCCCTCTTTAGAGCCCCAGCAGGCCCCACAGAGACCAGCCCTCCAGGCCTCCCTGCAGGCCCTAGGGCTCCCATGAGGCCGCTCTCCTTGCAGCTGCAGCCCTCTCCAGGTCTCCGCTCTCCCTCCCTGCCCTGCCACCTCTCTGCCCGTCCCTTACACCTGCGCCTCCCGTAATGCCTTCCGTCCACTCTCCAGTTACCCTTCTCAGGGCTCCTCTCCAGGGCTCCAGCACACCGCCTGGGGTAATGATGGGAAAGACCATGATGCCAAGAAATAATGGCAGGACGTGTCCCCAGACTGATGAGAAACACTGAAACTCAAAGTCAGAAATGCCTGATGGATTCCAAACACAATAAAAAAGGGAAAAAAAATCAGATATTGATATCACAGTGAAATTGAAAAACTCAGAAATCAGAAAGATCTTAAAACCAACCAAAGGAAAAAAGATAATTTACTTTCAAAGGAAAGGAATGATTTTCCCTCTTTCATCTTCCACTGGGGTCCAGACTGGCAGGTTTCTTCCTCGTTCCTTCCTCCCTTCCTGCCTTTTTTTAATAGTTTACCCATATACGGAGGATCCCAGCATTCTGTCGGGGATGTCCTTGTTCAGTCCTCATCTCAGGAGGGCCCTGGTTTTCTCTCCTGTCTTCTACACCTTGGACAGCTGTCCAGGTGGAACTCAAGGTCACGCAGAGTTGGCAAGAGTAAATTTGTGAGTATATGCTTTCATCTTTGGGTCCCTGCTTTTGCTTCCTTTTTCACTTCTGGGGTTTCCTTAATTTCTTGTAAGCTTGGCAGTACGTTAAAATTTTTTTTAAATGTTTTAGTCACTATTTTAATTTGGTTTTAGCAGAAGAGTTGTTCAAGGTGTCTAGTCAGCAGTATCATTGCGATTGGAGGGCCCACTCATTTTAAAAGTTGCAACGTTTTAAATAGGTGGAAAAGCACATAGAACAGTGTAAATCATACCCACGTACCCACCTCCTAGGTTAACATGTGAATAAAGCCATTTTACTTATAATCTTTAAAAAATATACAGATCACAGGTGTCATTCAAGCCCCCTTTGGGTCCCTTTTAGATACCATCCTTCAGCCTCTGCGTCTTCATCCACAAAAGTAACCACAGTTTTAAAGTCGTTTCCTCTCCTTTCCATGTTTTTACACGTTGCCCACAAAGGTAAATAACATGCTACATATGCTGTTGAGTTCAAAACATTTTATATAAATGATATATTGTGTACCTCCCGTCACTTGCCTCTTGGGAGTAGTTTCCCGAGTCCAGTCTTCCCCTGCCTGGTGCACGGCTGGCTGGCTGGCTGTACCACAGTGTGCTCCCTGCTGGGGGCAGCGCGAATTGGTACCTTTCTCCTCTCACCGTGATGGTGCTGTAGGAACGTGTGGGCGGGAGAGGGCCTCTGGGAGTAAGCAGGAGTCCTGGACTCGTGCGTACCTTGACCTTATTCTAGAGAGCTCTGAACTGCAGGTGAATGGCCCATTTTAGGTGACCCCCAGTTTATAACTGCCTGCAGTACCCCAGACTTCCCAGGCTCCTGTTTTTGTACTACAGGTTTGTCTAACCCGTCAGCTCATTGTTTTAATTGGCGTTTCTGAGGTTACTGGTGAGGCTGGGAGTGTGTTCTCTTGCCTGTTAACCGTTTTTACTTCTACTCTGAGTGGTCTGGCCTGGTCACGGGCCGTGTCTCTGCCGCACTGTGCGCTCGTTGGGGTTGGATTTGGCAGCATGTGACAGGAAACACCAGTAACGGTGTTGTAAGAAAAGGGTTTATTTTCACTCAGCGGAAGTACGGAGTTAGGTGATCCGAGGGGGGTCTAGCGCCTCTGGGATCACCAGGGGCTCTTGCCCTTTCCTTTCCCTTCCTTCCCTTTCTCCCTCCGTGCCCCCCTCCCTGCGCTCCTTCCACAGTCCCTGGCTGACGGCTTCCGTCTTGGAGATCTTCTTGTGGCCCGAGATGATTCGTTAGAACTGCAGCCCACCTACCCGCTTCCAGGGAGCAGGTCAGAGGCTGCAAGGAAAATGCGCTCCCCCGGAATCAGCTCCCTTGAGGAAGTCCCACCCCAAACTTTGCTTGTATCTTATTGGCTGGAGTGTACTCTCGTGGCTGCTTCTAGCCAGGGAGGGGACTGGGAGATGCCATGGTGCTGGGTGTGTCACCATGTGCCTGAGTTCTGTTACTGAGGAGGAAGGGTGTATTGAGTATTGAAGAGGTGGCTGTCATTTTATGCTCTAAATTGTCTTTTCTTATTTTTGTGGGAATTTTTATGATTAATCCTTTGTTAATTATATGCAATGCAGTTATTGTCTTCTAATCTATGACTAGTCTTTCACTTACGGTTAATGTGTAGGAAGTTATCATTTTAATATAATTGAATTAATTTTAAAAAAAGAATTGTGCCTTTTCTTTATTGTTAGAAAGTCCTGCCATACCCTGACATTTTCCTGTGTTTTGTTAAAAGTTTTTTAAAGTTTTGCTTTTCACTTTTAAATCTTAAATTCAGCTAGAATTTATTAATATGTATGAATGGGTAGAGATCTAATCTTACATTTTTGCTTATAAATAGCCCACTTTCTAGTGCCGTTTATTGTAAAGTTTAGTCTTCAGTAATTAGTCATATCTCATGAGTCTGTTCCTGGGAGTCCTCTCTGCTCCATTGTTTGTTTTTTCTTGCTCTCATACTGTGTTTTAAATTATTATTACGCCTTAATAGTGACAGTTAAATTATTATTATAGGTATATGAGGTTGGGTAAGATTCCCTTCTTGTCATTGTTTTTCTGAATTGGTTTTTAAATGGCTGTGTTTTTGAACCTCAAAGTGTTAATTTACCCCCCCCCCTTTTTTTCGCCTTAAGGCATAACTGACATTTAACATGCTAGTTTTAGAGACTTCCCTGGTGGTCCCGTGGTTAAGACTCCGCGCTTCCAATGCAGGGGCACAAGTTTGACCCCTGGTCGGGGAACTAAGATCCCACATGCCAAAAACCACCTCCCCGCATCGTGTTAGTTTCAAATGTATGACATAATGGTTTGATATTTGTGTATATTGGGAAATGATCACCATAATAAGTCTAGTTGATGTCCATCACCAAATATTATTACAAATTTTTTTGTGTGATGAGAACTTTTAAAATCTGCTCTCTTAGCAACTTTCAAATATGCAGTTCAATATTGTTATTATTATTATTTTAAATATTTATTTGTTTATTTATTTGGCTGCCCTGGGTCTTAGTTGTGGCCCTCGGGATCTTTGTTGTAGCATGCAGGATCTTTTAGTTGCGGCATGCGGGCTCTTAGTTGTGGCATGCGGGATCTAGTTCCCTGACTGGGTATTGAACCCGGCCTCCTGCATTGGGAGCTCAGTCTTAACCATTTGACCACCAAGGAAGTCCCCAATTCAGTGTTATGAACTGTAGTCATCATGCTGTGCTTACGTCCCCATGACTTACATATTTTATAGCTGCAAGTGTGTACCTTTTGACCACCTTCATTCATTTTGCCCACTCCCCACCTTCTGCCTCTGGCAACCACCGATTTCTGTTTTCTGTATCTTGTACTTAGGGGTGTATTTTGTTGTTGTTGTTGTTGTTGTTGTTAGACTGCAAATGTAAGCGAGACCGTAAGGTATTTGTCTTTCTTTGTCTGACTTATTTCATTTAGCATAAGGCCCTGAAGGTCCAAATTATTTTGACTGTTTTTGGCCTTACATGTATTTGGGTCACCTTGTCATATTCTGAGATAATACAGTTCCCATTTAAATCCCAGTAAGGTCTAATCACTGTAGGCTGACTGGGGAGGCCCACAGGCACACTTTTAACCGTGGTTCTCTTGGCAGTTATGAGACACATTTCTTGGCATCATTAGGTTGGGGAGCCCTGATGTGCAGAGAGGTGTCCTTGCCCAGGGTTTCCTGGCTCCTGCGCTGCACAGATATGATCAGAGGCAGGTCTTTCTGAGGGGATATCCTGTTGTCAGGTTGTCTAAAGGGGTTTTTAAGGTAGAGTTGACCTGTTGTAAGTGGAAAGAAAGGAGCCCCTGAAGATAAGGGAGGGGGTCCGGCAGGACTGGGAGAGAAGTGAAGGACTTGAGGCTTCCTGGGGGTGTGGGGTGGAGGAGGACTTATGTTTAAGAGAAAGTTTGGGGGAGGGGGAATATTTTGTAAGAAATTGGAGAAGGTGATGGAAGGAGAACGTTGCTTTTGAAAAGGAAAGTACTTAAAGGAGTTTATCATACAGAAAGGCTTTTAAATGAGAAAGTGAAACCTAAGGTCATTTTCTGAGAGGAGTGGTGGATGTCAAAAAGAGATGAGAGGTTTGAAGGAAGACAAATGTGAAAGGACAGCTTTGGGGCATATGCTAGGGAATCACAGAAGATTGATTAGTAGGGGATTGTCTCTCAGATTTGTTTCCCAGTATCTGGAATTTACTCCGTGGACATTATGGAATATTGGAATGGTGCATTTCAAGTAACAAAGTGTATGGATTAGATTTAGATAGTAGCAGTATTAAGTCCCAGATGCTTAAGGAAAGATTATAGAGAGAACACTGAACGCTGAGCAAATTCTCATCACTAACTTCCATCCTCAGTGAATGAACTGGAGACCGCCGTGCGCGGTGTGGGTGGTGCGGGTGTGCTGTTCTGATTGGAACACTGAACTGTGCTCTCTCCAGAGGATCAGCAAGGAGTTAGAGCTGAGAAAGCCCTGCATATGAGCTCTGTGGTGTGACTTCAGAACCGGGTTTGCTTTCTGCTTTTATAGCTATTTCCTGCAAGTTGTGCCTGAGTTTTCAATCTGACGTTGATATCCTTACTTTTGTTTTTTCCTGGTCCTGTACATTATGATATTTATAGCAGGCCAAGAATGGTATTCAGATTTCTCTCCTAGCTTTCTGAGAGCTATTAGTCTACCCACCTCTGTTCCCTCAACAGTAATACTTAAGGGCATTTGAACCGTGGGCTTTGGTGTCATTCAGATTAAGTCCAAATTCTGGTTATGATACTTAATAACTTTGTGACCTTGGGCATGTGACAGTCTCTGAGTCATAATTTCTCTGTATGTAAAAGAGGGGAAATGATTCCTACAGGGATGCTCCTAGGATTAAATGAGAGAACGTGGTAACACATTCAGCACTCTGCACGGCAGGTAAACGGTGCCGTCGTCATGGTTGTTGACAGGAACAGAAGCTTACGTTAGAACTCCCCAGGGAAAGAAAGAGTTTAGAGTTCCTGTAGGATTCGACGTTGGGGGTTCCTGACTTTTTGGGCATGATGGAGGAAGAAGCCAGAATACAGTCAGCGGAGGCAGAAGTTCTAGCTGTCATAGTTATTTGTGGAACTTTGATGAATGTCTCTTGCTCCTAATACACTGAGAACCCCAGGAGGGCAGAGGCTGTCTTCCTCAAGCTTGTATCTCTAGCTTCTAGAATTGCGCTTGGAATAGAGTCGGTTCTCAGTTAAATACTTTCTGGACAGAAGTAATTTAGGCACTTTGATTCTCTCATCAACACCCTCCCACCCCCACCCCCAGTCTGCTAAAGACTCCTAGTAAGGACACTGTTTAATTCATTCATCAGTAGTCAGTCTCCAGAGCCCCCACGCTGGATGCCCCTGGCTCTACGCCACTAACGGTGTTTCTTCGGGAGTTGTGAATTGAAGGTGGCTGCCCCGGCCAGTGGAGGGGTGAGGGCTCGGCCAGACACACCAGTGTGTCGGGTCAGGGATTTGTGAGCCTTAGGTCTTCTGCCAGTGTGGCTCCTTCTAGAGACACCTCTCATTTTTCCCGTGTCCTTGCCTTTATCTTCCTGAAGGTGATGGGAACTGGTCCCCTGCTGCTTCCTTCTCTGCCCTGTCTGTTCTCTACTAACATCTCCTGTTCCTTCCAGCTCTGAAGTGTGAGCTTTTATTTTTACTTATTTATTTTATTGAAGTATATTTGATTTACAGTGTTGTGTTAGTTTCAGGTGTAGAGCAAAATGATTCAGTTACACATACATATATACATATATTCTTTTTGTAGTCTTTTCTATTTTAGGTTGCTACACGATATTGACTATCTGTGCTATACCATAGGACCTTGTTTATCTCTTTTGTATATAATAGTTTGTATGTGCCAATCCTAAACTCCTAATTTATTCCCCCCTCCCCCATCCCGTCCCCCTTTGGGAACTGTAAGTTTGTTTTCTATCTCTATGAGTCTGTTTCTGTTTTGTATATAAGTTCATTTGTGTCATTTTTAGATTCCACGTATCGGTGATACCATATGGTACTTGTCTTTCTGTCTGACTTACTTCACTTAGTATGGTAATCTCTAGCTCCATCCATGTTGCTGTAAGTGGCATTATCTCATGCTTTTTAATGGCTGAGTAGTATTCCATTGTGTGAATATACCACACGTGTGTGTGTGTGTATACACACTACATCTTCTTTATCCATTCATCTGTTGAAGGACACTGAGGCTGCTGCCATGTCCTGGCTATTGTAAATAGTGCTGCAGTGAACATAGGGGTGCATGTGTCTTTTTGAATTATGATTTTCTCTGGGGTATATGCCCAGGAATGGGATTGCTGGGTCATATGGTAGCTCTGTTTTTAGTATTTTAAGGAATCTCCATAATGTTCTCCATAGTGGCTGTATCAAGTTACATTCCCACCAACAGTGTAGGAGGGTTCCCTTTTCCCCACACCCTCTCCAGCACTTACTATTTGTAGACTTTTTGATGATGGCCATTCTGACCCATGTGAGGTGATACCTCATTGTAGTTTTGATTTGCATTTCTCTAATAATTAGTGATATTGAGCATCTTTTCAGTGCCTTTTGGCAACCTGTATGTCTTCTTTGGAGAAATGTCTATCTAGGTCTTCTGGTCATTTTTTGATTGGGTTCTTTGGTTTTTTTGTTATTGAGTTCTATGAGCTGTTTGTATATTTTGGAAGTTAGTCAGTTGCATTGTTTGCAAATATTTTCTCCCAGTCTGTGGGTTGTTTGAGCTATTTTATTTTATTTTTTTTGAAGTTCTTTTATTTTTTATTTATTGGCTGTGTTGCATCTCCATTGCTGCAAGTGGGCTTTCTCTAGTGGTGGCAAGCAGGGGGCTACTCTTTGATGCGGTGTGCGGACTTCTCATTGAGGTGGCTTCTCGTGTTGTGGAGCATGGGCTCTAGGCGCTCGGGCTTTAGTAGTTGTCGCACATGGCCTCAGTAGTTGTGGCACACAGGCTCTAGAGCGCAGGCTCAGTAGTTGTGGCACATGGGCTTAGTTGTTCCATGGCATGTGGGATCTTCCTGGACCAGGGCTCGAACCTGTGTTGCCTGCATTGGTAGGCAGATTCTTAACCACTGCACCACCAGGGAAGTCCCATGAGCTCTTTTAAATTAAAGATTTTATTGTTAGTGACAATGACAGAATGAACAGGCAACACAAAAAAGTGCCTTTATTATTACTTGTACTGAAATAATAGCTTCACAGGCTAAGTAAAACACTCTGATGTCTGTACTGGGTCCTAGAGGGGGACTTTTAGGGGAGATTCCCCCCACCCTCGACACTGCTGCAGCCTTAAGCTTAAGTGTAGCTTCTGTTGAAGAGTGGGGGCCCTGGGGTCAGTTTCCACCTCTGCTTCCTACTTGACCTTGAGGGAATTACTTACTGCATTCCCCAGTTTCCTCATCTGTAACATGGGGGTAATAGTATCTGCTTCATAGGGCTTTCGTTAGGATTAACGGGACTGCATGTCTGTCTGCCTGCCTCCGTGTCTGTTGAGAACAGTGCCCTGTGTGGTGCTGGGCGCTCAGCGCGTGTTAGCCGTTGTGACGCCGCGCCCTCTTGTAGGCACTCGCCTCTAGGAGTTGAGAGATGAGTGAAGAGTGAAGGAGGCCTCTGGTGTCACAGAAACAGTGATGAGAAAGGAGGGGCAGGAGAGTACTTGGAGTACTTGTGACAAGCAGTAGAGGCTCACGCGTGCTGGTGGTGTGAGGTTGGGTGGGGACATCTTTTGTGCACAGACTTGGGAAAGGCCCGGAAAGGCTGGCAAAGGCGGGACGAAGGCAGTTGAGGAGGGTTCGACATGTGGGGGCTTTATAGGTCAGTGCTCCCTGGAGAACTTGGAGGGGAAAATGCATGTTTTTGGTTTTGACTCCCAGCCTGTTGAATCTTTGGAGACTGGGAATCTGTTTTTTTTAACAAAGAAGTTTCTCAGGACTTTATAACTTGCTACTTGGAAACCATTGCAAAGTCATTTTCAAGGAGAAAGAATTTAAGGTTTTAGCTTTGAGAAATTAAAGTGAATACCATATTGCCACAACATATTAACTTGATGATTTCATTGTTTGTATGATAATGTTCAACCAGGTGGTGAATACAAACTAACCTTTAGATTATACTTCATTATGTGTGAAATCTGGACTTTTTTTTTTTTTTTTTTTTGGCACACGGGCTTAGTTGCTCCACAGCATGTGGGATCTTCCGGGAGCTGGGATCGAACCTGTGACCTCTGCATTGGCAGGTGGATTCTTAACCACTGCGCCACCTAGGAAGCCCCACATCTGGACTTTTATAGATGGAATGTCATTTTTTTGTTATATTAAAATTGTATTCAGACCTGTACCTTATTAAGTGTGTGGATATCAGGGTGTCCTAAGATCATTAGCTTTGGGAACTGTTCTTATTTGTGGAATAAATAGCATGTTAATTATGCAAAATTATGCATGTAGAGTACTTTTTAAGGGTGTTGAGAAGAAAGAATGTATAATTCAGAAATTCCCTGGGTGATCTGTAGTTGACTTGTAGTATACAGTGTAACAGGTGGTAGTAGCTTTAGTGTGCAGTGTATTCAGGGTGTAGGCAGCAGATGTTAACAATTAAGTATCTTGTAAAAGCATAGACTCCTGAACTAGGGAAAATGGTGAGAACGAAGAATTTGCAAATGGAAGGACAGAAGTATATTTAGCATAGTTAGCTGTTCACAGTGTTTTATTAATAAAGCCTTTAAAACAGTATTAAAGAATGTAACAGTTCTTTTTTGAAAGTTGAGGTATGGATGATTTACAGTGTTAGTTTCAGGTGTGTAGCCTAGGCAGTATTTTTGTAGATTGTGCTCCATTATAGGTTAGCACAAGATAATGGCCGTGATTCCCTGTGCTATACAGTATATCCTTGTTATCTATTTAATGTAGTTCTTTAATGGAAATATTTTCATTTTTATCTGGAGAACTGTAGAGGGTGCTATATCATTATGAATAGTAGTCGGAACTGGCTTTAGGTAATTATAAGAATTCCTTTGGGCAGGAGAATCAAAGTTAGTTAATTTTTCTTGGATGCACTTTAATTTTTTAAACTTATTTTAACTGCAAATAGAATAACTAATGTTGCATAATTGATATAGTTTATGATGAATATTGATCTAATGTACCTGGTTGCTGAATGTTTCTCATCTTCCAGAGTCTTTGAATACAGTTGAAATGATGATTTTTCCCCACTTTTTGTTGGTTACAATAACACTAACCCTAACCCTCCCAAATTGAGAAATCTGATATTTTGATCTGTATGCTACATAAGCAGTCTCTTCTCCTTCTCCTCAGATGGGTCTCAGTAAGGTCAAAGATAACGCAACCATGGAATGGGCATGTATATTTTAGGTAGAGCTGGTTCAGAATAGTATTACCTTTGGAAGAAAGAGTGTTAGAACAAAATGGAATTTAAAAACCTGAGCAAACTTTCAAAAGCTGTTTTTGTTGAGAGAGAAGTCTGGCTTTTCTGGCTGATCAGTTTATTATTCAGAAAAGAGTTTTGTAACCTCCAAACTTTGCTGTTCCTAATTTTTCTGGTTTAATAATGAAAAGAAAACTTGAGGTAGAATTATCTGATAATATTTCTATCTTAAAGGATTGCCTTTTAGAAATCAATTTTTAGTAACTTTGGGTTCAGTTTCACCAGTGCTGAAGAATTTAGAAATTTTTTGAACTTAGTCAGTTGAGGTGGAGTGGTATATTTTAGAATAAAAGGCAATAAGTTAGCTATGTTTTTTTAAAAAATTACGAAAAAATGTTAAGTAAATATCCGTCTATTTTTCTAAAATGTAGGCAGCTTGGAAGGATCCTGATCCAAACCTTGCTAGGAATTTCTCTCTTTGCCCTGAAACCATATTTTAAATATTTATTATGAAGTCCGGTACTGTAGTTCCTTAGGAAGAATTAAGCACATATTTGTCCTCCTGTGAAGGTGAAAGTATCTCCTTGTTGTTGTGGGTGGAGGGAAGGCCTTCGCTCAGGCTCCTCACTAAGCAAGTGTGCTCTTGTCTGTGTTTGTCTCTGCCCCTCAAGGCTCCACCTTCCATGGTTAACACTGAGCAGCGCCAGCATGCTGAGCATGTCTTCTTATCATTTAGGAAATCAAAGTCTCCGTTCGCAGTTTGCAAGCATATTTTGGGTAAGTGTCTGCTTTAAAAATACCTAGTTGTTCTATCTTGAACTTTAGATATTTTAAATTCCTTTAAAAATAAGCAGGTTTGTACAGTTATAATTTTCCACTCATAATTATTCCACTGAAGTGGCCTTAAAGACACTCCATAAAGCCAGAGAGGAAACTCTGTTTCTGCTTTGGATTTTTCTTCGTTACGTACAGCATTAAGTAAATCGTTTCATTAGTGGCTGCAGTATCAAGGCGGTTAATGGTGGGAGGAAAATCTAATGTTTTTTCTATTTTTTCCAAGTATGACATCACTTATAGGAAACGTGCTATAACATATCCCAGTGTTTTAAAATTAAGACTATTTTTGGAGGTTTCCACAGTTTCTTTTGTTTTTTCATAGTTTTTAAAAAACAATATAGTTTGTACTCAGCTTGCTTGGCCAATGTTCATCAGTTCTGTGTAGGTTCTTCATTGTGTGTCCTAAAATGAGGCCTTGATTTTTACTCTTGTAAAAAAATGTTTTGTGAGTACCTTATATCTGACATATGTACAGAAGTGATCTCTTTCCTTTAAAAATTATCACAGAAGTTATGACTTGTTCAACAACGGCATTTTCTTTGCCTTTTAGATATTTTTGAATAATAGTAAAAGATTGCATTGGTTATTGTTATTTTATAACCTGATTATTGTTGGCTGTTTTTCTTAATTGGAGCCATTTTTTTTATAACCCACGTCGAAGGCTCTGAAAGGAAGGCTGTTTGAGTTGTCTGTGACCACAGTGTTGGTTAGGTGAGTGTTAGGAACTAAACTGTCTGACCTTTTATTCTTGTGCTTTTAGAAAGACTGAGGGGTTAGCCACCAGCACTCTGTTTTCCGATGGAAAGAGCCCCCCATTCCAGCCCTGTCTGCAGTGCTTCCCAGCTTAGGGCTGGGGCGAGGGCTGGGGCTCAGGGGGAAGGGCTGGGCGCCCGCAGCCTGGAAGCAGCTTCAGGAAGCTGCTTCACCTTTCAGGGCCCTTTTTCATCTGTGAAATGGGCATAATGATGCCATTTTCCTTAAATGGAATTGACTGTCTTAAGTCATAGTGAGGTGCAGATGTAGTAACATGAAAGCACTTTGTGAACAGCCAGGTAAATGTCATTGCCCCATCCCTTCATTTCAAATGGCCTCTAAAAAACTCTGCGCGGAGCTGGCAGCGGTGGTAAAGGCAGCCCTGTCTCCTTCAGGAGTTAGATCTTATGTTAGAGAAACAGTTTAATAACCATCTTTAATTTTAAACGAGGCAGGGTTTTTTGGGTTTTTGGGGGGGGTGTTTTTTGAGTAGTCAGTTTTTATACTTGGTTGAATTTGTTTCTGGCGCTAAAAAAAAATTTGTTATCTTGTGGAGAATATTTAACAAAATGTTAAATTAAAAGAAGCGAAACTAAACATCATTAAGGGTTTAAGGGAGCCTTACTTCATCCTTATGCCTTGAACGTGTTCAGCGTTAGTAGATGTAGAAAACCTCAGATGATCTAAGCCTGGCTTTTGTGGCTGTGCCTTCACTGCATAAACAGGGTCCCAGCAGTGTTTCATCTGACTTCCGAGCGTGGCTCAGTTCTCATTCTGTGCTAGCTGGGAAATACCTGATCTAAGTGATATGTATGTTATTAGAGTGTGTTTGTTTACACCGCTCTTTCCTTTTTAGAGTGTGTATATTTTATGAAGAACTATTGCTTTGTTATGATGTGAGCTTGTTTTAGAATACGTACGTTTTCCTGATAAAAATTTCTAAAGAATAGTATTGCTGGTTCCAGCCATGCTGTTGAAAGCATTTGGGTTTTGAGACATTAACTGTTTAAAAGGTTGGGTGCATGTATTATAAGCACAGTCATTAATGTACTGCAAAGCCTTGTGTTACATTAATGTTTACATCTAAACTTCACAGAAAATCTTAACTCCTTACTCAGTTGCCACCAGCCCAGAAAGGCTGATTCCTCTAAGAAGACTTCTCATGCACGTGGCAGTCGATCGCAATCCAGTATTTTCACATACTTATTTCGGGTCCTAGGTCATTTTTATAGACTGTCTGGGTGATAGAGTCTAATGAAGGGGAGACGTTCTTTTGGATGCTTCCCTTTTCTGGCCTCTTAAAAAATTCTTCCTTCCCATGTCTAACTTAAGTTTTATTATGTTTCTCATTTTTCGTCATGTCTTTCCTGTCTTATCCTTTTGTTTCCGTTGCAGTTTTCATTTCTTTTTTCTGTGTGTGAGCGTGCGTGTGCATGTTGCGTGCCTGTGCGTTTTGTTCTAAGAGCGCCTTCGGACGTCTCCGCCTCAGGACTCTTCGGCTCTCAGGAATTTGCTAGTTTTATAGGGTCAGGTGTTCCTTCAGAAAACCTGCGAGGTGTGCTCTTGTTCAAGAAACACCCCCCGACCTTGAGGGGTGGGCCCAGCGCTTCCGGAGCCACCGTGGCAGCTGCCTCTTGCCCTTCCCTCGGGGAGAAAAGGATTTCTTTCGCTCGTCATCTCGGAGGTGGCCGAGACAGGACGGAGCGAGCCTGCGGCTGCTGCGGTCGGTGTGCGTGTGTGTCGCCGTGGCGCGTGTCGCCGTGGCGCGTGTCGCCGTGGCGCGCGTCGCCTCTGCTTCGGACAGGAGCCCCCGAGGCCAGCGAGGGCAGCGCCGTCCCTGGGCGCCAGGACGCAGGGCCTCTCCGCTCGGCCTTCAGCGTCACTCTCGCTTTAGTCTTCCTGGCTGTGTCTCATTTCAGATAGCCGACAAGATACTCATGCATTTTATTTACGTAATTATTATTAAAGAGAGTCATTGTGGTAGCAAGTGAAAGCTTCATGCTGAAGTGGCTTAAACTAATTTGTCATCTGGACAGTGTCCTAGTTGGTGGGAAATCATCCCTAAGAGTATGGAATTCTAGGTGAAATGTAAGTTCTGCACAAGGACCTGGCAGTTTTGAGCATCTTCCCAGCAGAGAGCAAGAATAAGGCTTCTGTATGTGTGAAGTCCTCATCTGCTGCTGGCAGGCTTCCAGAGTGCTGGTGAGCATCTTCTGCACGTTTCTGTTATGTTTAAGTGCAGTTTATGGAGGCCAATGGCAGTTTTTATGAGAAAGTATAATTCATCAGGTTAGGAAAACCTTTAAATTTGGAATCTGGCTTTCTTTTTTTCAGTTTCCTCCATTCTTAGAGACAGTTTCTTATGGGAATAGTAATTTAGAGATCTTCATTTGATACCAGACAGATACCTAACGAGAACAATCCTCTTGAAATCTTCTGCATGTCATTTACTTTCTGTAATTTCCCCCCTACTGACCCTTGCAAAGAAGGGGAGGGGGCAGAAAAAAGGCCGAAGGACAAGGAGTTAGACAGGAGCATGTTTATTTGCCCACGAGAAGCAAGTGTGTGTGTGGGGCCTTGTCTTGTGGGCACTTGTGCTTTGGGCCGGTGCCTGTCACCCAGAGGATATCGACCAGCCACGCGGGCTTCAGTTTCCTCTCAGTCTCCTGGTGCGCCTGTTTCTTCAGTGGTCAAACCCAGGGATCAGATTAGATGATCTGCGGAGTTCCATTTCTAAAATTCTGCGAGTCCCTACAATCTTCCCTCCTTGTTAAAATCCATGGTTAAGGATTTCAGGTCCTTAAAATGTTTACCATTGCGGTAGAGAATGCAGATGGCAAATAACCATCCTTTTCTGTCAAGCAGTGGTTTATAGTAAGAGATGCCTTGAATTACCTTCATGAGGCAGTACCATATTTCTCCTTAGTGAGCAAAATGGATAGAGCTGGTTTCTGTTTCAAGTCCTCTTTGAATAAAATACTTCCCCCCCCCGAAATTTTAAACATGTCTTTTTGTAGTAGATTTACAGTTTTGGAAGCCTTGCTTTATTTATTCATTATATTTTAAGCTTTCTAAATTTTTACAAGTTCTGATTACCATCTCAAGTAGATTTCATGTTAAGATGGCATGGACTAATCAAACTTAAAAAAAATGAAAGTCCAGATTGGTTCCTCTTATTAGTTTTGATATGTTCAAAACTCCTCTGCTGCAGTCTAGTGTGATAGAAGTTGATGTAGGCATACCTTTCCTTGCACGTTTTAAGAGAAAATTGTGTCAAGATCACTTGTAACATTTTTAAATGATCTGCGCTTGAAAAGGAGAGAAAATGATGTGCCTGCCTGTATCTTCATGCTCTTCTGAGGAGCTCTTGAAGGTGCTGTTCTGCACCGAGAGGTGTTTCTCGGGCTCCCAGGCACTCCTGTCTGGTGATCTTGGCAAATACCCTGAAGTCGAATCAGATTCTGCATGGGTTTCACGTGATGGTTATTTTATAGCGCTTCAGAAAATTTCTACTTTTTCTTGACTTCATTTTGGCTGTTTCTCCCCTTTGATAATGCTATTTGGAAACTGATTGTAGTGATATTGCCCAGTAAAAGAAAAAATAGAAAATTAATGTAAAATATTTCTTCGGTACATTAATTTTCTGTCCCCCCCCCCTCCCCGATCCAGTTCTTCGTTCAGATACTGTAACTTGCTAGTTAAAGCTGGATCTTTCTAAGCGTAGCTTTGGGATTTTACTCAGTTTGATCAGTATTGCAATCAGAAAATTCACGAGAACGTCTCACCTTGTGTAAATGTGCCCCCCCCGCCCCGCTTTTTTCCAACATTCTGAGAAGAGGGACTGAATGTGATTGTGTCCATTTCTGAACTTGCTGTTGGAGATGGGCCATCCTGCTGAGAGCTTCACCAGTCACTCCACACACTGAGACACCCTGGCAGCATGGCTCATGGCAGGCAGCAGTGTTCACGGACTAGCTTGTTACGTGCTTGTCAGATGCAGAGTTCTGCTTTGCACAGGGTGAGAATCTCTTGGGGAATTTTCTGATTGCTTTATATTTCTATCTTATTTTTTTAAAGCTGTGTTATTTTTTAGTTCTTCATGCTTTGGAAGTAGCGGTTGAAGAGAGGTGAGGAAAGTGTGTGACAGTTGTGGTCCATGATTAGCTGCCACCTGCCTGAGGTGTCTTCTGAGAGGAACTAACCTCTTTGTGGTGCTAGAGCAAGGTCACTGGATAAAAAAGGAGCAGGTAACCATCTCATTCCTTGTCTGAAAGTTCTGTTCAAAATTAATAAATGCAAAATGTTCAGGGCAAGGTGAGCTGCTTCTTAAAGAAAGTGTCTTGTTTCCTTCTCAGAAACGAGTAAGGTGGACTATGTGCTCTTTCAAGCTGCCACGGCCATCATGGAGGCCGTTGTCCGGGAGTGGATCCTCCTGGAGAAGGGGAGCATCGAGTCCCTGCGCACGTTCCTCCTGACCTACGTCTTGCAGAGGCCGCAGTAAGTACGGAGGAGGCCCCGCCAGGCACTTCTCGGAACTCATCCTTTGGGGTGTTTTTTTTCTTTGCTTTTTAATGATTAACATTTGTGGTTAAGCTCTGTGTGGGGCTTGTATTTTAAAAACTCATACACACGATTGTAGGTTGTTTTGGGACTTATAAAAGAATAGGTTTTTTTTTTTCTTTTTTTGAAAGAATAGTTTTTAATATAAGCTTGTGACACTGGGTTTTGTTTCTTTGAGGAGATTGTGCTTCTACGTTAGAGTTTTTTGTTGTTTAGTTCTGGGTGTGAGCGGAAACCAGGCACCACTAGCAAACCAGGTATTACCAAATATGCAGAAACCTGCGTTGAAAAGGCTGTAAAAGAAAAAGCACCACATTCTGTAACAGGTTTTTTTTGGAGAGGGGACCAGGTTTGAGAATGGGGTGAAAGTGAATTTTCTTTTTATATTATGCACGTTGTATTGTTTAAAAATTTTACAGGATTGTGTGTATTCATTGCTTGTATGATTTAAAAACAAATGAAGAAAACTAGTAGCCATACAACTTTTGGGAGAAATTCATTTACCATATATCCTTTTTTTTTAAAGTCCCCTCAATTCCAAGTCTTCTAGGAAGAGGCAACGCACGTTGCACGCGTGCAGTTTGAGCAGTTGAATATGTTTTGCGTAGATATTTATTTTCACACTCAGTGAAGAAAATCTTAGGTGATCAGAAATGCTGGTAATTAGGAACGTTGATGGATGGTGGTAAAGATGCATTAAATGTTACAAGTCAGTCAGAGTGAACTGTCATGCCTTTGTTCCTGCTGACTCCACTAGCAGCCTCTGAGTTCATGGTATTAATAATATTACTGGCATGACTTTTGCACGCAGCAAAGTGCTAGTAAGTGCTTCACCTATAGAAAAATGCATGAGGGAAAAAACCCAAGTGTTACTTAGCCTGTTAGCATTACAGGTTTAATGGACAGCGTGTTCCAGGGATGAGTGGGTACACATGCCTCTGAGTGAGAGTGTGGCTTATTTTTTCCAGTTTTAACAGAATAGGGAAAACTTGCCCCTGTTTCAAACCTTTCTCTTCTCCTTCATGCTGGTTTTCTTCCTTTATTTAAGTCTTAATCCGTTGTTTAAGGAGCCCTTTTGGGTGTGATGTTAACTTGCCCTGGAGCTGCCTATTTATCACAGCGCATACACACACACCCACCCACCCACCCACTGAGCTCAGCAGATTTCCATTGTGTGTATGCATGTCATCTCTTGTGTTATCGAAAATCATCTCATCATAATAATTTTGATTAGTTCAGGGGCTATTTTAGAGTTGATTGTAGGGTTCCACATTGAAATAGTTCATTTATATATTGTCTCCCAAACTCTGGGGTATTTTTGTTTGTTTTTTAGGGGTTTTTTTTTTTTTTTTTTTGTCCACATGGCTTGTGGGAATCTCAGTTTCCCAACCAGGGATTGAACCCAGGCCACGGCATTGAAAGGCCGGAATCCTAACCACTAGGCTACCAGGGAACTCCCCCAAACTCTTACTTTGGACAAAAGAAACAAAGTTTTCAGCAAAGTTGAAAGCGCAGTGCTGGGAACACGCCCTCTCGCTCTCCCTCGTGGAGGCCCAGCCAGCGCGTTAGTGATCCTCCATCTCTCTCCTGAGAGGCCATCTCAGTACTTGTGATAAGAAGTTCTGTGTTTATATTATTTAATATAATCCTAACCTCATATTTGATATTCCCAATTGCCTGAATAATGCTATTTATAGCCTTTTCCTCCTTTATAGGTTCCTTTTCTGATCCAGGATTTAGCCACAGATTACATGTTGTATTTAGTTGTTGTGTCTCTTTTAATCTAGAATAATTCTGCCTTTTTTGGTCTTCCATGACACAGACATTTTAATCTTGTAGATTGTCCTATGAATGGATTAGAGTCAAGTTAAGGCTCCTGGTGTGCTGCATAGGTAGAACACTGCAGATGATGTACTGTAGAACACTGCATACGCAATGTCGTGTACTTCCCATTGCGTGCATGGAAGTTTTCCTTTCTTTTCTATTTTTTCCTCCTAATTGTGATTAAAATTTGCACAGGATGAAATGCAGGGTACACTTTTTAATTTTTATTTATTTAGTTACTTTTTTTTATTTTTTGACTGTGCTGCATGGCATGTGGCATCTTAGATTTCCTGGCCAGGGATTGAACCCACACCCCCTGCATTGGGAGTGCGGCGTCTTAACCGCTGGACCACCAGGGAGGTCCCAGGGTACACTTTTTTAAAGACAGGATAGCATAGTGGTTGAGAAAGAGACTGTGAGTCCCCCTTTTGCCACTTACTAACTCCATGACCTTGGGCAAATTACTTAACCTCTCTGTGCATTAATTTCCTGATTATTAAATAGAATAATAGTACTTTACTAAAAAAATTGTAAGGATTAAATGTATTAATTTTTGTGAAGTTGGTTTATATAAAGAGAGGTCATAACCACTCAATAAATGTTAGATATTATTATTTAGTTTCCTAGGAATTTATAATTTTTGCCAGTAGCAATATTTAAAACTAGCTTTATGTACATTTCTAGTAGCAGTCAGTGTGTTTGAAACTGTTGTGTCCCCGCAAAGCGACAGATATTCCCTTTGGTCAGTTCACATTCTTGCACACAGTAGGAGCTTTGCTTTTATTTGCTTAATGAATTCTTCAAGTCTGTTCTGAAGGATCATTTTTCTCTTCATTCTTGACAGAGCAAGACACGTTTGTTCATTTGTGTGAATGTCTAGTAAATGCTTGTTATGTGCCAGGCAGTGTGCCTTTCTGAGAGTACAACAGCACGCTCGGCGTGGCGTGCCTCATGTTAGGTGAGGTGTGAGGGAGCCCGCCTTCACAGTGCCCGGCCACATGCAGAGTGGCATTTAGAGGCCGGGAACTGAAAGAGGTTCAGGGTAGTTGTGGTTGTGGGAGTGCATGTGGGGGCTGAGAGGAGAGGGGAGCAGGTCCCTGGCCGTGAAGGGCCTTAGCCCTGGGTGACCGTATCATTTGTGTCCAAATGGGGACACCTTTCAGAGTGCTGGACCGCGGGTAGATAGGGAGTACCCCACGAAGGCTGGGATGGGCCCCATGGCTTACAAGCCACGCTCGGGAACCTGGGTTTTATCCCAAGGGCATGTGGTGGTTATATCTGTGTGGCATTCTAGAGCCTGGATTATAAAGTGCAGGGTTATGTTTTCTGGGCCTTCCTTTTAAGAAACTGTTATGAAAAGGCAGTTAAAACTGTATGCCCCTGTGGCCCCATGAGCCTTTGTAGGAGGCCTCCATCTGAGAGGGGTTCTCCTGCTACCACATTGGGGAACAGAACTTAGATATGAATATTTACAAAGGTTTCGAAGAATGTGTGTGTTCCATAATGTGGTATCTTGGCTAGCTAGCATGTGGCCTTTCCGTGTTGAAGGGGATGGGTCAACGATGATACTGTTGGTTGGGGATGGAGATTAGGTCAGAATGTGTCTCTTAACTGGTAGAATGGTCACCTGGCTCTTAGTGCGCTGACAGCACCACCCGGAGCAGCTGACACTTACGTAGCCCTTCGTGTGCACGGGGTGCGGTGTTAAGAATATGTAATTCTTGGGACAGCCCTGTTACTGTTGTCCCCGTTTCACATGTGAGAAAACTGAGGCTCTGAGTGTGAACGGTCTTGCCCAGGGTCACATGGTCACAACTGGAGTGTGGATTTGAACCCAGGTCTCTGGCTGTGGAGTCCGCGTGGAACCAGGAGCACGCCTGCGTAGCTGTGTGCCGTGCTGTTAGCAGCTGCAGGCACAGTGAGAGATCTGGGAGTGTTTTTATGCTGGATTTGTGTAAAAGCTTTCACAATGATTTTTATGTTTTGCAGCCTCCAAAAGTATGTTCGGGAACAGATTCTATTAGCAGTAGCGGTAATTGTAAAACGAGGATCATTAGATAAATCAATTGACTGCAAAAGCGTTTTTCATGAAGTCAGCCAGTTGATAAGTAGTGGCAACCCCACCGTGGTAAGTGTGCTCACTGTTTGTAAGTACTTAACAGTCTTATTTTGTGTCACGCAAATGCTGTTGTAGCCACACTAACGGGTATCTGCCTGAAGGAAAAAAGGCGCAGTCTGAGCAGTCCAGCGGCTTCCCTCTGCTGCTTCTCGTTCTGCTCCTTTGTTATCTGTGTGTACACTGTGCACTCTGCTTCCTCATTTGATTGTGTCTCCCTGCCGCCCGTGTTGCTCATCACCGTCAGTGCGTGAACCTCGTGTGGCTTTCACGACCCTCTTTAGTGGTGTCACATGGTCCCAGCTACTGTGCCGGGATATTCTTAACCGTTTCCCTGCTCTTGAACATCTCCCCTCATTGTTAATAAACCTTCAGCGGGTACTAGTGATAATGAACGTGTGAGTAAAATAGAAAATGGTATCTGACATACAGATTCTTCAGTGTTGCAGTACTAGTAGGTCAGGGTGCGCCGTGACGACCGGGTGTGGCTGTCAGCCTCCTGAGTTTTCTGGGGAGCCTGCTTGGTTTCCCCTGTCTGTCCCCGTCCTCCTGGAGGGTGACGGGCTCTGGCCGCTCCGTCGGAGGCCCGAGTTGCCGAGCGGGTGTTCGTGACCAGCTGCGGCTCTTGGCCGGAGCTGTGGGCTTGCATCCGCTGGGTGAGGCGTGACTCCTGTTGAATCGGGGCTGTCAAAACCTGGCTCTTCTTTTTTCTTTTTTCATGGAAGTATAGTTCATTTACAGTGTTGTGCCAGTCTTGGCTCTTCTGATTCCCAGGTGTTAAACTATTTTGGGTAATCTTTTCACTTTCTCAGTTTCTTTTCTTTCATCATTTGAAAGATATCTATGAGGCTGTGCCCCTCACGACTCTATACGGATGGTGTCTTCCGTGTGCCCTCAGTGTGATTTTACGTTATTTGTGGGGTGAGGTTAGGACACTGTGGTCGTTTAGGAGGACCGTGCGTGCTGTCCCTTCCCTTTCACGGTGTCTGGGTCTGTGCTTTCAGCCTTCAGGTAGGACTTCCACAGTCTGTTCTCACCCTCCACGAGTAGCTTCTTGGCAGCTGCGTGCTGAAGGCAAAGGATCCAGAGCCCTTGCCCCTCAGGGAGGAGCACACACCCAGGAAGTGTGTGCTCCGCTGCCTCTCCCCTGGGTAATTTGACCCATCGCAAAAAAGTAGGCCCACGCAACCTGGCAGTTGGTTTTTCTGAGCCGCTGAAATAACCGATGTTCTGAGAATGATTGGAACAGGTGTAGCTGTTTAGTTAGAGAAGGTTTCGCTCTTCACAGTACACGCACTTTGATGAGAAGAGTGGATAACTTTAATATCCTCATGAAATATTCCAAAGCAGGAGGAATTTTTTAAAGTTGTGTTTCCGCTAACAGGGTGGAGAACTGCTGTGGTAGTAGGAAGTCAGTAGTGGGAGGTAGAGTTCAGTTGCAGCATGGCTGCATGACCTGAGATTGTGGCCACACTGAAAGCATCGACCTCAGCAAGCGGTCCTGCACGTGTGTGGCAGGTTCAGAATGAGGCCCTGCCGCTCATGCAGCAGCGGGGTTACAGGCCAGTAGAGCATCTTAACCTGCCTTCCTCTCTGTCGTCTTCACGGACTGGGAAGAATTTGTGGGAGTGCTTCAAGAATTTACTTAAGATTTTCTCAGAGACATTAATAGCAGTGGGAGAGAGGTTTAAAACTTTGATAAGAGAGAACAGTGATAAAATCAGAGCATTGGTAGAATGTTGGCTAGAAACTGTCTCCGTGAAGGTGATTTTAAGAGATACGTGAAGTGAAGAGATAACTGGTTCCCTCTGGATGAAAGCGGGGTGACCTCATGAGCTGTCACGTTAGGTGACCACCCTCACCCTTGCCTGTCCAGAGGGACGCGTCCAGGCCGCTCCCCTGGACCGGTGGCTGTGTGTGGCTGGCTCTCCCTCTGCTTCTCAGGGTGCAGTGCCGAGCCCAGCATCGTGCTAGTCAGGTGTGCGTGCTTAGATGCTCTTAGGGGCAGGATAACACGAGTGCAGCACGGTTTCGATTTTGGGTTTACACTTAGGTTCCCATCCTGGCTCTGCCATTTGCTACCTGCTTGACTTGAGAAACCGTCTCACGTCTCTAGGTGGTGATTTACGAGCGCACGAGAGGAACGTGGTACTATCCAGACCCAGAGAGGAAAGACGATACTAAGTGCATCTAGTAAGCACTTAGCAAATGTCTGTGTTCTGTCCCTAGTGGTCTCACTCCCCTTTGTTGGTAGAATCTTAGGGCGTGAACTATCATCTCTTTCTGTCACATAATATTTTAAGTGTTGAAAATCAGAAGAAAGTGTTTATGCTATGATCCATCAATGAAAAGTAATTGTGTATTTAAAAAATCTAATGAACATATTAGCTTTCCTTTAAACGCTCTGAGGAGCACCTTATGGTCTTTGTTCTCTCTGGGTATTTATGAGTGAGACAACTGCCTGTGGAGATTCTGCTTTGTAGACTCGCGCGGTGCTCTGGGCACCGTGACGTCCTCTCAGAGGGACGATGCCCGTGTGGCGCGTGCGTCCTGTGCTGTCCCTCCTGTGTGTGCACAGGCTGCCCTCCCTCTGTGGCTGCTTCACCGCGGTTTGCAGTGGTGTCAGACTTCACTTCCCAAAGAAAGTGGCTAAATTTTTTATTTCAGTTAACATTTAAGCTAATTTTTAACCCATTTCATGTTTATTTCCTTTGAAAGCAGTAGGCATATTTAAATCACTTTTAAAGCTGTTGAATATATCATTTAAGCCTCCTTTCTTCCTCTTTGCCGTGCTAGAGAGAAGAGGGTGAGAAATTCCCCGTCTGCTTCATTGCTGCCCGGACGTGCTAGCAACTTAATCTCTCTTATCACAAGTCTCATTGATGTTTGCTTAGAGGAGCAGCTGGAAGTCTGCTTTATGTATGGCAACCTTTCGTAAAGTTTATTCTTGGTAATAAAGCTCCTGGGGTAAGAGCCAGGCTATTATAAGAGACAATCCTCTCTCTGAACAAGAGTACTTTATTTTGTCAGCTGGAGATAGTGTTTGAGTATCTTGTTCTTGTGACGGTAAGCTGGAGAGTAAAGCAAACCGTCTCTGAAGGGTGTTTTTCCAGTATCATGAAATCAATGTCTTTTACTGGAGATGAGAATTCTGCTGTTAGATTTTTAATGTGAAGGCAGCAGTTACTTCAGTTGTTAGACAGTGAACTAACCTATGAGTTTTTAATACTTCAGTGAAAGAAAACATACTAGACTCTTTCATAACCTCGAGGGCTTGTTGAATTTCTTCTGCTTGTTTTACGTGTTTACATTTTCTCTTTGAAATTCACTAATAGCTAAAACAGATAGGGAGCACGTCACTTGCTCATTTCCCAGCTTCCCTTGTGTAAACATCACATCAGGCACAGCGGCAAACGTGGATTTATTAGCGCAGGTGGCTTGAGAGTACGCGCTCTGGTGCTCTAGTGAGGTGTTAGTTTTGGTTTCTTTTTTTAGTCGATAATGTATCTTGTAATTTTAATTTGGTGGATGGTAGGTAACAATCAGGAGGACTAAAGAGGCCAAAATATGTTATTTTTTATGAAAATGACGAGAATACTGTTGCCACTTGACCTTATCAGAACCTGCTACATTTGCATAGTACTTTTTCTTGCATTATCTACTTTGAACCTTAGGACAGTGTGTGAATTCTGCAGTGTACAGGGTAGTGGCCCTTTTCACAGACGAGAAAACCGAGGCCCTGGTCGATGAAGCAGTTTGCCCTCAGTTACTTGAAGTGGTAAATCTTGGACTTTCAGAGCCCAGATTTTCTGAGTTCTTTATCTGAACAGTAAGATTCTTCTGCACTGTTGAAAGAGTCCTGCAGAGTGTTTTTATTCAGAATTTATTTGGGACAGAGTTGTAATAAATGCTATTATTTGGTTTCTGACTGATTGAAAATGAACGTTGCCACCCTGGGGCTGCTGGTTAGGGCTGGCCACGTTGCCAGCAGCAGCGGGCATAGACAGGGCAGCTTGGCAGAGCCGCGGGCAGACTCGCACGGGGCACGGGGCTCCGGCCCCCAGCGGTGCAGGCTGGGGATCCCGCCCTGAGTGTAGTAGATTCCAGGTGGTCTCTTTGTCACCGCATCGTGTAATAGTTGCCTTTCTGATTGTTTTGGAGAATTTTACATGAAGTAAGTCTCATTGAAAGGGTTTGCGCGCTGCATTTGGAAAATGAACAGGTACTGACTGAATTGTTTATGGTCTTGGGTGAGTGAAGCGTCGCCGCGGGCACCTCCTGGAAGCCTCGGGGGGTGCGCGCGGTGCTTCGTGCCAGCCTCATTCCTGCTGCAGTGGTGCGGCAACCGCCTGCGTGCTGCTTTCCGCCCGCTCAGTCACGGTGGACCTGGGCGCATGGAGATTCGCCACTTTGCAGTGTTCACCACAGCTTTTGTGTCTGACCCTCTGAAGTAGTGAAATCACCATCTCCAGTGCAGAAATCTGGTCCAGCCCTGCCTGCCGCAGAGGCAGAGGCAGCCCTGGAAGGCGCGGGTCCCTGGGGGGTGGGTTGGGCAGATGGGGCGAGAGGTGAGGCACGCGGGGGGACCCCTAGAGCCTGAAGCAGGCAGATGGGACCCTCCACAAGGGCAAGAACAGCGAGGACTTGGGGATGCCTTTCCCCCTCCTTCCTCTGTTTCTCTGTCCCGAGAAGGAACCTCCTCTTTTCCCCCTGAGGACGCCCCTCTTCGCCGCCTCCCTAGCTGTCTCAGTGCACGCCCCCTGCTCTTCAGGTCCCTCTGTGTGAGTGAGATTTAACTGATAATTGGGTCTGGAGATGAATGACTGTGTCGGGTAGTGAGTCCTGAGACCCCGCGATGTGCCTGAGCCCTCTGTGAGCGGGGGGAGGGGCGCTGTGCTCTCCTCACATGAAGCCAGGGCTTCACAGTCACCATCCTCCGGGAGCTGCTGTTAACTGGGCACCTCTGAGCCACAGCCGTTTCATAGAGTTGTTACCAGTGCCGCGCGGCCTGTGGGGTCCTAGTTCCCCGGCTGGGGGTGGAGCCCAGGCCTTGGCAGTGACGGCGCCAAGTCAGAACCACCGGACCACCAGGGACGTCCCTGTAATTAATGTTCATGAGGCAAATCTCAGATCCTTTCAGGGCTTCCCGATGAAGGAGCAATTAAACTATTTGGTTATCTTTTAACGATGAAGATCTCTTACTAAATTTTAGTTCTTAAAAAGCTGGTAATTATGGGTAGGTCAAGGCCAGGAGGATTTGATTTCTGGCATTACTGCTAACCATGCTGTGTAACTTATTTTTATGTATTTCTTAAGTCTTTGAGTGGAAAATTTGATAAGGACACACTTGTTTTTGAAAATTTGTCATTTTATTTCATAAGTGTAAAGTGGGAGAAGTAGAATACAAAACAATGCATTGGGTTAATAGTAATGGTATTATAATGAATAATGTATAACTGCATTTAAAAATTGGAAAGCTGTAAACAAATGTTACAGTAGTAACTTCTGGGTGGTTATTTTTGTAGGAGGAAAAAGTTATTTAAAAACAAAATATTCTTATGTTCAACAAGCGAAGTCTGCAATAAGAAGGTGTTTTGTTTTTATTTGTGTATTAAGAATACACTTTCTTTTATGGGTGAATTTGTACTTTTCATGGATGTGAAAGTTTGCAGTTGTGGTGGGATGTCTTCAGTGCTTCGTCTCAAAAGCAGCCCCAGCCCCCTGAGGGCTCCTGGTTTGTCTGCTGAGGCTGGTGGTTAAGGGAGGCTTTGCTTTTAAAACCTCTTTTCCTGAGCAGCGGCCTCAGAACTGTCTCCCCTACTCAGGGCTGCTGCCCCTTCCCTCGGCCCTCTGACCACAAGCACACGCTGGTAATCCTAGGAACTGCTTATTTCACAGAAGAAGAAAGCTTTGTTGCAAGTACATGGTGCTTCCGTCATCAGAGTCGAGTTACTGAAAATTTGAATATGGTCGTAATTTAGAAATACAATGTTTTGTGGTGAATGTAGTTTGGCACTAAAAAACAATTTGTGGCAAGTTGTAAATTACTTGTACACAACTGTTACAGACAAGTTATGTATAAGAACCGTAGGTTTGTGTTTGATGAGCGCTTCTGGGCTCTTTTCAGTTTGCATGTTTTGTGTAAGTTGTGCGTGAATTCTATTTCCAGTAGATTATTATCTCACCAAAGATTCCAAAATTAGTTTCCTTTTATTTATTTTTTTATAGTAAGACACATTTTCTTAAACATTTAGGTACCTATTCATAGTGTTCTGTTCACTGAAGTCTTACTTAGAAAGGGTAGGAGAAAAGCCACAAATGTGGGGAAAATTGTTTTCAGAATCATAGGATCTTGTAACCGATCATGTTAGATCCTTGTAAGTTAACTTTTCCCTTTGAATTTCATTAATTTGAATTTAATACTACCCTCTTTCCCCACCAAAGCCTAGCTATATTTAAAAGCTATATTCATGGTTGATCCCAGTGTTATTTAAATGTATCTGAACCTTTGATTGCCGGCATTTCGATCATTAATCACCATTTTACAAGAGCCATTCTTTAAAATACAGTTTTGTTAACTAAAAAAAAGAAGGTGATCGCCCTTCATGTGTTTCTAAGATCTCTTCCAGCTGTAAGGTGACGTGAGTATGGGATGAACTGTCTCTCTGTACTAGGCTCTTGAATGCTTGGTTTCTCCCCCCTTGTGCCTGGGTCCTTTACGTAAAGGCAGTTGAACTTACTTTTCTTGAAGATTGGGTCAAAGGGGACGTTTTAATGTTGAAACAGATTATCAATGTATTTTGAAGTACAGTTACAAAGTGTGTGTGTGTGTGTGTGTGTGTGTGTGTGTATTTAAGCTAATGTAGCTGTAGTCAGAGGACTTACTGTTGAAGGCTGCCTTATGTACATACTCCCGGATTCCTGAGGGTATTTGCATGTATTTTGTGTTGTTAGGGCTTCCTGGTGTGGAAGAGTCTGAGAAACTGCTTGCATCTCTGGGCTAGTGTGCTATCGTAATTGTTAATTATACATCATACTTAGTTAAGATGAAGAATCAAATAGGCATTTAATTCTTTTTTACATTTTCTTAGAGGAAAATTTTAGACGTATACAAAAGTATACAAATATACTACAGACAGTATATCGGTCACCTGCGTAACCATCATTCATCTTCAACAAGTATCAATTCACGCTACTCTTTAGGAATTGAACTTTATGTGTATTTGCTAAGATGTGCCAGGATGAGCATCTGTAAGGTCAAGGTACTGACACGAGAAGCATTTCTGAGCGAAGATGCTGCAGTTGGTGGGCGGGTAGCGCTGTGCGCAGCTGTTGTGTAAGCTGCATAAATAGTGCCGTCCTGACTTTAATCTTGCGGTTGTTCAGAGGTAGTGTGCATGTTTCTGTGTAGCCCCTGGAAGCTTGCCAGAGTGGTTTGTCTCCCCGCCCCCGCCATGGCACCTTGAGTCGGAACAGTCTGTGAGTGAACAGAAGCGGCGAGGCGATAGGAGGAGCCTGCTGGCTACAGCACCGGAGAAGGAAAACCCTCATTTTCAATTTTAAAAACTTGGGAGTACAACCTGGTTAATATTTTGGAGACTATAAAGTCTGTTTCACTTTTCATCTGTGGGGAATCACGTTTTACAGACATCAGAACGTAGAGGCAGACAGACCTGGGTTCAGATCTCAGCTGGCCTTAACTACTTGCCCTTTGACTGTCACTTCTTTCACATGTAAAACGGGGGTGCGGATTGCCATGTGAATTAGACGAAATAACGTGTTAAATGTTGATCGTCTTAAAACACCATTTATACTCTTTGGTGGAGGAGGAGTAGGCGTGTCCCGAGTTCACATCTCAGATGGGTGTGTGTGCTGGAGCGAGGAGGAGGCGTACTGAACAATTTCAAGGCTGCTGGGAAAGGAGAGCTAATCTTTATCTTGTCATATCTCATTTTCTGACTGGTTGGTATAAGATATGATGGAAGATCTAAAGATGAAAATATTTCATTATGTTTGAACAAATATTGTATTGAAACAAAGCATTGGAGAAATAATGCCTCACAATTATTTGTTATCAAATGATTACAGCAAACTCTGGCCTGTTCTATTCTAACTGCGCTATTGAGTGAATTCTCAAGTTCAAGTAAAACTAGCAACATTGGACTGAGTATGGAATTCCATGGCAACTGCAAAAGAGTTTTTCAGGTACTGGTGTTTTTGTTCTTATGTTTTAATCATTAGATCATTCACTTTTTACTCATTTGTTCCTAATGGAGTGAGAATATTTCTTTTATCCAGTTGAATGATAGCCCGTGCTTGAAGATTTGTGTTGTGATTTCATAGGCTATAGTAAAGCGGTAGGTTTGGTGAACATAGTTGATGATTTAAGATTATTTGTTTAATTCTAGTCTTTAAACAAAACAGAAAGGAAATGCTACTGTTAAGATCCTTAGCTTGTTAATTTTGTTCTTGTTGTGTTTAGATAGAACTAGTTCAATTGGTGGGACTCTGCTGGCCTTAAAAATAGGCCTGGCAGTGTGCCAGAGGGGCTGTGTGTTCAGCGCTGTTGCAGATGGTGTGGGCTCTTTGTTTCGTGTGTATTGTTTGAAGTAAAGTCGTGTGAAGGCACTGGTTTCAGGCCGGGGGGCTCCGCTGGAGCCGTGGTCATCAAGACCTGCTTCTCTAGGGAGTGGCATTCACGTGGCGGTAAATGTATTCCGACCGGCAGCTCTTGAAAGCTCTCTGCGGTATAAGTTATGAGCAGGCCTCAAGATGGAAGATGTCCTTAAAGAAGTAATATTTTCCATTGGAAGTTTTAAGGTTTTTATTTGTTTGTTTTGTTTTATGGTTTTAAAAGGGAATATATTTTGAATAAGCTTTTGATACAAAAATACGTGTGGTTATTAATTTACTGCAGGAAGAAGACCTGCGTCAGATCTTCCTGCTGACGGTGGGAGTTCTGCAGGAATTCAGCAGGCGGGAGCACCTCAGCGCGCAGCTGTCGTCCGTGTTCCAGCGCTACCTGGCCCTCGCCAACCAAGTCCTGAGCTGGAACTTCCTTCCTCCAAACTATATCCTTTAACCACCGAGTGCTTTCTGTGCCGTCATCTTCCTAGATGGACTTAATTATGGCTGAAAGTGCTTTATCACTGCACGTTTATAAAACATGTTTTTGAAAGAAAATAGGAATCTTTTAGAAATGGGATTTTACTTTCTTTTATAATACCACAATAAAGTGGAGTCCTTAGAAAACTTAAAATTTCACTTATCACCTGTAGAAGAAGTTAAATGAAGGGAGCTGTTTGGTGGACTGTGGGTTGCTGCTAACGGGGGAGGAGCACACCTTAGGAAGGAAGGGGAACAGTGGGACGTGCGTTTCATCAAGAAACCAGATCATGTTCTCCTGTAACATGTAATTCCATTCAGATTTTGACTGCCTTTCCTTAAGGCTAGTTTGGAGTTCTCTAATTTGATCTTTGTGGATTACAGCATTGTTTGAGTGTAGATAATTAGGTACTAATATGTTTACTCTTTGAAGAATGTTTGCAATATAAAAATATGAAAATTTCATTTCTCACAAATTATTGGGAAGACATTAAGTTTACATGGGTTGTATTATAGATATAACGTATCTGCTTCTTTATCATTTACTAAAGTGGAGAAATTTGTGTTAGAAAGCAGTTCCTTAGTTCAGAGTTTATGATTTGCTTTTCTAGGACAGGTGCTGCCTTGATTGATTGAAAGCAATGACATATGGCGGGCTGGCTGTACCTATCGCCGCTGAGTCACGCAGATGCAGGCTCACGTTTCAGCTGATCGCAGGCAGATTACTGAACCTCTCTGAGCCTCAGTCTCTCCAGATGGGGACATGGATGGTTGGGAGTTGAGTGAATCAGTACATTGAAAACACACTCAGGAGGTCGCTGCTGTTGGTTGCGCTCTCCGGAGCCCCCCTTGAGTGAGGAAGTTATCAGCTGGCTGGCTGTGCTGTGCGCTCCCTTCTTGATCTGATACACGCCTCATTGTAGAGAAGATTGCAGGAAGTTGGCTTTAACCTGTTCCAGGTGTTGTTCACCAGCCCTGTCACGGAGGACGCGGGTCTGTTCAGGAGACGGGCGGATGGTGAGCGCGCAGGTCACAGGTACCCGGCCATTTCAGAGGTTCGGCGAGTGGAGCGCCGCGCTCACCTGCGCAGGCCCCGGCTCGTTCCCTGGGCTGTGAACTGTGAGGGTTTGAGGCGGCGTGGCCGGGGTGTGACTCCTCTGTGTTCCAGCTGATACATTCACGTCGTAGGGAATGAGCGCTGTGTAGGGTGATGGTCTCTGCCGGGACGCCCGGGTTTGCTTTCTCAGAGGCGGAGCTCATTGCGGGGCAGGGCTCGCGGGGAGGTTAGCCACGCCCCCTTCCACTCTGAGCCCCCTTCCACTCTGGGCCCCATCCTCTTTCTCCTTAGAGTCACTTTTTTTTTAAGCTCTTTATTGGAGTATAATCGCTTTACACTCTTGTACCAGCTTTTGAGGTACACCACAGTGAATCAGCTGTAGTTATACATCTATCCCCACATCCCCTCCCTCCCGCGACTCCCTCCCAACCCTCCCTGTCCTGGCCCTCTAAGGCATCACCCATCATCGAGTTGATCTCCCTTTGTTATGCAGCAGCTTCCCACTAGCTATCTGTTTTGCAGTTGGTAGGCTATATATGTCTATGCTACTCTCTCACTTCCTCCCAGCTTCCCCTTTGCCCCCCACCCTGTGTCCTCAAGTGCGTTCTCTACATCTGCGTCTTTATTCTTGCCCTGTCACTGGGTTCATCAGTACGACTTTTTTAGATTCCATATATATGAGTTAGCATACGGTATTTGTTTTTCTCTTTCTGGCTTACTTCGCTCTGTATGACAGTCTCTAAGTCTATCCACCTCATTACATATAGTTCAGTTTCATTCCTTTTTATGGCTGAGTAATATTCCATTGTATATATGTGCCACATCTTCTCTATCCATTCATCTGTTGATGGGCATTTAGGTTGCTTCCATGTCCTGGCTTAGAGTCACTTTTATTTATATCTTCAGTATATTCCTTTCGGTTGTTAAGAGGCACATATTTTCTTAGTTTGCTTTTAAAAAAATTTCCCCTTTGTGTTTTGCAGTCTAATTTTTGCTCCAGTTTTTGTTGGGGGGAAAAAGATGTTGAAAAACTTCGAGACAGATTTAAAAAGTAACAGGCCATATGGAGCTATCAAAACATTAATTATATATGTGTAAATCAAGGAAAGTTACACTGCATATATTGTAGCCAATTTTACAGTCTCTGTTTTTGGGGAAAATTCAGTTGGCTGAAGAGTGACAGTTTTGTGAAGGGAAGCTGCTCTGGGAGTTTGGAAACAAAGTTTGCTTAAAGATACATACACATAAAATATTTTTACAAAGTGTGTAGATAAAGCTTTGGAAAGCCTGTCATCTACAAATGATAAGCGGGGCCACAGTGTTGCTGAAGGAAAGAGTTCCTGTTTAAAGAAAAGTGAATCCTGCTCTTGACGTAGGGTGTTCCATTTCATGGCTCACAAGTGAGTTTCTTTGTGCCTATATATGTTCCTGCAGCAGCCATTTGTTGGCTAACGGAACTACAGTTAAGCATTCCTTCCTTTAAGTGGATTAGCTTGCGTGTAGGAGTAGGAATATGGCAGTGGAACTAAACTGCGCTATAGTGTCAGGGCTAATTAAGAAAACTAGTTTCAAGGAACCCAATTCTGACATAATTTCTGATTTTGGTGATTACTTGCAGATCTACTATTCAGTAACCTGGGAAGGAGTTGAATAATTATTTAGTTTTATACCTTGAAAAAGGTCTAATGATCACATTTAACTTAGTTAATATATTAAGTTAGTGTCTTTTTAAAATAGGATTTGTCTTTTAGGATAGGCAGAAGCATGGCAAGTATACCTTGTAAAAAATACTGTGTGTTTTGTATCAAGTCTATTTCATCATTTAGAATGGCATGTTAAACGAATCTGTGTTATCAGTATCAATTCCAATTCATAACATTTGTAATCTGTTATCTTTTGCATCTTTTTACTTTGAAGTAACTTTAAGCGTACAGAAATATTACAAGGGTAGTTGAAAGTTGCCATATATGCCCTTTGCCAAGATTCACCAAGTGTTAATATTTTTTCCTATTTATTATTCTTTCTCTCTCTTTACACACACACTCGCACACGTGTTTGTATAACAGTATGTGTCTATTTAAACGCATTTCTTCCTGAATCATTTGAGAGCCTTTGCAGACATTATTCCCATACACTTCTGAGTACTTCACTGTATGTTTTCTTCTGGTCAAGAATTTTCAAATTGCACTGTGGTTCTTACAGGAGAATGTCTTACAAAACTGTAGTATAAGTTTCAAAACCAAGAAATTTAATGTTGACACATTGTTATTGGCTGATCTGCAGTCCATATTCACATTTTGCCAGTTGTCTCAACAGCACCCTTTGTAGCTGTTTTCAGTACTTCGTGTTTAGTTGTCCTAGGTCGATCTGGAACAGCTCCTCAGCTTTTGTCTTTCATGAATTTGACATATTTGATGTGTATAGATCAGTTACTTAAAAAAAATACCCCTCAGTTTGGGTCTGTCGGGTGTTCCCTCATGCTAGTTCGGGCTGTTAACTTTTGTAGGACCGCGGAGTAGTCATTCCTCTGTGTCAGGAGGAGCCTGAGGCAGTTTGTCCCATTTGTCCCAGAGATCACTTTGATCTCTCGGTTAAGGTGGCGTCTGCCAGGTTTTTCCAGTGTAAAGTTGCTGTTTCTTTTTGTAATTAATAAGTGATTTGTGCTGTTATACTTTGTATAAATGTCCTGCTCCTCCTAAAATTTCAACTGTTCTAGCATTCCTTGGTACTCCTGGCCCGAAACAGTTATTACGGTTGTTGGAAGTTGGTGATTTTTCTGATGCCATCATCTCCTCCTGTGTGTGTTTGCCAGCATTCTGCCGTGCAGGAGAGGCTTCCGTGCTTCATCTGTTTATTCCTTTCTATCAGTATCGGCTCAGGGATCTTCTTGGGAACGGACTGTAAGCTGCTGCTTGCGTTGCGTATTTTGCCGCCCACATTGCCCCAGCTTTGGCCCCCGCCAGCTGACTTCCGTGTCCTTTTGGTTTGTCCCACTGTTCTAAGTTTTAACTGAAACAACCTAGGTTTAAATTTTTAGGAATGCATGACTTATTTTAGGTGTTCATGGAAGAGTTCACGCTAATTATTTAAAAGTGTTCTTTTACATGTTTAGAAATTTAAAAATTGAGCTCCCTTAAAGAAAATCTGTTCACGGATCCGCTTTGTCTGTTCCTGTGCTCAGGTAGTGTCTGTTGCAGTGATAATTGGCTATTTTCTTTTTAAAATTATGTATTTATTTATTTATTTGGCTGCATCGGGTCTTAGTTGAGGCACGCAGGTTCTCTAGTTGTGGTGCACCGGCTCTAGAGTGCATGGGCTTAGTTGCTCTGCAGCATGTGGGATCTTAGTTCCCCGACCAGGGATCGAACCCAAGTCCCCTGCATTGGAAGGGGGATTCTTAACCACAGAACCACCAGGGAAGTCTGGCTATTTTCTGTAGCAGCTTTATTGAGGTGTATTTCACATATCATACCGTCTGGCCATTTAAAGGATACAATTCAGTAGTTTTTTGTGCAGCGACCATAAACTTGTACAGCACCACTGTCATTAGTTTTAGACCATTTCTGTCAACCCCAAAAAGAAGCCTTGTAGCTATTAGTGATCATTCCCCAGTTCCCCCAAACTCACCAGCCAAAGGTACCCACTCTCTCCTTTCTGTTCCTGTGCTGGACATTTCACGCCTGTTGAGGCAAATAACATGTGGTCTTTTGTGACTGGCTTCTTGCACTTTGCCTGATGTCTTCAAGATCCACTCATATCGTAGCACACGTCAGCAGCCATTCCTGGTTGGTGCCGCTTGCTAGTAAAAGTAGACCGTATTTTTATTTATTTGTTGATGAGTTGATTGATAGTTGGATGGTTTCAGCTCTTTGGCTGTTATGAGTAATGCTGCCATGAGCATCCATGTGCAGTGCAGGTTTTGTGTGGACTTATGTTTTCATTCCACCTGGGTGTGTACCTAGGAGTGCAAATGCTGGATCGTAAGGAAACCCATTGTTCACCCTTTGAGGAACTGCCAAGCTGTTTTCCAAGGTGGCTGTACTATTTTACGGTCCCATCAGCGTCCTTTGAAGGTTCTGGTTTCTTCATGTCCTGGTCAGCACTTGTTGTCTATGTTTGTTTACAGCTGTCCTGTTCCGTATGGGGTGCTGTCTCATGGGACTGTGATTTGCGTGACCCTCTTGGTCACTGTTTCAAACATCTTTTTTGTGGTTATGGGCCATTTTTGTATCTTCTTTGAAGAAATGTTTATTCATACCCTTTGTTCATTTTTAAATTGGGATATTTGACTATTTAAAATTGAATTGTAACAATTTTTTGTATCTTCAGATAAAAGTCCCTTAGCAGATAAATGATTTTCAAATACTTCCTCCCTGTCTGTGTGTTTTGTTTTTACTTTTTTATGGTGAACTTTGAAGCACGGAAAAGTTTCATTTTTATGATATTTAATTTAGCTCTTTTTTTCTCTTGATGTCCGATCTCAGAAACCATTGCTGGATCCAAGGTCATGAAGGTTTATGCCTGTGTATTTTCAAAGACTGACATATTACATATAGGCTCTTATATTGAGGCCTTTGATCCATTTTGAATAATTTCTCTATATCATGAGAAATACTGATGCAACTTGATTCCGTTGCATGTGAGTATCCAGTTATCCCAGCAGGTCACTGACTGTTGATGAGAAGGAGGAAGAGCTGGTAGAGTAGGAAGCACTTTAGAGAATGTGGTGGTGAATGATTACAACTTTGTTGCCCTGACATCATTTATGGGTTATTTGTCTTTTTAAGATTTATTAGTTGGGGGACTCCCCTGGTGGTCCAGTAGTTAAGACTTTGCCTTCCAATGCAGGGGATGCGGGTTCAGTCCCTGGTTGAGGAACTAAGATCTCACGTGCCTTGCAGCCAAGAAACCAAAACATAAAGCAGAAGCAATATTGTAACAGATTCAATAAAGACTTTTAAGAAAAAAATGGTCCACGTCAAAAAAATCTTTAAAAAAAAGATTTATGAGTTGTAAGAGTTCTTTGTGAATTCTAAATATATAAAACAGATTTCTTAGCAGATGCATGATTTTCAAATATTTTCTCCCGATTGTTGAGTTGTCTTTTTTTAAAAATAATTGTTTGTTTTATAAATTTATTTACTTAATTTATTTATTGGCTGCGTTGGGTCTTTGTTGCTGCACACGGGCTTTCTCTAGTTGCTGCGAGCGGGGGCTACTCTTCATTGTGGTGCATGGGTTCCTCATTGTGGTGGCTTTTCCTGTTGCAGAGCATGGGCTCAAATAGTTGTGGCACGCGGGCTCAATAAGTTGTGGCTCATGGGCTCTAGAGCACAGGCTCAGCCATTGTGGCACACGGGTTTAGTTCCTCCGTGGCATGTGGGATCTTCCGGGAGCAGGGCTTGAACCCATGTACCCTGCATTGGCAGGCGGATTCTCAACCACTGCGCCGCCAGGGAAGCTCCCTTTCTATTGTTTTAAATCTTCAGTTTCTTTCTAAAGATCTTTTCACTGTTTTATAGTTTTCAGATAAGAAATTTGAACTTCTTCTGTTAAATGTATTCTGAGTATTTTATTTTTTAATTTAATTATAAATGGAGTTGATTTTCAAATTATTTTTGTGTTCATTGCTGGTGTATAGAAATACGAATTTTTGTATATTGATCTTGTACCATGTAACGTTGCTGAACCTGTTTATTAGTTCAAATAGTGTTTTTAGTGGATTGTTTTTGGATTTTCTGTGTACGTGTCTTCTGCAGAACACTCCCCACCCCCGCTTTTTTTTTTGGCCGTGCTGTGCAGCGTGTGGGCTCTTATTTCCCCCACCAGCTGTTGAACCCCCACCCCCTGCACTGGAAGCGCAGAGTCTTAACCACTGGACCTCCAGGGAAGTCCCTGCAAGCCATTATTTTTTTTTTTAGAGGATTATTATATGTAGGTTTTAGATGTGTAGTCGGTACTTTATGAAAGCATCCTCCACTCCAGGCCTGGTGGTGCAGAGTCTGTAGCTCCTGCTGGTTGGCGGGTGTTCAGATCGTCTCCTGGTGCAGTGGGCTCGTTGCTCTGACCATTCTGCCCTGGCCTCACTGTCTTGAAAGATCTGAGAGGAAATCCAGTTGCTTTTCATTCTGCTTTAGACTATTATTGTCTAAAGAAAGTGTCCTAGTCCTAGGGTCCTCTCTTACACCACCACCCTCATTTACGCACGCGTGCCTTTCTCTCAGAATGCTCTTTGCGCTCTCTCTGCTGGAGCTGCACCCTCAGGCTGAGTTTCCTTCTGCCCCAGCACCTTTGCACGTGGGGCTTCTCTTGCCTTCTAATTGTGCCTCTGTCGTGCACCCCAGACCAGGTCAGGCTTCCTTTGCTGTGACCTCTGATATGCATGTTACACATACTTTTCTCCCATTCAGCCCACTTTCCATTGTAATTTCTTCTGTTAGCTTGCTCGAGTGGTACCTGTTTACTGCTGGTCCAGAGGCCGTGTTTCGTCCACTGTGCTGTCAGCACCTCGCAGTATCTAGCATGTAGTAATTTAACAGGTGCCTAACAAGTATATATGCTGTGGTGTTGGAGGCAAGGTGACTCAGAAGTAGAATCTCAGCTCTTGGGTGTTTGTTTACGCGTCGCATGCTGTGCGGCCGTTAGCTCACCTAGTGTCCACGAATGCTCAGGAGTTCTGGCAACACTAATCATAAATGACAATATCGTTTTGTAATAAGAATGCTTGGCAGGTATGTTTGGTATGTTGGCTTCAGTAAGAATTCTTTTTTTAGTTTGGTTACACCGCCTTTTATTGGTATTCTATTTTTGTGGATCTGATTTGGTTTTGGTAAAATTTTTTTCAACTCAAGCGCTTGGGGAAAGCTAACTGGATCGTAAAATAGTAACGGGATACAGACGCTTTCACCTAAATTAGGATTTCCAGTAAAGCCACCGTTGCTATTTGGAGGCAAGCCTTTGGAAAACATTCAGGTGAGGTCAGTTCTCCTTTATTTCAAAGGACTTTGGTTACTTGGACTAAGTGCTTTGTGAGACTGGGCCCAGTGGTGTTCTGTGCTATGCCAGAAGTAGCAATTTTTGTTGTTAGAAAAATTAGTAGTTGACAGAGATTAAATACGTAAGAAAAACTGGGCTTGCCCTTCTGAAATTTCATTTTACGAATGAGGTGGGGTAAAAAGAATATGGGAAGATGGGGACAGTAAAGGGTTACTTTTGTAAAATGTCCATTGTTGCTACAAGATCCTCCTATATTGTAAGGTACTTATAAGAATAGGCAGCAGAGATTTTCAGACTTCCCATGTTGCTTCAGGAAAGTTGGTAGCTATTGTGTGAGTCCTTTGTTATTTTGCTGTCGGTCACCACCACAAGATGATACAAAAGGTGTTGGTAGGTGAACAAGACCTCATTTGCATGTGGAAGGGCCAGTGTGTTTCCAAAGGTGACCTCCCCCCTTAGTTAAGAGCATGTACTTGTGGGTCACACTGTGTGGTTGAGACAGAAGACTTAGTGGGTTTATCCAGCGACAGTCGTGGCTGGTGTGGCTGAGCTCTGTCCTCCTGGCCCCTCGTGTGTGTGCGGCTCTGGCTGGTGGTTCCAGGGCAGGGCAGGTGCTGCGTGTCTGTGCCTGTGATTTCTCGGGAGCGGGTGAGCTTCCCTGGCAGAGAGCTTTAGAGCTCAGTGGGGTGGCCGTGGGAGAAGGGCCAGGAGACGGAGAGTTAATTCTTCACTGTGTGAGCGCCAATGAGTTGACTTCCAGCTGTGACCGATGTCCAGGGGACGGAGAGTGCAGAGCTCAGAAGACGGGCTGGGTTTTTAGACTTCAGAATTGCGGCCTTGCTCAGAGAGGGGCTTTTACTGTGTCCAGTGACTGGAGAGCCCTTGTGCTGTAGCTCCTGGTTCTCGAAGCTGGTGAAAACACGGGAAGGTGCAGTGACATTGGTGTGCTGACAGGTTTTTAAAAAGACGTGAGGTTATTAAAGGCTGGAGGCAGCTGTCACATGGGTTGGATTTTATTTGATCACAGATGAATGATTCTGACACAAAATATAAATTACCTTAGTTGAGTATTTATTTTAGAAAAATATATAAAGCCATAGCCCCCGAAAATTCTTGGTTTAAAATCTGATGTGAATTTCGGTAAATGACTGCTATTTAATGGTATCAATTGGGTGTGACTTGTGTGTCTCCTGAAATCTGACAGGCGTGTAATAAATGATCAATTAGTAAATAACACTTCATTGTCAAACTTCTCTTTTATTGGTGATATATTTGCATAAAAAAGGTAAATCCATATAACGTTGATATTATTATGGTTGTTAAAGTTGTGCTGTAAATTGAAACTTTTGCAGCTTTTTAATAGGAACCTGTTGTTTTATTAAAACTGTTAGAGACTATTGCTTTGTATAACAGTTTTTTTGGGAAAAGGTATGTTTGGATATCAGGAAAAGAGAAACATGATTAACATTTGTATATGATAGTCTAGGCTTGGAGAGAATTATAGGTTATTAAACAAGAACTTGAGAAAAGTAACAATTTTTGGAATCATGGAGAGAAGGGGTGTGATGGTCACAGTCAGAAGAGAGTAAAGGAAGACACAGAACTAGAAAAGGAGGAAATACTGCTTTATTTACACTTTAAATTGTTGAAAAAATATTGTGTTAAGAGGAGAAGTGCTAGGTTTCTGAATTTCGGGGATGTCTCCTTTTGTTCTTAAAGTAGCCTACGTTAAGAACTTTCTGGGGAGAAGTATTTTGGGGTCACTTATACGTAGATACAGAAGTAATTAGTTGGTGATGCCACATTAAAAGTTGAATTACCCTGATTCTCTGCATTATTTTGAATGTGCAGATATGGTCTGTTCACACTGTGATATGCTTCTAACTACCTTTTTAACTGAAAAGCAGTGTGTGCACTTTCTTAGTAACAGTGTTGTGGGCGCACAGAGGGGCCCTTATTCTCTCTTCTTTGCAGGCAGCAGCTTCAGCAGTTTCACTGTGCAGGGTGCTGACCAAAACATGTACTTCTTGTTAGAAGAGCATTGCTCTTAAAAATTTGTTCCATTCATGACTATACTGTTTTTTGTTGTTTTTATGTTTAAGTTTGTATTAAAATGCTTTTGAGGGTAATTACATTTCTTTCAGCAGGGGAGAGGTTATTTATAAGTCATGTGATTGTGTCTTCTACACACTGGAGCGTGCGTTCATTCTCACTGTGGACAGCTGGTATTGGGCGGTGGCGCTAGGCTGGCGGGTAAGAGAGGAGGTGGGTCCGTCTGCAGTGTTGTGGAGTAACTCTTCAAAGGACAGTTAGCGTAACCTCTTGGCGAGGTGTGTTACCAACGAGCTTTCTTAGTAGAAGGCAGACGTCATGTCAGAGGTGAAGATCCTTTCCAGGTTTGGAGTTAAGAACAAAACTCATGTGGAACTTTAAAATCATTATTGGGGAAAAGTATTTTCCGATAGTGTCAGATATTAAAGTCTCAGATCTCCTTGTGCTGTGGGCAACATGTGAGGAATGACGATTCTCAAGCCAGGCTGGTCCTCAGCTTTTTAAGGACATTTGGCCATGCAGAGTGGGCACTGAGAACAGTGTGTTTAAAACGGGCCAAGATCAAGAGAAGCTAACATCAGGATTTTTTAAAAAAATAAAGGATTTGAGGATTATTTTGCACCTGATGTTTAGGTGAGCAGTTGCATTTAATTCCATTTCATACCTGGAAAACACCCTGTCTCAAACTTACGTCTGTTTCCTCTTAACACAAGTGGCTGGTGTCTACAAGCATTTATGGAGTGCACTTTTTGTAACTGAATGAAAGATAGGAAAGAATTGCGCAAGTATCTTGGTCTGGGTCTCGTTTCCCTCTGTTATATTTGTTCATCTTTGACATTATTATCTCGAGCTCACTGAAGGAGCGGGGTGAACCCCTTGGTGTGTTGTAGCTGGCGGGCTTGGTCAGATGCGGCGCTCTTCACTCACCTGAAGTGAGCTTTTCCATGTTTCCAAGACTAGCAGAGTCCGTAAACGCCGCTCTTGGCTTCCTCCCCCAGCACCGCTCCGCTGCCTTCGCCGCTCCTCACCTGAGAACCGCGTGCACGCGCTCTGCGCCGGGGGGCTGTGTGAACGAGACCTGGGGCAGGTGGCCTGAGTGTGTGTGACACCTTAGTGCATCTGCCGCACATCCCACCTAGTGTAAAAATAAAATCATGACACCTTTAGTGAGCGTATGAAGTATTAAGAAGTTCTGTTATTTTCCTCATGGAAAGTGTCTAGTGATTGTACACATATATTTTGTTTGTCAGATTTGGGTATCTAATAAACAGTTTATTACCATGTTAATGTCAGATTGCGAGCCCGCGCACCGCAACCAAGAGCAGCCGCCATTCTCCGCAACTAGAGAGAGCCCTCGCGCAGCCGTGAAGACCCGATGCAGCCATCAATAAATAATAAATCTTTAAAAAAAAAAAAAGTGAAGGGAATTAATCTGGAGATGAATAAGTATTTTTATGACGTACAGGAGCTTTGTGGCCTTACTCAGGTGTTTTCTTTCATATGCTTGAGTCTCCTGGTTCCATGCCCAACCTTTTATTGTGAAAAATTCCAAAGATGCACAGAAATAGAACACCCAGCTTCAGCTGCTGTCAGTTTTATTTCCTCTCTGCTCTTCCACCCCCAGATTATCGCGAAGCACATCCCAGACATCAGATCATTTCACCCACACATATTTCAGTTTGTTTTTCTAAACGATAATCAAGGCCCCGTTTTTAGACAGCACAGGGACAGACCTGGTGTTGAGTCATTGTGTCTCTTCTGGGTGAGTGCTCAGTGCTAACAGCCTCCCCCCAGGTGGGCGCCTCGTGAGGAGCCGGGGTCATGCTGGAAGCTACGCACGGCGCCCTGCACATCCCGCGTCGGGAGGCCCCGGGCTGCTGGGGGGCCGAGTCCGCCAGCTCCTTTCTTTGGGCCCCGACTCCCTGCACTCCACAGGGGGCCCGGCGGAGGAATAGAAAAGCCAGATGTAAATGAACCTGGTTTGAGTTTCACTTTCACTCAGCAATTAAGTGGACTCAGAACGTTTCTGGAGTGATTTTTCAGAAACAAGCAATGGCCTCTTTACTGAAACAGCTCTCGGTGCCCCTCCTTGTTCTTCAGACACAAAATAATATTAGAAATTTTAAAAGGGGGTTAACAAAGGCAAAAATCTTTCAAAAAAATTTCCAGAGCTTTACCTTTAATTTTCTCTATTCATGATTTGGGCTTTAATGGACATACAGCACTTGAACCTATATCTAATTTCGCAAACTATGGTTTTGAATAACTGTTGCTGAAATTTCTCATTGGGTGATGAGAATGTGGTCTAGCTGCTGCATTTCTGTTGGACATTTGATGAGCGCGGAAGGGGCGTAACGCCATCTCTGTGCCCAGAAAGCGCTCTCCTCTCTTCAGACCTCGGTCACGGTGTCGGCATCTCTGGGCCCGTTCTGTTCACGGATGCCGGCAGGTGTATCGTGGCTCCTCCGTGTGGCAGGGGTGGTGTTCGCTTTGAAGCAGCTAGACAGTGAACACCTGAATATCATAAACGTTGGGTTTTAGTCTGGGATAGAGTTGTATGTAAACTGATAATTTCTTTGTGTGGCGTTGGATTCTCTGATGTGTGGAAGTTCTTCAGTGGGATGTATATTTGCTCTTCCTGTTCTCTTTTTTGTTTCCCAGAAAACATATTTCTTTTGTGAAAATGCTATTTTTGTTCTCTTTTTTGTTTCCCAGAAAACATATTTCTTTTGTGAAAATGCTATTTTTTCCAAGCAGACTATATGAGACTCACATTTTGTGTAAGTGGTTTTAGCTGCTGCTCGATATTTGGGGAAATGATGGGATCAACATGTGGAAATTGATTCTTCTTTTTTCGCATGTATCGTGGCATCTGTTTGTGTTACTGTTTTTCCCTCTGTTGCCACCACTCGATCGCCTAAGCTCAGAGTTTATGTGTCCCCACAGCAGGACATGTAATTGTAATGAAACTGTTATCTACATTCCTGTAGCATTCTTGTTTTCAGCACTTAATACCTTTTATTCCTTCACTTCAGGCATGAATTATGTAGCATATGTGAAGAGGCTTAAACTGTTTCCATTACATTCTTGCTGGATGGCTTCGTTATATTTAGGATATACTTACATTTTAGACAAAGTAGGAATGTTATTGTGGTTGACCTTGACCCCACATAACTGGGCAGACATTATATAGCCATGTTTGAGTCCTCACAAAATGTGCTCCTGAAGCCAACGGAGTCCTGGCGGGAGGCCCTCCTGGACAGCAGGGTCATGGAGCTGTTCTTCACCGTAAGTCCTGCTCGCCCCTTGTGAGATCACGGAGAAATGCCACGGGAAGAATGTGTGCTTTTGTATTTTTCTTAAGTAAAACAAGACAGTTTGCTTTTCTGCTCCAAAGCCTTCTCTTCTGATTAGTATATATGCTTAAACAAAGGTTATATAGAAATGTCTTTGCTGATTTGTAAAAATGTTATATAATTATGAAGGGTTTAATGTTATAGGGGTCAAGCTTTTTGGTGTCAGGACCTCTTTATACTTAAAAATCATCGAGGACCCCAAAGAGCTTTTGTTTATGTGGGTCATAGCTATTCGTATTTACCATATTAAAAATTCAAACAGAGCTTTAAAAAATAATTTAATAATTCACTTAAAAATAGCAATATGAAACCACTACATACTAGCATAAATAGCATTTCATTGAACAAACAGCTATATTTTTGAAAACAAACAAACAAACAAAAAGTTGAGTGAGAAGAGCGGCATTGTTGACGTGTTTGCAGACCTCTCTGGTGTCTGGCATCGTGGAAGACAGCCCGGCTCCCACATGTGCTCCTGTGTTCAGCTGGTGGCAGTGTTACAGTCACGTAGAACGTGTGTGTGTGTGACGGTGGGAATGGAAGAGGCAGACACTGCCTTCGTGGTACTATGAGGGTCGTCTTGACCTTACAGACAGCCTGAGGGTCTTAGGAGTCTTTGGGGATCCCTGGGCCACACTTGGAGAAGTGCCGTTCTAAAGCAGTGCACGTTGTGTGCGAATCAGCGCCATGGGTTGTTAGTGTTGTTGAGTAGCAGTTTATTTCAGCTGTCACTTTAACAAGTCCTGTTTACTGTTTGCTAAACATCAAGAAGTTAGGAATGTGTTCCCATGTTTGTCCAAGAGGGCCCCCGATGTAATAGTCAGAAGCTGGGGAAAGGATGGAAAATGTACGTGTGTGTGTGGTGTGTGTGTGTGTGGTGTGTGTGTGTGTGTGTGTGTGTTGGGTGCTGGTTTGCAGATGTAGGGCAAGCATACAAGTTAGATATATAATGACTGGGACAAAAGTCCAAATGAAGAACAATGAAAAAAAAAAAAGAGAGCTATTTTGCTAAACCCAGCCGTTAGTTATAGGTTACCTTTTCATTTGTTTTAAAAATATTATTCACTAGCCTTACAACTACCTGCGCTTTCACAGCCTGTAAAATATTGTAGGTATATGGTATACCTTTAAAAATAGCTCGAACGAGGTTATTCACCCTAGGTGTACATGAAAATATTTTTCTGTAGAAATACTGACTGTTACCTTGCATTTTCTTCTTTAAATCTGAGAGATGATGGCTAAAAACATTACCAGTATCAAAGATAATTGTAGCTACATTTTAACATTCTGTTGCCTGCCTCCTGTGGCAGAAATTGTTTTGACGTGTATCCAAGTTCAAGTCTTTGTATTCATTTGACCGAAAGTGGATCCCCTCCCAGCAGTTTGTGAAAAGGCGGAAAACTTGCTGGCAGTAAGCAGCTCCCCCGCCTGAACAGCTGTCTGGATGCAACAGGCAGCTGCTCCTGTCAGCTGTGAGCCGCCACATGCGGAAAGTGAACCCCTTTCTCTTTCTTATTTTAACAGTTTTGTGTTTGTGGCTTGTTACTTTCGTGTATGCATTTTATGAACAATTTTAATTTTGTGTTAGAAAAATGTCAGTGACTGATCTTTCTATTCTTTTTTTTTTTTTAAGTTTATTTTCAATTATGTGAATTCATTGCCCCTTTGAATCAGTTTTCTTCTGGATGCCACTTTGTCTCTAGGTTTGAATCGCTGCACTTGCGTGTACTGTGTCGTGGCCTCAAGACCCCGACATGACCTGTCTGGGTTTAGGAGACCTTTTAGATGGCCTTCTGCCCTCCACAAGGTGACAGGCTTCTCCAGTTTTCTTTTTTCCATTAGATGTTGGAGAAACCACTCTCCTTCGTTTTTCCTTTTTGACTTATTCTTCCTGATCTCATTTGTGGTCTCTTCTTACTCTGCTCGTTGCATACATACTGGTGTTCCTGTCTCAGTTCTCCGCTTTGCTGACGGCGTACGCTTTCCTTGGGCTTCTTTTCCCCTCATAGCTCGTTGGGTGCCACTTGTGCACCGATGACTCCTCGTCTGTGTTCAGCACAGGCTGCCCCAGAGCCCTGTAACCCCTGCGCTCTGCTGGGTGCTCTAACTTGGATGCCCACAGACACCTGCGGTCCAGCATGCTCCCCCAGAACGCGGCGTCTTACTAGCGTGCTTTTCTTTGTTCCTTGTCTATGTGTCTTTTCTTGCTTCTCTGCTCACCTCCCTGGGTCTTCTGCTAGACTTTTTTTTATCCCTCTGCTTTTCCCCATTCAGGTGATGAATTCAGGTTTTAGTTTGTGCAGCATAGTTCAGATATGGTAGCGCTCCTTTCTGATGGAAGAAGAGCAAGAACCTCCCATGTTACAGGAGAACCAGCCACTGCTTTGTCATGCGTTTAATGTGGTGCATGTTTCAGGAAACATGGCAGTAAAGCCAGGCTCTGAGGACAGCCTCCTACTTTTACTGTATCTAATACGTAATCCATGTGGCTGTCCCTTCTGCTTCCTCGAGTCCAGAGCAGGACCAGCAGCCGTCTGGCTGTGTGGTGTGGCCCAGGTTGTGTTGTCTCTGTCACGTGTAGGTGTTGATAAGGTTAAAAAACACAATGACAGAGGTGTAGTTAGCGTTTTCAGATAAGGAACTGAAGAAGTTGTGTTCGGAAGTGCTTGAAGAGAGTGGGTATGTGGATTTGTGTATTGTGCTTTTAATTTACTGCGTATAAAACTTAAAGTATATTTTGAAAAACACGTGTGTTGTTCTAGACCAGGGATTGGCCGGGTGAGATACTAGGCTTTGCAAGTCATGAGTTCTCTGAGGCAGCTTCAGCTCTGTCCTCCCAGGGCAAGCAGTTACAGCAGCGCTTCACTGACAGTGTTAAAGGTGAATTTTGTATAATTTTCGCATGTCTTGAAATGTTTTTATTCTTCGGTTTTGTTTTCCCTGACCACGTACAAAGGTCAAAACCATTCTTGCCTCACAGGCCACAGAAACGCAGGCTGGAGGCTAGGTCTGGCCCGTGGGCTGCAGTTTGCCAGCCCCTTTTCTAAACCACAGAGGGTAACTAACATAGTTTCAGCATGTCAGTAGGTAAATTAACTTTGCAACTTATAGTGAGTTTATACTATTTTAAATTTCTTACAACCTTAAGAATTTCAGGAATTAAAGATAAAGGACTCAATCAGTGAACGGAGGGTTTGTGAGTGTTCACTGAGTCCCAGCACCTTCCGTGAACAGTCGGGACACACCATTACTTCAGGTAATCTGTCAGTGATCTGCAGAGTCAGAGTGAGATAATCTGAAACAGATAGAGAATGCATGTTTAAATTGTGTGACATTCAGAAAGCAGATTTGTGTAGGGAAAGAGGGCTGGAAACGTCAAATGCATGCAGAAAGCAGAAAATGGCCCCAGGAAATGTGGTGGATTAAGAGAAGTGACTACCTGTGATTTCTCTGCTAAACGTATTTCCTTGGCTCGTCATTATGCAAGCATGAGAACATCAGAGACACTGAGATTAGGGAGCGTTTTCCTTCATCTGAACACTGTATGCCAGGCGTTTCACATCAGGATTGCAGCGCTGACCGCAGTAAATTCTAGATGAAGGGTCAAGTGAATTTAAGTATTATTTAAGTAAAATTTAAACCTTTTTAAAATTTATTAATAGCAGTGGTGTAGGATAAGATGAGATTCAAGCAAATTGTAGGAGTCTTGGAGTCTGCGCAAGACTGCGTTTACGCGTTGTGTGAATGAGCGCGGTTCTGGGGCCGGAGCGGCAGGTTGGTCTTCTGAGGGACGCTGCATCCAGCGCGGCGGCGTGTGCGCGCCTGCCTGAGCTTTGCTCACTTTAGCAGGGCGCTGCGGCGGGGCATCGTTGGCGTGGTGCGGATGACTGTCCCCGCTGCTGTTCTTAGCAGACGCGCTGTGTCTGGCCGGCATCTGTCGCGCTCTCGGCCGCAGCGTGCTGGAGACAGTTCCGCTCTGCACACGTAGGTGGCTCTCCGCAGAAGACCGCTGGACGTGTGTAGGCTCATGGCCCGGGCCGCGCAGGGCGCGGAGGGGCGATCTTCACGCCGGGGCTCCCCTCGGGCGCCGGGTTTCCGGGAGCCCTCGGCCACGGCGGGCTCGTGGCGCCCCGGGGCGGGCGCGGGGGGGCCCCGGGGCCCCGAAGGCGGGAGCCGGGCCCGGGGCTGAGCGGCCGTCTCCGCAGGTGCACCGGAAGATCAGAGAGGACTCCGACATGGCCCAGGACTCGCTGCAGTGCCTGGCGCAGCTGGCGTCGCTGCACGGGCCCGTCTTCCCCGACGAGGGCTCGCAGGTGGACTACCTGGCGCACTTCATCGAGGGCCTGCTGAGCACCATCGACGGGTAGGCGCGCGGCCGCGGCCTGGCGGGGGGCGGCGGGGAGGCCGGGGGCGGGGGGCGTCCGCACCCACGCGCCTCTGCCCCTGCAGCGTGGAGATCGAGGACGCGGAGGCCGTGGGCGTGGCCAGCATCATCAGCAACCTGGTCACCGTGTTCCCGCGCAGCGCGCTCACCGCCATCCCGCGGGAGCTCTTCTCGTCCTTCGTCAACTGCCTGACGCACCTCACCTGCGCGTTCGGGCGCAGCGCGGCGCTGGAGGAAGCGGTGAGTGGGCCCGCCTGCGGCCCGCGCGGCTCTGCGCACGCGTGTCGTGCCTTCAGGCGGGGAGATGTCGTGGCTCGCGAGACGGCGAGTCGGGCAGATGGAGTCCCTGGGAGCAGCAAGTGGGATGACACGTTTTTACTAAAAAGTACTGCGGAAAGCCCTGTGAATAGGAAGCTCTGATTGAGTTCCAGGGGTGCTGTCACCTTCGTGGTGTGGTTCTGGTTGTGCCTAAGTTTAAGTCTCTTTTGAGAATTTAAAACTCTTGGGCTTATCGGGAAAGTATGCACGTATAGTTTGATTCAAATCATTGGAACCCTGCTTATTTCGATTAGACTGTGCTCTTCAATTCTTTTTGGTGCTGTGGTTTAATAATGTAAACCAAATTGGTAAATTTTAGTTTACATTACAATTAAGACCAATTATAGTACTAAAGTTGTTTTTTGGTACAAAATTTTAAATGCTTATCTTCTAAGTTTTATATTTAGTTTAGAAAACATATAGTAAACGCCTGCGTTTGCAACAGTTACTGCGAACAACTACACGAATCTCGGAAAGGAATTGTTTTTTTGCCTACAAAGTAGTTATTAAATTATTGAACGTAATTGTTTTTTAATGAAATGTAGATTCTTTTCAGAGATCGAAAGGTTAAAAAGAATATTTGTAGACATGTGCTAGAATTTCGTGTCAAGTCCTAGCGGTTCTGCTGTGGGAGTCTCTTGTGTCCCCTCAGAGGTGTCAGAGCCCGAAGCACAGGGGAGAGACTGCCCGCACGTGGACACCTCAGTGGTTTGGCGGGATAGGAACCCGGCCGGGGGATGTTTGTGTGTCAGAAAGTGTAGGTCACGGAGGAGCAGAAGTTTATGGGCTTCACGTGTGAGGTCTGAATTTCTAAGAGAGAATAATTATGTCCTAAGCATGGAAATACAGGGAAATTTTACGTATTTTAGCTTTACTCAGACCCCTTTCAAACGATCACAAATTCCAAATCGCTCGGGTTTCATGTAGCATGTCCCCCTCTTCCCCCCCACCCCCTTTGTTCATTTTCTCTAAACCTGGTGGGTTAAACACGTTGAGCACATGTTGATAAGCACAGCTGCCTTTTGTGATGGTTTCTGCTGGTGAGGAATTGCTGAAAGATACGTCACATTCTTGGCTTGCATATTTGAGGTTTAGAATGTATTTATTTTGCCTAGGGGACTGACAACTTGGAAAACAATTTTTCTGCCAAGGTTTTACCTAGAAGTATTGGAGCACAGAGAGCCTGGATGCACTGCCGGAGAGCAGACGTGTGTTGTGCTGTCTTTTTTTTTTATTTTTGGGCACACGGGCTTAGTTGCTCCATGGCATGTGGGATCTTCCTGGAGCAGGGATTGAACCCGTGTCCCCTGCATTGGCAGGTGGATTCTCAACCACTGCGCCACCTAGGAAGCCTGACACGTGGGATTTTAATGGTGGAAAGGAACCTTTATATTAGCCTTCCTTAGCTATTGTAGTATTGTGTATGTGCTGTCTCACTAGATAAGACCAGTTCTTGAGTTTTGTTGTTTTATGCAAATCAGTAATTTTAATATTAGGTTTTTAAAAGTAACTTTAGTGAAATGTTTTATTTTTCTTTAATATTGAAAAAGCTTCTTTTCCCTATAGGAAAGCAGATTCAGCAATACACTTGTTTTACGGTGATAGTTTTTCAGAACTGTATTTATTTAGGAGTCACATAGCTTGTCTCTTGTTTTAGAAACTCACGTCTTAGATGGTGATTATGTTGCTGTAGCAAGGAAAAAAAAAGCCTCTTCGTGGGAAGAAAAATTCTTTTTTTTTAAAAAATGTATTTATTTATTTATGGCTGTGCTTGTGTTTTCATTGCTGCATGCGGGCTTTCTCTAGTTGTGGCTTGCGGGCTAGAGCTCAGGCTCAGTAGTTGTGGCACACCGGCTTCGTTGCTCCGCGGCATGTGGGAACTTCCCAGACCAGGGATAGAACCCGTGTCCCCTGCATTGGCAGGCGGATTCTTCACCACTGGGCCATGAGGGAAGTCCAGGAAGAGAATTTCTTGATACTACTGTGTGTTTATGAACCATGTCCCTGCTTGGTGGCTGTATTGTGTGTGTGAAGAGGCTGTCATTTGTGACTGCCCTCAACTTGCGGTGGCCTGAACGTCTGTGCTCAAAAGGAGCAACTCCAGCCTTCAGCCACTTTGTTCTGTTGGCTGTTATCATTGTGTTACTTTAGGCTTCCTGACGCTAAGAATTTTTTCATTGTACCCCAGAAATCAAAATTTTGTCTATTGCTAGACTGAAGAGGTAAGAAGAATGATTAGAAGATGAAATTATTGCCTTTTTAAAAAGTAGAATCCTAACAAAATAATAGTTCATATTATGTCAACTATTTTATAAAATATTTGTAATACTAGTATATGCATTTGAATTGATTCCATGAAATTTGAAGAGAATGTGGCTTGAGTGTAGTTTGTTTCTTGGTTTCTTTTGTCAGTAGAAAAATTTTAAGCTTAGCCCCCAGTAGGTTCTTCAGCCAGAAGCCGCATAACGTGTTAACTGAACAGAACAGCCATCGTGGACCTTAAACTCTGAAGACTCTGTGTGTGTGTGCGCATGTGTGTGTGTTGGATAAGTAAAGGAGGTGATGGTAGTAAACTTTACAGAGGAAGAACTTAACATTTAATTTTAGTACCTTTGTACCCTCACCTCAAGACCAGCAGGATAAGGTAGTAGAGAAGAACTATCTTGATGAAGTTGTTGGGAAGTCCATTATAGAATGTGCTGCAGTAAAAGAATTTTGGCAGTTTCCTACATGAGTAGGTGCATTTTAGAGTTCGGCATTCTTAACTCATGATCTAGTTTCTCCAGCTCAATGGACAGCTTTGTGGAGAGGAGACGTGGTGAAAGAAGTACATTGAAGCCAAGTTAAAAACTGAGATGTGGGAAGCAGGAGTTTGGGGGTATTTCAGTCATGAGGGGGAATAACTGGCTTTCTGGAATGGTGGTGTCAGCGTGGCACAGATGTGTGGTCGACGCTGCGCCTTAACGCCTGGGAGGATGGGGTGGTTTGGGAAGCCGTACCAGCCGCCCTGCCCAGCGTCTGCTGGCCGGGGAGGAAGGCGCAGATGCTAGTCCAGCTGCACGTGTGCACTTGTTTCCTCCGCGTGTTGATCAGAGAAGAATTAAATGAGATGCATGAGCAACCTTGCACATTTAGAGGATGCTTCTTTTTAATACTAACAGTGGCTTTAGCTCTGTTTAGGATATTTGAAAGAAAATTGGTTACTGTTACAACTTAAGTACAGATTCTTATTAAAAGAAGTCCTTAAAATAATTCAATTTTTATTTCATTCTTGTCGGATTTTAATTTTCTCATGCCGTGTTTCCTGACTTGTGTATGAGTCAGCTCAGATTTTTCAGTCTGCTTCCAGCCCTGGTGCAGAACCATTGTTTGTGTCACAGAATTCTTGCACTTGAGAGAGAATGTGGTGGATTTAATAAAACCTATTTACTGTCATAGCTGCGGTTCCCTATAGTAACCTTTGTGTTGCTTTCGAGACTAGCATTCGAAACATAACCAGACCTACTGGGCCAGGGTTTCAAAAATGAACGGAAGAGTGAGGTGGAAAGAGAAGGCCCTCCTGCCTCAGGCAAGGCGGTGGGTCCCGGTGGTGCTGGCCCCTTGGGAGTGCTGCGGGGTCGGTTCAGTGCTGCGAGTGTGCACCAGCGCCTGCCGTGTGCCAGGCACGGGGTTTGATGAGTACACATTCTTTAGAATCAAGAATTCGGAAATTCATCTTTGTTTCCAAAAGGAAAAAGTTATGTTAATCTAGCAGTGTGACATTTAAAAACTCTGAAAATTACAATTCAGAATCTTGGTGTTTTTGTGGGAGTCGATTTTTTTTTTTAAGTGATCTATTTATAGGAGTTTTCTAACAGCTGCAGTGCTTGTCCACTAAATCAATTTCTCTTGGGGATTTCAGAAGCCAGGAATACTGTCAGCTGCATAGGTGCTCTGGAGTCACATTAATTCTGCACTATCAGGACTGGCTAGGAAAAAAAATGAGAGAATGAATTAATTTATTTTGTTTTTGACATTCAAAGACTCATAAATTCTTTTTAAAATGGAGAGCTCATGACGTTCTGTTTGTGACATTACTGTGATTTTTCTCTGTATTCACATTTTTGCTTTATGTGATGCTACACTAGGAAAGTATTTGTAGCAGATGAATAACGGCGTAAAATACTACAATTCTTTCAGTCTTTAATCTTTCATCTGTCCTTTCTTATTCTTTTATACCATGCAGTACGTGTATTATTTGACCTGTCATTGGACTTGGGGGTTAAGGCAATGCCTGTAAATTTTAAACTTACTGTGAAATAGTTTTTTCATCTAAAGTAAAAACTTTATGTATGGAAACATTGTGAAGACTATTGAGATGAACAGCTGTGCCAGCCATGCAGAGTAAGAAACAGTGTATTGATAGGCCCTTGCCCCCTCCGCTTACCTGCAGGTCTCCCCTCTGCAGGGGGTTGGAAGCACGGTTTGTGTTGTGCAGAGTTCTTTCTGCGCGGTGGTTTTGTATCATATCTGCCGATGAGCGCTGCGTGGGAAGCGCGGCCAGTGCTGCTGGCTCCTTCCCCACCCGCTGCCACCTCCGATGCTTCAGTTTGCCTCCATTCCCAAGTCCTGTGAGAGCGGGAGAGCAGCCCCAGGCTGTAAGCAGGAAACGCAGAGTTGCACAGGGGTAGTCCTCAGAGACCCGACGTTCCAGTTCCCTGTGCGAGCCACGCCCACGCCCACCTTCCTGCAGCTTTTTTGTCTGTGAGTCATGGTGCTTTCCTTAACGGACGCCTGTCGCTTATGTTTACATATAAAGATAACACCCGTGGTCAAAGAAAGAGCTCTCCAGTTTCGCAGAAATGATCTGCAGTTGTCACGTTGGTTATTTGCTGTTTGTGAAAAGAAATCTGTTGGAATTCTTTGCAGCATAACAGATATTGGAAGTCCTGTAGCGCGAGGTTTACCTTGTGTACTCTTACAGTGTCGCACGTTAGGGACACATACACACACTTTATTTTTTTAGAGCAGTTTTAGATTCACAGTAAAATTGAGTGAAAATACGGAGTTCCCATCCCCCCCCCCCCCACAGCGTCCCCCGCCATCAGCGTCCGTGCCAGAGGGTGCGTGTGTCACAGTCGGTGACCTGCACTGACGCGTACTCCTCACCCCAAGTCCGTGGTCTGCGTCAGGCTTCACTCTGCGTTGTGCACTCCGTGGGTTTGGACACGTGTGTAATGACATGCATCCGCCGTTACGGTCTCGTGCGGAATAGTTCCACTGCCCTGAATGTCCCTGAGCTTCACGCCCCCACCCAGCCCCTGGAAGCCACTGGTCTTCTTATTGTCTCCATAGTTTGGCCTTTTCCAGAACGTCGTATAGTTGGACTCATGCAGTAATGTTAGATTTTAATCTGAAATTTAGATCAGTGTTTACAAGGGAGCAGATTCACATACTGGAAGTTGTCTTTCCCAGGCTCCGTTTGGCACCGTGCTCCTAAACAAAATGAACCACTGCTTCTGTACGTGCAGACAGTCACCAGACACAAACGCAGATCTCTCTGGCTGAAGAGCGGCAGGTTCACCCCCTGTACACTCGCAGGTTAATTACAGGCGTTGACATGTCAGTGCTGATGTCGTGTTTTGATTACCTTCTCCACCCGGCATCCCCACATGGAGTAAAGTGGGGTCACGTAGCCTCCTAAGTGCCGCGCCCCTCTCTAACGCCCTCCTGGCAGCAGGCCCGAGATACCCCGGGCGCGAGCAGAGCGTCTGGCGGGGGCCCTCGTCTTCTCCGGGCATGTGCTCCGGCCTGGCGGCTGGGTGTTGGCCAGAGGGGCTGTGGAGCAGGTCCAAGGTATTAGCGACGAGTGCTCGGCTGGCTTTCAGTTCTCTGTGTTTAGGCTGAAAGGTTTAGCTGCCAATTGTCATCAGCCAGATTTCTCCCACTTTGCCCGATGAGTTACTTGTATTGGTTTCCAAGTGGAACAGAAGGCTCTGTACGAGTTTGCAGTTCTTCTTTTAAATCACCACGCAGCGAGCAGGGGCTCTGGTGGTCCGCTGTGAGCTCCTGTTTTGTCTCATATCAGGGCTTTATGGGAGGGATCGTGGAACACTCTTCCAATAGTGAAAGGCTCGTAAGGCTTTTCCATTTTGTGTGTACTTTTCTGTATCTGAGTGATTAAACCCTGGTGAGTATGCGCCGTACGTGTGCTGAGGAACAGCAGAGAGAGTTCTTGGAAGTGCTCGGCTGCTTCCTTCTGAGAGGTGGGGTCAGAGGATGCGGTTCCTCTTACGATAATGTTACCAGTCTGTTTGTTTTGGCAAGGTAAACTGCTAAGACTTAACAAATGATTTCTGCAAAGCACATGCTTTAAGTATGTAAACGGGCCACAGATGTTTCTCTGGGCAGAAACTGTCTTATTCCCCTCCCGTTCCAGGACTTAGCTCTGGCGTCGGTGCTTCTGCTGAAGGCACACATCCAGCCGCCGCCGCCGGTGCTGGGAGCAGAGGGAGCACTTCCCTGGCATCCTGTGTGCCCTTTCTCCAGTCCTCAGAACCAGCATTGATGACTTCATTGTATCACACATGGTACAGACAGTAGATAAAGCAGCTAATAAAATGACGGTGGGCGAGCCCCCGGCCCAGCTCAAGAGCATTCCTGGTCCCAAGGTTGCTGTGACTGGCGTGCTGTCCACTCCCTCGCTAGCGGGTTCCCCTCTGCCGCCTCCACAGGAGAGGTGGCCTCTGTGCTGAATTTTATCATTGATACGCGTAAGCAGTGTCATTGTGTGAAGATTATACCACGCTTTGTTTTCCGGTTCTGCTGTAAAGGAACTTTCGGGTTTCCTTTTTCTGCCGGTAGGGTGTTAAAGTAAACGTTCTTTAACGTGTTTCCTAGCACATCTTTGTGAGCGTTTCCTAAGGTCTAAACCTCAGAATGGAAGTTTTGAATAATAGGCTATGCAATGTTCTGTTTTCAAAGATAGTTTCCCAGGACGTCCCTGGTGGTCCAGTGGCTAAGACTCCACGCTCCCAATGCAGGAGCCCGGGTTCAATCCCTGGTCACCGAACTAGATGCTGCATGCTGCAACTAAGGGTTCGCATGCCACAACTGAAGATCCCATATGCCACAGCTAAGACCCAGTGCAGCTAAATAAATAAAATGAATTTAAAAAAAAGATAGTTCCCCATTGTTTGCTCACGTGATTGGACTCTGTGCTCATGGTGGTGTCCGCGTTCCCGTTGACCTGCGTATTCACCGGCACAGCTTCTGCCAGACTCACGATATAAAATGTGATCTTAACTTGCTTTCCCAGGTACTGATAACACTGAGCATCTTTTCATAGGTATCAGTGCACAGTTCCCATGATCACTCGTATAAAATGCTGGTTTCCTCTGTTGCCCATTTTCCTATCAGGTTGTGTTCTCCTTGCTGATTTGAAGAAACCCTTTATATATTCTGCACGCTGAGTTCTTATTGGTTTATTTGTGCTGCAGAGGTCTTCTCCTAGTTTTGTGGCTCCTGTTTTCACCTGATGGTATTTTTTTTTTTTTTTAATCTGGAATACTTTTAGATTTACAGAGAAGTTGCAAAGCTAGTACAGTGTCCCCGCATGCCTCATTTCCCCTAATATTACCATCGTGTATAACTTCGGTACATTTATTAAAACTGAGCAGTTAACATTGGTTCATTTTGATTAGCTGATATGTAGGCTTTATTTGGATTTAACCATTTTTCCACCCATGTCCCTTTTCTGCTCCAGGGGCCAGTCGTGGACACTCTAGCACTTAGACTTGATGGTGTATTTAATGGACAAATGTCCTTCATCTCAGTGCCGTTGTCACTGTCAGATGAAGGTACTGACATTTCTTTTATAATTTTCTTTATTAGTTTCCTGTTTCAGACACCTTCTGGTGTTTTCTTCTAAATGCCTTCAAAGTTTGCCTTTCATGACGTTACCATCTTAGAGTTTACTTTTGAATATGGTATCGAGTACGAAATCCAATTTCATTTTTCCCCATATGGATAACAGGTTTTTCCAGCAACATACACACATACGTTCATTTATATTTGTGTTTCCTCTTCCTTCTTGCCCCCAGCTTTATTGAGAAGTAATTCACTTGCATCACCGTACGAGGCTAGGGCGGCAGCGTCGTCCTGGGTTGCGCTCGCGGAGTTTGATTGACAGGTATTGTGAAATGGTTACCAGAATGGGTTTCATCAACATCCGTCCTCTCATAGACGCAGTAAGAAAAAAGAAAACGTTTTCTCCTTGTGGTGAGGACTGTCAAGGACTTCTCTCCGAACAGCTTTCCTGTGCGCCACACAGAGCGGCAGCTGTCGTCACCATGTGTGCATTACGTCCCCAGAACTTAGGTGTCGTGTGACTGCGAGTTGGTACCTGTTGACGACCGTCCTCCAGTTTCCCTCCCCCACGCCCCCACCTCTGGTGACCCCAAGTCTGCTCTCTCAGGATTCCACATACGAGTGAGGTCATGCAATAGTTGTCTCTCTGTCTGACTCCTTCCCTTAGCAGAATGCCCTCAAGGCCCACCCATGTTGTCACAGATGGTGGGATTTCCTCATTTTCTTATGGCTGAATTATGTTCCGTTGTTACGTACACCACAGTTTCTTTACTCATCCGTCCGTCCATGGACACTCAGGTTGCTGCCGTGTCTTGGCTCTTGTAAATAACACTGCAGTGCACATGGGGGTGCGTGTATCTTTTTAAGTTAGTGTTTTTGTCTCCTTTGGAAAATACCCCAAAGTGAAATTGCTAGATCATATGGCAGTTCAATTTTTAATTTTTTGAAGAACTTCCACACTGTTTTCCATAGTGGCTGCACCAATTTCAATCCCATCAACAATGCACAAGGCTTCTGTTTTCTCCACATTTTCACCAGCACTTGTTATCCTTTGTCTTTGTGATGGTGGCCAGTCTAACAGGTGTGAGATGATCTCTCATTGTGGCTTTGATTTGCGTCTTACTGATGATTAGTGATGTTAGCATCTTTCATGTACCTGTTGGCCATTTGTATATCTTTTTTGGAAAAATGTCTCTTTGGGGCCTCTGCCCAGGTTTTAATCAGATTCCTTTTTTTAAATTTATTTTTTATTTATTTATTTTTGTTTGTTTGTTTTTTTTGGCACACGGGCTTAGTTGCTCCGTGGCATGTGGGATCTTCCTGGAGCAGGGATCGAACCTGTGTCCCCTGCATTGGCAGGCGGATTCTTAACCACTGCGCCACCTAGGAAGCCCTTAAATTTATTTTTTAATTGAAGTATAGTTGATTTACATTATGTTAGTTTCTGGTGTACAGCAAAGTGTACGCCATTATGGTTTATTACAAGGTACTGAATATAGTTCCTTGTGCTGTGCAGTAAGACCTTGTTGTTTATCTACTTTATTTATAGTGATTTGTATCTGCTAGTCCCAAACTCCTAACTTAACCCTCTCTCCCTCCCTTCCCCTTTGGTAACCATAAGTTTGTTTTCTATGTCTGTGAGTCTGTTTCTGCTTTGTAAATAAGTTCATTTGTTTCATATTCTAGATTCCACAGGTAAGTGATGTCCTGTGACATTTGTCTTGCTCCGTCTGACTGACTTCACTTAGTATGATCATCTCTAGGTCCATCCATGTTGCTGCAGATGACATTATTTCACTCTTTTTTATGGCTGAGTCGCATTCCATTTGTGTGTGTGTGTGTATACCACATCTTCTTTATCCATTCATCTGTTGATGGACATTCAGGTTGCTTCCATGTCTTGGCTGTTGTAAATAGTGCTGCTGTGAACACTGGGGTGCATGTATCTTTTCAAATTAGAGTTTTTGTCTTTTCTGGATATGTGCCCAGTAGTGGGATTGCTGAATCATATAGCAAACTGTATTTCTTATTGATTGATTGATTGGCTGCGTTGCTCTGCGTGGCTTGCAGAATCCTAGTTCTTGACCAGGAATTGAACCCGGCCCTCGGCAGTGAAGGTGTGGAGTCCTAACCACTGGACTGCTAGGGAATTCCCTATTTTCAGTTTTTAAGGGACCTCCATGCTGTTCTCCATAGTGGCTGCACCAGCTTACGTTCCCACCAACAGTGCAGGAAGGTTCCCTTTTCTCCACACCCTCTCCAGCATTTGTTATTTGTAGACTTTTTAATGATGGCCATTCCCACCGGTGGGAGGTGACACCTCATTGTGGTTTTGACTTGCATTTCTCTAGTAATTAGTGATGTTGAGCATTTTTTCATGTGCCTGTTGGCCACAGATGTGTGTCTTCTTTAAAGAAATGACTGTTTAGGTCTTCCGCTCATTTTTTTTTTTTGACTGGATTGTTTGTTGTTGTTATTGAATCGTTTGAGCTTTTTACGCATTTTGGAAATTAAACCCTTGTCAGCTGCATTGTTTGCAAATATTTTTTTCCCAGTCTGTAGGTTGTCTTTTCATTTTGTTTATGGTTTCCTGTGCTATGCAAAAGCTTACAAGTTTGATTAGGTCCCATTTGTTTATTTTCGCTTTTATTTTTACTGCCTTGGGAGACTGACCTAAGAAAACACTGCTATGGTCTATGTCAGAGAATGTTTTATTTTTTTAAAATTTTGGTTTTTTAAAAGTATTTATTTATTTATTTTGGGCTGTGTCTGGTCTTAGTTGCAGCATGCAAAATCTTTGGTTATAGTGCACGGGCTCCTTGTTGTGGTACACGGGTTTCTCTCTAGTTGTGGCATGTAAGCTCAGTAGTTACCCTGAGGCATGTGGGATCTTAGTTCCCTGACCAGGGATCAAACCCATGTTCCCTGCATTGGAAGGAGGATTCTTAACCACTGGACCACCAGGGAAGTCCCTGTTAGAGAATGTTTTGCCTGTGCTCTCTTCTAGGAGTTTTATGGTGTCATGTTTTGTAATGTCTTTAAGCCATTTGAGTTTATTTTTGTGCATGGTGTGAGGGTGTATTCTAACTTCAGTAATTTACACCCAGCTGGCCAACTTTCCCAGCACATGTCTGGGCTCTCTATTCTCTTCCATTGATCTGTGCGTCTGGTTTTGTGCCAATACCACACTGTTTTGATTACTGTAGCTTTGTAGTATTGTCTGAAGTCTGAGTGGGTTATGCCTCCAGCTTTGTTCTTTTTCCTTAGAATTGCTTTGGCAACTGAGGGTCTTTTGTGATGCCATATAAATTTTTAAAATTATTTGTTCTAGTTCTGTGAAAAATGTCATGTGTAGTTTGATGAGGATTGCATTGAATCTGTAGATTGCTTTGGGTAGTATGGCCATTTTAACAATATTAATTCTTCCAGTCCAAGAGGATGGGATGTCTTTTCATTTCTTTGTATCATCTTTAGTTTCCTTTATCAACTTTTTATAGTTCTCAGTATGTAAGTCTTTCACCTCCTTGGTTAGGTTTATTCCTAAGTATTTTATTTTTTTGGATGTGATTTTAAAAGGGTTTTGTTTGTTTGTTTTAAAGAATTTAAAAATTTTTATTTATTTTATTTATTGGTTGTGCTAGGTCTTCGATACTGCACATGGGCTTTCTCTAGTTGCATTGAGCAGGGACTACTCTTCTTTGCGGTGCACGGGCTTCTCAGTGCAGTGAGAGATGTCGCGGAGCATGAGCTGTAGGCGCGAGGGCTTCAGGGGTTGCAGCATGTGGGCTCATTAATTGTGACTCACAGACTCTAGAGTGCAGGCTCAGTAGTTGTGGCACACAGACTTAGTTGCTCTGCGGCATGTGGGATCTTCCCAGACCAGGGCTCGAACCCGTGTCCCCTGCATTGGCAGGTGGATTTTTAACCACTGTGCTACCAGAGAAGCCCCTCAAAGGGTTTTTTTTTAACTTTCTCTTTCTGATATTTCATTATCAGTGTAAAGAAATGCAGCCAGTTTCTGTGTGTTAATCTTGTATCCTGCTACCCTGCTGAGTTCATTCATCACTTTATGAGGCTGCTGTGGTGGCCCTGGCCCACCCTTCATGGGCACTAACAATGGGGCTTCTGTGTGGACCTGGGGTCACTCCAGCACACACACCCTGGCCCCTTCAGGCTGTCTCTGCACAGCCAACCCCAGTCCCCTCCCTGAGTCTGTCCTCTGAAGCCCGAGCTCAGCCCCCAGCCCCCGCCTGCACCAGCAGGTGCATCTAGGACTGGAGACTGCAGGGAGGTGGCCAGGACCCTCAGTGCACCTCTCTGTCCTGCCTGCCACGGTCCAGCTGCCGTGCTCTCCTGCCAGCCTCTGAAGCCCACATCTGTCCCTGCTCACCTCCGCGCTGGTGAAGGGGCTCCCAGGATGAGGGTGCCTTTCCTTCTCACAGTTCCCTCCCAGAGGCGCAGGTCCCATCCCAGTTCCTTTTTATTTTTTTTTCTTCTTTTGTCCTACCCGCCTACGTGATGATCTTCCTTGCAGTTTTGGTTGTCTGCAGTCTTCTGCCAGCATTCGGGGGGTGTGCTTGGAGAATTGTTCCACATGTAGGTGTGTGGTTTTTTTTTTTTTAATTTATTTATTTGTTTATATATTATTGGCTGTGTTGGGTCTTTTTTGCTGTGTGTGGGCTTTCTTCTAGTTGTGATGAGCAGGGGCTACTCTTCACTGTGGTGCGCGGGCTCCTCACTGCCATGGCTTCTCTTGTTGCTGAGCACGGGCTCTAGGCGTGTGGGCTTCAGTAGTTGCGGCACATGGGCTCAATAGTTGTGGCTCACGGGCTCTAAAGCACAGGCTCAGTAGTTGTGGCACATGGGCTTTGTTGCTCCACAGCATGTGGGATCTTCCTGGACCAGGGATCGAACTCGTGTCCCCTGCATTGGCAGGCGGAGTCTTAACCACTGCACCACCTAGGAAGCCCTAGGTGTGGTTTTAATGTATTTATGGGAGGGGGTGAGCGCCACACTCTTCTCTTCTACCATCTTGAGCTCCTAGCCTTAATCAGATTCTTTTTTTTAAAAGAATTTATCTGTTTCTTTATTTTAATTTTTTTTGGCTGTGTTGGGTCTTGGTTACTGTGCACGGGCTCTCTCTACTTGTGGTACGGGGGCTGCTTCTCGCTGTGGTGCTCGGGCTTCTCGTTATGGTGGCTGCTCTTGTTGTGCACAGGCTTCAGTAGTTGCAGCACGCGGGCTCAGTAGTTGTGGCGCACAGGCTTCACGACGTGTGGGGTCTTCCTGGCCCAGGGATCGAACCCGTGTCCCCTGCACTGGCAGGTGGATTCTTAAGCATTGCGCCACCAAGGAAGTCCCTTAATCAGATTCTTAATCTGTTTCTTTAATGTTTTTTGTTGTTGTTGTTTGTTTGTTTTGCTATTGAGTGGCAAGAGTTTCTTACATATTTTGGATATTAACCCCTTATTAAATATGTGGTTTGCAGATATTTTTCCCCACGTGTTAGGTTGTGTTTTTGCTTTGTTGCTGGTTTCCTTTGCTGCTGTCAACATGCAGTGATTTGTAGGACTGTTACCGTCATATGTCTAGTGTTCACATACCAGTGGATCTTCCCTGAGCTCACTAATCACTTCCATTGGTCAGTTAGTCTATTTTTGCACCTACATTTTGCTTAGTTTTAAGGGGTATCAATTCCTACCCCATCCCCCACCCCCTCCAGATTTTCAGAAGGAATCTTGGATATGTTTCGCTTTTTATTCTTTTATATAAATTTTGTCAGTTTTTCAAATTGGATTGTGCCTGGGATTTATAGGGATTCTTTAGTGAAGAATGGATCTCTCTACTGTGTTAACTCTATCCATAAATGTGGTTTCTGTATACAAATTTAGGTCTAATTTATTATCTTTTGATAAAGGAACAAATTTTTCTTTAGTACCTTTTATTTTTGTTACTATTACAAATAGTATCTTTAGTAAACCTCTTGTTTTTTTTTTTTGTTTTTTGTTTTTTTTAATTTTGGCTGCGCTGAGTCTTCCTTGCGGCACACATGCTCTTCATTGCAGTGTGTGGGCTTCTCTAGTTGTGGCATGTGGGCTCCAGAGCACATGGGCTCAGTAGTTGCCCAGCAGCGTGTGGGGTCTTAGTTCCCCAACCAGGGATCAAACCTGCATCCCCTGCATTATAAGGAGGATTCTTAACCACTGGACCACCAGGGAAGTCCCTAAACCTCATTTCTGAGATAGTTGCTGGCATAGAGAAGTGAAGTTGGCGTTTGTATGTTGATCTGATATTTACTAATTTTGCAAAATTCTTATTGATCCTAACAGTTTGTCTCTAGAGTCTTTTTAGTCTTCTGTGGACCATCGTATCATCTGAATAATAACAGTCTTGCTTCTTTTCAGTCTTCGCAGTGTGTGCGTCTGGTGCTTGTTGTGTGATGCGTTTCCTTTTCCTGTGGTGCAGTGTTGAATACAAGTGGCTCATGTTAGGAGTAATGCTTGCTAAAATTTTGAGCTTTCCTTTATCAGAACCGCTAATAGATTTTTGTTTTAATTATTTAATTTAATTTAATTTTTATTTTTGGCTGAGCTGGGTTTTCATGGCTGTGCACGGGCTTTCTTTAGTTGTGGCGAGTAGGGGCTACTCTTCGTTTCAGTGCACAGGCTTCTTATTGCAGTGGCTTCTCTTGTTGTGGAGCACGGGCTCCAGGAGAGTGGGCTTCAGTGGTTGCGGCATGCGGGATCAGTAGTTGTGGCACATGGGCTTAGTTGCTCCTCGGCATGTCGGATCTTCCTGGACCAGGGATGGAACCCATGTCCCCTGCATTGGCAGGCAAATCCTTAATCACTGCGCCACCAGGGAAGTCCCAGCTAATAGATTTTTCAAACATGATTGAGTATTGAATATTATTAACTATGTTTCTACTTAATCTGTTAGTGTGAGAAATTGGTTTTATAGATTTTTCTAATCTTAAAATTGCCCTTACTCCCCCCAAAATAATAAATAAATAAATAAAATTAAAAAAAAAAATTGCCCTTGCATTTCTGGGCAGTTTCCAGTTGCACCCGGCTTGGCCATGTGTCCTGGCCTCGTGTGACTGGCTGGGTTTGCTGGTATCAGGGTTACATCAGTGTCCACTCATTCTCTTTTCCTCTCTCTCTGGGTCAGTTTGTATAAGATTGGTTATTTTTGTTTTGTTTTTTTGATGGTTCAGTAGATCTCACCTGTAAGTTTACTAAGCCTGGCATTTCTTGGGGAAGTTTAAACTAAAATTTTTAAACAGTTAGTTATGGGACTGTTTAGGTTTTCTTTTTTCTTATGTTTCTTGATCCAAATATGAAGATACATTTTTTCTAGTAATACATTTCTAAGAATGGAATATGTCTATTTCTTGTAATTTTGTTCCTAATAGTATTTCAGAATATAGTTTTAATGTGAAACTGGTATATGCTCATTGGTGAAAGTAAACAGTACATGAAGTTAAAATTTTCCACCAGTCCATCATTTATGCTTTCTTGGCATCTGTTTATTCACACCTAGATCCATATAATACCTTTATATTATGATAAATTTATGTCACCAATTGTTAGAAGTCGTGTTTTTAATATAAAAGGTTAGGGGAATGGTTCAGTGAGTGGTTCAGTACAGTTGTTTGTACTGTTTTCAGTAGTGCTGCAGCAGGTGCTCTCATACACCAATCACCCAGCCACTCTCCTATTAAGTAAACATTCTTAAATCAGTTCAGTTTCAGTTAACCCTCAAATGGTGACTTGTTCTGTGTAAGTACCCATCACAGCTGCTCCTCCGTGAATCAGGCAGCCTTTAAAAGAGTGCATGTGTCCTGGAGAGATAGAACAGAGGTGATAAGCATAGTCGTTAAAACTATAATAGAGATTATTTTATTTTTTCATAACTCTCTGTTTCATACAAAATTTCTGGTGGCTTATAAACAGAACATTTAGAATGAAATAATCTTTTAGAACTTGCAAAAGACAATTAGATTAGAGTACAAAGTCAAGCCTAGAGAGAAAGAGCAGTCTTGCTATCAGGCTGTAGTGTCTGTACATACAGGTTTAGAAGGAGCTGGAGGTACACTTCCTCAGGAGGGTCTCATGCAAAAGAGGAGGCACACCTGCTCCTCAAAGGAGTGTTTCCTAATAATAAGTAAAATGAAAAGGAAAACTCTCGTGCAGAGCTTCATGTAGCGAATGGTACGGAATCCTCAATCCCATGACAACAGATCATGCTTGAATAGGCTCCTTCTTACATCGTCCTTTAACCCTTAGTAGACCACCAGGGTCTAGCTTTTGAGTTTCCTTTTTGAACAGTTCTAACTATTGTAAACATCAGTTTTTCATGACTGGTATTCTTTCTTAGAGACCTTAGGACACAAAGAACATTTTTTATCATGTAATTATCTTAGTATAAATCTAAAACACATTATGGAATTTTAGTGATCTGATTTCTCCTATATCTTGAAGCATTTCGCTATTTCATGATCTTAAGTATTTCACCATTACTTATCAACTCCCATCTATAATAAAAAAGAGACTAAAAGAATAAGAAAATGCAAGAATGATAGAATCACCTACAAGAATGGTATAGTCGTGAAATAGTCACCACAAATAGAATAAATAGCTATTCTTAATCATTTTTCAGTTTTCTAAAATTGCATTTTCTGAAATATATCACAGTCTTTCAAGAAGTCTTGAGAAACCATCTTTTATGTTTTATTGTTGTTGTTTTTAAGATTTCATTGGATATTATTTGAAATTCAGAATTTTTCATTTTCTGCCCGTGGTAACAAAGAGAAGGAAATTGTCAGAATAAGATGTTTCACAGTGAGAGAACAAATCAGAAGGTGAATGTAAAGAGACAGCAGCACTCTGAGCTCTAATGATGTTGGTAAAATTGATAGTATAAGTGAGATCTGAGACTGAGTTTTAGGTGATCAGTTTTTTCAAGCTCAACAATTTATGAGCAAACAGTATATTTCCAAGGACAAAAAGGAAATATGGCATTCTCATCCAGTCAGTTATTCCATGGAAAACCTTCACCCGGTAATGTGTGAGTTTAGAGTTTACTAAAGGATATTGACAGTGTTTCTTTATCTGATGTTCATGCAGCAGAATTTACTTACTGTGATTTGTCGTTGCATGGATGGTGAAAGCAGCATGTTCACAGTCGGAAGGAAATAAATGGTGTCATGAAGAATTGAAATGATCATTTTTATTGGTATTTATAAACCTAAATGAATATCTTACTGCATTTATGGAACCAGGAATATGGCTGTCCTTCAACAGAATTTTGAATGAGCTGTAAAGGTTTTAAAAAGTGTAGTGCAGTTTCCTGGTACATGAGTGAGAAGAGCCAGCATTAGTAGTAAGTTAGAACCTCCCAGAGTTAGATTCTGCAAGTACAGTTGGTCCTCGTTGTTTGTGGCTTCCATATTTGCAAGTTCACTTCCTTGCTTAAAAAACCCTCTGCAACCCCAGAATCAGCACTTGTGGAACTTTGCGTGGTTATTCATGGACGTGTGTGTGAAGAGTGGTGAAAACTGCCGCGCCCTGCCTGCTTGTTCCCAGCGAGGGTGAGCTGGGCAGCGCCCTGCCTTTGTGTTTTCGCCCTCACACCATGAACAGGTGTCCTTCTCACCGTCTCCAGGCCTTCCATTTTTGCATTTTTGTGTGAAATGAGGTCTTCCAAACTTTTGTCACAAAATATTGATGTTCTTGCAGGGTGAAGGCTGATAGGATGATTTTGTTGTTTCAGATGGTCTTCAGGTGTTGTGCCCAAGTGCAGGGAGGCTGGGGTGCACCTTAGGGAGAAAATGTGCCTGTCACATGAGCCTTGTTGAACAGGCTGCTGGCCGTGAGTCAACAACAAATGTGAAATAAGGTGTCTGAACACAGAAACACACGTAAAGCAAGGTGGCGTGTCCATCCATCCACCTGCGCATGGGGAAAAATGCAGTGACCAGAGTGTTCGCTAATTCAGTGTTTGTGGCACCTGTGTAGGACACAGGTGATGGTGAGAATCAGCTGTTTCCAACAGGAATGTGCCCTCTTTAGTTACACTCAAAGAATGTTGCCTGTTTTCAGTATAAACACTTTCAAGGCCAGAAAAGTAGGAATGAAATTTGAGTGTGCTATTTTTAAATTCTTAATAAAATTATCTAGTGAAGTTTTTTTCACTTTCCCTTTATTCTTATGTAAAGTTTTCACAAAATTACTTTTAAGTATTTTTTAAAAATTTAAAGGTTCATTTGACCCAGAGAATGACAATTTTTCTTTGTATTCCCTGGGTTAATAAAAGCAAAAGACATAAAAACACCATTCACTGGAAGCAGTTCCTTAGGTGCTTATATATATAGTATGATCTGGAGGTAGTATTCTGATGGTCCGGCTTAATCTGGAGAACTTGGAATAGATCTCCCATTACTTTCTTTTTTGAGTCATTGATAATTGCTGGAGTAACAGTTTAAGGTGGCGTTCTCTGTTGGAGGTTCCAGAGTTGGTATATTTGTAGGATGAGTCCTGTCTGCTTTGGAAACCAGGAGAGCAAGTTGTAGAACAGACCTGTAGACCGTTCATGTTCCTGGTTCTCCAGCTCTTAACAGAACGCCACGTATAGACCAGACACGCAGACTTCGTGTATTCCTGGTTTGCTACCTATTAACAGAACGTCAGGAACTGTGGTTGTGCCAAACAAAAGCTTTTAAGATTGAACACAGGGCTTGAAGACTCTACTTCTTTATTTTTAACAAATTACTTACAAGAGATGCCATTATTAAAAACCGACCCTGGAATATCTTTATCTCTTCTGGCCTGCAGTATATTTTCTGCACGTGTTTTGTCTGCTTCTCACCTTTTCCCAGTGCATTGAACTTGACGGTCTATGAATAGTATGTTAGTTATGTTTTTGCACTGAACATAGCGCTTGACACCTAAGTTTTCAGAATTTCACTATATAGTGAATTTGTGGATGAAGAAATACAAAGATTGAATTATGTACCATATTACTAATTAATGGCAAAATTCAGACGTGGATTCTTCCTGGCATGTGAGAAGGTGAGCAGGGCTGCCTGGAGTCTCTCAGTGTGGCCTCTTCCTCCTCAAAGGGCGGAGTCCTTTACTCTGAGGTGATTCTAGAACCCCACCTGTACATGGTAGAGAATGTCGTAGCCAGGCCCGGCTCCTTCCAGTCTGTCTGCTCCCCGTCCATGTGGCTTCCGCACGGGTTCTCACACATGCTGTGGTCTCTGCGAGTGTCCTCCTTCCTCTGTGCCCTCCTCCGGCTTCTCTCAAGGCCCATCCTTGCTGTTCTGGTTTCCAGCAAGATGCCGAGGAGCATCTGTGAAGCTCTCCCCATGCGTTCTTAAATATGCTAATGAGGCCAGGATCGTCATTCAGTTTTTCTATAATCATTTAATCTTATTTTAATCTAACAGTTCTTAACTACAGAAAAATGGTAACATTATTTTTGTTTGAAAAACACATGATCTGCAGAGCACTGAACAGCTAGTCGTTTACAGAAATAAACATTAATTCCTGTTTGCCTAAGAATTTAGATTGTTAGAAAGATCTTAGAAAGTTTAATGAAAAGCCCACACGTGTTCCCAGCGGAGTTTGGACTGAAGAGTTCATTTCAAGGTGAGCTCCCTCAGCCTGGTCGCTAATTCGGGATTGGGAGCCTTTGTTAAAAGTAAACCGCGAGCTCTGTGGCCGTGCGGCTCTGGGCGCCTGCGGTGGTGCCTGTCTTACTCGCGGGCCTTCTGTCCTGTGAATGTGCTTTGCCCTTAGCTGGATAAGGACGACATGGTGTACATGGAAGCGTACGACAGGCTGCTGGAGTCCTGGCTGACGCTGGTCCAAGACGACAAGCACTTCCACAAAGGCTTCTTCACCCAGCACGCCGTGCAGGTGTTCAATTCGTACATCCAGTGCCACCTGGCTGCTCCCGACGGCACCAGAAACTTGGTGAGTTTTCAGCCAGATTGTAACTAAAAGTCTCTTTCATCACGGGCTCTCTAGTCTGTTTTATCACATCATACACATATAATAAATACTAGAAACGTAGGTGAGCTCCTTCAGAGGACTTGCCGAGAGCATCAGATGGAGAGCAGAAGCCTGAACAGGTCCGTGTTTTGTGGGAGGTGGCTTGCAGTTACCTCACATCTCCTTAGTTTTCAGCTCCCCACCTGTGTCTTGCTAGCTCAAGTGACACCCAGAGGACCGTGGATCTTAAAGGTGTCCGATCTTTTCAGTGACGGGCGTTAAATGCTCTGGTGTGGGAGGTGGGTGGGAGGTGTGCACTGGCTGTGTTTACGTGTGACGGTGGCTGGGGTCATACCCCACCTCTTTCTCTTCGAGTTTCCCCCTTTTTGGTAACTGCCTGGGCTGCCGGCGCGGCCCTGCTCGGCCCTGCTTTTCGCGTCCACGCTGAGGGTATGTTGCAGCTCGGTCTTTATGTCTTTCATCAAAAACAGACTGCCAATGGCGTGGCCTCTCGCGAGGAAGAGGAGATAAGTGAGCTTCAGGAAGATGACCGGGACCAGTTTTCAGACCAGCTGGCCAGCGTGGGCGTGCTGGGGCGCATCGCCGCGGAGCACTGCGTGCCTCTCCTGACCAGGTACCCACGGTCCAGACGCCCGTGCACACGCGCGCGCTGTCCCCCTTCCCCGGAAGCACGCCCACCCCGTACCCAGCGCGTGGCGCCCGCGGACAGAAGCGCGCCCGTGGTCGGCTCCCTTGGCTTGTCCGCGTGGAGCCCAGCACGTCGGCGTAGGTGGCGGGGTGTGGGAAGCGTGGTGTGAGAGGTGACGGGACCCACCTCAGGGAAAGCTCGGGACTTCCGGTGTTCAGATGCCTGTTGTCAGCCTTGATGGTTTGTGAAGAGATGTTTTAATGGGGTCGTAAGCGATCGGTCACAACCCTTACAGCGCTGTGGGAGCACTGAGCGTGTGATACATGCTGTGCGTGCGTGTCCTGGGCTCCCGTCGTAACCCGCGCGGTCCCGCGCGTGGCGCTGCGGCCTGGCGGGGGGGACTTGCTCACGGCCGTGGTGACGCTGCTGTTCCCTCCTGCAGTTTGTTAGAGGAGCGAGTCACGCGGCTGCACGGGCAGCTCCAGCGGCGGCAGCAGCAGCTCCTCGCGGCCCCGGCGGCGGGCCCTGTGGGCGGCGCGGCGCTGGACGACCTGTATGAGGACCTCCACTGGCTGCTCCTCGTCGCAGGTCTGTGGGCTGTTTCTGGGACGCGTCGCTGCGGCTGAGCGGGCTCGGCCTTGAGGGGAGCTGGCTGTGTGAGTAGCGGCAGGGCCCGCGTGGGCTGAGCGTGAGGTCTGGGGCCCGCTGCGGCACGTCCCGGGGCTCCCGTGCTCTCCTGTACGGTAGCGGCTGGCACGTGTTCGGTGCCTGCTCCGTGCCGCGTGTTTCACGTGGGACTCGCGGTAGCCCCTGCACGAGTGCTGTCCCTCGGTGTTCGTGCTGTCCTTGTTGCTGTGGGTATCACTACTGCTGTTCATTATCACCCCACCTTAGACGCGAACGAGCTGAGACTTGGAGACCAGCCCTGGTCCCGCTGGTGCAGATCCCGGCAGTCTGACGTTGCCTGAGGGTCTTCTGTAACCATGTCGTCAGTGTTCCTGTATTTTAAGTAGTCAGAAAAAAAAAAAAAAACAACTTAATGTTTGGAAAGGCATTCCCAAATATTGACTTTTGATAAAGATAATAGTAGAATCCCTGTTAACGTTACAGAATATATTACTGAAAATTATTAGAAGCTCATAGAGTAAAAAGCCTACTTGGTGAATAAAACATTTGTCCTTTCCTATATTTTTGAGGGTTAATTATCTTAGAAATAGAAAGTTTCTTCTCATCAAACTTGAAATTAACATAACATTTATAATTTACTTTTACATCAATTGATATGATGTATATAAATCAGATAAAACTGAAAACATTTATAGTGCAATTTGATAAATGTAGATTGTTAAGTGTTCATTTTTAATTCTTTTTAAACTGAAGGCTACCTCTTAGCTGATGATACTCAGGGAGAGACTCCGCTAATACCTCCAGAAATAATGGAATATTCCATTAAGCATTCATCTGAAGTTGACATTAATACAACACTTCAAATTTTGGGATCTCCAGGAGAAAAGGCTTCTTCCATCCCAGGGTACAACAGAACAGATTCTGTGATTAGGTAATATGACCTCTATAGCTGTGCTCTTGTAATTTATTCTGTTTTATAAATTCTGAGTTGATGGGTAGATGGCTCGAGTGACAGGCGGGTTGTAAAGCTGACACACGAAAGAAGATAAAACTTGGAGAAGCCTTGAAACAAGCAAGGATGGCAAGTACTCTGCACATGTGAGCAGTGCCACCCCGGTGGGAACTGGCAGCTGTGTCCAGCACCGAGGAAGCAAGCGTAAGGTGTTCTGCGTGTAGTGAGGCTTTGGAGGGACACTCGGGCTAATTCCTGCGGACATCCCTTGACCATCAGAAAGCGGTGCGAATGCGGGTTTGGGCACCTGAATGGCAGCACCAAGAATGGGAACTTCTTAGAAACCAGGTGAACACGAACACGTATTTATTGCTGGGGAAGCTGGAATGACTCTCCAGTGGCTTTCCTGGCCTCTTATAAAGAGAAAGGTTTGTCCTGAATGTGTGAACCTGGAGAGCCCTGTTCTAAGACGGCAGTGCCCCCCAGATGAGAGAGTTCACTGTGATCTTCCTAGGAGGAGTGGCAAAACTGCCAGTAATTCTTGATGGTGAAGTTAAGGCGGGATGAACCTGAACTAAGTATCTTCCTAAGAGTGAATTTGAAAACAGCAATTTAAGTTTCAGCACCTTAAACTTTACATTTAGGTTGCAGGCAGAGAGAATAATGAAATAATATTGGTTTTTGTCAGTTAAAAAATCAGTAACTCGAACAAGGTGCTGTCCCCCTCATTCTTTTTATTTTAATGCAAAATACATAGATACCATGTAAACCTGTGCAATATGAAATAGGATTTAAAAAAAAATTAAACGGTTAAGCTGGTATCAAGGAAATGTTTGGGAATTTGTTTCCTTTCTCGTTGCGTTGTCTTCCTTGAAATGCCGTATCAGTGCTGTATTGGTGAAGCTTTGTTTACTCTTCCTTTCGGGGCTGCTGCTCGCGGAAGGCGATGCTGGGGAGGCGGTCCTTCTGGCGCCTCGCCCTGTGTCCTGTGCCTCGGCCGTGCCTGGGCAGCACCTCAGGGCGCTTTCCTCACGTTTGCAGCGCTTCTCAGTGTCTGCCCGTCTTGGGTGCCCGTGGGGGTGCGCACCGAGCTGGCGTCTGAGAGCACAGACGGGGGCGTGTTGGGGCGCAGGGGTGGAACAGCGAAACACCGCCATTGCTTTTCAGTCCAGTCGAATGCGAGGAGAGAAACAGGCCTCGCGGACTAAAAAAGCAGCTCCCATTTCTTCTCGAAGTTACCATTTGACAAACAACCGTCAAGTACTTACTCTGTACCAGGCACTGTTGCGGGCATTTGGGCCACGTCCGTGACCAGAGCAGACAGAGCGCTGCCCTGTGCAAGCCCCTCGCGGGGGAGAGGGGAGCGGGGAGGAGCCCGCGGCCGCGGGCGGAGGGCAGCGCGTGGGAAAGACGCGGCGGCCCCGGGCCGGACGGGCAGCCCTCGGGGCGCCGCCCGCGCTGCCGGCGCTCGGCGGGCGCTTTACCTCGCAGGCTGCAGGGGCCCGCAGTTTTCAAGGCGCCTTCCGTGAATTTATGTGGACGCATGTGCTCAGTGCTTGTATCTGTTGACATGGAAAATAAGAATCAGCTTAAACACACACGGACTAATTTGGAAAAGTAAAACCCGGCCACATTAATCTTATTCAGATACATGCATTTTATGTATTTATTTTAAATTGTTTAAATTGCAGTAGAGTTGGCCTGCAGTAGTATATAAGTTACAGGGGTACCGTCTAGTAATTCAGGTTTTAAAGTTTATGCTCCATTTATAGCTGTTATAAAAGGTTGGCTATATTCCCTGTGTTGTAGATAAAATTTCGTTTTTAATATATATGTTTAATAATTTAAATTTGTGTTATAGTTTGTGTACTTATAAGTATTGTAATGATAACTCAATCTAGAAGACTTTTTAACAGTCTTATTGTAAATTTTTAAAAATTATATTTTAATATCTGTACATACTTGCTTCAGAGACGTATGTGGTGTGATTGATAAAGGGAGTATAAGAAGTTTATTAGGGTAATAGTCTATGGGGAAATGAAATAAACGTAAAAATTTAAGGAGAAAAAGAAAGTTTCCAACTGTGAAAGAAGACCTTATTTTTCGGATGATGGTGGGTGTCAGAAGTCTAGGATAGTCACCTCCCAGCGCCTGCATTTACATGGTCACTGCCATGGCTTCACACAGCGTCTGGGAGGCTGCAGAGTATGTCATTTAAACTGTGGTTTCTTATGGGAGAAATTTGATACATCAGCTTAAAATGAACTGTGAAATTGCTGGGGTTTTTTTGGTCACGTGTACTCTAAAATAATTTTTAAACCTTTGAGCACTGTTGGCATGGTATGTATACAGTGGAGGCAGGACCTTAAAACCCACCAGGGGTAAAGAAGGTCAGGGGAAGAGGGGCGTCACCGCCTGGGAGGAGGCAGCCAGTGCACCAGGAACGGGAACTGCCCGAGAGAGTCCACCTTAGGGCGAGGGTTTCTCTCGTCCTGAGAGCAGCAAGGAACGTCGCTCCTGCCCTGGCACTGCTGTTCGTAACACGGTGCCGTGATGGGCTCTTTCGCTTAAGTCCTTTGCTTCTTTCCCTGTTAGCTAAAGTCAAGTTAAATATAGATCCCTTGTGCCCTCCTCCCAAACCCAGAACAAAGACTTTTTTTTACTTGTCTGCATATCTTGCTATGTTAACACTACACAGTGTATGACTTCCGTAGTGTAGAAAGGACAATACCTGCCCATATGTAGGTAATTCTAGCAACATTTTTTTAAAATACCCTTGAAAATCAAGTTTGTTAGGAAATAAATAGGACTATCAGATTTAGAGACAAGACTCAATAGTCAAAACATTCTCGATAAGTCACTTAACCCATCCCTGCACCATAAGATGACCAATGTGTAAAAATAAAACAGGACCGGCCGTTGGAGTTTTAAGGAGCGTTTACTCTGAGCTTTTAGACAGCAGTGCTGAGATTCCCACGTGCAGTCACAGCACAGCAGAAGGTGCCTGTAGCCACGACTCTCTTCCTTTTCTGTCTTTTCTCCTGCTTCCTGAAAGGTCAAGCAGTAAAATGGGGCATTTGTCTCCAACCCTCTTGAAGAAAATTTCAGAGAGTGGAGAAACAACAAAGGGCTTCTTAGGGAAAAAATATGGTTAGACACTCAATACATAGATAAAAGAATAAATGATTTCCTTTTTGTACCTACAGGCTGTTGTCTGCCGTTCTCAGAGTTTCAGAAGTTGAGTCTCGGGCCATCAGGGCCGACCTCACGCACCTGCTGAGCCCTCAGATGGGCAGAGACATTGTTTGGTTTCTGAGACGCTGGGCCAAGACCTACCTCCTGGCGGATGAGAAGCTGTACGACCAGGTCAGGATGCAAACTGTTCCACTGCATTTGGATTTATTAGGATGGGAATTATAGAAATGAGAACATTTTTCTTGGTGATTTTCTCATCAGAATGTAGGAGCCGAGTGTCTTCTACATGGGAGAAGACCATGTGGACTGCGTGCTGTTTTATTAACTTTGCCTAGAGCGTATCTTGTGATTCTGCTTATTTTAACCTGTTTTAAGTTCAGAGTACTGTTTGGGAATGGATTTATGTTCTTTGTATTTGTGTGAATATGTGACTGTGTTCGTAGTATGAGAATAATTAGAACTAACAGGAAGACCACACTGAGAAATGTCCGTGGATTGAGGGTGTCCTTTTTGCGCTTTTGGAAATGAATATATTTAGGAAATTGGTGTGAAGCCATTCAGATTTAGTGCTAATTTCAGTTTGATTTCTCTATAGTTCCTCTGTCTTTCCCTCCCTCCCTTCCTCCCTCCCTCCTTCCTTCCTTCCTTCCTTCCTTCCTTCCTTCCTTCCTTCCTTCCTTCCTCCCTCTCTCTTTCTGTTTCTGGCATATCTTTCTTGCTGACCTTGAGACCTGTGTTTTCTCTCTGAAGGTAAGTGTGCCGCTCAGTGCGGCCTTCGGCGCGGACACAGAGGGCTCGCAGTGGGTCGTGGGCTACCTGCTGCAGAAGGTGCTCAGCAACCTGTCGGTGTGCAGCAGCGAGCAGGGCCTGGCCAGTGACACCGTGCAGCTGCTCGTCACGCTGGTGGAGCGGAGGGAGAGGTGAGCGTGTGACGCAGTGCCGTCTCTGCACGCAGCAGGCGGTTTACACGGTCCTAGGGTCCAGGTAGACCCTGCGTTTCTGGAGCAGTGTGTTTTAAAAAGTACATCATAGTCTTGTTACAAATGCAGACCGATCTCTTCCTTGTTATGATGGAAGATTGCATACATGTTCAGGATTTGGCATCAAAGAATCCTCATGAGTAACATATATAGTTAATTTAGTAATTTATAGTTTTAATATAAAATAGTCTTATTTGAATTTTCAAGTATCCTATTAGTGTTATCCGTTTTAAAAATAAGAAAAACTGATAATTTAATAATTAATATTTTAATTCTGCAAAGTAAAATTTTTAGTGCTTTCTACAACAAATTCTGGAAACGTTTTCAGTTTTCTTACTACATAGGAAAATGTTACTGCTACTGTCATGGGCTCCTATTTATTGAATTCTTGTCACTTACTAGGTCCTGTTCCGAACATTTCATGCGTAGTGTCTCATTTAACCATTTCATCAGTCCCAGCCATAGATTTAGGGCTGTTATTTCTGTTGTTATCTTTATTTTGCAGATCACGAATCTGGAATTAAGACAGATTAAATAAACTTTACATTGACAAATGGCTGATTGAGTTTGAATACAAGACTCCAAAGTCTATACCAGGTTTACTGTGCTGGACTCTAAAAAGAAGCCAAACCTAGTTACCATCCACATCCGTTTACTTAGCGTCCATGCAGCGTAAGGAAGGGATGCATCTCGTGTCTTGTCTTTGCTCCCTGCAGGGCAAACTTGGTCATTCAGTGTGAGAACTGGTGGAACTTAGCCAAGCAGTTTGCGAGCCGAAGCCCACCTCTGAATTTCTTGTCCAGTCCTGTGCAGAGGACGCTGATGAAGGCACTGGTCTTGGGAGGCTTTGCTCACATGGACACAGAAACCAAACAGCAGTACTGGACAGAGGTGACCGCTCCCCTTACCTTGATGGTGTCTCCGATTCCGCCTGTGATGGTTTCATGTATGTGTTGCCATAGATGGCCTGTGGAAACTTAGCTTTTCTCGTGTTTTGCCCTCCTGATGAGTGGGTTGGAGCTTAGGGTTTGTCCGACCTGCTTGCGTGAGGACATTGAATGTTGTTGAGCGCCCTGCAGTTTAGGCACATTTTCCCCCAACCCAAAGGAGAGCGTGAGCTGGTGTGTTACGTTTCAGTGAAGAGCCAGTGACGTGTTCCTTTGTCTTGAACAAGGACGTGCAGATTAACCACTGTGCTGGTTTACTGGGGCTGCTGTGACAGAATACCAAAAACTTCGTGGATGAGACGGGACGTTTACCGTCTCACGGCTCTGGAGGCCAGAAATCCGAGGTCGAGGTGTGGGCAGGGCTGGTTGCTCCTGAGGCTGTGAGGGCGGGCCTGGGGTCCCTGGCCTTCCCGGAGCTCCTGGTGCTCTGCTGGCAGCTGCGGGGTTCCCTGGCTTGTGGGTGCATCTCCCCGCCTCCCCGGCATCCCTGCGTGCGCATGTCTGTGTCCAGATTGCCCCTCCGCAGGAACACCGGTCGTACTGGGCTAGGGGCCCACCCGAAGGACCTCATCTTAATAACTAATTACATCTGAAACAGCCTTATTTCCAAATAAGGTCATGTTCTGAGGTACTAGAATATATCAATTTTGGAGGGATGTAATTCAACCCATAGCAACCACCCCGGACACTTCATCTTATATAATAAGGTTTAAATTGGGAACCAAGAGTTACAGTGTGTGTAGGTTGCCAGCCTGTAATCCCTGTGACTGGATGCTCTTAGTGTTTGAGAAAGGGCACAGGAACGGAAATAGGCAGTCGTCTGTGACTTCGGAGCCAGAACGAAAATCAGTCTAACCACGTGCTTGCTTTTTTCTTTCTTCTTTTCTTTTCTTTTCTTTTCCTTTCTTTTTTAAAAAATTAATTATTTTATTTTATTTTTATTTTATTTCTATTTTTTGGCTGTGTTTGCTCTTTGTTGCTATACGTGGGCTTTTTCTAGTTGCAGCGAGTGGGGGCTACTCTTTATTGCAGTGCGTGGGCTTCTCAGTGCGGTGGCTTTGTCTTGTTGTGGAGCACAGGCTCTAGGAGTGCAGGCTCCAGTAGTTGCAGCACACAGGCTCAGTAGTTGTGGCACACAGATTTAGTTGCTCCGAGGCATGTGGGATCTTCCTGGACCAGGGGTGTCCCTCTGCAATGGCAAGCAGATTCTTTTTTTTTTAAATATATGTAAAGTGTACAATTTGGTATCTTTTTCTTTTTCTTTCTTTAAGAACTTTTATTGAGATACAATTGACATACAATAAACTGCATATAAGGTGTACGATTTGATACTTTTGTCTTATTAGTAATGCATACATGGCAGTCCCAATCTCCCAATGCCTCCTCCCCACCCGCTTTCCCCGCTTGGTGTCCACGTGTTTGTTCTCTGCAGCTGTGTCTCTGTTTCTGGCAGCAGATTCTTAACCACTGCACCACCAGGAGAGAAGTCCCCTGACCACATGGTTCTGGTTTAAATAATTTATTATCATGTGTGCAGCTTTAAATAGAATTAAGATATTCTCTTCATGAATATGCATATTTACTCTTACACCCAGGGCAGGACTCATTATCTGAAGTTATGATCTATGCCAAGAGGAGTTGGAAAGGAAAAAATCAGACGAGAGCTTGTGTTGGTCTGCACCCAGGAGGACAGAGGTTGGGAACTGCAGCCCACAGACCAAATCTGGCCTGCTGTCTGTTCTTATAAATAAAGTTTTATTGAAACACAGTTATGCTTAATTGAGTACATCTTTTCCATGGCTACTTATGCACTACAGTGAAATCATAATTGAATAGTTGGGCCAGAGATAGTATGTCCTATAAAGTCTAAAAGATTTACTCTCTGGCCCTTTATGAAATATGTATATATTTTTCTTTTGAACTTAAATTACTTGAGGAAGTACAATGATAGCGTGCACTTATATGCTTTCCCATAAATAATACTTTCTTTTTCTCACTTGTATTGAGATGTAATTGACATACATCACTGTGTAACCTTAAGGTGTACAGCATAATGGTTTGGCTTACGTATGTTGTGAAACGGATAACTGCGGTAAGTTTAGTTAGCATCCATCATCTCGTGGATGCCAGAAAAAGAAAATTAAAGAACATCTTTTTCCTTGTGACGAGAACTCTGTGGGTCTCCTTTCTTCGCTTTCCTGCATCTCATGCAGCAGCGATAACCGCAGGTGCCATGGCGTGCGTTACACCCCAGGAGTCGCTCATCCTGTAACTGGAGTCCGTGCCTTTGACCGCCTTCCTCCCTCCCAGTTCCACATATAAGTGAGATCTCTCTCTGTCTGATTTATTTCACGTGGCATAATGCCCTCAGGGTCCATCCATGTTGTCATGGTTGGCAAGATTTCCTTGTTTTTTATGACAGAGCAATATTCCACTGTGTATGTACCCCATCTTCTTTATCCACTCCCCTGTCAATGGACACTTAGGTTGCTTCCACATCTTGGCTGTTGTAAATAGTGCTGCTGTGAACATTGGGGTGCATGTGTCTTTTTGCATTAGTATTTTCATTTTTTCAGGTAAATATGTGAGAGGTGGGATTTCTGGATCACGTGGTAGTTCTATTTGTAATTTTTTTGAGGAATATCCATACTGTTTCCGTCGTGGTCGCCCAGTTCGCGTTCCCACTGACAGTGCACGAGGGCTCCCTTTTCTCCACATCCTCGCTAGCACTTGTTATTTCTTGTCTTTCTGATGATGGCCCTTCTGGTGGGTGTGAGGGCATGTCTCCTAGTGGTTTTCATTTCCGTTTTCCTGTTGATGGGGGATGTGAACGTCTTTCTGTGTGTTGTGTGATTTGTTTGCCAGAAGTTAGGATCACCTTCAACATGGGGTATGTAACATGTGCTTCAGGTACTTTTTGTTTTCTGTGTTTTTTGCCTCCAACAATTGAAAATGTTTTGGAAAGTGAATATTTATCCAAGTTGAAGAAATTAAGCATGTGAATCAGAGTTTTATTTTTGTAGGTTCTTCAGCCTCTTCAGCAGCGATTCTTACGAGTGATAAACCAGGAGAACTTTGCGCAGACGTGCCAGCAGGAGGAGGTAAAGCAGGAGATCACCGCCACGCTGGAGGCCCTGTGTGGCGTCGCCGAGGCCACCCAGGTGGACAACGTAGCCATCCTTTTCAACTTCTTAATGGACTTCCTTACCAACTGCATTGGACTGATGGAAGTTTACAAAAATACCCCAGAGACTGTCAATCTCATAATAGAAGTTTTTGTTGAAGTTGCACATAAGCAGATATGCTATCTTGGAGAGGTGAGTAGTCTACTCTGATCCCCTTCCAGATCAAAACTCCTGAAAACTATAACAAAATAGTACTTTACTTTAAACTGAAGGAACATTATTTGAAATAATGTTTTTATGCCTCCAAAAGATTTTTCAAAAAGACTGTTTTGAAAAGAACTCAGAGTTCAGAGGAAAGAGTGTTGAATGAATGTAAATTCTTGCCCTAAAAATGTAAATAATCAGTCATTTCTTTGGGCTAATGTGTTAGTCAAACTCATTCAGATGTGGAATATTTAATAAAACAAATGGATTGTGGTAGAAAATGTTAACCAGTTTCTCTGTGGTGGAACCCTAGGACTTAGAACTTTACGTGGCAGTTTGTATCTTGGTTTTGTAAAGCAGATGGATGTTTACACATGTTCTTCTATATTCAGTCAGCAAAGATGTTCCTGATTTGTGTTTTGTTGTTGTTGTTCTTGGATCAAAGGAGCCTGCTTAAAAGTGAGGTTACATTTTATAAATGTTGTAAATGTTGTCACAGGTGCATTGTTCAGAGGCCAGTGCCATTTATTCTAATGTTTGGTGCTCTGTGCTTCTGTAACTTAAACTGTTTTAATTCTTAATATATGTCATACAAGAAGTTGAACAGCAGAAGTAAAGCAGTTCTGTTGCCAAAATTATATTGTCTTTCGAGGAGGTATTACCAAATGCACACGGTGTCAAATTTTATTTTTAGAAAACTACTAATATTTTAAATATAACTAATCTTTAATACATGCTTTTTCATTTTTGTTAATGCTTTAATATAGTTTAAGACAAGCATTAGAGCTGCTAGGGGAATTTGGAGTGAATTTATTAGATTAAATTTCGAATTTCTTTAATATCTATATTTGTTTCCCAGCCAGGTTCTGCCTAGTAGCATAATTTCTGCCTGCTTTTTTACAGTCCAAAGCTATGAACTTATACGAAGCCTGCCTTACCTTGTTGCAAGTATATTCTAAGAATAATTTAGGGCGGCAGAGAATCGACGTTACAGCAGAAGAGGAGCAGTACCAAGACCTGCTGCTCATCATGGAGCTTCTCACGAACCTTCTGTCCAAAGAGTTCATCGACTTCAGTGACACAGGTAGAGCGTGTGAAGGCTTTAGACTTTGCTGTTACTGTTGCTTTTATTAAAAGCAAAGAAACGTGTTCATCCTGTGACATCCCATGGGGAGCTTGCCTCTGTAGCATGGGTGAAAGTGCGCCTCTGTGGCTGCAGGGAGGGCGGGACGCGCAGCCCCGCGTGCTGGGCTTTCCTCTGGTGGAGGTGGGAGGGCTGCCGGCCTCCCTGTGCTAGGCTCCCCGTCAGTGCCGGCCGCTGTTCCGTCCCCGCAGCGGGAGTCCGGTGCCACTTCGTACTCCTCTCGTGGGGGAGGGGACGGGCACAGAGCGTTTATGCCACGCGCCCACAGGTGCCTGGCTAGCACACCCCCGCATCTGACTTCAGAGGCCAGTGTCTCCAGAGCTGCGCCCCTCCGTGTCCTCTGAGGTGGCTGCCCAGGAAACCCCAGCCCTTTGCCCAGTGCAGCGTGGGAGCCACTGACCTTGGGCGCTGAGAGGCCACACGGAAGCTCTAACCTGGGGCCTCCCCAGCAGCGTGCCCTTGGGGACGTCTGCGCCTTCCTGGCCTCCCTCGCTGTTAGAGGGGCTGTAATAACCAGCGTCCGGCAGAGCGTGTTCGCGATAGGCTGGCAGGTACCTCTGGTGCCTGGCGTTGTCCCAGGCGGGCGTGTCGGGTGATGGGGGCCTCTGGCCCACTGCCAGCCTTGCCTCAGGACGCGGACCTCGTGCTCCGGGAGGAGTGTTTGCCGTCCACGTCTCCTCCCTGGGCTGAGCACACCTGACACTGGACACTGTTTCTCTGTGTTCCCTCCACTGGTTCACGTGTTCACTCAAGCGGCTTCAGGCAGTGTCTGCCCTGGGCGCCGAGGTGAGGGGCCTCTGCTGCCCGCTGTGTCCAGGCCCAGCCACTCACGCGGGTGTTGGTCCCAGGTTTTCTGATGCCTTCAGGCTGGCGCTGCCTCACCTTTTCTAGCTCAGATATGCCTCTAGCGCCTCGCGTTCTTGTGGGCCTTTCCCTTGAAGGGTGTGTGTTACACAACCGTGGAGGTTCGCATGCCGTGTCAGCTGATTTGTCAACTTTTCGTGGGTGTAAGGAGCAGGGTAGGAGCCCTGTACCTGGAGGAGCCGACTCACAGTTGAGCTGATGTTGAGAAGGACGGGGGAGCTTTGTGCGAAGGGCATCTGGAGGGACAGAAGCCTCCCAGCCTCCCCTGGGAGCGAGCGGTGGAGTGGACGATAGGGGTAAATGTGAATGGGCGGGTTTTCAAAGTAAAAAGGCAAGAGCATTAAAATCGTAATAAACTGTTAGAAAAGAAATTGAGGCTAAAATGCTCAGGATTGAAAGTACAAAATAAGGGTAAAAGAGAATAGAATAGGGGTGGATAGAGTTGAAGTGTAGAAGAAAGGAAATGACAATTAAAATAGAAAATGATAAAGTAATAGCATTACTTGATAATAAAATAGATGGTAAAAAGGGAGAGAATCTTTCAAAGTAATTATTTTACAAATAAAGATAATAGGTGAGATAAGAGACTATTTTATTTCATTTATTTTTTAAAAATGTATTTATTTATTTACTTATTTGTTTACATGTGTTGGGTCTTAGTTGCAGCATGAGGGATCTTTCACTGTAACGTGCAGGCTCTCTAGCTGTGGTACTTAGTTGCCCTGTGGAGTATGGGATCTTAGTTCTCAGACCAGGGATTGAACCTGTGTCCCTGCGTTGGAAGGCGGGTTAGTTATTTGTTTGTTTGTTTATTTGTTTGTTTATTTATTGGCTGCATTGGATCTTTGTTGCTGCGCACAGGCTTTCTCTAGTTGCGGTGAGCAGGAGCTACTCTTCATTGTGCTGCGTGGGCTCCTCATTGCGGTGGCTTCTCTTGTTGTGGAGCACGGGTTCTAGGCTCAGGAGCTTCAGTAGTTGTGGCATGTGGGCTCAATAGTTGTGGCTCTCGGGCTGTAGAGCACAGGCTCAGTAGTTGTGGCACACAGGCTTAGTTGCTCCGTGGCATGTGGGATCTTCCCAGACCAGGGCTCGAACCCGTGTCCCCTGCATTGGCAGGCGGGTTCTTAACCTCTGCGCCACCTAGGAAGTCCTGAGAGAAAATATTTTGAATATCATGAAATAAGATTAATAAGCAGGTGAGGTGTGGAAGCATGCCTGAGGACGAGCCTCTGCCTGACGTCCTGGAGTCCCCGGTGGCGCTGGTGGCTGCAGAGCTGGGCCCCACCGTCCAGGCCAGGAGCCCGTCTCGTGAGCCTGCCGCTGCCCTGCGCAGCCCAGGCTTCCTGCTGGTGGATCCGGGCTCACCAGTCCCTGGCTTCGGAAACGGGGATTCTTCCAGTGAGGACTGTGGCTCCGGAGAAAAGTACAGAGTTAGTTAGGCTGAAAAAGTGGTTTTTAAGTAGAAGTGCTTTCTTACTACATTTTGTCCTTTGTTTTTTCTCCCTTGTGAAAATAATATGCTCATAATAGGAAAAATTTGAAGTACAGAGACAGAAAAGTCACCCACACTTTGATGTAATCCAGAGTCAACTATAAATTACAGTCTGATTTCCCCTCTGGTTATTTTGAACAGTTTGTGTGTGTGTGGTTGTACTTCAGATATAATCTCATATTCTGCCTTTTTCGTCAGTGTGTTAGCCTCTTCCTTGTCACTAACATTGGTCGTGGCTTGGTGGCTGCATGGAAACCCGCACTCGGGAACCTAGCCTGTTTCCCTAATATCAGACATCGGGACTAGTCACAGTTCTGCTGTTACAGTGGTAAACGAATCACTCCTGTGGGCGAATCTCTGTCTACATTTCTGATTATATCCTTACTATACACAGTGCTCACACGTCTCTTCTTACGTTGCTTTTGAGGGTGACTGTCACGCTGTGTCCTCACCAGCGTTAAATGTTGTCGTGCCGGAGTCGTTTGTGATCTAGTGAATCAGAAGTAGTGTCTTCAAAACCTTTGCATTGCTTGCTGAATTATTGGATCGAACAGTTTTTCATTGGGCTTGTGGTTTGTTAGGTGTTTGTTTATGGATTTTGGTCCTTTATCTCTTTGGGTTTTAGGTTCTTACTGATTTAAATGCATCCTTTGTGGGTTAAGGTTAATAATCCTTTGTCATGTTAGTAGCTTTTTTTTAAACTTTTTTAATGCAATATTTAATTCCTATACTTCCCCCCGATTCCTCTTCAGCTTAGAAAAATCCCACACACCTAGGAGAAAAAAGAATAGTACTGTGGAAATTATTTAACTCACAGTATGACTCGTGTGTTAGCGGAGTCCATTTTACTTTTCAGAAAACATTGAAGAAGCATTAGTTTTACTTTCCCGGTCATAGAATAACAGTGTAAACTCAGAATACCTGCCGCCAGGACTCAGACCCTAAACAGCACAGCACGGCAGGATGTGTCACTCTCGTGGATTTATTTTGTCTTGGGGGCTTGACTCTGCCTTCACGTTCCCGCGGGAGAGTATGTCCACCTTTGCAGGGTTACTGACGTTTCCGCGTAGGACGGCGTTGTTTCGTTTTACAGATGAAGTGTTTAGGGGTCAGGAGCCCGGGCCTGCGGCAAACAGAGCGGTGTCGGCTGCCGACGTCGTGTTGTACGGAGTGAACCTGATTTTGCCCTTGATGTCACAGGACCTCTTGAAGGTACGTGAAGAAGGGAAGGTGAATGGTAAAACTGCATATGCTTGAACGCGAAGGTTCAAGGCATCTCAGACACGCATACACATCTGATTTAATGAAGGGGGCCGGTACCTACCCGTCTGCACGTGTGCGTGGAGACGACGTGTTCGTGGTGCTGTTCTGTGTCTGCCACACCCACGCCTGCCCTGGAGCCCTGCGCTCATTCACCCCTCCGCGTCAGGGAGGGCCGGTTCTTCTGGAAACGGGGGCCGACGTCCGCAGTTGGAGTCCCTGGTCACTTGTCGCTCCGCGGGCGCAGCGGGTCCCACGTGGAGTGTGTTCCCCGCAGGCGCTTCCCAGCCGCTCCGTGAGACACGGGGCGGGAGGAAAGCAGGGCTGGCGTGCTGACCGCGCGGAGGGTGTCGAGGGTGTGGTGGTGGCGAGGCCGGTGGGAGCGGGAGGGGCCGGGGGTGTGCGTGCACACAGGGGAGGGGCAGCGGGGGAGGGGTGGGCAGGGGGCCGGGCGTGAGCAGCCTCTGCGGCGGGGGGTCAGAGCGCGAGCCCTTCGGTCCCCAGCCCTTCGGTCCCGCACCGCAGGCTTCTGTCCCTCTGGGCAGAGCCGCCAGTGGCGGGCTGGGGGTGGGGGGGGGGTGAGGACGCTCTGTGTGTGGATTTGCTTTTAGGGTTTTTTTTGTTTTTTGTGTTTATTCACCAAATAAACCATGAGACGTTTAGATGTGTATTTTCTTAAGTGAGGTTAAACCGTAGATGAGCTACTTTTTACTTCAGTGCTCCAGGGCTGTGTAACCAGGAAATAGGGGTTGGACGTGTGCGGGGCTGAATACTCTGTCCTAATCATCATTTTAACAGTTTGTATTATGTTCTTGTATTTTTCCAACATGCTTCAATGCAAATAAATACTTTGTGAAAGGGTTTTATTCACAGGTCCTTTACTAATTTGAGATTTGACTTCTTTGTTTACTTTTTCAAGGTGAACATAGAATATCTGGAACCATGTTAAACAAACCATTATACTTAGAAGCGTGATGGTTATTACTTTATTCCATTAATGAAAACAAATTTGATATCATTAAATACCTAAATATTTAATATTTCTTTTTCAGTTTCCAACCCTTTGTAATCAGTACTACAAATTAATCACATTTATCTGTGAGATTTTTCCTGAAAAAATACCACAGCTTCCTGAAGATCTTTTTAAGAGCCTGATGTACTCGCTGGAGCTAGGGATGACGTCATATCCTTTGAATGAACAGCGTGGTCACTGGTCACTAGGGAAAAAGCGGTCCCTTGGAGAAAAGTTTTCAAAATTTGTATTTTTCCTTTTGTGGCTGTCTTATTTCTTTAAAAAGGAGTCACCTCTGCATCTCCCCTACTTCTGTGTTTCTTTCATTAATCCACCTCACCGTGTCCTCCTTTCACAGACCCCAGGGGTGTTTGGCCCCTGGTCCCAAAGTCCCTCTCTGATGGAGCCCGGGTGGTAATGTCACGTCCTGTTGCTGAGTCTCTGATCTTTGCTGCTTGCTTGTGTGCATCAGAACACAAACAGACCTCCAGTCCTGGGCCTGAGACACTCACGGGTGATGTCGGAGACACTGGGAGTCTCCTCTCCTCACCCAGCGCAGTAGAGATGCACCGATGTCCTCACCTTCCGTTGGATAATAGCATAGGCTTTTTATCTTTTGTGAGTCACATGTGTCTGCGCCAGTTTGTTCTTTGACCTTGGGGATCAGAATGAGTCCGGAGGTTTGCCAGCTGTGCCTGGAAGCTCTGACTCCGTTAGCTGAGCAGTGTGCCAAAGCACAGGAGACAGACTCGCCGCTTTTCCTGGCAACACGGCACTTTTTGAAGGTGAGATGCTTGGGCGCGGTTAGTGCCAGGGGTCTTCCCTCCAGGGGGCAGTGCCGGCACCTTTGTCCATGAGGAGGTCATGCCTTTCACTGCAGTTTCTGGAGATCAGCTTCCTTGGATGTGTTGTTCTCCAGTTATTTTGTGTTCTTGACGTGTTATGTGGGGAACGTAAGAGGGGATTTGAAAAATTGATTATTTCATACACCACAGCCAGCAGTAACATCGTCACATTATCCTTGGGGTTTTTTTTTTTTTTTTTTTTTTTGAGCGGTTTACATATTTTTTAATCTTCTGTAATATTTTTAGTTTGTTTTAAAAAACTCATGTTCAATTTATAGTCAGGAAAATGACAGACTCTTCAAAATAGATTTACAATGAAAAGCAATAGTAACCCAACTATAATATTTAAAACTCTAAGAATCCTTGGATTTTTAAAAAACTATTTTTTTTACTTTTCAGATTTATTTAATAAGTAAGAGTAACCTCCTTTAACTTCCTTTTCCCTCTTTTCCCTTTTGAAACAGGGAGGGGCTGGAGGGTTGGGTGGTCATCGTGTGTCTTTATCGAGAGGTGTTATTGTGTACTTTCAGCTCGTGTTTGATATGCTGGTTTTGCAAAAGCACAACACAGAGATGACCACGGCGGCGGGTGAGGCGTTCTACACGCTGGTGTGCCTGCATCAGGTATGGCCCGCGCCGCCCCGGCCTTCTCCCAGCGCCGTGGAGCGCGGGGACGGTCCAGACCGCGGGCCGTTCATCCCTCTGTTGTCAGCGGGTCTGTGCCTCGGTGCTTCCACTCACTCAGCGAGGCTGTGTTTCTTCACACTCTCAGCAGCTCTAGCTTTTTATTTTGTGTTTATCTGACAAGCTGTTAATAAGTAACTACTTTCCCTTCTCCACTGTTACGGACCATCCTCTACGTGGATCACTGCCCTAAAGCTTGTCCTTAAATGACTGTGCTGGGAGCCAGGACTCAGGACAGAGTAACGGGCACATGGTCTCTTCCTTGAGGAGCTCACAGTTTTGCAAGGAAACAGTATGAATAAGCCTGGGGACCCCGGGAGTCTGCCTTCAGGAAGCGTGGGAAACCACAGTGTGATTTCATAGCGCAGCGTGGAGGACGGGGGTTGGTTGGAGCCCGTAGCGCCCTGCAGCGCGCCCTGCAGCGCTCTCTGACGCGGGTGTCGCAGAAGGAGACTTAGGCTGGCTCGCCTGTCCCCCCGCCTGCCCCTGCTGAGGGGGTGCCCGTCAGGCGGGCGAGAAGAGCCTTGCTGGGTCATCAGCTGCCTTGGGTTCCAGTCCCTGCCCCCCCCCCCCCCCCCCCCATGTACAAGGGCACATCCCAGCGTGACCAAGTCATTGGCTAGAGAAGTTTTTTTTTTTTTTTTAAGTATAGAGGCTGTAGCATGTGCTGCGACTGGTACGCAGAGTTTGATTTTATTTCCCTTCTTTTTAAAAGGTAAGGTTTTGAGGAGCCTTGCATGCTCCCTCTAAAGACCCCCTTTCTGCAGACTTGCTGCAGCACGTGTCCCCGGTGGGGCTGTGCTGGACGGGTCTCCTGCCTCTGCCGTGGCTGCTGCCTCCCGCGGGTGGTGCCCGTCTCGGGGGCGGGCCCTCCATCACCTGGCTTCCTCGCCCTGTGTGCATCGGCCGTTGCATTCTGATGGGCTTTTAAAACCATGGTGCACGTTGTAGACGAGCGAGCACCGGGGACTAGGGCTGGGCTGGGCTGGCCGCGGAGGCGCTGCGCTCTCTCGGGAGTGGAGCGGGGTGGGGGACGTGAGTGTGTGCTTGGCCCCTGTGCGCAGGCCTGCCTCTGGCGTAGCCACCCTGGCTCCAGGCACGTGGGGTGGGGTGCTGTCCCGTACTCCTCCAGTTGGGATTAACATCAGGTTTCCCCATTTTGGTCTATTGTTATATCCCAAGAAGCTCATGAGAAAGTGACAGAGAGAAAGCTTTTTCCAAGAGAGCTTGTCTTGGAAAGCCCCCCAGGTTCCGGTTCCCTCTCCCCACCCCCGTCCTCTGTGGAAGGCTTTAAGAACTGGAAGCCTCCCCCACACCCCCTGCCACCCTGTGTTGCTGAGCCCCTCCCCTGAGGGCCCCGGGCCCCGCGCTCCCTTCCGCCCCGACGCCTCCCACGCAGCCCCCGGCCGCAGCGGTGCGCACCTGCTGTGTCGAGGCCGCCACCCGTGTGCGCAAGACGTCTGCATAAACCTCCAGGAGATTTGAGAGCCAGCTTGCAGACTTAGGGCCCAAGAATCTACCGTAAATCTGTCATGCCAAGAATCTATCATAGAATGCAAAAAAAAAAAAAAAAAGGGTGCTTTGAAAACCCAGAAGGAAGTGGCACCACGAGGTGGGTGACTGCGTGGGCTCTGGAGCTGCACGGCCGGTCGTTGCTCAGAGGCCTGTGGTCTCGCGTAGGCCGTGTCGTCTCACTGGGTGGAAGGCCTTCCGTCTGTGAAACGGGGATGTACACAGGATCTGCCTCACGGGGTTGTTAGAAGATACTGAGTTGCTCATGGAAAAGGCTGGAACAGCACCTAGATTGCCGCGAACTCTCAGTAAACATCAAGTGTTAGGAAGAGCCGTCGGACCCGCCTTTCGGACCCCCGTGGCCCGCTGGGTGGTGTCTGAGGAGGCTGTGTGTTCTTACATGTACATGTCTCTTCAACAGGCGGAATATTCTGAACTGGTTGAAACACTGCTGTCAAGTCAGCCGGACCCGGTTATTTACCAGAGGTTAGCAGACGCCTTCAACAAGCTCACCGCCAGCAGCACACCCCCCGCGCTCGACCGCAAGCAGAAGATGGCCTTCTTGAAGAGCTTAGAAGAGTTCATGGCAAATGTTGGTGGTCTCCTTTGTGTAAAATAAACAACAGAGCTTTATGCTTAATCAGACCCTTCCTGCAAAGTGCACTGAATTGCTAAAAGTTGACTTGAGTCCTGTCCTGTTCGTCAGTTCTTTGGCCGTTTGGATTCTGGGAGCCTGACAGTTCGGTGTGTGGTTCAGGGGACACAGGGGTCAGCTCGGGTCAGCTTCTGCTGTCAGCAGGCATTAACCACCGTCCGTCTTAGGTCTTGTAGGTTTTGACTGGTGAATTCAAATCCTCCAAATGAAATTGCATATGTGTGCAAACAGATATGGGCACCAGGAGATACGTATCCAGTGCCGTTTCCCTCTTTATCAGAATATTAGGTGGCTACCCACAGTGTTGCCTTTGCGTCACCAAGTGTCCGCTGGACCTCTGCTCGGCCGTTGTCCAGTGATCCCCTACGTCGCTGAGGAGCTGGTGCCCAGGTAGATTCTTGGGCCCGATGGTAGACCCTCAGAGTCAGCCTCTACGTGTTGGACCTGGGATTCTTGGTTTTAAGAAGCGCCTGTCCTCTGCCCTCCCCCGCAGTTTTCAGCCAGTGCAGAAGACACTGGGAGCCTTTGAGAGGGCTCTTCCCCAGCCCTGCCTCTGGCGGAGGCGGCGGGAGGAGGGACCCCGCCGGGTGTTCGCAGCTGCGGGGCCCCACGCTCGCCCTGCGCGTCTGTGTCGCAGCAGCCTGGTGAGTGCAGGCTCTGGGAATCCGCTCTGATGCCTGAACTTGAGGAGGAAAATACGTGTATATTTTTGTTCCATAAAAAGAACTTTAGGACCTGTAGCCATTTCATTGCCTTAATATGAAGAAGAAATTACAAAAAAAGAGCAGGTTTGTTTTAGTAAGAAATCAAGTCTTGACTTTTCAGAGTTGGGTTAGGGTGTAGCTGCCATGACCCCGGGCCCTTTTGCTTGTGGATTGATGTGGTTTTCTGGGTGGAATGAGAGGCCCATTCATGCGTCGTCTACCTTTCTGAGTATGTTTCTGTCTGGCCGCTAGCCCATGGCTGACAGCCTGCTCTGAATGGCTTGCTTAAGCAATAACTCACTACTTCACAGGCTGTGAATTACTGATTCGCACAGACTTACACGGTGGGCCGTTAGGGCAATAATTACGCTTGAGTGGGTGTCATCTTATCTCACAGGAGCCACGTAGATTTCATGTAAGAGATGAAAAAATCCACGGTAGGTCCTCGAGTTTGATGTTTCTAATCAGGATGTGTGTCCCGCCACCCGTCCCCTTGCCCGCGTGCCCGCGTGAGTTGGGGCATCCCGGCACGCGAGGCTCTGCCCACTGCAGCGTCAGTCACACCGCCCAGTGGCAGGGCTTCCTCCTCCCTGCCCTTGACGGCGCGTGCTCCGCGGACCCGTGAATGTGGTGTTGACCCTGAACCACGCAGAGCCGATGCACCCGCCGGCATGCTGCTGTGTTCTCGGCAGTTTTGGTTAACCGGCGTCCAGGTTCCGTCCAGCTGTGCAGGTGTCGCTGGACACATGAGGGCAAAGCCCAGAGCCTCAGATTTTTGAGGAAGAATTCTCTTAGTTCAGTGCCCGCTGACTAACGACTGAGGTAGAGCAGAGGTGTCTTAAAGGACACCTGGGGGAGACTAGAATCACTCCTCCAGGGTGCACATACTCTTGGGTTCTTAAACATACTTTGGACAGTGCATTTATTTTTAGATTTCTCCGTCTTTCCCTTAAAGAACTTGAAGTCAGAGACAGCGGTAGTCACTTTGTTTGCATTGTCCTGGCGTTTCATGTTTCCCAGGTCCCTTGCGCCCAGCAGTTGTCAGCTAAATATGTCCCTGTCCCTTTGCCTAAGGGCACCAAGACACGCAGCCAACTGGGTCAGTCCACTGACTGCAAAAAAACTATAATCAAGTTGTTATTGAAGATAAAGATGAGTAGGAAAGGAATGCCATGGTAAACAAAAGGGCATCTGTATTTGATAACTTATCTAGACAGATATGTTTGCTAAATTTGCCCAGATTTTATTACAGTACTATATTTTCATTAGACCACTTTTAACTGAAACAAGATTTACTTCAGATTGGACCAAATAATACTTAAGGTATCATCAGAATGTTGGTTAGTGGCACACTGGAAGGCAGTGCCGCCACCATGTTTAGGTAGTGGGAAAGGCCACTTCGGTGCAGGAGCCTGGCTCTTTTCAGGTGTTTGTGTATATGTTTTCCTGATTGGATATTTCTTTAGTGGGTCATTTGTTTTATTCTGTCTGGTTTTGTCTTTAGCTGTTTGTTGGCTTTTCAGTTTGGGGGCGGGGAGGGTTGTTTTAATGCTCTTGGGCCAGTGGGTGTCAAAGATACTGGCTTAGTTCTAGTGCATTGATTTTCACTGTTAGAACAGACTATTAAGTTGTCAGAGAGTTTTAAAAACAGCATTATTTTTTGCCCCTTTTTATATTTGTTAAAGGGACACTGTTGAGTATTTGAATTTTTGTAATGCTGTGTTTCATAAACTTTCTCCTATTTCACACACAGCGTCCTGCCACCTCAGTTCAGTTCAGCCTTTGCTTGATTTTATTTCCCTTGGCTCTTTTATTTCTGAAGGCACAGCCTCTGCAGACTTTGTACCTTCACAGGTTGCACTCGTGTGGCAGCACCTGTAAGTAATTCTTGCAGCTCTGCTCGAAGGATCGGTTTTGCGTTTGCGGTTCTGGGTGCGTGGCTCCCTGGGCATAGGCCACCTGAGACAGTGTTTGACAGTGTCCTTTCAACACAGTGGTTTGGGTCTTTCGGCCTTGCTGGTTCTTCATCTCTTGGGAGACAGTGGCATGTACCTTTTATGTAAAAAAAACTGCAGTTTTTTTCAAACTAGTTTTAAGAATTTAGTCTCATTTCATTGTAAACCATGTTTCTAATTATATTACATTACTCCGTTCAGAGGAGATAGTTACTTTTTTTCACAATTTGCCTTTCAAAACCAAGCATCTCTAATTTCCCCCAGTCAGCATTATTTAACTTGCCTTTCTGTCTTTGGCTGAACTTTCTCTTTTACCAAGAATGTCAAGTCTTTATTTTTTCTAATATTACCATGTTTCCCATTTCTGTTTATACTTGTAAACTCCTCAAGTATTGAAGGGAACAAGTTGTCGATTTCAAGGATTTCAAGTTTAAGTATCTTTAATTTACAGTGTCAGTTGAACCCTTAAAATACTGTTTTTGTCTGTTACAACTTTACTTGTTTATGTTTGCCACCTCTGTCATTAGAGGTGTTGTCTTTAGTCCTTAGTAAGTGAGCTGTCTCTGACGGGCGACTACTGTTATTAGTTCCTGAATAAAATATTAACTGTTGAGAAGAAGAGACCTCAGTACGTCTTAGGGGTTATTAACTGTTGAGAAGAAGAGACCTCAGTATGTCTTAGGGGTTTTTCAAAACCAGACAATGAGGAACTGATTTGGATATGAGTCCTTAACATTATAATTTTCTGTAAATTCCTCTAGAAAACAACATAGCTGATTTGAGGATATAATAATGTTTTAAATTATTTTAAAATGTAAGTGGATGTTCTCTGACTTGGTAACTGTGTTGAAAACACTGCATCTAAGAATTCTTTAAAAATTGATTTTCTAAAATTTTAAAATGTCTAACTTAGGTATATTGCTGAGCTCAAATTAATTTGCAGTGCCATGGTTCAAATTGAACTTTAAACATTTTAATTTAGATGTAAGAAGTGTTCCTGATGGATTATGACGGAACCCATGACAATTAGCCAAAGACTGTGTTTGGTTCAGGTAAAGATAAAGCTTAATAACGGTCGTCCATTCTTTTCTGAAGAAGGTGGACGAGGTGATGTGTTTCTGGCCTCTGGCTCTGCACACATGAGTCTCTGTAAAGGCAGAAACGTGGAGACGGGGAGATGTGGCCCGAGCGCCAGCCCCCTGCCCCAGGCTCACACCGCAGACCGTCTTCTTCGTCCCCCTCGCCCTCTATGGTTTGCTCTTCGCCTGGTCCCAGACTTCCCAGCAGTGGAGAGGTTTTGTTTTGGGTTTTCTTTTCAGTCTGTTTTCTTAGGCCTCTCTGCTCTTAGGAGCTGTCAGAATGTACTAAGAGCGATTTTCCTAGCCTGACATTCAACGCTGTGTCCGCACTATGTACCTGATGGGGATGTGACCACAAGCGTGTCCTGAGCCCAGGTTACCTGGTGTGGTGTCTGTTACCACATAACAATTATGACAGATTGCAAAGACTGGTATTGTGACTTGGTTCTCTGTACAAAAGCAAAGGCCCCATGCAGTGAGTTTCTGGTTTGACAGTCACAAAATGTTAGCACTGCTACTACCATTCAGCACATGTAAAAATTTTTAAATTTATAAATATTAAAATTTTAAACTTATACTGACTTTTCAGTTTTTTTCAGAGACCCAGGGATGAGTATACTGTTTAAATATTTACCTCTATTATTAACATTATTAATAAAGGTATAAAGTTGCATTTAATTTTTTGAAAGATGCTACAATATGACTTTAGGAAATAAATCCAGGCCATGTATTGAGCCAGTTACAAGGTAAATATAAAATTGATAAAATTTTATTTGTATTGTTCAGTCCATAAATGGGAGTTAAAATATGTCTTTTCACTAAATATTTTTATGACATATTTGTTTTGACCATGTGTGGTTTGTTCATGGGTGTCTAGCTAGACTACTGTATGAAACTTGTTGAATGGTGCTAGTTCATTTACCAGCCTGGGATGACTGACACTGGGGGCGTTACACAGTCAGAATAATTTTAAATAAAAAACATGAGGACATATCTGCACAGGTAAAATAGGGATTTGCATTACCTTCCGGGATAACCCCAACCCTGACAGCATGTCCAGGATTCAGAAAGAAAAGCAGAGTTTCATTTATATTCTGTAGTACTGAGCACGTTTATCTTTATCTCAGCTCACAATCTTAGAAACAGTTTCAGAGTTATTAGTTAAATCTTTGGGTTTGGGGCATATTTGTAGTAAATGTAGTTTGAGTCATTCTTTTTGGCCTTTCAGGGAAAGTGGAAAAGTACCATTCCGCTGTATGTCAGCCAGACTTTACTTTTTACCTAATTCTAAATCTTGTAAACATATGCAGTGAAAAGTTAATTTTTTAAGGAAGAAAATGCGTTTTGAAAGTATATTTATTTTAGACGTCATGTTGCTTTGAATGTTCATTGATTTGTAATGGTATTTCTGAGGTTATATTGAGATTTGATTCCACTCCGAGGGTGGATACAGAAACCCGAGGCTGCCGAGGCACTGAGCAGAGTTCGTTCATTCTCAAGGGGGCACCTTAGGCCCAGGCTGATCACCTGTTGCTGGAGGGGGTGTAGATGATTTTAGAGGCCCCAGATATGAAACCTGGTGCTGCTTCTTAAAAGACATCTTTAAAATATTGGTGCTCTCTAAAAATAGTCTGTTTATATTGAGCGGTTTATGAATGATGACTTTGGTGCATTAATTAGATTTTGAAACATTTTTGTTTCTTAAACATAGGATCCCGGATTGGGTCTGGTGCATTCTTTGTAATCTCGAGTGGCAGATCTTTTAAAATTAAATGGAAGCAAAGGGCATACTTGGTGATATCAGGGAGACAGTCTTTGGCTTGGAGTCTCATGCGATACTAACGGTAGCACACTCTGTCAGTTCTAGCACAGAAATCAACATCCTGCTGAACTCCTTCCGTGTAAGTTATTTTTAACTTCTAGCAAGAGAATGAACTATGGTTAAGTCATTGATGCTTCCCAGAGCTAAGTGAAAACAAAAGAAAACCAAAATGAAGCAGTGAGAGTCTATTTTTATTTAATTTTTATTTTTTTAAATTGTTTGGCCACTCCAAAAAATGGCACGATGTGGGATCTTAGTTCTTTGACCAGGGATCAGACCCGTGCCCCCTGCATGGGAAGCGCAGAGTCTTAACCACTGGACTGCCAGGGAAGTCCCACAAAGAGAGCTTAAACAGGGATGTGCTAAGTGTTTTTATTCCCTTAGTAGTTAATAGTTTTGTTTTTGTTTTGATAGTGTTGCCTCCTGATTACTTTGCCAGGTCAGTTTTCAGATATTCCTTTTAGTAAGCTCCAAATCTTAGGCTGCAGTTTTGTTTTGTACACTTGCTCATAAGTTTCTGAGGACTGACTTGGTAATAAAGCTGTTTGAGCAGGCAGAGTACAGGGTAGAGACAGGGAGACCTAGATTCAGTTCCTGGGTAAGCTGCTTAGGGTTTACACTGATTTCCGTAAGTCTGTCGTCTGTATCATAGGACTGTAAGTGTTGTTAATTCCCAAAGAACAAATTTAAAGCACGGTGATGGATAAAATATAAAAACAGATGCTTCATAAATTCCATTCTATTTAATGGTCATTTATAAGAACACTTCTTGCTCCATTAGATAGATGTACCCTAACACGAAGTCTGATACCGGATAGTCACTTCCTGTGGTGGTCTTGTGAGAGCTCACTGTGTTATTCACTGCACCTTCTGTCCTAAATGAGAGAATTCATCTATTTAAGTCAGTGGTTTCAGTTTCCGCTGAATATATGCTCATGTTATTCCCACAACAACAAAAAGTCCTAACGGTGATTCCCAAAATGTTTCATGCGTCACTAATTCTTTCTAACTTAGCTGTTACCAAATAATTGGAGAAATAAAACTAGTTTCTTTACTGTGTGAAGTTAAATGTTTTACCACGAATGCATGTTGTGAGGCTCTAGAGGAAGATCTTAATCCAGCTGCCCTCCACTTATTTAATGGTCTCTTCCCAAAGCACCTTATGGCAGTGGTCCCCAACCTTATGGCACCAGGGACCGATTTCGTGTGAGACAGTTTTTCGGGCGGGAGGGGTGGGATGGTTCAGGCGGTACTGTGAGCGATGGGGAGCCGCAGGTGAAGCTTCGCTGGCTGGCCCACCACTAATCTGCTGTGCGCCCTGGTTCTTAACAGGCCCCAGACTGATACTAGTCTGTAGCCCGCCAGTTGGGGGCCCCTGATTTATGGGACTAGACTTCTAGGGAATAATCCTTTGCAACATCAACTTAGGTTAACTTAGGTTAATTTAAGTAATTTGGTAACAAATCACTAAAAAAATGTAAGAAAAACCTGAATCTGTGTTCTTGTAATTGTAGGTTATACTAGTTATTTTTAAAAAGGAAAACCGAATCTAGCTCCATGTGCATCTTCAGAGGTCCGTCCTTCCAGAGTAATCTCCATTTATTTTATGCACCATTTCTGAAGGGTAGCAGGATGAGCAGAAATCAGTTATGAATACACAAAAGGAGTCATTCCTGAATTAAGGTTGATTTGAATGTCTTTCAAGTTCAGTTTACTGGACAAGTAATTTCCCATTTATTTATTTATTCATTTACTTACTTTACTTACCATGCAGCTTGTGGGATCTTAGTTCCCTGACCAGGGATTGAACCCAGGCCTTCGGCAGTGAAAGTGCAAGAGTCCTAACCATTGGACTGCCAGGGAATTCCAATGATAATAAAATTGCCTCTTAATATTTTACATTTTTTATAGTTTGCAAAAACCATTAAATTATAGTGCACAGGTTTCACCTGGAAAGGTTTAATCTTCATGTATTACTGTGACATGCTGTCTGAGCACTGCTGGTGGAGGTGTAACTATTTGAACTTCCTGACAACTAAGGACATTTTAATTATAAAGATAACATAGGAACACACATTACATGCAGCTAACTATTGTCTCGGGTGCTATGAAAGCAACTGAAACTTTGAAAGCTTAAAATAGATGTTTCACACCAAAAATGACTTGCTTTGACCGAAGGCTTTCGGTTGAATGAGCCAAGGCAGCTGCCTACGCGTGGATAGCTACCTCCGTAAAGACACACTGCCGTAGGGGCCGGTTCTTCACTGTTCCTCCGTCCACGCTGGTGCTTTCTTTTAGCGGGCGTGTGTGTCTCCTCGCTGCTCCTCTGCTAAGTTTCGGCGGGTCCTGAACTATCCGGCTTAGTGGACTTGTCATCGAAGCAAGCAAAGGGAAAAAATAAAAGCGCGGGTCGCTACCAGCCTGGAAACGGTACTGAACACAGGCATTCTGGCGCTCCCGGAGGCGCGAACCTGCCCTCCTCTTGTATCCTCAGCGCGCACCAGCGGAGACCTCCGGCCGAGGTGCGGGGACGAGGCGGGGGGCGCGCCGCGGGCGGGCCTCCCCACGCCGGGCCGGGCCCCGCCGCTCGCCTCCGTGCCTCGGTGAGACCCGCGACGGCACGGGCGGCGCCTTGCCGCGTGGGAGGCGCCCGAGCGTCTCGGGGCACAGCGGCAGGGCCCTCGGGACGCGCTTAACCTGAGGGGACTCCACTCGGAGCCCCGCGTCTCTCTCGTGGCCGCCACGCCCGGAAGCAGCTGCGCGCGGGACCCGGCCGCCCTCCGGAAGCGCCCGACGGGGCGGTGTGCGCGTGCGCGTGCCAGCCGGCCGCCCCGCCCACGACCTCGCGCCGCGGGACCCCTGCGCATGCGCCGACGCGGCCGACGCGGCCCCCGCCCCCGCTTCCGGTCTGGCGGGACGGCGTGCGCAGACGCGGGCGGCTGTGCGGCTGGGCCCTGCGAGGCTGCGGTGCACGCGCGGACGCGAGAGGCGCGCGGAGGTGAGTCACCCGAGCAGCCTCCGGGCGGCCGCGCGCGGGCTTCTGCTTCTTCGCGTTTCTCGGGGCAGCGGCTGCGGTCCGCGGGGGCCGGGCCGGGGCCGCGGGGCGGGGAGGGGGCGGGGCTCGCGCGCGTGGAGCCGGGCTGCCCGCCGCTGCGCGCCCCGCGCGTCTTAGCCGTACTTAAGGCGAGCGCGACGGACGGAGCTTCCCGAGCGAGAGGGAGGGCGCCGCGCGGGGCGGGGGGCCCCACGGAGGCCCGGCGCTACCGAGGGCCCCGGGGCTTCTGGGCGTGTTGCGTCTCCCTCGCTCCGGGGAGGCTGTGGTGGCGGAGCCCGGGCTCTGGGCGCGAGGGCTCAGTCGTTGCGGCGGCCGGCCTTAGTCGCTCCACGGCAGGTGGGGTCTTCCCGGGCGGGGCTGGACCCCGTGTGCCCCGCGGTGGCGGGCGGATTCTCAACCGCTGCGCCGCCTGCGACGTCCCTGCCCAGCTGTGTTTGTACTGGACACTCTCACAGCAGTTTCACAAGCCCACTTGGAAAATTTTTAAAATATGCTGAAGATATGATAGTGACTTCAGTTTAGAAATATGTATGTTAAAACTAAAGTTCATTTAATTTAGAATGTCGTGGTGTTTATTACATAAGCAGATTTCAGTTTCTCCCACTGCGGATTCTCTCATGAACTCCCTCTATTAATGTATGAAACTGAATGATTTGCTCAAACTGCAGCTCCTGTCCCTCCACTGAGCGTCTCTTACCATGATCCAAAATATATTTTATTTCTTTTGTTTGTTTTCTCTCTGCCTCACTAGAATGTAACCATCAAGAGGACAGAGACTTTGATTCTTGTCACCAAGAATAGCGCTGCTGCAAGATAGTGCCTCGATGAATGCTTATCAGCTTTAAAATAAACTTTTATTTTAGGGCCAGATTCATACTAAAATATAGATTGAAATTTAATTGCTTTTTACAGCCTTGAAAGTAGATAGTCTTCTTAAATTGCTCTTTGGAATTCTTTCATTTGAACTTAAAGTCAGCTTTCTAAAAATTCAGGTATTCCTGTCTGTAGAATGTATATGGACACAAAACACACACACACATTTTTCTTTGTCCTTCAGCTCTTCTAGGCACCCTTGTGGTGCAGCTTGGATCAGGAACTGGTTGTACACTTCAACTCCCAGGAGATACAGGATTTTAATGTTTGCCTGATTCTGAATCCTGAAGTAGGAGACCAAAATGAAGCCCCTTCCTACTTTGCAGATCAGTTTCCTGTGTTCTCAGGTATTCTCAGCTCAGCACGCACACATAGTGATAATCTCTCTCTTTTCTTCTTCTGGGACTCCCACAGTGAGTTGGAGTTGGTCCACTTGAAGGTGTACCCAATCTCTATTGATATTTCCATTGTGTTCATACGTTGTGTTTAAATTTTCTCCACATCTTTTAGTTCTTTTAGCATCTTTAGAACAGTTGTTTTAAAGTCTTTGTCTAGTGGGTCTGCCATCTGATCTTTTTCAGGGATGGTTTCTGTTGGTTTACTTTTTTCCCTTGAATGGGCTTTACTTTCTTTTTCCTTTGTATGCCTTGTGATTTTTTTTTCTTTTTTAATTGAAAACACTGGAAATCACATTCTCCCCCTTCCCCAGGATTTGCTTTTTTTGTCATTCTGTGTTGTTATTGCTATTATTGTAGGCTGTTGTGTTGCTAAGGGTCAGCCTGAGGAAACTTAAAGGTCTTTTTAAGCCTACATTTTTTCTTGGGTATGCAGAGTGACCTACATTCCTCCATATGTGGTTGCTATTTATAATGGTCTAGTCTTTAAATGTGTGGCCCCCAAAAGGGTGAAAAGAGAAAAATGAAAGCAGGGGAAGGTGCTGGCACTTTAAATCCCCTCAAAGTTGCTTCTGCTGGAGGGTGGAAGTGCTTACAATAATGTGAGCCTTGCAGTGAAGGCTGCCTGACTGCGTTTTTACCTCCGTGATTAGAAATACTCATTATAGTCATTATTCAGAGCACAGATCCCCCTTATGTGAAGGGCAGGGTCCTCATTGCCCACCTTGCTCCCACAGGTTGCATACAAGCAGCTCCTGGAGCTGCTGAAATTGTCTATCCTTCGGCTTTATGTTTGTCTACTTGGTATCCATTAATTACAGGGCCAAAGTAGTGGCCAGAGTTGCTTACATCTTCTCTGCGAGTTAGCTCTCATGGGCACATGGAAGCCCTATCACAAACCTCCCAACCACACGTTATAGAATGTGTGTTTTCCCTTCCTCCCCACTGTCTTAGCAGCAAAGACTGTCCCAGTTCTGTCTGCTTCCTTGTTCCTGCATGTGACAGGTTTCATGTGGTCCTTCACAGTGTGCTGTGCCTCTCATTTCTAAGGGAGCTGTGAATAACAAACTCTTCTTTCATTGGTATTGACCTCTCCATGTGCTCACTCAGCTGTACAGATTAATCCCTTAGCACAAAACAGGAATTTCTGCACACCTTCCTGAGGTAGGAATGAGGAGTGAGGGCTGGGCAGCTACTGCTGAGTTAAGTGCCCAAATTGACTGAAATTAACCACATTTTAAGTCTTCCCCTGGGAGTTGCAAGCCTTTGAATGGACTCTAGGGATCCAAGACAGTTGCATCAGATAGGTTGTGCCAGTGCAATTATCTAGGTGTGGAGACAGCCTTCCCAGAACCTTTTAATAACCTTTATACACTCTCTCTCACCATTCATTCCCATGGATACTGCCTTGATGGTGTCAACCTTCAGCCCACTTTATTTTGAGGCTGTAAAATGGTAGATCTGCTACATCTGCATTTTGTCTAAAAGTGATATAGTGATAACTGTTTTTTATCAAAACTTAAGAAAACATGCTATTACACTTCCATTCATTTTAAAGTGATTTGTTAATGTAATTAAGTAAACTGTGTTCCTTATGTCTATGAATGTGATATATGTGACAAGTTACTCAAAGCCAGTCCTGTTCCCTGCAGACAGCACTCACCATGCTTGTCCAGTTTCCTGTCACACTTCATATTATTCTCTTTAATTATTGATTTCCTATGGTCCACTTACACTCATTCTCTCTTCTGCCAGTTCACTTTTTGTAAAGCAGACAGTCATGTGAAGGCACTAAACTGTCTTATTTAGTGGTTACCACAGATACCATATTATTAGTGACACACTACAACTTCAGACAACACTGAAGGTGACACTTGTGTTCCTGTTGTGCGCCAAGGACTATTAGGCACTTGGTAGATAGTAACTCATCTAACTCAGAATAACGCTATTAAGTAGATATTAATATTGTGTCCATTTTACAGATGAGAAACTTGAGGCATAGAGGGGTTACATACTTGCTCCAAGCTATGCAGCTAGTAAGTGGCAAAGCCATGATTTCAGCCTAGGTAATTTGGCTCCAGAGGTCATGCTTGTAATCCTGTATCACAGTGTTTTCCTGAATGTCTAAATAATAGCAGAAATGCTTTTTCACAATCGGTATAAAAAATGTCATCAAGTATCTGCTTTAAGTAGGAGTTGTTTATATGACCTAGTCCAATAAAGTATTAGATAGAATATCTGCATCTTGAGATGCGTGTGTGCACAAATTACAGATAGTTTACAATGAAAAATTTCAAACATTTTTTTAAAAATGCTGATGTTGTCCTACTCTGTTGATTTCCTAACTTAATGGGGATCGTGTACAGTGTGAAAAACAGAACAGATGAGTTGTTTCATGAGATTTATTCTGAGTTCTTTGAAAAAGCTTAGTACTTTGGGGAGACATCAAACTGTCTGGAAGCCATTTCAGAAAGGCACTTTTTACTTACAGAACCAAGTGCATGGGTGTCTGCGGATACATAATACACATTTAAGAAGTTATGTGTACTCCTCACTCCCGGAGATAACAACCATCTTGAATCTTCAGTTTTTTATTAACTTGTTTTTTTATCTGCATGTCTCTGAACTTCATTTAAATTGAATTATTTACACCATGTGTGTTCTTCTGTAACTTAGTGACTTACATGTTTTTGAGATTTATTCTTGTTAGTATATAGAGCTGTAGTTAATTTTTTTTTTTTTTTTTTTACTGTTGTGACCTTCCACTCGGAGTAACAAGGACTAAGTTTCCCCTCCCATCTGATTCAGCTAAAAAAGACAAAACCAAAAAAAAAAAACCAGGTAAAATACGTGGGAAAAAATGTCTTCGAAAATGCTGGACACCAGGCTACAAAGGGCAGTGGACCCGAAAGAGGGGAGCAAACAAACTGAGCCTGACGATTGCCCGTCTTACTGCCTGAGAGAGTTTTCAGACTGCTGTGCGGGGAAGAGGGAAACCAGGCAGGACCCAGAGACCTCTCTGGGTTGAGGAAATACCGCACAGGTTCTGGGGAAGCCAGATGGGGCCGGAGTGTGAGGCAGAGTACCACAGAAAGAACTCTAGAGAACTGCAGAGGGACCTCCTTAAGAAATGACCTGAGGCTAGAGAAAGAAATACGTGAAAGGATTTGAAGGAACAGAACTCACTCGAGACAGGGAATAGTGACTGTTCCCACCAGCTGCACTGAAAAACCTCATAATTCATGGGATCTGGATAAAGTACTTAGAAATACTGGATATTTTGCCACAGTGGTGAGTGGTAATTAGTGCTAGACTAACTACTGTTCTACTCTGTACTGACGGTCTTAAAAGCAAGACCTCAATAGATCAAATCGTTTCCAGGTAACTTTACTGAGTCCCAGTACAAATCTCAAGAATACTTATATTTATAAATACTTATAAATACTTATGGGAGTACAAAAATATCCACCACCCAACAAGTTAAACTGCATAATATCTGGCATTCAATTAAAGAAATTAATTGAATGCAAAGAAGCAAGAAAATATAACACATAATGAGAAAATCAATTGGTTGAAACTGACCCAGAGCAGACCAGATGTTATTATTAGTAGACAAGGGTAGTGAACAGTGACAACTGTATTCTGTACATTCAGGAAGCCAGAGGGAAGACTGAACATAGTGAGTAGGAATATGAAAGCTATATTGGGTTGGCCAAAAAATTCCTTTGGGTTGTAAGTAAAAGACACTTTTTCATTTGCACCAAGAGCTTTATGGAACAGCGTATTCACCCTTCTGTTCCACTACCCTCTGCCATTTTTCAGGCAACTTCATAATTCCATCTTCCCAAAACTTTTTATCTTTTTGAGCAAAGAACTGTTTCAGGTGCCTTTTATAGTCTTCCAAGGAACTGAAATTTTTTCCATTAAGAGAATTTTATAAAGACCAAAATAAATGGAAATCCAAAGGTGTAATGTCTGGTGAATACAGCAGACGAATCAGACCTTCCCAGCCAGGACTTCCTTGGCGGTCCAGTGGTTAAGACTCTGCACTCCCAATGCAGGGGGCCCAGGTTTGATCCCCAGTCAGGGAACTAGATTCCCACATGAATGCCACAATGAAGATCCCACGTGCCGCACCTAAAAGATCCCACACGTGGCAATGAAGATCCTGTGTGCTGCAACTAAGACCTGGTGCAGCCAAATAAATAAATATTAAAAAGCAAAAAAAAAAAAAAAAAAAAACTTCCTAGCCAAGCTGTAGCAGTTTTTGCCTGGTCATCAAAGAAACATGCGGTCTTACATTATCCTGATAGAAGATTATGTGTTTTTCTGTTGACTAATTCTGGATGCTTTTCATGGAGTGCTGCCTTCAGTTGGTCTAATTGGGGGCAGTACTTTTTGGAATTAGTCGTTTGGTTTTCCAGAAGGAGCTCATCATAGAGGACTCCCTTCCAGTCCCACCATATACACAACATCACCTTTGGGTGAAGACTGGCCTTTGGTGTGGCTGGTGGTGGTTCATTTTGCTTGCCCCATGATCTCTTCCAATAATGCAGTATCCACTTCTCATCACTTATCACAATTTGTTTTAAAAATGGAATGTTTTCATTACATTTAAGTAGAGGATCACATGTGGAAATATGATCAAGAAGGTTTTCTTCACTTACGCGGAACCCAAACATGAAAGCAATTAACATAACCAAACTGGTGCAGATGATTTTCAGAGCTTGATTTGGGTATTTTGAGTATGTCGGCTATCTCTCATGTGGTATAATGTTGATTGTCCTCAGTTAATGTCTAGATTTGATTGCTGTCAACTTCAGCTGGTCTACCCAATGGTGGCGCATTGTCCAGTGAGAAATTTCCAGCATGAAACTTTGCAAACAACTTTTGACACATTCAGTCAGTCACAGCACCTTCTCCACACACTGCAGAAATCTTTTTTTTGTTTTTTGTTTTTTTGCATTTCAGTTGCATTTTTACCTTTCTTGAAATAATAAAGCATAATATGCCAGAATGTTGCTTTTTTTCTTCCATCTTCAATATTAAAATGGCTACACAAAAATTCACCAATTTTGCTTTTTTTTTTTTTTAGAGTATAATTGCTTTACAATTTTGTGTTAGTTTCTGCTGTACAACGAAGGGAATCAGCTATATGTATACATATGTCCCCTCCCTCTTGGACCTCCCTTACCTCCCCCCACCCCCACCCCACCCCCATTCTAGGTCATCACAGAGCACCAAGCTCAGCTCCCTGTGCAGTACAGCAGGTTTCCACTAGCTATCTATTTTACACGTGGTAGTGTGTTTATGTCAAACCTAAGCTCCCAATTCATCCCAGGCTCCCCTTTTCTGCTGTGTGCACACATCCGTTCTCTACATCTGCATCTCTATCCCTGCCCTGGAAATAGGTTCATCTGTACCATTTTTCTAGATTTCACATATATGCATTAATATACGATATTTGCTTTACTCTTTCTGAGTTACTGCACTCTGTATGACAGACTCTAGGTCCATCCATATCTCTACAAATGACTGAATTTCGTTCCTTTTTACAGCTGAGTAATATTCCATTGTATATATGTACCACACCCTACTTTATCCATTCATCTGTCGATGGACATTTAGATTGTTACCATGTCCTGGCTATTGTAAATAGTGCTGCAGTAAACATTGGGGTGCATGTGTTTTTTTGAATTATGGTTTTCTCTGGGTATATGCCCAGCAGTGGGATTGCTGGGTCATATGGTAATTCTGTTTTTAGCTTAAGGAACCACCATACTGTTCTCCATAGTGGCTGTATCAATTTACAGTCCCACCAACAGTGCAAGAAAGTTCCCTTTTCTCCACATCCTCTCCAGCATTTATTCGTGATTATAGATTTTTTTGATGATGGCCATTCTTACTGGTATGAGGGAAAATCTCATTGTAATTTTGATTTGCATTTCTCTAATGATTAGTGATGTTGAGCATCTTTTCATGTGCTTCTTGGCCATCTGTATGTCATCTTTGGAGAAATGTCTGTTTATGTCTTCTGCCCATTTATTTTTAATTTATTTTTTTGGCTGTGTTGGTCTTTGTTGCTGCATGCGGGCTTTCTCTAGTTGTGGCGAGCAGGGGCTACTCTCTGTTGCTGTTTGCGGGCTTCTCATTGCAGTGGCTTCTCTTGTGGAGCACAGGCTCTAGGTGCGTGGGCTTCAGTTGTGGCATGTTCAGCCCATTTTTTTATTGTGTTGTTTGTTTTCTTGATATTGAGCTGCATGAGCTTTTCATATATTTTGGAGATTAATCATTTGTCCATGGCTTCATGTACAGATATTTTCTCCCATTCTGAGGGTTGTCTTTTCATCTCGTTTATGGTTTCTTTTGCTGTGCAAAAGCTTTTAAGTTTCATTAAGTCCCATTTGTTTATTTTTGTGTTTATTTTCATTACTCTAGGAAGTGGGTCATAACAAGATCTTGCTGTGATTTATGTCATAGAGTGTTCTGCTTCTGTTTTCCTCTAAGAATTTTATAATGTCTGGTCTTACGTTTAGGTCTTTAATCCATTTTGAGTTTATTTTTGTGTATGGTGTTAGGGAGTGTTCTAATTTCATTCATTTACATGTAACTGTCCAGTTTTCCCAGCACCACTTATGGAAGAGGCTGTCTTTTTTCCATTGTATAGTCTTGTCTCCTTTGTCATAGATTAGCTGACCATATGTGCATGGGTTTATCTCTGGGCTTTCTATCCTGTACCATTGATCTATATTTCTGTTTTTGTGCCAGTACCATGCTGTCTGGATTACTATAACTTTTGTAGTGTAGTCTGAAGTTAGGGAGCCTGATTCCTCCAGCTTTGTTTTTCTTTCTTAAGATTGCTTTGGCTATATGGGGTCTTTTGTGTTTCCATACAAATTGTAAAAATTTTTGTTATAATTTTGTGGAAAATGCCATTTGTAATTTGATAGGGATTGCTTTTCATCAGTGTTTTATAGTTCTCTGAGTACAGGTCTTTTGCCTCCTTAGGTAGGTTTAGTCCTAAGTATTTTATTCTTTTTGTTGCAATGGTAAATGGCATTGTTAATTTCTCTTTATGATCTTTTGTTGTTAATGTATAAGAATACAAGAGATTTCTGTGCATTAGTTTTGTATCCTGCAACTTTACCTAATTCATTGATTAGCTCCAGCAGTTTTCTGGTGGCATCTTTAGGATTTTCTATGTGTAGTGTCATGTCATCTGCAAATAGTGACAGTTTTACTTCTTTTCCAATTTGGATTCCTTTCCTTTTTCTTCTCTCATTGCCATGGCTAGGGCTTCCAAAACTATGTTGAATAATAGTGGTAAGAGTGGACATCCTTGTCTTGTTCCTCATCTTAGAGGAAATGCTTTCAGTTTTTCACCATGAAGAATAATGTTTGCTGTGGGCCTATCATAATATGGCCTTTATTATGTTGAGGTAGTTTTCCTCTGTGCCCACTTTCTGGAGAGTTTTATCATAAATGGGTGTTGAAATTTCCCTAAAGCTTTTTCTGTATCTGTTCAGATGATCATATGGTTCTTAGTCTTTAATTTGTTATTGTGGTATATCAAATTGATTGATTTGCATGTATCAAAGAATCCTTGCATCCCTGGGATAAATCCCACTTGATCAGGGTGTATGATCCTTTTAATGTGTTGTTGGATTCTCTTTACTAGTATTTTGTTTAGGATTTTTGCATCTATGTTCATCAGCAAAATTGGTTTGTAATTTTGTTTGTTTGTGATATCTTTGTCTGGTTTTGGTATCAGGGTGATGGTGGCCTCATAGAACGAGTTTAGGAGTTTTCTTCCCTCTGCAATTTTTTGGAAGAGTTTGAGAATGATGGGTGGTAGCTCTTCTCTAAATGTTTGGTAGACTTTGCCTGTGAAGTCATCTGGTTCTGGACTTTTGTTTGTTGGAAGATTTTTAATTAGTTTCAATTTCATTACTTGTGATCAGTCTGTTTATGTTTTCTGGTTCAGTCTTGGAAAGTTGTACCTTTCCAAGAATCTGTCCATTTCTTCCAGGTTGTCCATTTTATTGGCATATAGTTGCTTATAGTAGTCTCTTATGATCCTTTCTATTTCTGTGGTGTCCACTATAATTTCTCCGTTTTCACTTCTAATTTTATTGAGTCCACTCCCTTTTTTTCTTGATGAGTCTGGATAAAGGTTTGTCAATTTTGTTCATCTTCTCAAAGAACCAACCTTTAGTTTTATTGATATTTGCTGTTGTTTTCTTCGTTTCTATTTCACTTATTTCTGCTCTGATCTTTATGATTTCTTTCCTTCTACTAACTTTGGGTTTTCTTTGTTGTACTTTCTCTGGTTGCTTTAGGTGTAAGGTTAGATTGTTTATTTGAGATTTTACTTGCTTCTTGAGTTAGGATTGTATTGCTATAAAATTCCCTCTTAGAACTGCTTTTGTTCCATCCCGTAAGTTTTGGGTTGTCATGTTTTCATTGTCGTTTGTTTCCATGTATTTTTTAAAAATTTCCTCTTTGATTTCTTCAGTGATCTCTTGGTTATTTAGCAGCGCACTGTTTAGCCTTCATGTGTTTGTGTTTTTTAGTTTTTTTTCCTGTAAATGATTTCTAATCTCATAGCATTGTGGTCAGAAAAGATGCTCAATACCAAGTTTCTGAGTTTCTAAATTTTCTTAAAGCTTTACAACAAATGCTAAAGGAACTTCTCTAGGTGGGAAACACAGTAATAGGAACATACGTATTGATAATTACCTTAAACATAGTTAATGTACTTTGATTGTGACCCAAGATGTGATCTATCCTGGAGAATGTTCTGTGTGCACTTGAGAAGAAAGTGTATTCTGCCGCTTTTGGGTGAAATGTCCTATAAGTATCAATTAAATCTGTCTGGTCTATTGTGTCACTTACAGCGTGTGTTTTCTTCATTATTTTCTGTCTGGATGACCTGTCCATTGGTGTAAGTGGGGTGTTGAAGTCCCCCACTATTACTGTGTTACTATTGATTTCCCCTTTTATGACTGTTACCATTTGCCTTATATATTGAGGTGCTCCTGTGTTGGGTGCATAAATATTTACATTATATCTTCTTCTTGGATTGATCCCTTGATCATAATGTAGTGTCCTTCCTTATTTCTTGTAACAGTCTTTATTTTAAAGTCTATTTTATCTGATATGAGTATCACTACTCCAGCTTTCTTTTGACTTCCATTTGCATGGAATACCTTTTTCCATCCCCTCACTTTCAGTCTGTATGTGTCCCTAGGTCCAAAGTGGGTCTCTTGTAGATACCATATATATGGGTCTTGTTTTTGTATCCATTCAGCCAGTCTGTGTCTTTTGGTTGGAGCATTTAATCCATTTACATTCAAAGTAATTATCGATATGTTCCTATTACCATTTTCTTAATTGTTTTGGGTTTGTTTTTGTGGGTCTTTTTCTTCTCGTGTTTCCCACCTATAGAAGTTCCTTTAGTATGTGTTGTAAAGCTGGTTTGGTGGTGCTGAATTCTCTTAACTTTTGCTTGTCTGTAAAGCTTTTGATGTCTCCATTGAATCTGTATGAGATCTTTGCTGGGTAGAGTTATCGTAGTTGTAGGTTTTTCCCTTTCAGCACTTTAAATATATTGTGCCACTCCCTTCTCGCCTACAGAGTTTCTGCTGAAAAATCTGCTGATAACCTTATGGGAATTCCCTTGTATGTTATTTGTTGCTTTTCCCTTGCAGCTTTTAATGTTTTTTCTTTGAATTTAATTTTTGTTAGTTCGAGTATTGTGTGTCTTGGTTTGTTTCTCCTAGGGTTTATCCTGTATGGGACTCTCTGTGCTTCCTGGACTTGGGTGGTTATTTCCTTTCCCACATTAGGGAAGTTTTCGACTGCAGTCTCTTCAAATGTTTTCTCAGATCCTTTCTCTTTCTCTTCTTCTGGGACCCATGGAATTTGAATGTTGATGCATTTAATGTTGTCCCAGAGGTCTCTGAGACTGTCCTCAATTCTCTTCATTCTTTTTCTTTATTCTGCTCCTTGGCAGCTGTGTTCACCATTCTATCTTCCAGTGCACTTATTTGTTCTTCTGCCTCGGTTATCCTGCTATTGAATCCTTCTCGTGTGTTTTTCATTTCAGTGATTGTGATGTCCATCACTGTTTGCTCTTTAGTTCCTGTAGGTCTTTGTTAAACCTTTCGTGTGCTTTCTTGATCCGTGCCTGCGTTCTGTTTCCGAGATTTTGGATCATCTTTACTATCATTACTCTGAATTCTTTCTCAGGAAGGTTGCCTATTTCCTCTTCATTTATTTGGTCTTGTAGGTTTTTACCTTGCTCCCCTGTCTGTAACATTTTTTTGTTACCTCACTTTTTTTTTTGATGGGTGGGGCTGTGTTCCTGTCTGACTGGTTGTTTGGCCTGAGGCATCCAGCACTGGAGTTTGCAGGCCTGTGGGTAGAATTGGGTCTTGGTGCCAAGATGGGCACCTCTGGGAGACGTCACTCTGCTTAACATTCCCAGGGGTCTGGGTTCTCTGTTCGTCCAGTGGTTTGGACTTGGTGCTCCCATCTCAGGAGCTCAGGCCTGACCCCTGGCCTGGGAACCAAGATCCTGCAAGATGCACAGTGTGGCAAAAAGAACAAAAAAACAAAAACAAAAACACTTAACAAAGAATAAAAACTAAAATAAAATTAGAAAAATTAAAAACATACTAGAAAAAATAAAAATATAAGTGAAACAACAACAAGGGAAGACAGAACGACAACAGCAAACGAGAAAAGGGGGGTGGGGGGTGGACAAACCAAAAGGAGCAGAACAGGAATAAAGGATGAAAAGTAAAATTAGAAAAAGTTTAAAAATGATAAGAAAAACAAAAATATAAATGAAACAACAACAAGGTAAAACAGAACCACAAAACCAAAAGAAAAGAAAAGGCGGAAGAGGCAGGGCTTGGGCAGGGGTGGGGCCTAGACGGTGGCTGGAGGCGGCCTGGGAGTGCCGGGGATCAGGCCGGGACCTCAGCAGGCTCCCTGGGGCCCGAGGGGGCGGGGCACGTGTTGGCCAGGTTCCCTTCTGATCCCCTGAGGGTTTCTCCACATCCCCACTGATCCCCTCCCTGTGGGTGGGTCCCTCCCCAGCGTGGGAACCCCTCCTCTCCCCACCCCATCCCTCGAGGGCACTGGGCCTGTCACACCTCTACTTTTCCTCCCCCTTCCCTCCCTCCCATGCCCCCAGGACCCATGTGGCTGGAGGGGGCCTCAGAAGGAGGAGAATCGGGCCCGGGACCTCAGGGGAGCCACCCTGCCTCCACATCTCCTCTCCTGCCTACCCCTCCACATCCTGCCTTGTCACTCGGGGTTCCTCTCATCCCCTTAGATGTCCGAGGTCCCCACCAGCACCTGATAGGTGCCCTAGTTGTGAGGATACGCCAAATCCAGGTCCATACGTTTTTCTTTTTTTTAAATGTACTTTGATATGACAGCTGTCACAATACAACCTAACAATTGTTTCAAATGAAGTTAAAGACAGAACTAAGCACTACTAGAGCCATGTTACTGAAGAACCCAAGTGAACTTTTTGGCCACCCCAATAAGAGACCTAAGTCAAACTTCTAGAGATAGAAACTACAATATCTGAAATGAAAAATACACTGGACGTGACGGACATCAGACACTGAAGAATACAAAATCACCAAACTTGAAGACCAGAGGTAGAAACTATCACCAATGACACACAAAGAAAAAAGTTTTCTTTTTTACTGTTTAAATGAATAGAGCATCAAACAGCTTGGGACAATTTCAAGCTACCTAATATACATGTATTTGGATCCTGGAAAGAGAAGGACAGCAGAAGAATATTTGAGAAATAGTGGCCGAAAACTTCCCATATCTGAGGAAAACTATAAACGCACAGACCCAGGAAGCTCAATAAACCCAACGCATAAGAAACATGAAGAAAACTGCACTAAGGCCCGTCACAACCAAACGCTCAGAACCAGCAATAATGAGGGAAGCCTTACAAGCTGCAGGGAAGAAAGACGTGAACAGAAAGTACCAAAACCAAGGGTGGCAGCAGATTCTATGTTGGAAATAATGCAGCTCGTAGACCGTGGGTGGATCTCTTTAGGGACTGAGGGAAAACCTGTCAACCTAGAATCCCAGGAAAGTAAGGCAACTGGAAGACGGCTGTAGACACATGAGCAGAAAGGATGTCTCAGCAGTAGGACTGCGCCCCAGGAAATGTTCAAAGTAGTCATTTGAGCAGAAGGAAAATAACAATAGATGGAAATACCTAATCTATACAACAAGATGAACTGCACTGTAAGTGGTTACTGTGTAGACAAACATATACAATTTTTTCATTTAACAGCGTGGCATGGAGTTTATAACAAATGTGAAAATAAGATGTTGCACAACCGTAATGCAAAGGGTTGGAGGAGCGAAGTGGAAGTTATGTGCGGTTGTAAGACTTTTATATCATATGAGAAGTGATACGCTATCTGAATGCATGCTGTGATACATACACTGTAAACCTTAAAGCAACCACTTAGATAACAGAGTTCTAGGTAGCAAGCCAACGAAGGTGGAGAGAATGAAATAAAATGTTTTTATTGCTATATAGTATCCCACTGTAGGAATATATAGTGGTACATTGGGTAACGTCCAGTGGGTGGACATTTCAGTAATTTTAATTGTTGCTGGTACACATTTCTACTTTGAGCATATTTTACATGTCTATTTATGTGAACTGAAGGAGTTTCATATAGTTAAATGGTCTGTATGTATATGTAGGTACAGAATTGCTATATTGAAGCAGGGTAAGGTCAAGTTGTTTTCCAAAATGTTTTCATCAGTTTACATTTCAGCAGCAGAGTAGGTAATTGCCATTACTCCACATCCCCCAAGACATTTGGTATTATCAGTCTTTTTAATTTTAGTCAGCCTGGTAGGTCTATAGTGGTATCTCATTATGATCATAATTTGCATTCTCTCCTCGCTTTTATTTTTCATCTCTCTTCCTGTATCCCTCCTTTATCGATCTTTCACTTATCTGTCCGTAACACCCAGGAGCCTTAGGTCACCTAAACAGTGACATTCACACATGAAAAAGATCTTATTCAGAGAATCTATTGCAAATTATCTGTATGTGGCCAGTGGGGTACCAGAGGAAAGCAAAACGTCTTTATAGTATTTATGGTAAAGAGTTCATTCTGCAAGGAATCATAAAAATATGATAATCTCATTGTAAAAACTGAATACGCTTAGAGAAAAAAAATGCCTGCATTTGTTCAACTGTAGTTCAGTGGAAGATCTCTGGAGATGTTTGATCTCAGAAATTTAAATGTGTTTCCCTTGCACAACTCACTTCCAGTTTGGATCCTTGCTGTGAGATAAATTTTTTTAAATTGTTTGATGGCAAGGAGGAAACAAACATCACCTATACTCGTTTCCCTGCAGGTGTGAAATGAGTGACTCGGAAGATGAGGACCTCCCACAGCTTTCTTCCCATGCCCTTGCAGCTCTGCAGGAATTTTACGCTGAGCAGAAGCAGCACGCTGACCTCGGTGGCGATGGCAAGTATAACGTTGGAATAATAGACGAGAACTGGGTAAGTTAATGCACTCCACGTCCATCAGGAGGTGTTGGTGCGGAGCCTGTTCTGCACCTAGGCCAGTGCTTGTCTGTGTCCCACCTAACACCCAGGTTTATCTCACTTGTCACTAGGAAGCTGATAAGCTGTTCAGGAGCTAAGACAGAAAGCAGTCCATGAACATGTTAAGACAGTATAAATGCAGATTTTTCTAATTCTGACGCGGGCCGCTTGGTGATCAGAGGAGGGGACGTTTAACAGCATCATGTCCAGCACAGGCCGTGCTTCCTTCTTGTATACAGGTTGTTCTGTTGGTTCTCACGGAGCCCAGCAATCCTGTGGGAAGGGAAGAATCGATCATTGCAGTAATGGGGTAACTGGACTTAAACTTGTAATCAAAAATGATGAAAGGGATTTTTTAAGAACATAGTAATAGTTTCTGGTGCACACTATGTATTTTAATTGTATTTTTATGGTCCAGATAAAAATAGGAATAAAAAAAAAGTGAGTTGAGGAAAACTAACCTAAGCTGGAATGTAGAAATTCACATTGTTTGAAGGAGATAGCTGAGAAATAGATGAGGATTGAAACTTCTGTCTTTGACTACCCCTTGATAATAGATCTGCCTCTCTCCGTCACTGTGTAGCTGGAAGGAGGGTGGGTGGGTGGGTGTGTGTGTTTGTGTGTTTAAGCACTTTTATATTTTGTGTCAAGTTTAGATCTCTTAAGTTATATAAAATTTTCCTGTTTACCAAAATGTTTCTTTATATTTATTCTAAATGTCCCACAGTGCTTCCCTTCTTTCTGTGCTTTTGTCTTTAGCTTGATGCTTTGAATAGTAAATGTTAGAAACTTGAAGCCCATTATTATTCTAGAGGTGGTCTTTTTCTCTTCCTTCTGCTTATTTAAATACTATATACTTTTTTCCTCATTCTAAAAGTAATCCACGGTTGTAGAAAATCTATGAAAACATGAACAAAAAACAAGTAATAATTCCACTACCTGAATTAACTATTTGTATATTTTTGACACTTTATTTTGGTTTGTCTTGTTTACAAAATTAAGGAGATCTCCCAGGAAGTTAAAAAAAAAGACAATGATACAAACTATAGAAAGAAAACATAAAACTAGAGGATAAATCCAGGAGTCTCAATGTTCAACTGACTGGAGTTGCAGAAAAATAGAACAGAAAACAAAGAGGGGAGAACTCTTCAAAGAATAATATTAGAAAATATCCCAGAACAAAGACCCTCACTAAGACACGTGATTATTATGACAAAATTCTGGATATAGGTGACAGAACATCCTAGAACCCCCCAGAGAAACGTGTGTCTCCTACAGAGTCTCAGACGACAAGTCACATTGCACTTCACAACAGCTTTATAAGAAACTAGAAAAAAGTGGAGCAATGCCTTCAAGATTTAGAGTGAAAATTTTGTTCAGCCTAGAATTGTATATACCTAGTTGAGTTATCAGTCAAATGTGAGGATAAAATTAAAATGTTTTAGACATGGTAAGTCTCACAACATACTTACCTCCCAGGCACCACTTCTCAGAAGCTGCAAGAAGATGTTGGGAGAATTAGGGATAGGTTCAAAGAACCCAAGCAAATGAAACAATCATTCGTTTATCAACTCTAGGAAAAACAGGAGGTACCATACCAGAAGGAAATGCAATCGGTCTGTTACTTGGCCCTGTAGTGAACACTGACAATTGATATAGTATATATTGGTATAGTAGATAGAAGTTAAATGGATAAAATTTATGCCAGTTCTAAAATGATCTCACTCACTCCTGTCGCAGCAGCTGAGCCAGTTTTGGTACAGTCCGGAGACGGCGCTGCACCTTGCAGAGGAAGCTGTGGCAGCTGCGGGGGAAGGTGGCAGGTCAGATCACTTTCATTTCTCTTTTGCCTTTCAATCTAAAGTAATATTTCAAATGTCCTTCCTAGATGAGAGATGGTTGATAAGAAGGTTGAACTGTAACCTGCAAAACCTGTAGGTCATGATTCGCAGAACATGAGAACGTAAGAACTGCTTCACTAGCGAGTGTAGGGGACACATGCAGAAATCTATTCAGTGTGAGATGTCTTATCTCTGCTCCTTATTTTACCATTTTCTACCTATGGCTTTTATACCCCTAGAGTTTGCTTTAAAACAAAAAAATCTTAATGTTTGACCTTTTTGAAGTTTTAAGAATATAGGTTTTCTTTTTTGTTAATTTGGTTTTTGTTTTTATTAAACCTTTGCATGTATATAAAGTCAAATGGTTGTAGAAGACTTGTTCAAAAAAAATCATCCATTGTTCACTTCCCCCTTGTGCACCCCTTCGCCGCCTCAGCTCCCTTTCACGGATTCTCCTGGTATTTACAAGCGCTTCTAAGTGACGCGTGTAGATTGGCATTGCTTGACGTGTCGCTCACAGACAGTGTTCCTTGACTTCTCACCTTAAGAGAGTGAGGATTGAGGGTACGTGTGTGCCCTGTCCACGCGCCCAGTAGAGCTAAGTTACTGGACTCTTCAGTAATATTTTGTTGAGGATTTTTGCTTCTACGTTCATGAGTGATATCGGTTTTAAGTTCTGTTTTATTCCCTTGGTTTGGGTTTCATATTGCTGAATGGTAGCTTCATAAAATGAGCTGGGACGTGTCGTGTGTTTCTATTTCCTGGAAGTGACTGTGTAGAACTGCTGTTAGTTATATCCTAATTTTGGTTAGAACAGCTCTTTACAGCTGAGTCTTTTACGTTTCCTTCTCAGGACAATTTTTCATCTCCCCTGCAGAAAAGAATTCTCTTTATTTTTAAAAGTATTTCTATGTCCATATCACTAATTAACTCTCAGATTCTCCCCAGTGGTGTAAATGTCTTATCACCAAATTCAGACATACTTCAGCTCCTTGAAAAAAGTCGCTCCCAGGGTTCTGTGCCACCTGCCCCACCTGGGCTGGTTGATTTCTGGTTTTGCTGCAGCTCTGGGCTTGGTGTTGCCCTTCACCATCCTGCTGAGGCATCCTCCTGCCTCCCTCTTGTCCTGGGCTTCCTGTGTCCAGTACCTCTGTTCTTCGTTTACAGCTTTCTCCTGGTGGGGTACATCCTTCAGTAGTTTCCATGGGAGGGAAATGTTTAAAACCTTTCACGTCTGAAAATGTTTTTATTCTACCCATTCTCTTGATGTGTTCGTCTTGAGGGCGCTGCTTCATTGACTCCACGTTTCGGCAGCGCAGTTGAGAAATAGACTGCCATCCTGCCTTCTTGTTTCCTCCCATCCCTGCCTGCTGCCAGCTTAGGGTTTCCTCCGGATCCCGGTATTCGATGTGTCTTGGGCTGGAGCTTTCATCTGTTGTACTGGGTGAAAGCCCTTCCATTCTCATAACTCAGGTCCGTCTGTTTGGGACACTTGTCCTAAATTATTTCTTTGCCCTCCTTCCCACTGTTTGTTTCTGTTCCTCTTTCTGGAATGCCTGTTATTTGAATGTTGGACATGATCTACTTTTCTTTCTGTCCTTTTTCCATCTTTTGTCTTTTTTACCTTAACTTCCGGGGAAATGCCTCAACTTTATCTTTGAAACTTTCTACTGAGTTTATCATTTCTGCTGTCATGTACTTAATCAACGGTACTGTAGTTCTTTTTTGGGTCTCTGAATTTTTCTTCGTGAGGACATTAAATTACAGGATTTTTTAAAAAAGCCTTCTCCCTACATCGTCTCTAACTCTAACATGCCTCTTCTGTTTATTTGGGCCTCTAGTGTTAGATGCTTTTCTTGAATGTCTGCTGACCCTGTGCCGTCTGCTCATAGTTAAGGGAGGGGCGCTCTGAGGCTGGGTGCTTTGACACCTGGGCAGGCCTCCTCTGCTTTGGTGTCTGCCGATGGCTGGCCTGGGTCAGCTGTTTCCCTGGGAACACCCGGGGTCCGTGTGTTCAGGCCTTTCGTTACGGGCTGGTCAGAGCCTGGGGGTCACACATCTCTTTAAGCTCATCCCAGGAGGCATGCTTCTGAAAGAGGGGGGCGTCCCCAGCATCCAGTGGGTTTAACGTGATCCTTGCCATTTCCACACGGCACCCGCCCTCGAAGCCCCCCAACCCAGAGAACATCCCTCCAGTTTTCTGCCAACGTTGTGGAGGCTTGGGATACGGAAGAGAATCCTGGGGGTGAACTTCCTCTTACGTAGGCCTTTCAACACCTGTGCTCCTGCGTTCACCCCACTTTCACCCCCACTTGTCGCGTCCCCTGGTTCTGCAGCTTCCCGAGTCGCGGGCGCTGTGGCGTCAGCCAGGCTGCTTCTCAGCTTTCCTGGCTGCCCATTTGGGAGTTGGCTCTCTTGGGTCTGCTGAGTCAGAAACCACCCACCCCTCTGCCTGTCCGCGTCCTAAGTGTCTTGTCTCCCCTCAGGTTGTCCTGCTGTTGGAGGTTTATTTCTCGTGTTCTGTTTAGCAGGCTTTCATGAAGGAGCAGATCTAAATGCCTGTGTCCCCTCTGCCGTCTTTACCTGGAAGTCCTAAGGTTTCCTTTCTTCCATTCTTTTTCTTTTAAAATTATATGTAGTTGTTTATGTTCTTCTTTTTCTTTTTTTTTTTTTTTTTTTATGTTTTTCTTATTGACAGTGTTTTCATATGTATTTTATTTTCATATATGAGTTTGGAAGCAACTTACTTTTTCTGAAGGGCATCTTCATTATTTTTAGGAGTTATGTCATGATTTTAAAGGTGGGTAATAACAGTAGTGTTGAGTGCTTACTGTGTGCGCTGTCTGCTGGGTACGTGCTTCACGAGGGCCATCTCGTTTAACCCTCACACCTCTGGAGGTAATTCCTGTTCTGCTCTCCATCCTAAAGACAGACGCTGAGGCCCAAGATATTAGGTCACTCGCGCAGGGCCCCCCAGCTGGCGAGCCACACCGCCTCCACCCGTGTCACCACACTCCGTGCTCATTCCTTCCGACGCCTTGGGCCACTGTCCTTCTGCCTGAAGTACATCCTTTGGGGTTTTACTGAAGGCCGTGCTGCCTGTTGTCTTTCAGCGGAGGGAAGATGTGGTTCAAGTCCTCTGCTCCCCCCCCCCCCCCGCCCCCCCCGAAGCTCGGGCAGCAGCTGGGCTGGGCCTCTGGTCCCCACAGACGTGGTCAGGATGCCTGCAGACTTCCTTACACGCTTCACGTGCATTTGGCCCAAGAAGCCTTTCAGTCCAGCAAGGGCACCTAACCAGACATGTAACACTTCTCTGAAGAAATGCATTGCGCAGATTTAAAGCTGAGTTTAATTTTCTAAATAAGTAGTTTTTTGTTTCTTGGGGGCTTTTTTGCTGTGTATTTTTCCACATCTGGTGGTGGTGTTTTTTGTTTCTTTTTAATCTTTATTGGAGTATAATTGCTTTACAGTGTTGTGTTAGCTTCTGCTGTACAACAGAGTAAATCAACCATATGTATACATACATCCCCATATCCCCTCCCTCTTGAGCATCCCTCCCACCCTCCCTATCCCACCCCTCTAGGTTGTCACAAAGCACCGAGCTGATCTCCCTGTGCTATGCGGCAGCTTCCTACTAGCTGTCTATTTTCCAGTTGGTAGTGTGTATATGTCTATGCTACTCTTCTCACTTCATCCCAGCTTCCCTGCCCGCCCTCCCCCCCCCGCCCCCCGTGTCAAGTCCGTTCCCTACATCTGTATCTTTATTCTTGCCTTGTCAGTGGGTTCATCAGTACCATTTTTTTAGATTCCATATATATATATATATATATATATATATATATATATATATGAGTTAGCATACAGTATTTATTTTTCTCTTTCTGGCTTTCTTCACTCTGTATGACAGACTCTAGGTCCATCCACCTCGTTACATATAGCTCCATTTCATTCCTTTTTATGGCTGAGTAATATCCCATTGTATATATGTGCCACATCTTCTTTATCCACTCATCTGTTGGTGGGCATTTAGGTTGCTTCCATGTCCTGGCTATTGTAAATAGTTCTGCATTGAGCATTATGGTACATGTTTCTTTTTGGATTATGGTTTTCTCTGGGTATATGCCCAGGAGTGGGATTGCTGGGTCATATGGTAGTTCCATTTTTAGTTTTTTGAGGAACCTCCATACTGTTCTCCATAGTGGCTGTACCAACTCACATTCCCACCAACAGTGCAGGAGGGTTCCCTTTTCTCCACACCCTCTCCAGCATTTATTGTTTCTAGTTTTTTTGATGATGGCCATTCTGACTGGTGTGAGGTGATAACCTCATTGTGGCTTTGACTTGCATTTCTCTAATGATTAGTGATGTTGAGCATCTTTTCATGTGTTTGTTGGCCATCTGCATGTCTTCTTTGGAGAAATGTCTATTTAGGTCTTCTGCTCATTTTTGGATTGGGCTGCTTTTTTGATATTGAGCTGCATGAGTTGCTTGTATATTTTGGAGAGTAATCCTTTGTCAGTTGTGTTTGCAAGTACTTTCTCCCATTCTGAGGGTTGTCTTTTTCATTGTTTATGGTTTCCTTTGCTGTGCAAAAGCGTTTGAGTTTTGTTAAATCCCATTTGTTTATTTTTGTTTTTATTTCCATTACTCTGGGAGGTGGGTCAAAAAGGACCTTGCTGTGATTTATGTCATAGAGTGTTCTGCCTATGCTTTGCTCTAAGAGTTTTATAGTGCCTGGCCTTACATTTAGGTCTTTAATCCATTTTGAGTTTTTGTGTATTTAGGAAGTGTTCAGATTTCATTCTTTTACATGTAGCTGTCCAGTTTTCCCAGCACCACTTATTGAAGAGGCTGTCTTTTCTCCATTGTATATTCTTGCCTCCTTTGTCATAGATTAGCTGACCATAGGTGTGTGGGTTTATCTCTGGGCTTTCTATCCTGTACCATTGATCTATATTTCTGTTTTTGTGCCAGTGCCATGCTGTCTTGATCACTGTAGCTTTGTAGTATAGTCTGAAGTTGGGGAGCCTGATTCCTCCAGCTCTGTTTTTCCTTCTCAAGGTTGCTTTGGCTATTTGGGGTCTTTTGAGTTTCCATACAAATTGTAAAATTTTTTATTCTAATCCTGTGAAGGGTGCCATTGGTAATATGATAGGGAAGTAGTTTTTTGAATGATATCAATACATGTGACAAAGGGGATGGCGACAAAAAGTCTCTTTTCCTATTGTCTTCAGGTTTCCCCCGTCCCCCCCTCAGTGAGTTTACACTTTCCAGAACTTGAGTATCTTGGAGAGTAATGACAACACAGTATTCCATTGTAATAGATGTAGCACAGTCCACTGAGTAATTCAACATTTAAGTTCTAGCATTTTTAGCAGTTGGCTTTAAAAGTTAACTGTTGGAACACTACCCATTTATAAACTAGAGATGCTTGTAAAGAGACAGATTCTTTACTTATACAAAAAAGAAGCAGAAATTCAAAGTCATCTGTCTGCACTGAAACCTAAATAATGTATCTTTTTGGAAAGTTGAAGTTTAGGCAGTTATTTGGAGTTTGTTCTTCAAGATTATGAATCTTACAAAATAACTTCAAAATATTTAGTTTGAGGCTAAAAAGTATTTGAAGTAAATGTTGAGACCAACATGAAAATACTAGGTAAATTCAGGCCACGGGCTGCATAACCCTTGTCCTAACATAAAAGCACATTTATCCTTCCATACTGTAAAACCACCAGTTGTAGGTTTGTAGACACTAGATGCCTTTAGTTTGCACTGTTCTTCCTTCGAGAAGACCTGCACGCGGGGACTGTGCCTTCGCAGCGGTGGAGGTGTGAGCTGCCATGAGGCTCGTGTGTAAGCGGCTTCTCTTGTTCTAGAATAGCGTGTGTGAGTGCCCCCAGCGTTTACCAGAAGCTGCGAGAGCTGCACCGAGAGGACTTTTCTGTCTACATCTTCGAATACGACCACAGGTTTGCCATATACGGAGAGGAGTTTATCTTCTATGATTACAATAACCCTGTGGATTTACCTGAGAAAATTGCTGCACACAGTTTTGACATCGTAATAGCAGATCCCCCCTATCTCTCTGAGGAATGTCTTAGAAAAACGTCAGAAACCATCAAGTACCTAACCCGGGGCAAGATTCTGCTGTGCACAGGTAGGTGCCGACTGACCACACGCATGGCGTGGCCTTAAACAAGGTACTTGCCCTCTCCGTGCCATCGCCTCATCTGTACCTTGGGGCTGAGAGCTGCCTGCCGCTCGGGGTTGGTGAGAATCGGGTGGCACGGTGCCGGCAAGTGCCGTCGGGCACGGGCTGGGTGCACCAGGAGACTCGGCCTCTGCGGCTCATGAGAGAAGTGTGGAATCTTGGGGGTTAAAGTGGATGCCAGAGATTGCAGAGCTAGACGTTGGGTTTATCAAAGCAGAAGACTTTCACACTGCTGAGGTGGGTATGTGTTCTTAAGGTGGACATACTGGCATCTGACTGAGGACGGAAACGTTAACTGCTGGCCTCCCTACGTCTGGGCAGCCTGGCATCCAGGTGTGGAGCGCAGGCCCTGCCCCGGTGCCCCAGGCCCCCCGAGCCCCAGTGCAGCGGGTGCTGAGGATGGGGCTGGAGGGAGAAATGGGATTCGTCAGCCAAGGGCTGCTGTGCACGTACTGGTATGAGTTTGCACGATTAGATGTTATTGGAAAAGGGGTTCTTGACTCAAAGTTGGAAAACGGTAGTTTTTGTAATTGTTGTCTTGCTTATGTTACTTTGTGGAATATAATTATTTTCTAAATTTCTAAGTGTCTCAGCCTTGAGGAGGTAGGAAAATTATTAAAGGAAAAAAGGAAAAAAAGATAATTTGCAATTGTTGGAGGAAATAAAAACGGAACACAGAGCACTGAGCTTCCCCTTATCGCTGAGTGGTACCGTCAACTCACTGCTTCCCTCATCTAGTCAAGAATCCCTCTCCAGACGGTTGGTTACCTCAGTCACCAGGTGCATCTGGTTGTTCTCTTCAGGTGCTGTCATGGAGGAAGAGGCAGCAAAACTTCTTGGAGTGAAGATGTGCAAATTTATTCCAAAACACACGCGAACCTTGGGAAATGAGTTTCGCTGTTACGTGAATTATGATTCTGGGCTGGACCGTGAACTGTGAATGCAGCTGGTAATACAATGCAGTAAAGGACCCACGTGACATTTCCCTCTGTTTTGTTAGTAGGTTGAAAAGCTATGACCTCCCCTCCTCCCCCACCAACTGGGGCTTTCCCGAGCCTAACTCTCAAGATGGAGAAGACAACCTCTCATTTTGACTTCCTTATTGAGGGCGTCCCTAGAGCTTGGGATGCTTCTGCCAACTTGAATCTGTGGAATTATATTTGGAAGGAGTCTTAGAACCCTTACTCTCCTCTCTTAACACAGGTAAAGAGCAGAAGTACAGGCGGCCTAGGCCCTGGCCAGGGCCGCGGGTGCTGCAGACACCCGAGTGTGCTTTGACAGCTGTGCGGTCTGGAGTTGTAGCTGAGGCCGAGGACTATGTCCAGTTCACAGTTGTCTCCCAGGAGCTGAGGGCACGTGCTCAATAAGTATTTGTTAAGTGGATGAATGTTCCTTTAAGAGGAAAAACGCAAATACAGGTTACCTTTCTAGAGCTTGGAAGGGAAAGCTGATTCTTCCATTGGGGAAGTGCTGCCTGTTTACAGCTAGGGTGAAACATTATTCACAGATAACAGAATAGCGGTACTTTCCCCAGGCAAGCCATTTACTCTCCTTCAGTCCACTCCTCTGATGTTTGCACTATTTATATTTGAGGAGTGGCTGGAAAATGTTACACAACAGTGGTGATGATTGAAATTATTATGCAAGACTTGAAAGGCAATTTTTCTTTGTGGATTTCCTCATTGACCCGAACCTCCTGTTTTCTGGACAAGAATGTATTCTAGCTACACCAGCGCTAGGCTTGCCTTTTTTCCCCCAAGGTTGAGCGGACAAGTAAAATTCCCCAAACTGTAGAGAACTACCCACAGCTATCAATTTCAATTTTGAATTTTTTATTTGGAAAATATGAATTCTGTTCAGCAGTGTTTTTCATGCACAACCTCTGTCAACATTTAGTACAAACTGAAAGTTCTCTCCCTGAACCTCACGTCCGGATCAGACCAAGGCTGACTGTAAGTGGGGGTGAGAGCATACCATGTAAACAACGCTGCAGAGAGGCTGGCTCTGCAGTTGATCTCCCTAAACTTCAACCGCAGAATTAAGATAAAGCAAAGCCCTCAGTATTGCTTCCTCTGAAAGTCAGTCAAGCCCATTAAAGCAGAGTCCAGAGAGAAACACAGCCCACATGCCCTTCACCCACAGCTGTTTGGGTTAAGAACGTCTCACTTTTACAAATAATTGTGTTCAGGCACAGACTTCATTAAGCATAAAGAAAAGAGTAAGGCTTTAGCTGCAGTTGCAGAAGAGCCTCCACTCCTGATACCTGGAAATTTTGTCTGTCCACTTTCTCCTATTTGGCTAGTTCCTAAAGCCCTTAAAACTAAGCCAAGGTTTGGGTTTTTTCCTGGGAATTGGCAAAGATCTCGTTACCTTTTACCCTCAAACTGCTGCCCCCCCCCCCCCCCCCCGCCCCAACTTTCAAAAGTGAAAAAAACTTTTAATTGTATACACCTGCGGCAGTTCACATCCTTGTGAACAAAGCGAGCGTGAGATTCTGGGGGGAGCGGAGCCACCCAAGGGGGAGGGCAGGCCGCGTCCGGCCGTGTCCACTGGTGACCGTGGGCCACCGGCGGCCTGGAGAGTGAGGGCTCCCCCGCGCTTCTAAAAACTCCTGCCGAGGCAGCGCGAACTGAATGTTTATATGAGGTTACATGTCCAGTAACATTTTTTTAATATACTTGCTCAAAATGGCTCACATAAAAACAGTCTCTGCCCCTACGGAAAACAGCGGAATCAACAAGAAGATAGTCCGCTTTTTTCAAACAGACGGTGGCTGAGCATCTGTCCTCTGTCGTGCGAGGCGCGGTCCCCGCGGCGCCTCCAGCAGCCGGGCCGGGATGCGCGGCGCGCCCGCTTCCTCAGGGCCGGGCCGGCGGGGCCCCGCGGGCGTGGGCGCCGTCCGCGTCCGCGTCGTGGCCGGGCACGCAGGTGCAGCCCACGGGGACCGTGACGTACTCCTCGGTGTAGACGGCGCGGCCGCCCGCGCAGGCCGGGCCCCGGCGCAGGACCACGGCGGGCACCAGCACCGGCGCGCTGCGCAGCCGGGCATCCTCCTCGCCGCGCGGCCCGGTCAGGCAGCCCCGGCACAGGCAGTAGGCCTCGGGCAGGTAGCGCGGGAAGCGGCCGGGGTCGTAGGAGATCCTGCGGGGAGAGGGCGGGCCCTGAGCCGAGCGCCGGGCTCCGCGGGCCCCGGGTGCGCGCGCCGGGGAGGTCGGGGAGGCCGCGCCCGTGGGCCGCCCCCGCCCTCTCTGCGCTGGGGCCTCACCACCCCCAGCCCCAGCCGGGCCGACTCTGGCCTCCGCGCGGCTGCCAGAGTCTCAAGCAGAGGCGGTCGCCGGACACCTGTCCGGGAGGCCCTGAGGCAGGCCAGCGTCCATCTGTCCGTCCAGGCCCGTGTGCCCTCCTGTGTATGTGAAAGAGGCAGAGTCACACCAGGGCGCGGGGGTCGGGCAGACAGGACTGGCCCCCTAGGACACGTGGAAAGCCGAGGATGCCTTAAACCTGATCACTTCCGTGTTCCTCCCAATCTCTCTACTTCCTGGTCAAACGCCAACATCAAGTGTCAGCACCCACGACAAGCCCGTGGCTGCTGGCCGGACTCTGCCCCCACCTCTGGGAAGCCAGGAGGTCACTGATGGGGGCCTAGGCCTCCTCCCTAATGTCCTCTTCCAGGGGGACACTGGCCCCACCTCATGGGATTGTCACATCCCCAAACTGTCATTTCCATTCAACTGCCCTCTTACTTCTGGAGCTGAGTCCTTGTGACCCTGAAGTCTCAGAGTCACAGCCGTAACTTCCGACCTCTCAAAGGACACACACACCCTTAAACCCACGACGCGCCACCCCCCGGGAAGGCCCCTGAGTGCTGGCCTCATGGAGCCTAGGATAGAATGAACCAAGCAAAACGTTCCCAAGAGTGCACACCCCAGGGACCTGGGGCTCGGGGGGTGGGGGGTGGCCAGGCTTCCAGAAGCTTCCTGTCCCTCAGGTGCAACCTCTATAGACTAATCTGCCTTGGTCCTCATCACGCAGGACTACAGGGCACCAGCCAAGCTAAGACCTTTCCAGATGAGAAAGACCGTCAGACCACCAGTTACAGAAGCGCAGAGGCAAGAAGGCATGTGATGGGTGAACTGGACAGGGAGGCAGAACCTGACCGGCTGTCAGCCTGGGGGACTGGAAACCATGTCAACCAGGCTGACTGCCCAAGGCCTAAGGACAGCCACTGGCCCGGACGCGAAAGGAAGGCCCGTGGCTTGCTTCCCCTTGGGGTCCAGCATCTTTAGACAGTGATGGAGTGGACGACTAGATGGGAAGGCCCAGAGATGGTACCTCCAGGCAGCAACAAACTACGCCGGTCTGGGCGGCTGCGGGGTGAGGCCTGCAGTCAGAGGGGAAGAGGGAGCTGGCCGGGCGGGTGGGCGGTGCACCATGCCCCCCACCCCCACCCCCACCCCCGCCTCTGAGCATCCCAGGGCGACGTTTCCAAGTCCTTGGCCATCGTGTGGATGTGGGGATGCGGTCAGAGGAAAAGTCGGGGTGACCAGAAGGATGGCAGTGGGGGAGCAGGGAGGCCCGGCTCAGGGGTGGACCCCTCTCCACTCCTGTCACTGCTGTGCGAGGAGGGGGCGCTGGCAGGGTGCCGTGTGTGAACAGGAGGGGGGGGGCAGCAGGGCCAGCCTGCGAATGCCCCTGTCTGCCCCCAGGACACAACCTCACCAACCCCACCCAGCCAGGTGTCCCTCCAACATGCACATCAGCAGCTGAAAATATATCTTATAAACGTCTCGTCATGTTCCTCAGTCCTGCCTTTGCAGGAACTTTACCTTCCCAGCTTTCCACGCCCTGTAGCGCTTCATTCCCATCCCCTGGCAGGGGCACAGGCCCTCCCAGAACCCCCCTAGGGCGGCCGCGGTGGGGGGGGGGGGGGTCATGTCAGGAGCAATCCCAGCTCCTCGGCTGTGCCTTCACAGGCCTCCACGACCTGCTCCCCACCCACAGGCCTCCCCAGCTTCCCGCGCACCCAACGCCTGTCTTCTCCCCAAAACCAATCTCGACTCAGCAAAGACCTCCCATTTTTTAAGGCCCAAGGTGAGCCATCGTCTTAGAGCCTTCAGGTTTCCTCAGTCAGGTTCAACCTCTTCCCCGCACTCTCCCCACGCCTTGGGCCTCTCAGAAGTGCACATTCTTCCCGCCTTCCCCTGGAGGGGAGGGTGAGGACCGTGTCTTGACGGCCCTCATGCCCCACCACGCCCACCGCGGCGCCTGCCCAGACGGCGAGGGGCGGCGAGTCTGGACACAGCTTCCTGTCCTTCAGACCCTGGGGTCAAGATGAGACCCTGACTTAAAATGAGAAGGAAAAGGAATTTATATCTGCAATCACATTCAACATTTACTGAACACCCACGTGCCAGTGACATTTCAGGCAGTAGGAATATAGATGAGATACTAACCTATCGCCCAAGGACTCACCCCCTGGAGGGATCAATGCACAAAGAAACAAAGTTAAACCCGGCCATGACAGCAGAGGCGGCTTCCTGGCCAAGTGGCACCTGGGTGCATTCATCCAGATGAAGGAGGGGAAGGGCAGAGGTCAAAACCCAGATTGGAGGGACCCCATCAGAGTCAGGAAGGGTGGCACAGGAGAACTAAGAGACAACGGGGCTGGAGCCACCTGTGGGGGCCTCCGACTCATAGCGGGAATTTGGATCTGACCCTGAAGGCCACAGGAAGGATGTTAAAGAGAAAAGTGACCCAATCAGATGGAATTCCAGATCCCTCAGACTACAAAGTGGAAGACGGTGTGGAGCCCACAAGAGATCTTGGCTAGAGGTGGAGGTTTCTACATTATTAGCATGTGAATAGCAGTTGAGGAAGATCATTCACCTACAGTGTGCAGAGAGAGACCAAATAAAAGAAACGCAACAGAGGTTTCATTCCAAGAGGGAAAAAAGAGGCAGGGGAGCCTAAATAGTAAACCATCAACAAAATGAAAAGGCAGCCCACTGAATGGGAGAAAATATTTGCAGATGATGTATCTGATAAGAGGCTAATATCCAAAATATACAAAGAACACCTAAAACAATACCAGAACAATCTGATTAAAAAATGGACACAAGGTCCGAACATTTTTCCAAAGAAGGCCTATGGACGTCCAACAGGCACATGAAAAGATGTTCAAACATCACTGATTATTAGAGAAATGCAAATCAAAACCACAAAACCACCTCACATCTGTCAGAATAGCTATTATCAAAAAGACAAGAAATAAGTGCTGGTGAAAATGTGGAGAAAAGGGAACCCTCGTGTGCTGTTGGTGGGAATGTAAATTGGTGCAGACACTGGAAAATAATACAGAGATTCCTCAGAAAAATTAAGACCAGAACCACTATACAATATAGCAGTTCCACTGCTGGGTATTTATCCAAAGGAAACAAAAACACAAACTTGAAAAGATGTATGCTCGCTGCAGCATTATTAGAACAGCCAAGACATGGAAACAACCTAAGTGACCACCAAGGGATGAATGGACAGAGAAGATGTGGTGCCTATACAATGGGGTATTACTCAGCCATAATAAAAAGTGAAATCTTGCCATTTGTAACAGCACGGATAGAACTTGAAGGCATTATGCTAAGTGAAATAAGTCAGACAGAGAAAGACAAATACTGTACAACCTCACTTATATATGAAATCTGAACAAAAACCAGTCCAGTCATAGATACAGAGAAGAGAGAGAACAGACTGGTGTTTGCCAGGGGCAGGGAATAGAGGGTGGGCAGAACGCTGAAGGGGGTCCACAGGCACCAGCTTCCGGTCATGAAGTGATTAGGTCGTGGGGACGTAAAGCACAGCAGCGGTGACGACAGGTGACATCAATGGATGGCATATTTGAGCATGCCGAGAGAGCAGATCTTACCATTTCTCATCACACACAAAGATGGACACCTGTGTGGTGACCATCGTGCCGTATGTGCAAACATGAAATCACAATACTGCACAGCTGTGACTCATATAACATGGATTACATCTCAGTTTTAAAAAATGGAGGGCCTTGAGCAGAGTGACGTAAGTACTGGGCATCGCTGACCTGGTTCACAACTCCCGACCGGGTGCAGCTAGGAAGGCAGCCCCAATTCCCACGTGTTTTCATTGGATGAGAAATTACATCGTTGCTTAAAAAACATATAAGGCTCTTAGGGACGCTGGACAAAACAATGGACCAGCACTGTTCAAAAGTTTCATGGGGACTTCTCTGGTGGTGCAGTGGTTAAGAATCCACCTGCCAATGCAGGGGACACGGGTTCAATCCCTGGTCTGGGAAGATCCCACATGCCACAGAGCAACTAAGCCTGTGCACCACAACTACTGAGGCTGTGTGCCACAACTACTGATGCCTGTGTGCCTAGAGCCCGTGCTCTGCAACGAGAGAAGCCACAGCAATGAGGAGCCCACGCACCGCAATGGAGTAGCCCCTGCTCACCGCAACTAGAGAAAGCCCAATGCAGCCAATAAATAAATTAATAAATAGATAAATAAGTCTCACAGCCTTGAGAAACAAAGGAATGAGGGACTGTTGCAGACTAAAGGGCCCTGGGCTGCAGAAGCTGGACCCTGGGGCAGAGAATGGGCATGAGTGGGACCCTCTGAAGGTCACAGGTCAGGATGCAGCACTGCATCCACGCATCTCCTCTTGGGAATTCTGTGATGCTGACATTTGGCATCTGGGTAGAAGGTAGAGGGATTTCCTTGTACTAATTTCACGTTTTCCTTCCTGTTACTTTGAAATTTTTTCAAGGCAAAGAAGTAATAAAAGACAAAATTTTAAGTTTTAAAAATATTAGAAAAAAAATACAAGAAAATCTGAAGTATTTGAAAATATGAAGGAAGTATCCAATTTTAGGTGTGTTAATGGTATTGTGGTTTTGTTTAACAAAGAATGTTTATCTTTTAGAGAAACTACCAAACTCATGAGCGCGCGCGCACACACACACACACACACACACACACACACACACACACACACACACACACACACACACACACAGTAACCATGTGCCGCTGAACCTGTCTCGGGGGGTCAGCCGCGATCCTTGATTTTCAAGCTCCTGCCACACAGCCAGGGGTCAGGACACACCTGTGCAGAGGACGCAGGGGAGGCCAGAGGACTGGGGTCTGGGCTCGCAGGAGGTGGGGGAGGGAGCAGCACACCTGGGGGAGTGGCGTGTGGGTGTGTGTGTACACACGTGTGTGCGGTGAGGCAGGGTCTTGCTAAGAAGTCTGTAAGGCAGGAGGAGCCCTGAGCCCAGAGCAGAGTCTGGAGTTACAGGTCCCGGAAGCCACGAGGGGCTGTGAGCCGCAGACAGGCTCAGGCTGACACTGCACCATGCCCAGTGCAGTGTAGACGGCCGTGCAGATGCAGCCACGGGACAGAAGCAGGTGTGGGAGAGAGGCCCCAACCTAAGGGCATAAAGATCCCTTTCAAACAGCTGGGGTTTCTCTTTCTACGTGGGTCACAGTCCCCACGTCAAGTGCTGGTTTTGTAGACGGACCTCTCGGTCACCTGGATGCCGTGACGGGTCAGAAGCCTCATCAGACTAAAAATATCCACCCCACCCCCGCCAGTCAGCCCAGGGGACTGACGTTTCCCCTGTTACAGGGACACCTCTGGCCAAGGCACGGTGACAGCGAGACCCCTGCCTGCCCCACCTGGGACGCAGACATGGATGGCTCAGCATCGGGGGTTCATCTCAAAATAGAAACGTGCTAATAGGGGGTGCGACACCTCCATGCCACCCGACACCCAGCACTGCAGGTGGGGGCCAGCGGGGACCACAGAGGTGGCGGGGGCAGGTGCCAGGAGACAAGTTCAGAAGCCTTGGGACACAGGTACAGACGCAGGCTCAAGTATGTCACCCAACCTCCCGCCTTGACATTCTGGGGAAATTCTCAGCTAGGAGTGCTTTTAGGTCAAGAAAGCTGCCAACAAGCACACACGATGGAGCAGCCCCCATGGCCCAGCCCCTCAGCCGCCGTGTGCGCCGAGCTGAAGGGAACAGGCAGGAAGAAGGCCAGGTCCCCTCTGCAGGGACCCCACTTGTGAAGCTTGGCCACAGGGAGTGACAGCTGGCCCCGGCTTAATCCAGGAACAAAGGACGTGAGGAGAATGGGATGGAAACCGAGCCCAGAGGAATGTGAGTGACGGCAGGGCCAGAAAAAGAGCCGCCTGGGCCCTGGACGGCGGTAGGAAACAATTCGAAGCGGCTCCGCGAGGACAGTGAGCAGGTCGTGGGCCAACTGATGCATGAACCCATCCTCCCTCTTTGCAAAACACAAATGAGTTTAATCTCAAACAGCAGAGGCTGCGTGATCATTTCTTTCACAGCAACCCTGAGACCCCAGGCCCCAAAGCCAGGAAGAAGTGGGGAAAGGCCCCTCTGCTCAGAAGCACTGGGCCAGCCTGGAGTCAGAATCCTGAACCTACGATTTTGGTCCCATCTGGTCACCAACGGCGGACGCTGGGCGAGTCATGGCCCCTGCTGGTTGTCTGCAAAGTGCAGGGGGTGGATCTGATGGGCAGGCTGCTTCCTCTAGCTTCCTGACAGCAGGACTAACACAGTGATGTTTTTATCAATGTTTCCTGCTTAGAAAAGATGCCTATAAATCCCCTTAGTTTCCAAGGTATCAGAGACTCTCCCCAAAGTAATCTATGAAGTCAGTGCAATTCTCGTATGTTTCTCTTAGAACTTGGCAGGCTGATCCTAAAATTCATACAGAGAGACAAGGGCCCAGAAGAATCTAGGTGATTATGAGGAAGAATAGGAGGGACTTGCTCTACCAGCCAGCAAGAGGCCGGTAACGGGAAGACTCCAGGCAGCCTTCAGAGAAGCTGAGGGGGGACACCTTCCTTTTCCGAGAGCTAGGATTTCTCTTTGATGTGGGCTGAAAAGGCAGAAACAAGGTTTCCAAACTCTGGTTTTCAGAACTGCATGGCTTGGGGCCTGTTAAACCCCAGATTCTCACACTTCACCCACACTCAGAAGCTCAACCCACTGGCCACCAAGTGACCACCTGACTCCTGCAGCCGCAGGCCCAGGCGCCTCTGAGGGGATGACCGCACACCACTGTGGGTGTTTCCCCAATACGTGCCCACCTCAGGACCCTCCTGCCAGGACAGCCACAGCAAGGAGTCTAGTCAGTGCACAAGGTCACTGCTAACCCAGAGCGAACGGGGTGGCGCTGAGCTGCTGGGACGCTGTCCCCTCCCCAGGGTGCAGAGCGCAGGTGGGCACAGCCCATGTGGGGCTGGAAAGCCCCCTGGATACTCCTGAGCAGCCCCAGGAGAGGCCACAAGGCACCGAGACAGGGTCTGTGGCTCCCTGTGGAGCAGGCCCTAAGGCCAGGGGACATGGGGACAGGAGACCATAGCCCCATCTGCAGTCCCACCGGCCCGTCTGTGGCTCAGGCCAAGCCAATGGGTCTTTACCACAGCTGCCAGGAAGTCCTGAACATGGCCCCCTCCTGTCCTGGGGAAGAGGACACGGGACCAGCTGGGAGGCAGAGGGGCCTGACCCTCAGACCCTGAGGCCATCCCCTTGGGTGCACCTGGCCCTGCGCCAGTGAGGACAGCCAGGGCAGTCCCTGTGGGCTGAGGCCACCGCGCTGTGATCCCGAGCTTGGACTCCGGCAGCCCTGACCCTGAGCCAGGGAGGCTGATCCAGCCCTACCAGCTCCTCTGCCCGCCAGGCTGCCCCCGCCCCCCCCCAAGCCTGGAAGGACCGACTCCCCACCCCCAGCCCTGCACGAGGGACCCAGGCCCCCAGGAGCTCAGCCCCACCACCGCGGGGGGCCGTGGGAAAGGTGCAGCCACTGAGTCCCCGCAAGCTCTGTCCACCTGGGAAACCCGGGAAGACCAGGAACTTGGAAAGAACCTGGCAGATGATTCAGGACAAAAGCTTTGCCGAGGGACAGAGAAAGGGAACAAACAGAACTTCTCAGGAGCCTCTTCTAGCTCAGGGCAGATGCCGCGCATTCCGGGCAGCCGGGAAGACTCTCTTCAAAGGAAAAACAGAGCTCCTGCCACGGCCGGCGGACTCTGCGTCCAGGGAAGCTGCAGAATCTGGGGTCGGAGCCACGTCCGCTGCGGCCGTCCTTGGGGCGCGGGCGCGCAGGGTGAGCACACGGAGCTCGGGCCGCGCACATCCCGGGCCCCCTCGACCTCGCGGCCGGGGAGCCGGGCGAAGGGGGGCGCACAGGCTTCAGAGCAGCCCCCGCCCCCGGCAGCGCCCACGGGGCCCGCGGGTCTCGCCCTGAGTGCGCGCAGCGGCTGCCCCGCGGGGTCCCGAGCCCCAGGCCGCCCTGCGCCGCTCTGACCCATTGCGGTCCCCCCTCCCTCCGAACGTGCGGGGGAGGAAGCGCCCCGGGGCCCGACGACGCCCCTCCCCCGCCGGGGAGCCCCCCGCCCCGTCCGCGCCCCCGGGTGCCAGGAGGGACACAGCGCCTGTGCGGACGCACAGAGACAGCACAGGCGCCCTCAGGTCATCAGCACACGGAAGCCGGGCCCCGGGCGGCCGTGACCTTGCGGAGGAGAAACACGCAAGGCAGGCAGGCCGCTGCTGCCCCCTGCCGGCCGCCCCCGGGAGCCGGGGTCCCATCCCGTCCTGTCCGCGGGGACCCGGGCTCCTGTCCGCGGGGACCCGGGCTCCTGTCCGCGGGGCCCCGAGGTCCCGTCCGCGGGGCCGCAGGTCTGGCCGTGCACGTGGGGGAGGGGCGCACGAGACGAGGAGAGGCTGGAACGTGAAAAAGCGGGAGGACCTTCTGTAACACGATGCTCCTTACCTTTCTCTAATATTTTTTTACGACTTTAGGAACTGCATAATGAAGACACGTGGGGAGCACAGCCCGACACCGCGGTGGGGGGAGGGGCGGCTGCCGGGTCTGTCTGAGCCCTCCTGAGGCCAGCTGGCTGAGCGCCCACCCAGGGGCTCGTGCGGACGCGAAGGGCATTCCCGCGGCGGCCCGGAGACAGGGGTGACCCCCCCCCCCCCAAAGCTGTAAACTGCTGCTGCCGCCGCCCCTGCTCCCGCAGCCCGCTGCTGAGACCTCCGGGCACGGGCGGCAGAGCCGGCTCCGCCTCCGGACAAGCCCGCCTCCCCGAGTTCCCAGCCCGGCCGCGCCCCCGCGACCTGGGCTCCTCCGCGCGGCCCCCGCCCCTCTCCGCGCCCCCTTGTCCTGTTTCTTCCTCTTTCCAGGTGTTTCCTTGCTGCTGTTGTGATCCACGGAGCTGTTCATTGCAAAACAAACACAGGTGCAGCAGTTGCTTACATTCCCAGGAGGAATTTTTAAAGACAAGGAGCAAAGCCTAAAAATAAATTGCCGTGCATTATTCACTTCCTAGGAAAAGTTATCTTTAGACGAATACCCCAAATTGAAAAATACAAACAAGCAAAAATTAGCGTTGGTGGGTGTGTATCTTTGGGGTGTCCACACAAATAAGCAATGTGTATCTTTCCACCTTAATAAACCTCCGTGTTCTTACATACCTTACTATGTCAATGTGACCCTAAAAACTCACTGAGCAATCACATTGCTTTTATTTTTGTTATATTTGTTTCTAAAGCTTAAGAAAAGCAAGCAGGAGGCCACAAAGTAAATAAAATATTTTTATACTCCGGAGGCTGAATGTTGCTCTTCTCACAGCCTGTCTGTGGGTCTCACAGCCTGTCTGTGGGGCTCACAGCCAAGGGAAGCAGAGCGGTCTAGACCTGGGTCCCGGCTCTGTCCCCACCCAATTCTCCAAGGGCTGCGGGTCCCGGGCTGTGACCTCCGTGAAGGCGAGGGAGGCCAGTCGGGAGCCCTCAGCCTGGGAGCAAGCAGTTCCCTCCCAGCCTAGGCTCCCGGGAAACGCAAGGCTCCCGTGACCCGCTGGAGCTTCGTGTCTTGTTTTGGCCCTTTTTTCGGAGCTTGGCCAAGATGGTGGAGCAGGAAGCCGTGAGCACACCTCCTCTCATGGGAACACCAAAATGACAGGTGTTTATGGAGCAACTACTGATAGCAAAGACCAGAACGTACCAGGAAAAGATGTTCTACGACTAAAGATATAAAGAAGGAGCCGCAGTGAGACAGTAGAAGGAGCAGAGAATATACACAGGGGCATGATACTGTACATAGAAAACCCTAAAAACGCCACCAGAAAACTGCTACACTCAAAGAATCTGGTAACGTTTCAGGATACAAAATTAATATACAGAAATCTGTTCCACTCCTATATACTAACAATGAAATATCAGAAACAAAAATTAAGGAAACAATCCCATTTACCATTGCATCAAAAAGAATAAAATACCTAGGAATAAACCTACCTAAGGAGGTAAAAGACCCGTACTCAGGAAACTATAAGACATTGATGAAAGAAATCAAAGATGACACAGATGGAGAGATAACATCTTAGGCTGGAAGAATCAATATTGTCAAAATGACCATACTGCCCAAGGCACTCTACAGATTCAATTGAATCCCTATCAAACTACCAATGGCATTTTTCATTAGTATTTTTCATAAAACTAGAACAAAAAAATTTTTAATTCGTATGGAAGCACAGAAGATCCCTAATAGCCAAAGCAATCTTGAGAAAGAAAAATGGAGCTCAGAAGTCAGGCTCTCTGACTTCAGACTATACTGCAAAGCTATAGTAATCAAGACAATATGGTACTGGCACAAAAACAGAAATATAGCTCAATGGAACAGGCTAGAAAGCCCAGAGACAAACCCACGCATCTATGGTCAATCTACACAAAAGAGGCAAGAATACACAATGGCAGAAAGACAGTCTCTTCAATAAGTAGTGCTGGGAAAACTGCACCAGCTACATGTAGAAGAATGAAATTAGAACATTCTCTAATATCATACACAAAAATAAACTCAAAATGGATTAAAGACCTAAATGTAAGACTGAATGCTATAAAACTCTTAGAAGAAAACAAAGGCAGAACACTCTTTGACATAAATCTCAGCAATATCTTTTTGAATCCATCTCCTAGAGCAATGGAAATAACAAAAATAAACAAATGGGACCTAATTAAACTTAAAAGGCTTTTGCACAGCAAAGGAAACCATAACAAAATGAAAAGACAACCCAGAGAATGGGAGAAAATATTGGCAAACAATGCAACCAACAAGGGATTAATATATAAACACATCAGCAGCTCAATATCAAAAATACCCCAAGCAACCCAATCAAAAAGTGAGAAGATCTAAATAGACATTTCTCCAAAGAAGACATACAGGTGGCCAAAAAGCACATAAAAAGATGCTCAACATCACTAATTATTAGAGAAATACAAATCAAAACTACAATGAGGTTTCACTTCACACCAGTCAGAACGGCATCATCAAAAACTCTATAAACAATAAATGCTGGAGAGGGTGTGGATAAAAGGGAACCCTCCTGCACTGTTGGTGGGAATGTAAATTGGTGCAACCACTATGGAAAACAGTACAGAGTTTCCTTAAAAAAAAACTAAAAATAGAGCTACCATATGATCCTGCAATCCCACTCCTGGGCATATATCCAAGAAAAAAAAACATAATTCAAAAAGATACATGCAGGGACTTCCTTGATGGTGCAGTGGTTAAGAATCCTCCTGCCAGACATAGAGACAGATGTAGAGAAGAAACATATGGACACCAAGTGGGGAAAGTGGGGAGGGTTGGGGGGGGGAATGAATTGGGAGATTGGGATACCAAATTGTATACTCTAAATATATGCAGTTTATTGTAAAAAATAAAAAAATAAAAAAGAATCCGCCTGCCAATGCAGGGGACACAGGTTCGATCCCTGAGCCAGGAAGATCCCACATGCTGCAGAGCAACTAAGCCTATAAGCTACAACTACTGAGCCCACAAACCACAACTACTGAAGCCCACACGCCTAGAGCCTGTGCTCCGCAACAAGAGAAGCCACTGCAACGAGAAGCCTACGCACTGCAATGAAGAGTAGCCCCCACTCTCTGCAACTAGAGAAAGTCCACGCGCAGCAATGAAGACTCAACAGAGCCAATAAATAAAGACACACACACCCCAATGTTCACTGCACTATTTACAACAGCCAAGACACAGAAGCCACCTAAGTGTCCATCAACCAATGAATGGATAAAGAAGATGTGGCACATATATACAATGGAGTGCTACTCAGCCATAAAAAAGAATGAAGTAATGCCATCTGCAGCAACATGTGTGGACCAGATTATCATACTGAGTGATATCACTTATATGTGGAATCTAAAAAAAATGACACAAGGGACTTCCCTGGTGGTCTGGTGGGTAAGACTCCACACTCCCAATGCAGGGGGCCCAGGTTCAATCCCTGATCGAGGAACTAGATCCTGCATGCAGCAACTACAAGTTCGCATGCCAAAACTAAAAGATCTCGTATGCCACAACGAAGATTCCACGTGCTGCAACAAAGACCCGGCACAGCCAAAATAAATAAATAAATATTAGAAAGATGATACAAATGAACTTAGTTACAAAACAGAAATGGGGGGAGGGATAAATTGTGAGATAGGGATTGACATATACACACCACTATGTATAAAATAGATAACTAACAAGGACGTACTGTACAGCACAGGGAACTCTACTCTGTAACAGCCTATCTGGGAAAAGAATCTAAAAAAGAGTGAATCATATGCACATGATTCACTTTGCTGTACAACTGAAACACAACACTGTAAGTCTACTATACTAAAAAAACAAAACAAAAAAACACAGAAACAGACTCACAGACTTAGAAAAGAAACTTAGTTACCACCGGAGGGGGAGGATAAATCAGGAGTTTGGGATTGACATGTAGGCACGACTACATACAAAATAACCAACAAGAACCCACTGTAGAGCACAGGGAACTCTACTCAATATTCTGTAACAACCTAAATGGGAAAAAAATCTGAAAAAGAATACAAATATGTGTATGTATAACTGAATCACTCTGCTGTACCCCTAAAACTAACACAACACTGTAAATCAACTATACTCCAATAGGAAAGAAAAATTTTAAAAATAAAATAAAATTCAGATGTTTTGGCCCTTTTTTCGGAGCTTGGCCAAAATGGTGGATCAGGAAGACCCCTAGCGCTCCTCCGCTCATGGGGACCAGGTGTTTGCAGAGAACTACTGACAGAAAAGGCCAGAACCTACCAGAAAAAGACGTTCTACAGCTAAGGACAGAAAGAAGGAGCCACAATGAGGCGACAGGAAGGGCAGAGTCACGACACAGTCAGGCCCCATCCCCCGGGGTGGGCGACCCACAGGTGGGAGAATAAGTACATCCCTGAGGTCCTCCCCAAGGAGCAAGAGGTCTGAGCCCCACGTCGGGTCCCCAGCCCGGGGCCCTGTGCCAGGAAGACGAGCCCCAGAACGTCTGGCTTTAAAGGCTGGCAGGGCTTAGGTTGGGGGCCCCGAGGGCTGTGGGAAACGGAGACTCCACTCTTAAAGGATGCACAACAGGCCCCAGGCCCCTGGGGCAGCAGTGATGGGCCAGATGCACCTGCTGATCTCCTGGCATCTCCCGGAGGCAGGAGGTGACCGCAGTGCCCCCTGCGGACAGACACTGGCGCAGCCACTTCCCGGAGCCCCTCCTGCCAGGTGGACAGTGGTGCTGGCAGGGGCCACGGTGGACCCTCCAGCTCATGAGCCCCCAGCCCTGCCCTACGCTGCCCACCAGCCCGAAGGCACTGACACCAGGACGCCTCAGGCCACTCAACTGACTGCAGAGACCCCAACCACCTGCCAGCAGACAGGCTGCCTCATGAGTCCTTGAACCCACAGCCACCCCTGTACACAGAGATGCCCCCCAGAGGGCCCAAGACCCAGCCCCACCCACCAGTGAGCAGGCGCTAGACCTGGGCCCCTCAGGGCCCTGCAACCAAAGACCCTGGGACACACCCCAGCCCACCAGTCAGCAGGAAATCAACCCAGAAGCCCTGGGCCCTGGCCCTACCCACTGGCAGGCCAGTGCCGTCCCTGAGACACCTTGGCTCCTCGGCCAGCTGCCCCAGAATCCAGCCCCACCCACCAGTGGGACAGCACCACCGCGGGGCACCCCGGAACCCACAGCCAGCCATGTTAGGAACCAGCCCCGTCCACCCGCAGACCGACACCAGATTCAGGAACACCAGCCCCGCAACAACCAACCTAGACCCTGGCTCCCCCGACCCGTGGGCAGCGCTGTCCCTGGGACCCCCAGGGCCCTGAAGACATGCTCCTTGTGACCTGACCCCACAAACAGCAGTCAGCAGCCTCCACACAGACAGGGCCTAGCAACCGACTGCACCAGGGGCCAGCAATGCCTACCAGACTGCCCCCGGCAGCCGGCCCACGTGGGGCACCCCTGGAATGTACGGCCCTGGTGACCAGAGGGTATCGTGGTGCTGGGATGCATAGGACGTCTGCTACCAGAGGCCACTTCTCCAAGGTCAGGAAACAAAACCAACTTACCAGACCCATGGAATAAAAACAGCTGATCAGGCAAAATGAGGCAACAGAGGAAAATGTTCCAAATGAAAGAACAAGATAAAAACACAGAATTTAGAAAGTGGAGGTAGGCAGTCTACCCAGTAAAGACTTCAAGGCAATTATCATAAAGATGATCAAAGAACCTGGGAGAAGAACAGATGCACAGAGCGGGCAGCTAGATGTTTTAAACAGAGAGTTAAAAAATATAAAGAACAACCAAACAGAGATGAGGAATACAACAGCGGAAACAAAAAATACCCTCAAAGGAAGGGACAGATTAAATAATACAGAGGAACAGAAGGGCAAGCTGAAGACAGAGGAGTGAAAATCATTGAGGCTGAACAGCAAAAAAGAAAAAAAAAAAAGAAATAAGGACAGTTTAAGAGACCTTTGGAATAACATCAAGCATACTAACAGTCACATGACAGGGGTCCCAGAAGGGGAAGAGAGAGACAAAGCGGCAGAGAATATATTTGAAGACATACTAGCTGGAAACCTCCCTGACCTGGGAAAACAGACATCCAGGTCCAGAAGTACTGAGAATCTCAAACAGGATCAACCCAAAGAGGACCCCACCAAGACACACTGTAATTAAAACGGCAAAAGTGAAAGGGAGAATATTAAAAGCAGCAAGGGTAAAGCAACAAGTTATATACAAAGCAACTCCCATAAGGCTATCAGCTGACTTTCAGCAGAAACCCTGCAGTCAGAAGGGGGTGGCATGATGTATTTAAAGTGATGAAAGGGAAATAGGTACAACCAAGAATACTTTGCCTAGCAAGGTTCTCATTAAAATTTGATACAGCAATAAAAAGAGTTTTACAGACAAATTAAAAAGAGTTCAGCACCACGAAACCAGCTTTACAAGAGAGGTTAAAAAACCTTCTCTAAGTGAAAAAGAAAAGGCCAAAACTAGAAAAAAGACAACTACAAAAGGCAAAAGCTCATTGGTAAAGGCAAAGGTAGTAAATCAATCACATACAAAGCTAATAGGAAGGTTAAAAACCAAAAGTAGCAAAATCATCTATACCTGCACTAAGCAGTTAATAATAAAATCAAAAGATGTAATAAAATATGTCAAAAACGGTAATTGTGAGGGGAGGGGAGTAGAAATGCAGGGTTACCAAAATGCTTTTGAGATTAAGAGATCAGCAACTTAAAAAACAAGCATGCATATATATTTACACATATAGATTGCTATATATAAACCTCATGGTAGGACGTCCCTGATGGCGCAGTGGTTAAGAATCTGCCTGCCAATGCAGGGGACACAGGTTCAATCCCTGGTCCGGGAAGATCCCACATGTCACGGAGCAACTAAGCCCGTGCGCCACAACTATTGAGCCTTCGCTGTAGAGCAAGTGAGCCACAACTACTGAGCCTACGTGCTGCAACTGCAGAAGCCCGAGTGCCTAGAGCCTGTGCTCCACAACAAGAGAAGCCACCACAATGAGAAGCCTGCGCACCACAATGAAGAGGAGCCCCTGCTCACCGCAACTACAGAAAGCCCACGCGCAGCAACAAAGACCCAACGCAGCTAAAAACAAAACAAAACCCTCATGGTAACCACAAACCAAAAATCTAGAATAGATACACACACAAAAAAGAAAAAAGGAATCCAAACATAACACTAAAGACAGTCATCAAATCACACAGAAAGAGAACAAAAGAAGAAAGGATCAAAAAAGAACTACAGGGGACTTCCCTGGTGGTGCAGTGGATAAGACCCTGCATTCCCAATCAGGGGGCCCAGGTTCCATCCCTAGTCAGGGAACTAGATCTCACATGCATGCTGCAACTGAGAGTTTGCATGCAACTAAGGAACCCTGGAGCCACAACCGAGGAGCCTGCCTGCTGTAACTAAGGAGCCTGAGAGCCACAACTAAGACCTGGTGCAAACAAATAAAGATGAAAACTTTAGCTCTAGAAGACACATGCACCCAATGTTCACAGCAGCACTACTGACAATACCCAGGACATGGAAGCAACCTAAATGTCCATCAACAGACAAATGGATGAAGAAGATGTGGTACGTGTATACAATCGAATATTTCTCAGCCATAAAGAGAATGAATTCATGCCATTTGCAGCAACATGGATGGACGTAGAGATGATCACACTAAGTGAAGTCAGAGAAAAGACAAATATCATGACCTCACTATATCATATGATCATATCACAAATATCATGTGACACGTGGAATCTAAAATATGGTACAAATGAACTTACTTACAAAATAGAAACAGACTCACAGAAAACAAACTTGTGGTTACCAAAGGGGAAGGGGGGGAGGATAACTTAGGAGTTTGGGATTAATAGATACACATGACTATATATAAAATGGATAAACAAGGCCCTACTGTATAGCACAGGGAACTGTATTTAATATCCTATAATAAACCATGATGGAAAAGAATATGAAAAATATATATATATATATTCAGATATATATATACACACAGTGATTCAGATATATATACATACATACATATATCTTCAGATATATGTGTGTATATATATATCTCAATCACTTTGCTATATATACTAGAAACTAGCACATTGTAAATAAACTATGTTTCAATAAAAAAAATTTTTTAAAACCAGTTCTAAGAGGGAAGTTTATAGTGACACACACTTACTCAAAAAATGGACAAATTCCTAGAAGCATACAATCTCCCAACATTGAATCAGAAAGAAATAGAATATGTGAACAAAGCAATTACCAGTAAGCAAATTCAATCAGTATTTGAAAACAAAACAAAACAAAACTACCAGCAAACAACAGTCCAGAACCAGATGGCTTCATGGGTGAATTCTGCCAAACATTCAGAGAAGAGTTGAAGAGCTGACGCCCATCCTTCTGAAACCATTCCAAAAAATCACAGAGGAAGGAATGCATCTGAACTCATGTTATGAGGCCAGCCTCACCCTGACGCCAAAACCAGACAAAGATATCACATAAATAAGAAAATTACAGGCTAATGTCACTGATGAACATGGATGCAAAAATCCTCAACAAAATACAAGCAAACTGATTTCAATAATACATTAAAAGGATCATACATCATCGTCAAGTGGGATTTATCCCAGAGACGCAAGGGTTTTTCAATATCCATAAATCAATCAATGTGATACCCCACACTAGTAAACTGAAGACTAAAAACCATTATGATCATCTCAACAGATGCAGGAAAAGCTTTTTACAAAATTCAACATCCACTTCTGATAAAAACTCTCCAGTACTGGGTATAGAATAAACATACTACAACCTAAAAAAGGCCATATATGATGAGCCCACAGCTAACATCGTACTCAGTGCTAACAAGCTGAATGCAGTTACTCTAAGATCAGAAAGAAGGCACGGATGCCCACTCTCACCAGTTTTATTGCACATAATATTATAATTCCTAGCCACAGCAGTCAGACAAATTGGAAAAGAGGTAAAACTTTCACTGTTTGTAGATGACATGATACTATACGTATAAAATCCTAAAGACACCACCAGAAGACTACTAGAGCTAATCAATGAATCTGGTAAAGTTGCAAGATACAAAATTAATGCCCAGAAATATGTTGCATTTCTATACACTAACAATGAAAGATCAGAAAGGGAAATTAAGGAAACAATCCTATGTATCATCACATCAAAAAGAATAAAATACCTAGCAATAAACCTACCTAAGCAGACAAAAGACCTGTATTCCAAAAGCTACAAGATGCTGATGAAAGAAAACAAAGATGACACAAACAAGGAATTCCTGGGTGGTCCAGTGGTTAGGACTCTGACTTTTCAGTGCCAAGGACCCAGGTTCAATTCCCGGTCAGGCAACTAAGATCCCACAAGCCGGGTGGCCAAAAAAAGAAAAGAAAAGAAAAGAAACAGATGGAAAGATATACCATGTTCTTGGATTAGAAGACTCAATATTATCAAAATAACTACTCCATGGCAATCTGCAGATTAAATGGAATCCCTATCAAATTACCAATGGCATTTTTTACAGAACTAGGACAAAAAGTTTTAAAATTTATATGGAAACACAAAAGACCCTAAATAGCCAAAGTAACACTGAGAAGGAAAAGCAGAGCTGGAGGAATCACGCTCCCTGACTTTGGGCTATACTACAAAGCCACTGTAATCAAAACAGTACAGTATACTAGCACAAAAACAGACACATAGATCAATGGAACAGGATAGAAAAACCAGAAATAAACCCACACACCTATGGTCAATTAATCTAAGACAAAGGCGGCAAGAATATACAATGGAGAAAAGACAGTCTGTTCACTAAGTGGTGCTGGGAAAACTGAACAAAGACATGTAAAAGAATAAAATTAAAACATTCTCTAACATCATATACAAAAATAAACCGAAAATGGATTAAAGACCTAAATGTAAACTGGATACTATAAAACTCCTAGAGGAAAATGTAGGCAAAACGCTCTTTGACTTAAATTGGAGCATTACCTTTTTGGATCCATCTCCTAGAGTAATCGAAATAAAACAAAAATAAACAAATGGGACCTAATTAAACTTAAAATCTTTTGCACAGCAAAGGGAACCATAAACAAAATGAAAAGATAACACACAGAATGGGAGAAAATATTTACAAACGATGCCGCCAACAAGGGATTAAGTTCCAAAATACACAAACAACTCATGTAATTCAATACTAAAAAAACAAAACAAAACAAAAAACAAAAAACACCCAAACAACAAAAAATGAGCAGAAGATCTAAATAGACATTTTTCCAAAGAAGACATACAGGTGGTCAAAGAGCACATGAGAAGGTGCTCAACACCACTAACTATTAGAGCAATGCAAATCAAAACTACATGCATACCAGTCAGAATGGCCACCATCAAAAACTCTACAAACAATAAACGCTGGAGAGGGTATGGATAATAGGCAACCCTCCTATAACGTTGGTGGGAATGTAAATTGGTGCAGCCACTATGGAGAACAGTAGGGAGGTTCCTTAAAACACTAAAAATAGAGCTACCATATGATTCTACAATCCCACTCCTGGGCATATATCTGGAGAAAACCATAATTCGAAAAGATATATGCACCCCAATGTTCACAGCAACACTATTTACAATAGCCAAGACATGGAAACAACCTAAATGTCCAGCAACAGAAGAATGGATAAAGAAGATGTGGTACATAAATACAATGGAATATTACTCAGCCATAAAAAAGAATTTTGCAGCAATATGGATGGACCTAGAAATAATCATGGTAAGTGAAGTCAGAGAGAGAAAGTCAAATATCATATGATATCACTTATATGTGGAATCTAAAATGATACAAATGAACTTATTTATAAAACAGAAACAAACTCACAGGCATAGAACAAACTTATGGTTAAAAGGGGAAAGGTGGTGGGCAAGGGATAAATGAGGAATTTGGGAGTAACATATACACACTGCTATATATAAAGTAGATAAACAACAAGGACCTACTATTGTATAGTACAAGGAACTATACTCAGTATTCTATAATAACCTATATGGGAGAAGAATCTGAAAAATTATATATATATACACATAATACATATACATGTACATATGTCTGCATATGTATATATTATATACATACATATGTATATAAATGCATGTATACATACATATATGTATATATGTGTATACATATATGTGCATGTATGGATAGATATAATTGAATCATTCTGCTGTACACCTGGAACTAACACAATATTGTAAATCAACTATACTTGAATTTAAAAAAATAAATTAAAAAAAATAGAACTCTCACCTTAAAAAGAGCTGGTTTTCCAAAAAAATGTGGAAAAAATTGAGAGAAATTAAGGAACAATTCCATTAACCATATCAAAAAAAATACTTAGGAATAAATCTAAGGAGGTAAAAGACCTGTACTTGGAAACCTGTAAGACACTGATGAAAGAAACTGAAGATGACACAAATGGAAAGATACACTGTGTTCAAAGACTAGAAGGATTTATAGTTAAAAATGACCATACTACCTGAGGCAATCTACAGATTCAAAGCAATCCTTATCAAAACACTGATGACATTTTTCACAGAACTGGAACAATTTTAAAATTTGTATGGAAACACAGAAGACCCTGAATAGTCAAAACACTCTTGAGAAAGAAGAACAGAGCTAGAAGAATCAAACTCCCTGAGTTCAAACTATACTACAAAGCTACAGTAATCAAAACAGTATGGTACTGCACTAAAACAGACACACAGATCAGTGGAACAGAATAGAGAGCCCAGAAATAAACCTACATACTTATGGGCAATTAATCTATTACAAAGGAGGCAAGAATACACAGTGGAGAAAAGAGAGTCTCTTCAATAAGCAGTGTTTGGAAAATTGGACAGCTACATGTATAAGAATGAAATTAGAACACTCAAACACCATTTAGAAAAATAAACTCAAATGGATTAAAGACCTAAATATAAGATTGGAAACCATAAAAGTCCTAGAGAAAAAGTAGGCAGAACACTCTTTGATATAAACTAGCAATATTTTTTTCAATCTATTTCCTTAGGCAAAGGAAACAAAAGCAAAAATAAATTTAAAAGCTTTGCACAGCAAAGGAAACTACTGACAAAAAGACAATCTACTGAATGGAAGAAGATATTTGCAAGTATTATAACCAATAAGGGTTTACTATCCAAAATACATGAAGATCTCATACAGCACAATATCAAAAAAAACCCAACAAAACTGAAATAAACCAATTAAAAAATGGGCAGAGGAGTTGAATAGACATTTTTCCAAAGAAGACATACAGATGACCAACAGGCACATGAAAAGATGCTCAACGTTGCTAATTAGAGAAATGCAAATCAGAACCACAATGAGATATCACCTCACACCTGTCAGAACGGCCAGCATCAAAAAGAACACATAGTACAGTGGTTAAGAATCTGGCTGCCAATGCAGGGGACACAGGTTCGAGCCCTGGTTGGGGAAGATCCCACATGCCAAGGTGCAACTAAGCCCATGCGCCACAACTACTGAGCCTGTACTCTGGAGCCTGTGAGCTACAACTACTGAAGCCCGTGCACCACAAGAGAAGCCACCGCAATAAGAAGCCCGCACACTGCAATGAACACTAGCCCCCTCGCAAAGCAACGAAGACCCAATGAAGCCAATAAATAAAAAACAAGTAAATAAATTTAAAAAAAACACACAAACAACAAATGCTGGAGAGAATGTGGAGAAAAGAGAACCTTTGTGCATTGTTGGTGGGAATGTAAATTGGTGCAGCCACTATGGAAAACAGTGTGAGGGTTCTTCAAAAAACAAAAAAAAAGAAATAGAACTACCATACAGTCCAGCAAATTCCACTCCTGGGCATATATCCAGAAAAAAATGAAAAAACTAATTCGAAAAGATACATGCACCCCAATGTTCACTGCAACATTTCTTAACTAGCCAAGATATGAAAGCAACCTAAATGTCCATCAACAGACAAACAGATAAAGAAGATGTGGTACATACACATGCAGTGGATATCAGCCATAGAAAAAGAATGAAATTTTGCCACTTGCAGCATCATAGACGGACCTGGAGGGTATTATGCTTTGTGAAATAATTCAGACAGAGAAAGACAAATACCATGCTGTCATCTGTATGTGAAATCTAAAAGAAGAAAAGCATAAAGATAAGAAAATAGAACAAACTTGTGGTTGTTACCAATGGGGAGAGGGAAGGGGGCAACACAGGGATTTTACATTGTCACAGTTAATCCTCTCTCTCTTCTGTAACGAAGGCTGTGCCGCGGCACTCCCACTGTGTGGGAGGGCCTTCCCCTCACACCATGCGAGCTCGGCCCCATGGGTGCCCCCACCAAAAAAGGTCTCTCGGTACAGTTTTGTTTTTGTTTTTTAATTAGCAATGGATTTCTTTTTTAAAATATTTATTTGGCTGCACCGGGTCTCAGTTGCAGCACGTGGGATCTTCATTGTGGCGCTTGGGGTCTAGTTCCCCAATCTGGGATTGAACCCGGGCCTCCTGCACTAGAGTCTTAACCACTGGACCACCAGGGAAGTCCCAGTACTGTTTTAATATGCCTCAGGGTGAGGTGTGTCCACCTTTCAGAGCTGGGTCCTGTGACTTCCCTCCATGGGACTGACCACCGCCTCTGTCCTCCTTTCACTGGGTCTTTTTTTTTAATTGGAGTATAGCTGTTTTACAATACTGTGTTAGTTTCTGCTGTGCAGCAAAGTGTATCAGCTATATGTATACACATATCCCCTTTTTTGGATTTCCTTCCCATTTAGGTCAGCACAGTGAGTAGAGCTCCCTGTGCTATACAGTAGCTTCTCATTAGTTATCTGTTTTATACATATTGTCAACAGTATATATATGTTAATCTCCTAATCTCCCAATTCATCCCCCCCCCCCCCACTGCCCCGTGTCCATACATTTGCTCTCTGCGTCTATAAATAAGACTGTCTACCAATTCATCAGGTCTTTTTCTTGGTTTGCAGGAGCTCTTGATGAAACGGGCCCTTTGTCACATAGGTTGCATGTATTTTCTCCCAGCTTGTCCTTGTATTTTTTTTCTCAATTTTGCCAAAAAGAAATGGCATATAATTATGTAATTAAATTTATCAACCTCCTCTTTTATGACTTTGGGGGTCTGTGAGCTACTAAATAGGCCTTCTCTCAAGAGTATAAATATAACTGACCGCATTTTTATGTGTTTTTGTGGTTCTATTTTTCAGATTTAAGTCTGAGTCATCTGGAACTTATTTTCCTACAAGACTGAGATCCAGCTGTATCTTCTCCAGCTGGTTGCTCAGTCCCAATGCTGTTCATCAAATGGTGTCTCTCCCCTAAAGATACAGAAAGCCACCTTATATTCCAAATTTCCATCTTAAAGCCTACCTTATCCACCTCAAGTGATCCTTTCTGGGCCTTTCAGGTTTGACGTGCAGTCCAAAAGTTTCCCCATGCATCTTTAAGAGTTCTGTTTGTAGCTGTAAATACCAGTTCTGAGTCTGAGCTGACACCACACACGTCAGGCCGCTCTTCTGCTCTTCCGATCTTGCGGGGCAGTAACGTCTGAGCAGCCAACCAGGGCCTCCCCTCCCCTCTCCCCGCCGCCTTAGAAGAGGCTCCGGGGTGCCAGAAACTCAGGAGGTGGGGAGGCGATGCTTAGTCAGGGCACAGGGCGGGTCTCCCGGCAGCACCGGGCAGGGCAGGGCACAGCTTCAGCAGCCACCCACCTGCAGCCCTGCCCCGTGCCCATCCTGGAAATCATCCTTCCTGCAGGGGGTGGAGCCATCCGGCCTCCCCGTGCTCCCCGAGGGGCACTCTCACTAGCCTTCAAATGCATGAAAAATGACGCAGGAGTGGCTCCTGTTCCCAGGCCCAGGAAGCTGAAAGGCTCCCAGGCAGGACCACACGACACTGGGTTCCTGGCAATCACCTGCCCAGCCGTGCCCTTCTCCCTCTGTGCGGGGGTCTTTCCTGGGGAGACAGAGGCGGCCGTCCCCAGGAAGGTGCAAGGGCAAGTCAACCACAGCGCAGCTCTAGCCAGACAACTCCTGCTCTGAGCTGAAGCCCAGACCTCTCCCGAGGCCACACTTCCACCGCACGCTCTCAGGGCCGGAAAATCCAGCAGGCCCAGCCCCGAACTCATCTCCTTCCAAAGAACCTGCTCCCCACTCTGCTGCTAACATACATCAACATTCCAAGCCAGATGCGTGGCAGACACACCAACAGGAGGTCCTGAGTAACAGTCACTCTGCTGCCTGGAGGTCCTCGTGGTCCACGGGCCTCAGCCTGGCCTGGGAGGCAGCTACCCGCCTGGAGAGAGTGGTGTGTTGCTCCGCGATGCCAGGTAGTGCATCAAGGGTGTCCCATGAGGCCAGAGAAAGAAGAACGGGACAAAACCCACCCTTTGTGGCCCTGGGAATAGTGGGGAGAAAGAGGAAAAGGCGGAGACGAGGCACCACTAGTGTCCCGAGGGCATCACACGGAGGAGGGAGCCAGGGGGCTGGGCCCCACTCCGGGCGCTAAGGCTCGAAGTCAGGCTTCTCTGGACGTTCCCTGCACATCCCCACAGTGTGGACGTGGACACTGCGAGCCCCTCCCTCCACTGAATCCTGCCACTTTCACTTCTTTAAATATCGTTCACATTGGTCCTGGTCTCACCTCTTCCACGACTCCAGCTGCCTGTGTCCAGTATGGCTTCCTCGACCGAAAAACATCCTCAAGGACAAATATCAACCTTGCAACACTGCTAAGCACAGACCCAGACCCAGACCCAGAACCAGACCCAGACCCAGACCCAGACCCAGACCCAGGCCCGCGCCCGCGCTCGCGCTCCCCGCCACACGCGCGCCCACAGACACACACACACGCCTGGGCTCCTCCCTCTTCCCTTCCTCCGGATCACCCGTCCCTTTCCCGAGGCTGTGGCGGTGAGGGGGCCCACCTTCTCCAGCCTGCCTATGAGCCCTCGGGATGGTGACACCGCGCACGGTAGCGGGGAAGGCAGGGGACGGTCATACGTGTGCCGGGGACCCCAGCCACGCTCTGCCCTTCCTCGCAGGTGACCGCTCTCCCGAGCAACCCGGGAAGGACGCCAGTTCTCCAGCGAGCGCGAGCTCGATGCCGGTCCGGCCTCACGCCCCCCCCACCCCACGCACACTTAACTCTTCGTGTCCAATCACGCCCCGCCTCGTCTGCCCCCCCGATGACCGCCACCACCCCTCCTGTGGACCACGGGTCCCGAGCGTGTGCTTCCGAGGGTCCGTGCCCGGCGGCAGCCTGACCAGCACAGGCGCCCGAGAAACGGCCGCGAACCCCCACGTCAGACCCCGCACAGGCCTCCCGCGCGAAGTCCTGTGACAATTAACCGAGGCTCCTTGGGCTGGGCCCGCGTGGACCCCACTCAGCCACGTACCTGGCAAAGCGCAGGTGCTCGAGACAACTGGGGCGTCTGGAAGACCGAAAGGTGAGCAGGGGACGCGCGTCCCCGGGGAGGGAGGCGCCGGGCCCCCCGGGAGGGAGCCGCCCCCGCCCGCGCCCCGCGCCCCCCGCGCGCCCGCTCACCTGTAGGCCCAGGGCGACACGCTGCGCAGGTTGGTGGGCGGCCGGAAGCGGCGGTCGGCGGGCCTGCCCCCGGCCGGGCAGCTGGCGTTGCGCGCCTGCTCGCGCGGGCCCAGCTGCAGCGTGTGGTGGAAGGCGCCGAGCACGCCGGCCGCCAGCCGCCCGTACAGCTGCTCCAGGAGCTCCTCGGGCCGGTCCGCGCAGCCCCGCGCCCGCGCCGGCCGCCGGCCCGCCCTCGGGGCGCCCCCCGCCCGGCCCGGCGACAGCGCCAGCAGGACGCCGGCCGCCAGCGCCCAGACCTGCGGGACAGGCCGCGCTCAGCGCCGCGCGGAGGAGGCGCCCGCGCCCCGCCCCGCCCCGCGCCCCCAGCCCCGGTCCCGCGCCCCGCGCCCCCAGCCCCGGTCCCGCGCCCCCGGGGCCCCGCCCCCGCCCGGAGGATGGGTGCGGACCACGCCGGCCCCCGCGCGCCCTCCCCGCCCGCGCGCCGCCCGCGGGGACCCCGGGGCCCTGCCCCGCGCCGGCCCGCGCGCCCCCCGCCGCCGCCGCCCCGCGCCGGGGTCCGCCCGGGGCGCGGGTGCGCGGTGCGCGTGTGCGTGTGCCGGCCGGGCTGCTGCGCCGCGGGCTGCGAGTGCCTCTGACGGCGCCCGGGCCCCTGGGCGGCCCCCGCGTGTCCGGGGCGCGCGGGCCCCACGAGGCCGCCCGGGCCCGGGTCGGACGGCGGCGGCGCCCGGGGACTCACCGGCGGCCCCAGCATCGCCCCAAAGTGGCTCCGGTGGTCGCGGAGGCGCGGACACGTCCCGAGCGGAGCCGCGCGGCGCCGAGCGGAAGGAGGCGCCTCGGCTGGAAGGGAAGTCGGTGGGTCCGGCCGCCGGGAAGAGCCTCCCGGACGAAGGCGCCGCGGGAGCGGGACGGCACCTGGAGAGGCGCGCGGGGCCTGAAAGCAGCCTCTTCACCACGACTTCCTCCGAGGGACTGGAGGTGGAAAGGGTTCTGAGAAGGGTGGGGAGGCCGCTTCTCCTTCCCGCAAACGCCAGGGAACGGCCCTTCTCTGCCCCCTCAGCAACTCCGAAATCCAAACACCAAACATTCTACCCAACCTGGTCTTTGACGGCTGGAACCGGGCATCCTTGGCGCTACGGTGTCGGGGATTCTTCGTGGCGACGGGACTATACACGCGAGCAGCGTGTAAAATAAGCCCAATACTTTGTAAATAAAGTCTACTTACAGAAGGAATTCTATTTCAAGAACAGAAGCAAACGTGCTGGTTCGTTCATTCTGTAAATTAACGCTTAATGCTTTTTAGGTGGCAGGCTTGTGAAAACCCAGCAGTCGTACTTCACCAATAAAAACAAAAGATCGGTAACAGCTGAAAGGTTTTTGAAGGGATAGAAAATACACAATTTATGTTCCCTAAATGGTTTCCAGCTTTGGTATTTGACTGCCTTGTAAATCACTGGTTAAACTACATTTCAGTTATGCTGTGTAGAAAAACACTTTTGTAAGCCTTGAACATTCTATAACTGAAGAGTTTCGGAACTGTCCTATTTACTGCTAAGAATCCCACAGAAATCTCCAATTAAAGCGTTTTAAGCAATTTACAGCTTGGTGAGTAAACGTTTGTTTTTAGGTTACAGAACTTTTTCTGGTTAGTCGATAAATTGTGTTCTTTTTGGTAGAATGGGAATAAACATATCAGTGCACAAACACACTTTTTTTTCTTATTTGGTAGAAGTGTGGGACTCCTCTAGGAGAGACGGCAGTTTCATCCTTTGAAAGGTAAGGCGATATAGCACCAGGCTGCTCGTTCTGCATATTGTTCAACACAATGCCTTCCCCTGTCTCATACCACGGCAATTTCTCTCTCTTCCCTTGTTACTTGGAAAGGAAAATATTTACTTTCCAACAGTTTTCATTTTGTGAAAGATCATCAACTGCTGAAAATGCCCACCCACGTGATAGAACATAACATTCGTCTTTGTGGTACGAAGCAGAGGTGAGAAACTATCTTCTCAACAGGTGCAAAATGCTGTCCCTAATCAACTGCCCTCAAACCTGAACACACTGATGAACATGTAAAATAAGCATGTTAATAGTTAAATCCAACATTAAGACAAGTGAGAAAAAGACAACAAAATACTCAGAAGCAGCCTCAGCATGTCCCCTTGGAAGCTCACGCCTCTCCAGGGCTCTCCGCTGAAGGCGTGATCGCCCCAACCTCACCCTCAGCCCCCAGCGCCAGGCGGCTGCAGCTCCCTGGCAGGGGCCAGGCGGGTGGGAAAGTCTTCTGGGCCGGGGCAGGGGTGACTGCTTCCACTTACCTTCCCAGGTTGCTGACGGATCCCGGCCTCCTCCCCTCCTGTAAGGGTCAGGTCTTGCCGCCGCAAGTTCTGCTCATCTGCCGTCTTCTCGGTCAGCACCTGGGGCTCCCAGCACCCCTGCACGTTATTCCCGCACCTGTAACGCCTGCGGAGGAGTCACCCCGCACCTGGCCTCTTACTGGCTACCTCAGCCCCACCTGCCTTTTACCCCCCCATCACCTTTCAACTCTGGAAGCACGAGCTCACTGCCCCGCCATGGGATCAGAACCGATAACTGCTCCCCATCCGCCCCAGCACCTTCTCTCCGCATCTGTCCTGCAGCCTCCAACCTCGCTTTCCGATCCTGCCCCTTTACCAGCCACCCGACGCGAGTCCTAGTTTCCGTCCCCGTCTGGGATAGAGTTCGTGGTTCGACACTATTACCACGTCCCTGTAGACCCCCCTGGTCCCTCGTTCCTCTTTAGCACTGCCACGTCCGCCTGGAATAACCCCAAGCCTGCTCAGTTCACACCCCGGGGCGGACCGCACACGCGGAGCCCCATCCGCACACGTGTCCACCACACTCTCTGAGTCACGTTCTCTTTCTCCAGGATGGCGGATTCCCGTTTCCTTCCTCAGGTTTCTACTCCCCATTTCTCACCCGTGCTCCCCACGCATTCCCTCTGGCCTCGCTGCCCCCAGCCCTCCTGTGACGGACGGCCCGTGACTGACCTGCTGCCCCCGGGCCTGACAGAAGCAGCACCGCCGTCAGGCGCTCAGCTCCGCGGCTGCACTGGCTGCCTCAGCCTCCCTCCTCTGGTCCTCACGGCCCCCACCCCCACCCATCCCCACCCCCACCTGCCAGGGAACCTCCTGCGCTCCACCTCCTCACTGTGTGCTGAGTCTGGCCGACACCCCCACCTCTCGGCCAGGCCGCAGCCAATAGGTCCGAGCCCCCTGCACCCACCTGCCTGCCTCAGGCCTCAGTCAACCCGTCGCCGTGGCAGCCAGCTGGCCGCTGTTCTAGAGGTGAAACCAAAGCACAGCACTCGCCCTCCTTGAGCAAAACCTTCCAAGGGCGTCTCTGCTGTTCCTATAACAGAATGAGACCCAAACTCTGCCTGTGGGCTCTACATGACGTGCCCCTGCCTTCCTGGCGGACCCCACCCCCTTTTGCGTTCCTGCCCACACAGACGCCCCCAACACACTCAGAGCTCTGGTCCGTGTGTCTGCACCTGCGACTCCTTCTGCCCAGGGCACCGCTGCCCTCAGGCATCTTCCTGGTGTTGATACACGTGCTCTCCTGGAGGGGCTCCCCCCGCTGCACGCACTCCCTGTGGCATTCCTCCACTTCATTTTCTTAACTGCCCTTAATAACACCTAAAAACCCATTAAAAACACACCCACTGTCTGTCTCCCCAGGATTCAAGCTGAGGGCAGGGCCTCGCTGTCATGACCGTACCCCCAGAATCTCACACACACTAGACGTTTAGTGTCATTGGTGAACGCCTGCCCCATCAGAGCATAACCTTCCCTGGGAGCAGGGCATGCGCTCTAATTCTGGTGCTTCCTCTCCGGCACCTAATGGCTGTGTGCACTGCAGAAACAACGCACACGGAGGTGGAGGGAACATCCTCTCTCGTGAAGTCTTACAGACGAGCCACGTCTCCCCTGACTGCCCATCTCTGCAGGTCCTCTGGACAGTGCCCGCCAGCCCGACACACTGCTAAGAAGGGCGCAGGCCGTCCTGGCCTCGACCCCACACCCTGCGTCTCAACAGGAAGCATCCTCGAGGCTGCCGGTCACTCGGGGCTGAAGGGACTCCAGGGAAGAGCAAGGGGCCGTGGCCTGAGTTCTCCCTCACTACCCGTTACCGCCTCCAAAACACAGCTGCTCTACTAGTGTCACAGTCCCCACCAAGCAGACCTTCCAAGACTCAGTGTCCAAACTCCAAGCAATGTAGCTTCAACAGAGGCTCGTCAAGGGTACGGCCAAGCAAGCTGCAAACCGTGAAATCAATGCAGTGTTTTGGGGGCTTCCCTGCTGGTCCAGTGGTAAACAATCTGCCACGGGGCAGCTGAGCCTAAGTGCCACAACTAGAGAAGAGAAAAACCACACGCCACAGCTAGAGAGAAGCCCGTGCGCCACCGCGAAGATCCTGCGTGCCGCAGCTAAGGCCCCAGGCAGCCAAAATATAAGATCAATATTTAAATGCTGATATGTTAAATATATATATAATGCTTTCATTATTCATACTTTGTTTTAATGAAATTATAGAAAATAGCAGCACACTGTCATAATAAGTAACAATACTTACACCTGTGTGGAGGTACAAAGTAGTGCTACAAGATTTATTTCTTCCTGTGGGTCAGTGTTTTCAAAAGGGCAAGTCGATGGCCTAAAGTACTATTTTCATATGTTTTTATTCCATTGAAAGCAAAACAAAACCTAAATCCATGCTCATAGAACAGAATACACGTATTTAAAGTTTTGACAGTGTGCACAATTGAAGTTTGGATATTTAATCCAAAGTTTAACATATTATAAGGCAATTTCTTTCCTTTAATAAATAATATATTAAAATATATACTATTCTGGAAGCAAATCATCTCCTAACTCTTCATCAGCAAAATCATCCTCGTCGACTCTCTTTTTGGCCGCAGTCTTGGGTCTTTCTATTTGAGGGCCAAGTGGGTCCACGTAGGAGGCATCTAGGTTTCAGAACAGACGGTCACAGCAGAGGAACAGGGAAAAACAGCAGACGTGAAACCATGAGTCTCAGCATCAAAACTGAGCACCCCAGAATGCAGGAAGCACTCTCCCGGGTCATGTGACACTTCTGCCTGTGCTGGAAGACTCTCACTAACGCCCAGGCAGACACGTGTCCCCGCCCCCACGTCCTGCCCAGACCTGCGGCCCGCACTTGCCTAGCTCCTTGTTGCTGCTGCTCTCATAAGCCTCGTCCGTCCCAGGCAGGGCCCGGAGCTGGGCGCTGAGTCGCTCACCTTTGCTCCCGGCGCTGCAGCTATGGCCGCTGTCTGGAAACACTGAAACAAAAGCACACGTGTTCAACACTGCATCATGTGTCTTAAAGTCTACTTCTCTGTCCAGAAACAGGAAGGCTGTTTCATTTGACACCAATTTCTGAGGGATGTAATTCTTGTTTTCTGAAATTTAAAAGAAATCTCTTGTTGGGAACCTGTAACATAGTCACAGCATCACTTGAGCGTAGTCTTTACAGAGGTCCTTCCCACCGGGTGCTCGGAAACACAGCAGACACCCCGTAGCTAGAAGGCGCGGCGGTGGGAAGGGGCCACTGGCCTCGGCAGGTGAGGAGAAGGAGAGACCAGAAGTCTGGCCAGGGACACACCCCACCAACTCTCTTCACAAGTCTGGGGAACGTGTACAGAGGGGTCAGATCTGCACTGCAGAGGAGGACAGAGTTTGGCCCAATACAAGGAAAAACCTTAAAAGAATTATAGAGTCCAAATATGGAATGGAAATAGTGCATAAGAGAAGTTCACACCCAAACAGAATAAAAATTAGACTAAAAACACAGTAAACCATTAAATGTCACACATAATAAACAACTAACAATCTCAACATGAGCCCAGTACCAAGGGTCAGTCAGCAAACCTGCTGTCCCTCGACAGACCGGGCTGCAGGAGAGGCCACCCGCCGGCTCCCAGCCTGGGGAACACGCCGCCCCCCCACCCCTCACGCCCGCAGACAGGAGGGGCGGCCATCTGGACCCTGAACCTGGGAGTTCAGCTCCACCTGTGCACGTGGACTTGATTCGATTGTTTTTCTCGATGTTTTAGCACCGAGCTGTTAAAACATGAAGCCAAAATTCTGCTTTTAAGAATAATGCATTTTTATTTCAAGTACTTAAAGAAGGGCCAGAGGTCTCCAGGCTGAGACATGGTCGCTGGGTCTCCCGGGCACAGGTGGAAGTGGTGGGCCCTGGCGCCCTCCAGCAGGCAGGCTGTGCGGGGAGCCCCCCAGGGGCGCGTGGTTGTGGGGAGGGGACGCTGAGGGCAGGCGCGTCCACGGGGCCCAGGGTGCTCTGGGGACCACAAGGTGAAGCAAGGAGGAGGCCCGGTGGGCTCAGACCCCAGAGCCAGGTGGGCCTGGCCCCCGGCCTGTGAGAGCTGGAGGGGGGCCGACGGCCTGACTCTGGGCACCGTGTGGGGCCCCGGGAGGAAGTGAGGTGTCGGCGACGGTGGGAAACCAGGAAGCAAAAGGCAAGCGTCAGAGAGAGAAGCCAGGCCCACGACCCTGGCCCGTAGGGAAGCCTGGCTGTCGTGCACCAGGACTGCTGAAACGGGCTGGATGAGAGAAAGGAACATTGACTGAAATGGCAGCAGGCGGCCGGGAGGCCCCTCCCCCCATGTCCCCCCCCCCCCCCCGCGGGCCTGGAGGTGGGCCTGGGGACACCCTCTGGGGTGGACGCCGCCCTGGTCCCCAGCTCAGCACCAGCAGCGCTCGGGGCACCTCCTAGGAGGACCAGAGTTCCAAGGTAGGCTTCCAAGGTGAGGACCTTCGCAAGCCCATGGTGACCAGGGAAGGCCCTGCGGACCGAAGGCAGGGCTGGTGGTGGGTGTGGGGGGCCCGTGGTTACTCTGAACTCAGGATTTTTAGCGGGAATGTGGGGTCCTCGGCGGAGGGTGGGTCTGGTCCTAGAATTGAGTGAATGATTGGCACTTCCCGGGCGGCTGCTCCTTGCAGGGACACTGAGTTCAGAAGAGCGCCCAGCTTCCTAGGAGGGCGGGCGGGACCCTCCCCCAGCTGCTTCCGCAGGACGCACAGGGCCTGCGTGACGTTTTGGCCTCCGAGCCGCTTCAGGGACATGCGGGCCCAGGCCCCTGCCCTACAATCCGAATCCCGAAGAGCCTAAGGCCCAGCTTCCAGGCGGCACTACAATTTCGCGTCAAGAATGAAACCGGATGCGACCTGACGCTCATCTGGGTCATCACTTACCCTCCGTGTGAATGCTCCTGCGGTTCACTGAAGTCCTGAGACGCCTTTGATCCTGAGGGGTCCCCGTGGGTGTCACAGGGTATGTGACGAGCACACAACACATACTTTTCTAAACTCCAAAAAGTGCTGGAATCCACCCCCTGCGGGCCCGCGGCACAAGGGGCTGCCTGCCGCCCGCGTGGCTGTCTCCGGCTGAGGGAGAGCTGCTGGGACAGGGCTGCAGACCAGGACCCGGCTGCCTCCAGCAGCGTGGGGCGGGGCAGAAGTGGGGAGGTGCGGGCAGCCCCGGCACACGCGGGGCCCAGGCTCAGGGCCGCTCCTCCAACGCCTCATGCTCCGGGTGACGCCCCTGGCACCAGGGACACAGGCCAGGCCAGGAGCAGTGGGACTGAGCCTCGGAGAACCCAGAGGTCCCGTGGGCTGCGGGCACCTGGAGAGCAGAACCGCACCCTCGAGGACCGTCTTGTCCAGCCGCGTCCCCACCCCCACCAGGCAGCGCCCTCCGCAGACCAGGGCTCAGTGTCTTTCCAAGTCGACCCTGGTTTTCTCACGGGCAGGGGCCCCGTCTCGTTCATCCCACTTCCCTGGTACCCAGCGTGCATCCAATAAATGAAGGAATGAAAGAAAGGCCTCCTGACCGAGGGCCACATCTGTCTGTTGTGACTCCTGGACCACACGCAGACAACACAGGATGAAGTCGGGCCCTGCACACACGACGGTGCTAAGTGTGGACGTGATACGGATCCCAATTCAGCATTTGTTTTTCTGATCAGTTTCTTTAAAACCACCCAATTTCCCCTAAATACTACTTCTACTACTCCCTGAAGTAGAGAAAGAAGGTAGATTTTGTTGATGGGGAAAAAGCTGAGGAAAATGTAACAAACCTTCTTACTAAGCAACCACATGACAAGCAGTCACAGAATCGCCCAAAGCAACCGCATCTGCGTGGCTGGACCAGGGCCACGCTGCCCAGTGCCCAGGCCAGAACCACTTCTACACCCAACGTGTAAAGGTCTGTCACGTTCTGTCAGACCAACCCCCTCCCGTGGGGCCTCCTTACAACGTAAACCTAACAAACGTGACACAGCAGTATCCACTGGTACGGACACCCCTGAGAGTCCACCCGACGTGACCTGTGCTCACCTGTTAGCAGGAACAGGTCCGGTCACTGAAGAACCAACACCCACTAACACCTATAAACACTCAATCACACAGCAGGCCGGTGCTCGCACAGTAACTAGAGTGACTGAGGCTTTACTGTGTATAAAACAAACAAATAGGACGCTTCTGGATTGCTTCAAGGTGCTTCTGGAAGCCCGTGTACCGGAACTCTGTCAGCCCAGCACCTCCAGGGCTCGGGGACACTCACCACTGCCAGCGCTCCCGTCTCTCCTGCCGCGGGGACCACCGCTGCCGTCCCGGCCAGACTTGACACGCTAGAGCAAGAAGACGACAGTGAACAAGGACACACCGGACAGCCACTTCACTCTCATGAAAATAGGACCAAATGATATTCCTTCAAGGTCAACTACAACCAAGCACTGAATTTTAAAGGGCATTTAAAATACACACGAAAAAAAAATAAAATAAAATACACATGAAACGAGCCTTACTGTCCTAGCTCCTGAGGCAGGGCTCACAGTGGCCCCTGAGTCGGCCCCACAGGTGGAAGGCCCGGGCTGTCTTGTAAGTAAAGGGGGAGACGCTGAGAAGGGCCAGTCCCACCAAACACGCGAAGCAGGGTCGCCCTTGCTTCTGCAGACAACTTCAACACCAAGTATTTCCCAGATGTGAGAGCTCAGGTCTTAAAGCAGCAGCTGAAGGGGTGGAGGTGCTTGTGTTGTAGCCCCACGTGACAGGACTGGACCTTCACTAGCTCAGGGGTTTTGAAATTCAACTGCCACAATAAAGGCACTATTAAATCTCACCAAATACCTGAGATCTGCCCAATGGCCTACTTTCTTAGATACAAACTCACCCTTAAAACATAAGAATTATCTCCGAACTGTGAATTCTCAGGTTTCTTTTTATATTTTATGGTGATTCTGTGTTTTGCCTAAGTTAGAATTTTTGTATAAACACTGAATCTGCCTCTAGCACTGTATGTATATATAATGGTTTTTGTATGCATAATGGTTCGTTTAGAGATGAGGGTGGTCAGGGAACAAAAACAGATGGCTTTTGACAACTGTTTACAATTGAATTAAAATTTCTTAACATAGCTTGATATCTTATTCTCATGTTCAATAACATACACATAATTTCATATTTAATTCAAAGGACACCATTTATTCCCTCAGCCCTGACAACTCCCCAGGTGTTTATAAATTATCAGGTCATGGATGGGGCTACTGACATTGTAGTGTGCAAGAAAGAAAAAACAATTTTTTTCAATGATTTAAGATTCATTTCTGTAAAATGAAATACTCTTCAAAAACTTGGGACTTTCAAATATATGTAAACATTCTTGAGTTTTTTCTATTAAAAAGAAACCTCTCCTGGAACCCCATCTCTTCCTCTGCCTTCACAAATGAAAGAAAATGATGTTAAGAAAATAAAAATTTTAATATCTTTAATCAGATTTTATTTCAAAACTTGGTTTTCATCTATCCATAGATTAGTAATTGCCAGCATGTCTGTAACACCTAGACAACGATAAAATAACCCATAAAGACATCCTGCTTAAGAAACCGCACGCTCAGGACAGGACAGTTTAGGAAAGCGAGCACGCTGCACGATTACCACGCCTTTCCCCGTCACCCTGCTCCTTGCTCTCATCTAGGACTTCCCAGTGCTCTGGCTCTCACCCATCTTTGCCTCATTCACCCCTTCAAATCCTCACTTTTCTCCAGCCTGGAAGCCTCCTGCCACGACGAGCACATCTGCACTAGGACCCCCAGGTCCCCGAGCGGCCTGCTTCACCCCCGGGAGAACCAGAGCCGGCTGCCTCAGCTGAGCCCCGTGGACGGGCGCCTGCCACGGGCTCAGACTCTGTGCTCCTCGCCCCGGGACCACGTGCCCATCCCCGGTGCAGCCTCCTCCCCGTGGGCTCATCCCCCAGCGCTGATGGCCACTCCAGCCAGCCCCCTCACTCCCCGGGGCCCCGCGACGCCACTCACTCGCCTATGGGTGAGGTCAGAGTTCTTATCCTCTTCCACCCATGTGCCGCTGGAAATCAATAAACCCCACTGTGACCAATCTGTGTCCCCATCACTACGGCAGCCGGAGCAGTGAGTCCGCGTGGAGGTTACAGAGACAGCAAGGTCACAAGTCAGATGAGAACACAGGCTTGATGAGGCTCTACGTTCAGAGAAACGTGGCCTGTGGAGACTTGGCCAAGCCTTCGTCTCAGACCACCCACACCCAGAGGCCGGGTGGCGGGGCCTTCAGCCACCGCCTGCTTCCCTCCTCAGGGGATGGAAAGGGGAAGCCCTCAGGGGGTCAGGCCCCGCCATCCTCCCCCATGGGGCCCGAGGAACTAAAGGGGCAGAGAGGGGGTGACAGGGCAGGGCTCCATCAGGCAGGGTGGAAAGTACGGAGTGCCCACGACATTCACACCACGGCCATCGTGGGTCTGGGGGAGGGACGCTTCAGCTCTGTGACCGGAGGGAGTCAGGGTGAGGTCCAGTTTGGGAGAACCTTCTCGAGAAAGAGAACACGAAACTCTGAAAATAAAGTAGGTACAACAACAAGACGTTACTGAGAGGGGCTGGGGTAAACGGGAGCAGCCCCAGCCCCTCCACGGACGCAGCGGGGCCTGGGGGGTGGGGCGGTGGACCACAGGCCCACACCTCCCACAAAGGTGCATTTCAGCGACTGTAACACATGTCACATTTTGTTCTCAGCAGGTGGTACGCGTCCATGCCCAGCAGGAGACAGTGCCACCTTCTCAGAGTTTCAACACCTCGTAAAGTTCCCGGAATCCAGACTCACTTGCAGGGTGTGAGGTATGGAGGCAGGACTGACAGGACGATTCTCATCACAGCAACACGGACATGTGAAGGAAACAGCCTCAGACAGGGGCAGACACAACAGAGGTCGGCCCTTGCTGACACGGGAAGCTGCCTCGGTTATTTTGCTAAGTGAGGGGAAAACTCAGGGTACGAGACAGTATTTTTGTAAAATTCCACTTTTCTTTAAAAAAAGAGTTTAAAAAACTTAAAAAATTTATTGATATTTGTTCGTATATATTTGTAAAAGTGCCTGGGATGGTAAACAGCAAATGCTGACAGCAACCTCAAAGTGGTGGATGAATGATTTTCACTTTTTTCTTTATACATTTTTATTTGAATTGAAATGTTACTTACAAAAGTAACCTACCTGAATTTTTAGAATAACATTTGTTTTTTCGATAATATGAAAAAAAAAAAGATGCCATTCCCGCTTTGGGGGAGAAAATGAAAGAAGAAGGTACACAGAGGAGCAAAGCAGATATAAATAAAATGATGGGACAATTAAACAGGTAAGTGTTGGAAGAGTGTCTCCTCCCCACCGTGGACGCACGACACTGCTCTCCCTCAGGGGGACAGGCAGAGCCTCCTGGACCCATGCCCCCGCCCCCGCCGCCGTCACCTGCCCCCAGAGAGTGGTCACAGGACCCGAGGGTGAAGGCTGAAAACTCTCACAGCGATTTGACGTTTCTGACATTCAAGTATGTGATCATTTTCTAGCAACGCTGGTGACAGACTGGGACAAACCTAACTTCATTGTGGACAGTTCTCAAAGGTCAATGGAGAACACTGTTCTCATCTTACAGCTGATGAGAACCAGGTCCAGAGCAGACAGGTCAAGAAGGAGAAAAGCCCAGGGTTCCAACCCCCATTCTGGGCTTTTATCCCATAAAAATTAGATTTTTGTCTTAGAACAAGGATCAGCTGTTACCTAGTTAAGGATCCTTAAGAAGATTGGCTGTGACTTCAAGAGAAAACACTTTTTTGGAGCTTCAACTCCAAAGAACCCACGAACGTGGCCGAACCTTCCTGCCCTCAGAGCTCTGCTCACATCTTCCTGTCTCCACGCCAGGCCCCGAGGTCCAGCCACACTTCCCCTGGGAACCACTCGGACCCCCGGTCATGGGCTGAACCCCTTCCAGTACACAGGCTGCATGTCTCTGTGCCGGGCGACAAGCAACCTGCCTTCGTTTCATTCTCCCACCACGTGAGGAGCACCAGGAGCACCCTGTCCACGCCGAGTGCCTCCCAAACAGGTGACCTGAGGGCCCCGCGCAGGGCGGCGAGAGCAGGCGAGGGCCCTGTGGCCTCTACCAGGAGACATCGCGAAGTCTCACCCTGGAACCTGCCAAGGCCCAGATCACCACCTACTTGATACCCGGGAGGAACACTGTGAGTCATCTTCTGTATTTCTGTTGAATTTGGAAATGCAACAACATATAAAATGTGCAAAACATTCTTGCAGCTTTCATTACCATGTTAACTTTAAAATTTGTGCATTTTTCCTTCACAATTTAAAGCTATGCCTTTATGAGACCTTCATAGAGAATCTTTTTCATCCTAAGAAATATAACCAAAAGGGTTTCTGTTCAACTAGTTTTTGGTACTAACTAGAAATTTGGGGATAAGTACCAACTATATTTTACATTAGTTTTGAATGTCACATATTATTTTAAGTTGGCCAAAAGAAAGAATTTCTTGAAATTATTTGATTTCTTTGGGGGGGCGGGGGGAGGAATGGCAGACTTTGGGACAGGAATTGTCTTTTTAAATATTCTGAAAATTTAGAAATTCGATTTTTAAAATGGAACAAATTATTCACATACTTCATTTGTGGATGAGCAATTAAAACTTTCTGTATTTTGTGAATACTCTCTTTCCCCATTTTCTTTTGCCCCCTAATTGTTTCCTTTTCTTCTCTAATCCTCTTTAGTTTGGGCAGGTATTTTTCTCTTCCTTGTCATATTTAACATACTCAGGCTTCAGACTCCCCTGGTGGCGCAGTGGTTAAGAATCCACCTGCCAATGCAGGGGACACGGGTTCGAGCCCTGGGCCCGGAGAATCCCACACGCCGCGGAGCAACTAAGCCCGTGTACCACAACTACTGAGCCCACATGCCACAACTACTGAAGCCTACGAGCTTAGAGCCCGTGCTCTGCAACAAGAGAAGCCACAATAAGAAGCCCTCACACTGCAATGAAGAGTAGCCCCTGCTCTCTGCAACTACAGAAAGCCCATGCACTGCAATGAAGACCCAACGCAGCCAATAAATAAAATAAAATAATAAAAGATTACCAATAAAAAAAATCTGTAAAAATGAAAAAATAAAATACTTAGCCTTCAACTCCTGCCTTCCCATTTTGCTCTTTTCCAGTTCTACAATGCAGTCTGAAGAATTCCTTGCAGCTAATGTTTTTTTGTTCAGTGAAGTGGAAACACAAACATCTCTTAAAACCCAGCACTGCTCGGGGGCTGCGGCGTCCAGATGCATCTCGGCCCCGTGCCCAGGACTGTTTGCTGCCGCCCCGGGAACAGGGCGCAAAGCTCTCTCCTAGTCCAGGAACGTGGGCCCCCAGCAGAAAGGAGAGAACCGTCCCCTTCCCCATAAACATTCCAGAAGAAGACGCACTTCTCTGAAAAGTCAGTCCATAGAAATAAACTTCTCGCTTTACTACTTCACAACAGGAGCAAGGGTGGGGGAGTCCACACGATCCCCTCTCCTGTTCCCCTCTCCTCCTTAGGTCTACACAGATCCCTTTCCATTTAAAAACAGCTTTTAAGAGTCCCCGGCCTGATTTATTCGTGTTTACTTTTCCCCTTGAAGCAGATTCACATCCTGAGCTGGTGTTTGGTCACTGAAGGTGACTCTAGGGAGCCCAGGCCACGGCTTCCTGAGTGTCTGTGAACAAAAGTGAGTTTGGGAACTGGTTTAAAAAACACATAGATTCTCGGGCTCCATACTCAGAGATTTTAACTCTGGGGTTGGGGTAGGTCTGGGGTGGGGCCCAAGACTTTGTAATTGTAAGAAGTCCCCACGATTCAGAGGTGCTGATGGTCTGCAGACCACACCTGGAACGCATGTTCTGAGACCCTCGCTCCTGGTGAAATGAGAGCGAGTGAGGGGGGCACATTTTAGTTTAGTTCATGGAATGCGTTACCAACCTCCCTGCACGCAGAGGAAGGAAGGACGACAGACCGACGGGGAAGAATGACCCTCTCTTCTACTGCCTGTCAGGCAGCAGGACACGGCAGTCAGGAGCCCAGACTCCAGAGCCAGCCGGCCTGGATGGGACCCCGAGGTCTGCCCCCAACAGCTGTCTGACCCGGAGAAGGTCGTTCTGCAACCATGGCCTCAGGTTTCTCATCTTAAAAAACAGTAATAATAAAACCACATCCAACATCATAGCCATCACAGCACAGGACTCCTGCAATGATTAAATGAGCTCGTGCGTGCAAAGGGCCAGAGCGGGGCCTGCGGCCATTGCGCGCTGCGTGCCGCACTGTTGGTTGCTGATGCCCAGCTGAGCAGACGTCATCAGGCAGAAGGAGGGGAAACTCCAACCAGAGCGGGGAGATCAGGAAGGGCCACCCAGCCTCCTGGCTTTTCCTTTCTGCTGCCAGGCTTCTGCCACTGTCAGCGCTTGCAGGGAAAAGACGGGGTGAAGACTGAGGCTCAGCTCTGCACTCTTCCTAGCAACTCAGGTGAAGGTGTGACGTGATTACTCGGGACATCCCCAGCCCCAACCCCGTGGCCATCTCCCAAACATCTCCAGTTAAAAATACGGACGAGCTCGCCTACACACACTCAGAGGCCCACAGAGCTTTAGCAAGAAACACCTGGAAACTAGACAGACTGTAGAAAGTCAACAACTGGAAAAAAGATACCTATGTGCAAATGTTCAAAGAAATCAAGATACACCTGTACAACAGATATTACACAGGGCTTAGCAATGATTTTATGAAGAAATCCTGACTACGGAAGAAAAATGTTAGGTATTTGCATTGAGACAGATTCTAAACAGGAAATACATAGGAAGAGTAACAAGAAGTTTTAAGTTCAAATTTAGAAAAGGACAGCACCCTTAGTTCAGGAGTTTATTTGTGACACCCTGTTTCACGACTAATAGTCTCGTGTACCACGCAACCAGGAAACAGGGTGCCAGCCCCATGGCTCACAATCTAGACAGACAGACAGGGACGCGCAGCAACTTCCCAAGAAAGCTGCTCTTGGACCCACAGGACTCTTTCTCTGTAAGCCTCCACTCTTCTTCCTAGGACTGAACTTTGCCACTAATGTTCCCCCTCCATCTTGTGTTTACAAGCAAAATACACGTGAGAAAACATCAAGAAAATGTTTCTTTTTATGTGAGATTTAGCTAGCAGTCCCGAAGAACAATGGAGAAACCGATTTCAAGGAAACTCAAAGAAAGTGCTGTGACTTAAGGCAAGACTAAGGAATGGCAACATCTGAGGGAAAGAGACGCTAAGATGAGGGGAGTCTCTAAGGGACGCTGGGTTCTGTACCCAGGCACAGGTGGCCGGGATAAGGTGTTACCAAGAGAAGCACCACTCAAGCACAGCAAGACAGCACTAACTTGGTAAGTAGGTAGGATAAGCTCTGGTAACTTAAACGCATCAGCAGTAACCCGTCTGAGTTTGCTAAGCATTCTTGATGACACCACAGAGAGTACAGCATAAGGATGGGAGGTCAGGTCTATGGACACACACAAAAAAGCTGACTGTATCAACGTACAAATGCTGTGGTAACAAGGAACCAGGAGGCTGAGCAGCAACTAGAAAGGAAAAGCAGTTTCAATGACAGTCGCTCCTCATTTACAGCAGAACAATCACAGGTCCCATGAGTAAGAGAGAGCCGTCGGGGCAGGGGGAAGGGGTCGGAGAAGGGGAGGAGGGGATGGAGCCGCCTCGGCAGGAGAGGAGGGCTCGGTGGGGGCCCTGAGCAGGCTGCCTGGGGGGCACGAGTCTTGTCTTTACTCCTCAGGCTTACTTCCCAGGGAGTCCTTGGCATCCGTGTTTCCTACAGCCTGAGTGAGGCCCCCGGAAGCAGGGAGGTGGAAAGCTCCTCACTGGATGGGGAGGGGTGCACCCGGGAGGCCCCCTCCCCACCCCCACAACCCGGCAGCGGGGGCAGGCGCAGCGGGGGCAGCGCACAGGCCCCACGTGGGATCCAGAACCTGCATTAGCTTGTGTGCACCATTCAGTGCAGCTGACAAACCACGGATGCTTAAACTTACAAAGACTTCCACACGCACCCACGGACCAATACTAAGTAACTCACAGAACAACCAGTTTTGAGCTCCAAAGGATTTCGTGGTTTGAAATATATACTTCCTTCAAATTGTTAAAAAAAAAAATATATATATACACACACACTTCTTTTTGATTCTTTTTAATGAAACAAATGTAATAATAATGATGATAATTATGAGAATTTGAACTTCTAATTTGTACCAGATTAATTTTATAAAACTTTCACACTCGATATCTAATTAAATAAGCAACTGATATGTGGTATTCAGCTGGTCTTCACAGCAGGTTTTAACTATAATAGCAACTTGATGTTTTATAGGATTTTTAATGTAAAAATCTAGGTTGTGCTCATAATGCTTTTACAGCTGATACTTTAAAAAAAAGAATAAAACAATCAGATCAAAAAAAAGAATAAAACAATCAGCTCACATCTTCAAGGTAAAAACAAGATAACCACATTTTGAAGCAAATATGGAATTTAGATGTAATTATCCAAGGTAATTAAATTCTTGAAAAAGTTTAAGCTTAAAGAATTTTCTATGAAAGACAGATACTCAGAAATCCTGTTAAATATTTAAATATTCTAAGTTCAAATACAGGAGATTATTCCCTTACAGAAGTAAAACACTGCAGGGAACACAGAAATACACTCAAAGCCTCTGTGTATCGGCACTATTCCCAGAGCCACACCCTAGACAACAGAGCAGCCCAACGAGACAGAACTGCTGCTGGACGCAAGCAGCTGCCTCCCAGTTTCCGAGGCCGCGAGACCCTCCGACTGAACTTAGGTCTCTCAACTAACCTGCAGTTATTTTGTACTGGGGAAAAGTACAATCGTTACTCTGTTAGTAGACACCCACTAAAGACTACACTGAATCCACTACACTTTCTCCAATTAGGAACCAGATTTTGACAGAATTTTATCCTAAAACTAGAATTTTAGTTATTCCTCCTCTTATGCCAGAGCAGAAAAATAATTTCACCTTAGGTTTACTGACAGAAGCCCCAACATCACTCAGCTAGGCTACAGAAGGCTGACATTTTCAACACTGACAGCGGTTTTTGGCTCACATAAGATACCTGTTCCCTGATTTCTTTCATTTTTTCCAGTCTCTTGAGTTTTGTTGCATATTCTTGAACTTCTTTTAATCCAATATCTGTGCAGAGACGAACCAAGAAACGCAGACCTAAATTATGAAAAATATTTTTTAGAAAAGTATTTATACATGCTGTTCAAAGAGCAATAAATTAATAAACAGTCTTCTGGGACACAGGTAGGAGTGGTGCTCACAAACTGCTTGTTTCTCTTGAAAAATCGCTACATTTTGCATTCCTGGCCCTGGGAGCGCCAACCTCCTTGGAAGAGGGTTTGGGGGGGCCTCTGCCTGCCTGCCCTGCAGCGAGACCTCAGCACCTACAACCCGAGCCTTTCTCTCCACACCTGCTTCTCCTTCCCACCGCTTACGACCGCTGACATTATACACTAGAATCCAAGCTCCACGAGGCCAGGAGTTTCGTCTGTCTGGTGTTCTGCCTCGTCCACAGGGCTGCAGCAGCGCTGGGCACTAGCACTGCAGTCAGCCCGTGAGAATTGGTAAGTAAGGGACTAATTCGTGGCCATTAATGTATTACAAAAGTAATGGTACTAAAATAACCTAAAATGTCACACACTATTACTGTGTAAATTGTCTATGTATACATTTACCTTGATAATTCACAAGAAGGTAATTTATATTTTCTACAAATACTACTCACCTATCTCTCTTATCTACCCATCCTTAGAAAGCATGGTTTAGGAATATTTAATGTAAAATAAAAACCACTGTTTTTAGTAGATGTCCTCTGAAACTTAGTATGTCACCTGTAACTATAGAGCAGGTCAATTTTTGATAACTGAAGAATGTATTTTAAGACAATCACCCTTTGGGTTCATCAGAAAAGTACTCTGCTCAAAGTGAGACCTGACACGGGTGCAAGTGTTTCTCCTACACTACCATTAAGAAAGATTACCGATGACACCCGTTTTGAAAGTTACACAGGCCAAAGTATCCTGGACACTCCCCATGGCACAGATAATCATTCAGCTTTTACAGTGAGTCTCAAACTGTCTTTGCAGAAAGGAGAGTGGCCTTGCTGGAGAGGCTCCCGTTGCTGTCTGGTGTGGAGGTACTGCAGCTACTTCAGGGCTTCTCAACCCGCAGCAACAGCGGCCCAGCGGACACCCGGCAACGTCGTGACAGGAGCTGTGCTCCTGGCACCCAGTGGGTGGAGGCCAGGGATGCTGCTAGAATGTTCTAGGATCCACAGGGCGGCCCCACGACACAGAACTATCTGATCCCAGATGTCCACGGTGCAGAAGCTGAGAAACGCTGCCTAGTGGACAGCTGGGTCTCCACTCCCCAAAGCTACTACTGCTCTCGTTTAACCTTACAGTATCAGTTCCCCCATGTGACCAAGGTTAAGAAGAATCACATTAAAAGCTGTTATAAAAGAAATAGAAAAAATCAGATATCCAGGTCCACTGAAAACCTGAATGAGAATCTCTGTAGGCTGGGCTACAGCTTTGCAGTTTTTACAAGTTTTACAAGTAATTCCCATGTATCCTGTTTTCTGACTGGCATCTGGCAACTGTTGTGAGCTCATGGACCCACATCTAAGCAGCATTACAAAACCGCTCTCACCCCAGGCGCTTACAAAGGCTGTAATTCTAAGCTCTCTGCTTTCACAAAAGCCAAATTGAGAAAAATATTACTGAAGGAACATGCAGCACATCTAACCCCTGGGCACTGAAAGACAACATCTGAAATGGTCTTTTCAAACCACTGCCTTAATTATTTGCTGCAAGGATGTTAGTATGGTAGCAGCTATGACCTTATCTACCCTCCGCTGTCTCAGCACGACTGACGGCAGAGTTGAAAGCATTTTCTTCTTCCCAAGGAACTGCTTTTTATTTCCTCATAAATAGTAAACATTATACAACCAACTGCATTTTCTGTCTTTCCTTTAGCCACAAAGCTACTCAAGGCCAGACACACTTCAGTGAGAACATGCGCCCTGAGCAACAAGGTTGGAACAAATGAGTATTTTCTACAAAGCCAACCTTATGAAAGGAAAATCAGTTCATATAACACGTTTTAAAATTAATGTTGGGCTTCCTAGGTGGCGCAGTGGTTAAGAATCCGCCTGCCATTGCAGAGGTCATGGGTTCGATCCCAGCTCCAGGAAGATCCCACATGCTGCGGAGCAACTAAGCCCGTGTGCCAAAAAAAAAAAAAGTATGAATAAAATTAATGTTAACAACAATGAATTTGCTATCAGTATCAGCGAGATTACTAGTGTTCTATTACCATAAACTTTAAAGGGATTTTTTTCAATCTCCAAAAGTTATAAATAAATGGATAGTTTTAAATGCCTTTTCTATAAAATACCACAGTTTAAGAACTTTAAAAAATAAACAATAAACCCAAATTTTTTCTTAAAATTTTATAAAGCTTTGAAATATAGATCTGTTTACTACTGAAGCGACTTCAGTGGTATATTTAAGTCCATTAACAATTAAATTCTATACAAATGTGTGTTTGCACAGTCAAATTTTCTGATCCTATAACCACATATTTAAACATATGTACCACAGATTATAGGTTGGTATCTATGTATGTGATTACTGTTAATATTAATATGGCCAAATGAATATTAGGACATAAAATGTGAGAACTTATACTTTCAAAGTTACAAAATGTAGTCTCACTTACATTCAACATTTTCTGGAAATTTTCTGTGAATATCTTTGTAAGTATCTAATGCTTTTTGGTAGTTACCTATAAGTACAGGAGAGAAAACAAACACAGTAGCAGATTACAGAAATTAACAGGATTCAGCAAAACACTAATTTAAATTCAACATGCCGGCCCCATCTCACTGGCTTAGGAGGAGGACCTGCATGTCTGCCACAAGCACAGATGGCTGCTCCCAGCATAACCTGTGGCTGCTGTTTGTTTGTCTGCTCTGGCCACCTGGCCGTGGGAGCTTAGCTCCCCGACCAGGGGTGGAACCCACACCTCCCGCAGTGGAAGCGTGGAGTCCTAACCACTAGACCACCAGGGAAGTCCCTCAATATAACTTCTGGAAGAAAATGTACAGATAAGATAAATTTGAAAAGGGGGTAGAATGGAAGTAAATGGGTGATGGTTGAAACTTAGTTCTACTTCTTAACATAATTTAAGTGATAGACTCACGTTAATTTCAATGTCATTCACTTGGAAAAGATGAAAAAATAACTTGTTTGCAGTTTTTATTTTGAAACACTGAAAAGTTTATAGAAAGCATTGTTTTGTAATAAAATAATTTAGCTTCACATGGCAGCAAAGAATAGGAAAAAGGAATTTTGGATCAAAGATCTTTGCTAAACCTCAGGAGAGAGTCACGCCCTCCTGTCTGGGCCTCACCGTACAAGAGGGCGGCCCTGCAAACCTCGGAGGCCTGGGCGCAGCGCCCAGCACGGGGTGGGCTGGCTAAGGCAGCCCCTCTTCTGCTAACCTGCCCTTCAGAGCTCAAATCAGAGGAACTCACAGGACAGACCTTCCACGAACGCAGGTAACTCCGAACTTGCCCTGATGTAGATAAAATGTGTATATACAGTATTTCCACCAACAGGAAACACGGTAACATTAGAGATCAACCTGCTAAATGACTGGAGGCCACACTGCAGCCCTGTCCCACTGCTGCCTGAAGGGGCTCTCAGAGTCAGAGAGAGGCACCTAGCAGCCTTCGGGGACCACTACCAGCACGTCACAGCTTGTGCTTCCCTGGGTGAGGAATTTCTCCTCCTGGCCATCCGTTTGCTCTACAAGAGGGACTGCATTTTTAATACTTAACTACATTAACGTGTTACTTTAACTACATTAAACATTTTAACGACAGTGTTAAAATGTTAAAAAAAAAGTTATTTAAATGTTAAATAATTTATGTTAATGTTAGTTAAAATAATGTTAAAAAACATTTATTTCCTAGTTAATCTTGATATTTTAACAGTGTCACTCACTTCACAGCTAGTCCCAAACCATGAACGCAAGGGCAGTGCAGAACAGGGCCAGCAGCTCAGGAAGGAGAGCAGACAGTCACTGGCAACACCGCTAGGATGCCGGGTGACGTCTACTGCACAAAATCGAGTCCCGCAGCCCCAGTTCTGGGCTCCGGCGGCTTCTCAGGTGTGAGAGAGGCTCACAGTCTGGCAGAGCACACAGGATGTTCAGGATGAGGTGACTAGGTGGCACATCCCTGGCGGCCCAGTGGTTAGGACTCCACGCTTCCAATGCAGGGGAAGTGGGTTCGATCCCTGATAGGGGAACTAATAAGATCTCACATGCTGCACGGCGCAGCCAAAAAAAAAAAAAAGGAACAAGGTGACTAGAAATGAACACATGAGTCACTGTGTAGAGAATGCCTACTTTTCAGCAGCTACCTTTTGAAAACGAGTACGTGTTAACTCTGAGAAATGACTTTTGGCAGTGGCGGCAGAAAACAGGATTGAGACCAGCTTTGTGAACATGACGCTTTCCTGCGTGCAGTGACCACTGTGTCCTTCATGCAGCGCTCGGTGTGTGACTTATCAGAAGTCAATCTTCATAAACAAGTGCGCAATTGGGACAGTTATACACACAGCCACCGAAACAATGGAAAGACGCGACATGTACTAAAATGAAGAGAATTAAAGCACTTACCACTTCTTCTAAAACAACTAGCTACCATCAGCTGCCATTTCACCTGTGTAGGCCTGTAAAAGAAATAAATTATATGAAATTAGAGATGAAACAAAAATAATCTGTGATGGTCAAACAGTTATATAACGCTAAGCTACACATCTGTGCTGTCTTTCACTTACTTCTTGACATTCGATTATCTTTATTATTTAAAATAGCATATATTTTCGTCATTTATATTAGGAAATTTAAATTTAGAGTCCTTCAATCTAATTCACTCCTTTATTTAGATATTCTTATAAGAACCGCCTCACCAGTTTGGGTAAAGACCACAGTATCCCATTTTAAACACTTTTATTACCTTTGCCATATCTTGTACTTAGTACCTAAGACTTAGAAACCTAGGTTTAGGCCTGCAAATTTAGTATGCAAGAGGCAATTTTTGACCTCGTGTTTGAAAAATCAGACTTCAGTTTAAAAGAAAGTAAAAATAATTCATCGTTTTTGTTTCCCCTTTAAAAAAAAAAAGAATTTCTTTCCTAAAATAAACATGACCATTACTAATAAGAAAAAAAAATCAAATTGTACATTTTAAATATATTCAGTTTATTGTATGTCAATTGTATCTCAATAAAAGTTCTTAAAGAAAAAAATAAAATAAAATAAAATAAACATGACCAGAATTTCTAGACTACTACTAAAAATTTCTAAGAAAAATGAAATTTGGAGAAATAAAAGACTAGGGAATAATTCAATGCTCTCCTCACTTCTCTTTACTTTTTTTCACATGGAGGTAGAACTGATTTACAATATTAGTTTCAAGTGTACAATACAGTGATTCGAAGTTTTTATAGATGGTACTCCATTTAAAGTTACTATAAAATACTGGCTGTGCTCCCTGTGCTGCAGAGCACCTCCCTGCATCTTACTTATTTTATATGCAGCACTTTGTACCTCATAACCTCTACCCCTGCCTTGTCCTTCCCCCCTCCCCACATTCAATGTTAAAACTCAATGTGGCCAAGTACAAAGCACAACATGATATATCCCAAGTATTTTCAAATAACGTGTAAAACATTCTAACATGAACTTAAAGATATCTTTAAAAGTTTAATTTTTAATACATAATGTATATCAATTATAAATTGAGACCAATGAAACATGTCGATTAGGACTCTTTCAGAAATGAAACTTTGTCTTTGGACTGAGATGAAGAAATAATACTTGATATTATTTTCTGATTGATAAAGAAATAATACTTGTTTGCTCATATGTGAAAAAGAAAAATAAACACAGAAAAGTACCTTAAAGAAGGTATTTTAAAAAAACTTTTGCGTAAAAAGGAAATATATTTATCATCATAAAGACCAAGTCAAATGAAATATAATACAAGAAAATGGAAATGATACGTGAATGTTCACTAATAACTGCTCATGAACTCAGTATGTCTATCAGATTGTAGACATTTAACTAAACATAAAATCCTAACAGTTACTTACTGTATAAGAGAAGCTCTTTCAAAGTACTGAATGGCTTTTTCACAAAACTGGGTGTCGATGTAATAGGCCCCGAGCCACTCGATGACTTCAATGTTGGACGGGAAATACCTGTACGACTGGAGAGTGAGGTGCGACAACAGAACTGCAGTTACAACACACAGTTCACTCCCCAACATTCTGCCTACCAGCTGCATTAATTCACACAGTGTGACATTTCTTAGTTAAAAAGTACGAGCTGTCACAAGCACTGTTCAAGTTCTGAAACTATATGAGATTTGGAAAACTTAAGATTTCTTTGACACATTTTTCAATTATCTATAAACATCTTTTTGATGTACTGATAAATAATCTGAGTCAAATTAAATATGTAATAGACTCAAAAGGGACAAAATCACCCTTCAAGAGAAAAATGCATTTGTACCTTTTATTTTACTTTTTATTAAAATAATCAAAAACTAACTTTATCTTCCGCAAATGCTTTATTTTAAATCATTATTCATTTAAAAGCTAATAAGCATTTCTAATTTTTAAAAACTAAAGGCCCACTGTCTTTTTAATAACAGTTCACGAAAGGCTAACAGCAAGAGGCAGGCCAGCACACCACCTCGCAGTAGTACTGGAAGGCCTGGGACTTGTCCCCCTCCCTGTCGTACAGGCCCCCCAGCTGGGACAGGGCCCTGCAGTCGGTGGGGACGACACTGATGAGCTGCATCAGCCACTCCACAGCCTGACTGGGGTCTTCCATCAGCTCATATCTGAGGCAGCGCAATTAAGGCGAACACAGCTTTCTAAATTCATTCATTGACAAGCAAACGTAAAACCAACATTTCATAGACATGTTTCACAGGGGCTTCCCTGGCGGTGCAGTGGTTAAGAATCCACCTGCCAATGCAGGGGACACGGGTTTGATCCCTGGTCCGGGAAGATCCCACATGCTGCGGAGCAACGAAGCTGATGTGCCACAACTACTGAGCCTGTGTACCACAGCTACTGAAGCCCGTAGGCCTAGAGCTCGTGCTCTGCAACAAGAGAAGCCACTGCAATGAGAAGCCTGTGCACCACAACAAAGAGTAGCCCCGCTCACCGCAACTAGAGAAAGCCCGCATGTAGCAACAAAGACCCAACGCAGCCAAAAATAAATAAATAAATAAATAAATAAATAAAACATAAATAAATTTATGAAAAACTGTTTCTTCATCTATACTAATGGGCTACTTGGCACTGTTTACTCTGGATTTTGTCAGGGATGAGAATGAACATGCGGTCATGCTGGAAACAACACATCTGCCCCACAGACACATCCACACATCCACACCCTGCTTCTCCTTTCACTTCATCAGCACCCACCACAATCAGCTGCCACACCTCCAGTAGAATTAAGAGTGCGCTGTTTTATTCAAAGCTTTGTCCAAAACGTGTCCTTAATGAAAAAGCCTGAACGCTGTGTTCAATCACCCCACCTCTCTGAACGCGCTTGACATTTCCAAGGAACGGCTTCCACATGTTTTCCAGTGAGTTTTCCCTAATTGTATTACAAGCCCATGACAGTTTTTTGTAGCTTTCGTGCCTAGTAAGTCCTCTGCATACACTCAAATAATTTGTTCACACCAATACTTACTGACTACATTTATTTTATATTAGCTGCCTTAATGAAATGAAAATATTTCAATCCAAAGTTTCACTGAAAAAGAAGCCTTCTATTTTTAATGATGACAAATGTGATACCACAAGAAAAACAAAAATAAGGAAATGTATTTAAACAGCCTCAAACTGGATCCAAACTGATCAGGAGCTGGGCACCAGCAGGTCACAACAGCGGCCCCTTCAGAGAAATGAAATGGATGAAATAAAAAGTCTAAAAGAAATAACTGTGGCACTATATGCCCTAAGACTAACATTTTTTATCAAAAAATTTTTATCTACCCTACCAGGAGCACAGGAGACAATACTTTACATTTATTATTATTATTATTATTATTATTATTATTATTATTATTACTATTATTTTGGCTGCACCACATCGCTTGCGGGATCTTAGTTCTCTGACCAGGGATCAAATCCAGGCCCCGGCAGTGAGAGCTTGGAGTCCTAAACCACTGGACCACCAGGGATTCCCTGAAGGGTCTAATTTATGCTCAGTGAACATCTTGTGTGGACTCGACATCACCCCAAATTACTTCAATTATTATCTCTAAAAATTAATAATAGTTGCAACTTCTAAATAATCCCTCCCACAGTGCAAATGACCCTTTCAAACAGGATCATGCAAATCACATTTTCATCACGTATGAGTCTGATGGTTAGGTTTTAAAATATACCCCCACCAACTACTTCACTGGTTCAGCTTATTTAATAAGTGGTACTTAAGCACCAACTGAGTGAATTAACAACTGTCCTTAAGTTTTTCATGTAAGATACACATTTGCTATCTGGTAAAGGACTTGGGCGCTGTTTCTTAGGATTGCGTGAAGTTTCAGGAAACAGTCCAAAGCTTCATCAAGCCGGTTTAGCTTCTTATAGGTAAGGCCTTTAAAAGAAAGAAAAGAAAAAGAGATAAGCTACAAGCACTGGTACTGGTAGTAATTTTCTCAAAGTAACAGAATGAATATTTAAATATAGGTAAATATTCACCCAGAAGAGAAAATAAAGATGAACACAATTAAAAAAAAAAAAAAAGAACAAGGCCACGGCAGGAAATTCCACTAATGTCTGGCAGACACTCAATCATGAGAGCTTTAGGGCATGTTTTGAAGTATTGGAGGGGGAGCAGGAACGACAAACATTAAAAGAAGAGAACAAACAATTCAGAGATGGGCTGGGTGACAGAATCTAGTTAGTGGGCACGTAAAGTCAAGGAGGACTGGGACTTCCCTGGCGATCCAGTGGGTGAGACTCCGCGCTCCCATGCAGGGGGCCCGGCTTCCATTCCTGGCCAGGGAACCAGATTCCACATGCCACAACTAAGACCCAGTGCAACATGCATAAATAAATAAATATTTTTAAAAACTTAAAAAATAAAGTCAAGGAGGACTAAGGGACAAGTAGTAAATGGTGCGAGGACAAGTAACTACGCGTGACAAAAATACCACAGATTCCTCTCTTGAATTTATTCCTTTTTGAAATAAATTCAAATTTTATTTTAAAACTAAAAAGAAAAAACAAAGCTATAAAAGTATGAAAAGAAAATACAGGAAAATGATTTTGTAGTCCTGAGGTAGGGAAGGGCTTCATAAAGCAATAAACAAATGAAGCCACAAATTTTCAAAACCCAAACCTGACTCCATAAAGAAGAGAAAATTGTGTTTCACAAAAGAAATTATAAAGCTCCTCTAAGCAATGGACTAGGAGAGGCGTTTAAACATATGAAGAGGCTCAGTGGACAGGCGCCTGGCGAGTGACCTCCTGCACCCAGGCCTCCACACTCACCCTGTTTTCCAGGTAAAGTTGCTAATTCTTCCCTGCCTCCCCCGCCCCATCCCCAGCCCGGGGAGGAGACATCCAGCCGCCTGGATTCCCCCAGGACACAGATCAGACAGACGGCCCCATGGGGGGGGGAGGGGGGACCAGGCCTCAGAGGCCCCACTCAGCCTCGGCTGCAAACTCTTAAATACGAGGAGACACGCCAGGCTCGTCAGACACGCAGGAAAGGTCGTGACAGGAAAGAGAGAGGATAAAAACAGCAGGGAGGAAACTTCTGAAGAAACTTCACTAAAAAGCCAAGATGTGAGCCTGCATTGCATCAAGATGTGTGTCTCCAACAGCAGAGCTCAGGACGGGGGGACACGACTCGGGGCGGGGACACGACTCGGGGCGGGGACACGACAGGGAGACGGCATCGCCTGGGCCAGGTGACCTCTGACAAGCAGGGGAGGGATGGGGTGGTGTGAGCCTTCAGGTCTTGTAACCATTTATGGAAAACAAAATCCAAAGTAAAAATGACAAAATGTTATAATAGGTACAGAGCTATTTCTCTCTCTCTCTCTTTTTTTTAAAGCCTTTGAAATTGTTTATAATTAAAAAGGAAGAAAATGAGATTTTTTTCCCCCACCTATCGGTTTGGGAAAAGTTGAAGTATAATATCTGGTATTAGCAGGAATTTGGGAAACAGTCTGATATCACGGTGGGAAGAACCTGGAAGTCTTTTTGGAGGGAAATTTGGCAACATCTACCAAAATTTCACACATGTACAGATTCTGAGTCATTAATTCCATTAAAAATAGTCTATAATCCAAGAGTCTTCAACTTCTTATTCCTCTCAATGAACTGGAGCTCTTTAAGCAAAAAAAAAAAAAAAAGGCAATTCTGCCTGTTTTACTTACCAATATTATACAGTGCTTCCGTACAAGAAGAATCATTTCTTAGAGCCTCTTTATAGAATTCAGCTGCCTTCTCATAATCACCATTTGCAAAAACTGTATTCCCTTTATTAGTAAGAGCTGATGGATTGTACCTGTCAGAGTTCACAGCTAAATCTGCGTAGCTACTGGCTTGTACAAATTCATTTTCCTAAATAAAGTACAAAAACATACCAATTATCTGAAGTTCATCATACCTTTTCTGACTCTTCTGAGATTACAGACACATATTTCACACATCCTGGTCTTGCTGGACTCATTCTACAAAAGGTTTTTAATCATCAAGAAGTTCCTTAGGACTGACCTCTCCACAGTCTTGGTCTGCACAGCAACGCCACTCAGACACCATCACTGCCTGCAGGTGTGAGATCCCCCACCGGCAGCGCCCACCCAGCCATGGACGCCCCACTGCCCTCCTGCCCGGCTGCGCGGGCACAGTCCAGGGCCTCTGCGCCGTCCCCACCGCCAGTGCCTGATGAGGACACGGCCGGCACTGCTCACGCTGTAGCTGCAGGTGCCTCGTCAGCTTGGCTGAGGGAGGACCCTGCTTCCCACCTCCCGTCCCCCGTGGTTCTTGTCCAGCGGCCAGGGGAACTCCGGGAGTGTGGGCGTGGATGTGCGGCAGCACCTTACTCTCTGAAGGCCCTTCCGGGTCTCCAGGTGCAGGGCTGGTGCAGATTTGCCCCCGGCCCGTCCTCGCCCCCCACCCCCCACCCCCCACCCCCCACATCCAGCTCCTCCTCCCAGATCTGCACCGGGCTGGGCTGTGGACCACAGACGGCAGCTGCGTCCCACAGACCTCTCCGCCACGTTCACGGGCACCTGGGTAGTTTCCACCCACTCTGGTTACCATGAGTAACGCTGCTCTGAACGTGCACGTGTGGACTCCCTCAAAGCAGGGTGCTGCGGTCATGAACACTGGCCGGGGTAGTGCTGCCTTTTAGATTAGGCTGCGGGCAAAGCTTAGAAAAGCAGTGAGGGGCTGCGGATGGAGGCTGGAGAGGGGACGAGCCACTCGCGGAGGTGGGAAGCAGCCTTTGAGCCTGTGCTGTGACTGGACGACCTCTGGTCCAGGGAGGGAAGGGCAGCTGCACACGGAGGGGAGGGGAGGGAAAGGACGGGGGGGGGGGGGGGAGCGGGACACAGGAGCCGCCGAGGACCAGCCCCAGCCTTCCATCCCCCCATCCCGTGGCTCCCCAACAAGTTGACAACGAACCCCACGCGCACAAGGGCCGGGTGAGCGCCTGCATGCTAGGCTCTGCTCTCGGGGACCCTGGCCCACGAACACTGCTGTGAGACCCAAGGGAGCACTGTTCCAGCAGGACGTCTTGCAGGGCGGGCCAGGCGCTCCCCTCGCAGCTCACCCAGACCTCCACCCAGGGCCTCCTCCACCTGGGGCCTCCTGCACCCCCACGGCCTCCTGCACCCGCAGCCTCCTCCACCCATGGCCTCCTGCACCCCAGAGGCCCTCCTCCACCCTGGGGGGCCCTCCTCCACCCCGGGGCCTCCCTCCCTGTCTCTCTGCCCCACTCCCTTCAGAGCTGTCAGGCTTTGTCAGTTCCTTTCCTGTCTCCTCCACTGACACGCACCCTGGCTTCCTCGCCTCCGGGCCCTGATGTCTGCCCTGCTCGCACCCTGGAGACACCACCTGCCGTCTGCGAACCAGAGACGGGGCTTCCACAACAAATTACTTCCCACAATTCTGGAGGCTGGAGGTCAGAGACGAGGGGGCCAGCAGGCCTGGTGTCTGACGAGGAGCCACGTCCAGATCTGCAGGCAGCCTCCTTGCTGTGTCCTCGCAGAGCACAGGGCTCTGGTCTCCTCTTCTATAAAGGCACTAATCCCATCCTGGGGGCTCCCCCTCACGACCTCAGCTAAACCTAAGTCACCTTCAAACACAGTCACGTTGGGTGTTAGGGCTTCAAGTTCGCATCTGGGGAGATGAGCATCCCGGTCGTGGCATCTATTCTCAAAGCCTGACCCTCCACAAAGACTGCCACCCGTTCTGTCTCTAACCCTGCCTCCCCACCCGAGATCAGCTGCACAGCTCCTCCCTCCGCCCCACTCCTGAAACGGCCCCTGGCACCCATGTCCACAAGCCCAGCCCCACCAAGACCCCACCCCCCAATGTCCTTCTGCACCCAGCTTCTCCTCGGGCAGCAACATAAAAATATCACAGTATCAACACGTAGTTGAGAAGAGCAGAGCTCACCAAATAATACAGGAATGAGAGGTTGGTTGCAGCTGCACTCTTCACTCTACTGTCCTTTTTTTCAAACGTTTTTAAGGTCTCCACAGCCTAGAAATGAAATATCTGCAAGTTATGACCCTTGTAATGTGACAGCATTCAGGCTTAAGTCTGGGGACACGACCAAGGAGGGCACAGAGGGGTGCCCAGTGTGCTCAGGACAGGTGAGTATTCCACCTGATGATCAGCACTGGTGAGAAAGAACTCTCAAAACTGGGACAGAGAGCGATTCTGGGACATCACGCAGTGACCTGACGCAGATCCAAATGTAACTACACTCTGAAGCCACCAGGAATTTAAAGCACATTTTTACCCCCTGGCAAGTCGAGATGTCCCAACTGGGCAGGACACCTGGAATGAGTTCTCCACCTAGAAGTTACGGAGAAGCACCGGAAACAATAAAAAGACGTGGTTTTCCTTCCTTCCTTTAAAATATGTTTACTGAATAGAAAATGCATGGCCGCTGCCTCCTGGGGAACAGCTGTGTCCAAGCAGAGTCCTCTCAGCTTCTGCAGGGGCCGCAGCCACTGCTGCTGGACACCCGTGTGGTCTGAGCCCTGCGCTGGGCCACCGAGCACGTGACCCCTGCGGCCAAGGGCAGGAGACCTGCATACCCGCTCACAGGCGTGAAGACCTGCTCTCTCAAAGGGTCCCGATGACTTGAGAGAAAACCACTGGAAGTCTCCAGGTCATTCACTTACAACCCCAAGAAGTAGAATCTGGAAGAGAAAAACCCAAGCACCGCACCCTCTGTCTTGAGACCCCCTTTCTCACTTTCTTTATGGAAGGCTCTCCCATAACAAGAAGTTCCTACAACTTACCTGGAAGTGCTCCCCTGCAGAAGCCACCTCATCAACGCTTTGCACACCCCGAGCCCTTACATAAAAGCCCCTGCTCTTCCGAGCCTCAGTTGTATAAGCTGCATTGCATATTAAGAATTGAGATGTTTTCATCTTTACTTTCAGATTGTGTCACAATAAATGCATGGGCTAATTTAAAATATAAGTAATTCCCTGGCAGTCCAGCGCTTTCACTACTGAGGGCATGGGTTCAATCTCTGGTGGAGGAACGAAAATCCCACAAGCTGTGCAGCACGGACAAAAAAAATTTAATTAATTACTAAAATAAAATATAAGGCATGTGAACAGGCATAACTCACACATCCATTAAGTTCTCTGACTCAGGCAGTGTGCAGAGTGCAGAGGGGAGAAGGCTGCTCTCTGATAGTTCTGACATCCACAAAGCAGAAGACAAAAGCAAACTAACATCAACGATGATTTTTTAAAAACAGCAGTTTATGTCATTTCTTTCCACAACAGCTCTTCATGTTGTAGGAAGGGATGTGCTGGATCTTAAATTCTGGTTGTTCACCTGTGGCTCATCAATAACAACACCGCACTACTGCCTATTCTCCCCACAAAAGGCTGCCACGAACCCGAACAACGCAACCCAGCACCATCACGAGGAGATCAACACAGGCGGCAGAACTAGGACATGTTCTGTACTTTAAGTTTCTAAACTGTAACTGCCCTGAAAGGCTGAGTAACTGCTCCAACAGAAGGGTCATTCTCAGGTATCTCTGCTTTACTGAAATAGGCTGTCTTCATACTGTTCCTCACACATTCAATGGCTGCATCTCCAATATTTCTGGTTTTAAAAGTAAAATAACATAAATCTTTATAAATGAAACAGATGAAAGTTCCCTTAATAAAATTTAGTGGTAAATGGCAAAATAAATAATGATAATAAACATTGTCAGTTTGGGTTTTCTTCCCCAAGAAGCATTAGGAAAATAGATAAATCGCGTTTCGGTTTCCCTTCCTGCTGACACCGTGCACTATGGGCCTCAGCTGTCCTCGCGCGTCTGACCCCACCACCGGCCTCGCCCCACCGGCCCGTGGCTTCAACGCACTTCCTTCTCTGCTACAAAGGTGACTACAAAACAACACGATCACCACAAAAAACCATACTGAGATTTCAATCTCAGCATTTTTCCTTAAAAAATGTATTTAGAGTTAACTAGAGAATCATATTCTTCTACAAGACATAATTTTTATGCCAATTTGTAAATAAAGTGTCTTCATCAATGATCTTTATGAGTGATGTCAACCTGATCCTTTTTAACCTAAAAGTGTTCCTTCCAAACTAAGGGTGTGCTATACCCACCTCGTCATACTTATAATACACAACAGAAGAAACGCAAAGTACAAGCAACGATGTAAAAGCAAGCAGAAATGACTTTTAAAACATCAGAAAACATATAAGAATCGTATACAGGCAAATGGAACAAAAAATATTTTGAATGAGAATAGCTAGGAAAGCAGCAAACAATATGATGTGGGTTAAATGAATTTTAATATGAAGAAATTAGCGGGTTTATTCCTTAGTGAACATAGTTTTAAAACATGGACGATAACACAGTGTTGAGCCTTTCTAAAAACCACTTCAAAGTATCAAGAGAAAACTCACAAAATGGCTTTTTCTATCCTGTCATCTGTAACAACAGCACTTCTCAAACACACACAAAATTATTTTTTGGATGCATAGATGACTCCAGCAAGACAGCAAAGACCAAGCTGTCTCACTTCACTTCCCCTTTCCAGCATCCTAACAGGATCAGAGTTTTACCTGTGGCACTTTTAATGACCAAGGGTGTGATGACCAAACGACAGAACAGACACAAAGACACCTGAACAGTCTTTTTATGCTTTACAAATGCTAAAGAATAAAACACTGAACCATGCACACAGTGGACCAGCCCGTGTGCTGCTCACATGCACCTCGACGAGGCTGTGAGCACCAGGCTGCCTCATCTACACTCACATTCTCAGGACAGATGCCCTCCTCCCTCCGCTCGGACAAGGGGGCAGTTACTTCCACTGTCTCTGGGGAAATGGAAGAAGGTCCTTAATTAGGAAGAAAACCAGGAAACTGGCTCAGGAGAGTATGCAGGAAAGACACTGGGGACTCCCTCTGGCCCACACTCTCTGGGTCTAAACATGGAGAAGCTGAGTTTTCCACACTGCAGGCACACATGCCACTAACCACTGGTTTATAAACTAGGGCATCACGTTTCATTCTCTTTATTCTCCTTGGCGATTCCACTCCCCCCCCCCACCCCCACCTTCTAAAACACTGTTCTGTTCTGGTCACAGCTACGTCTCCTGCGAGGCAGACTGTGGAAGGGGCGCGCCCTTCCAGCCCACCCCAGTGGCAGGACCAGTCCTTTATGCCCAATGCAGTGTCAACGAGGAAATCACAGATGCAACAGAGAGGCAGGAGAGGTGCTCAGGCCCCAGGCTCTGCCCGGCTCTTGCCCCCCAACTGCCCGGGTACCACCCCTGACTCTCAACAGCCTCCCAGCTTCAGGGAGCTCTTTGAAAACCTCTGGGGAAAGTGGATCTCTGGAATGGAATGTGGTTTAGTGATTTAGCAGCCATGTTTTACGCAGCAAGTATTTATATTTTAAGAAACAGGACAGTGGTTAGGACTCTGCACTCCCACTGCAGGACTGCAGGGGACACGGCTTCAACCCCTGGTCGGGGAACTAAGATCTGCATGCCACGTGGCCAAAAAAAAAAAGAAACAGGACAAACACGTCAAAATTAAAAACGCGCTATATTAAAGGAAATTCTGTTAAGACAGAAATAAAAATATTACTCAACTCGGGAATAAACACAGGTATTCCAGAAAGGAGTTGCACAGTGAGCTCACTTCAACCAGTCACGTGAAACTCCATCCAAACGTGTTCTGAACTTACCTGATTAAAGTCCTTTTGTCTCAGGTATGTAACTGCTTTGTTTATTTCCAGGTCATTTGCTAGCTCTACGTACTGAGAGGCTTTCACAACTTCCACACACCTATAAAGTAGAGTGTAAAGAAGGTTATTTTATTTTGTTTTAATTTATCTAGGTTTTCTTAAATGTGACTTTTCAAAAGTGTTTAAAAGTGTCCCTGGTGTTCTGTAGGACTGAGCACCTGACTCCTTCTACGCAGGCATTGTTACACAACTTCAGTTCCAGACCAATTTTCTCAACCAATTTCTCATTAGCCTGTTGCCACTTCTAATTATTTATGGTACTTTAAATAAAATTCTCATTTTAAAATTAACTAATAAAACAACTTCAATTCGTAACAGGTAAAACTATTTCTATATATTTTTTTCATCTCAAATGCTCTGATGGTGAGAAAAATTCTACAGAACTTGAGAATATATTTAACTTTTTGTGTCCAAACTTGAACAGACGCTCACAGATCTGCTGCCCAGGGCACACAGAACATCTACTGTTAACTAAACTTCAGGCACCATGCCAGCTCCTAGAAGCACCATCACAGTTAGTCTTCAACACAGCCCTGAAAGACAGGCATTATCTCACATCACAGATACAAACACAGATCACACAGGGACTCCCCTGGTGGTGCAGTGGTTAAGAATCCGCCTTCCAATGCAGGGGACGTGAGTTCGATCCCTGGTTGGGGAACTAAGATTTTACATGCCATAGAGCAATGAAGCCTGCGTACTCTAGAGCCATGCGCCTGCAACGAAAGATCCTGCGTGCTGCAACTAAGACCTGACACAGCCAAATAAATAAATAAGCAAATAAATAAATAAATAATATATATTGCACAGGCAGAAAGCTGCCAAGTAAGAATCTGAACCCAATTTTTGTTGCTCCCAAAACCCACTGCACCAAGAGTAATGTTTTTCAAATTGAGGCTCATGACCTTTCAAACAACAGAAGAGAAAAGATGCCAAAGGGCCTTGTGCACGACAAGGGCAAGGGTGCGTCATCATTTTCTCACTAAGGGTCAGCTCAAAACTGTTTCGAAGCCACTGGTGTAGACCGGTAATTTAAAAATACTGGGGGGCTTCCCTGGTGGTGCAGTGGTTAAGAATTCGCCTGCCAATGCAAGGGACACGGGTTCGAGCCCTGGTCTGGGAAGATCCCACATGCCACAGAGCAACTAAGCCCGTGCGCCACAACTACTAATCCTGCACTCTAGAGCCCGCAAGCCACAACTACTGAGCCCACATGCCACAACTACCGAAGCCCACACGCCACAACTACTGAAGACCACACGCCTAGAGCCCGTGCTCCACAGTGAAGAGTAGCCCCCTGCTTGCCACAACTAGAGAAAGCCTGCAAGCAGCAATGAAGACCCAATGCAGCCAAAAAAGAAAAAAAAAAAAATTAGGACTTCCCTGGTGGTCCAGTGGTTAACATGCCATGCCCCCAATGCAGGGGGCCTGAGTCCAATCCCTGATCAGGGAACTAGATCCCGCATGCCACAACTAAAGAGTCCACACACTGCAACTAAAAAAGCCCGTGCACCACAACTAGAGAGCAGCCCACACACTGCAACGAAGAACCTGCGCACCACAACAAAAGATCCCTTATGCCTCAGTTAAGACCCAACACAGACAAAAGATTAACTATTTATTTCTAAAAAAAAAAGAAAGAAAGAAATAATGGCTGAGAACTTCCCAAATCTGGGGAGGGATGTGGACATCCAAGTTCATGAAGCTAAGAGACAACTCTGAAATTTCAACTCGACAATCTTCTCTATGATACACTGTAATAAAACTATCTAAAATCAAAGACAAAGACAGAACTTTTAAATCAGCAAGAGAAAAAATTCCTCACATATAAGAGAACCCACAGAGGCTAAAAGTGGATTTCTCGGCAGAAACCTTGCAGGCCAGGAGAGACTGGAACGATATATTCAAAGTGCTGAAAGAAAAAACTGTCGACCAAGAATACTTTACCCAGCAAAGTGGTCTTTGAGACATGAGACAGAGGTAGAATTCCCCAAATAGACTAAAGCTGGGAGGGTTCATCACCAATAAACCTGCCTCACAAGACGTGCTAAAAGGAGCTCTTCGAGATGAAATACAGGGACAGTGATTTGTGACATGAAAACATATGAAAATACAAAACACAATGGTAAAGAACTGTATAGTCAAATTCAGACTAATATTATAATGGGGTGCTGTGTTGATCACTTAACTCTAGTACTAAGGTGAAAGGACAAAAGTATTAAAAACAACTATAGCTACAATAATTTGTTGATGGATAAACAGTATAAAAAGACATATATATTGACTGTTTTATACATATACACATATATATGATGTTTATATAAGCAGAGACCTATAGACGATACACAGAAGATAAGGAAAAGGGAAGCAAAGCATACCACTGCAGAAACTCAATCCACAAAGAAAGGAAAAGAGGAAGAAGGAACAAGGGAACTAAACAGCCAGAAAGCAGTAAGATGGCATAAGTAGCTATCAACAATTACTAAGAATTACTTATCAATGTCCTTAGCTATCAATAATTACTTTAAATGTAAATGGATTAACTTCTCATCAAAAGCACAGAGTGTCTGAATAGATTAAAAAACAAGACCCACTTCAGCTTTAAGGACACACATCAGCTCAAAGTGAAGGGGAGGTGGGGGGAGATTTCATGCAAATGGAAAACCAAAAGAGAGCAAGCGTAGATATACTTAAATCAGACAAAACCTACTTTAAGGCAAAAACTGTAGAAAGAGACAAAGAAGGTCATTATAAAATGATAAAGGGGACTATTCATCAAGAGGATATAGCAACAGTAACTATGTATGTGCTCAATGTCACAGCACCTAAATGTACTGAGCAAATACCAACAGACCTGAAGGCAGAAGGAGACAAAACAGTAACAGCAGGGGAGTTCAATGGCCCACTTTCAACAATGGACAGAACATCCAGACAGAAAATCAGTAAGGAGACACTGGATCTGAATTATACTTTAGACCAAATGGACATAACAGAGACAAACACAACATTTCACCCAACAGCAGCAGAATACCTTCTTCTCAAGCACACAGGAACATTTCCCAGGACAGAGCATATGTCAGGTTACAAAGCAAACCTTGGCAAATGTAAGAAGACTGAAATCATATCAAGCATCTTTTCTGACCACAATGCTATAAAACACAGAGTCAACAGCAGGATGAAAACTGGAAAATTTGCAAATATGCAGGAAATAAAAATCCTACTCCTGCACAACCAATGGGCCAAAGAACAAATCAAAAGGAAAAAAAAAATCTTGAAACAAACAGAATGGAAACACAACAGACCAAAACTTATGGGATGCAGCAAAAGCAGTTCCAAGAGGGAAACTTAAAGCAAGAAATGCATAGGTAGAAAAGAAAGATCACAGATAACCTAACTTTACACCATAAGAAACTAGAAAAATTCCAAAGTTAGCAGAAATAAGGAAATAACAAAAACCAGAGCAGAAATAAAGACCAGAAAAACAAAAGAAAATATCAACAAAATGAAGAGATTTTTTTAAAGATAAAATTGGCAAATCTTTAGCTAGACTAACAAGAAAAAGAGAGAAGACTCAAATAAAGAAAATCAGAAATGATAACTATAAAATTCCTACAAGAAAACAGAGAAAACGCTCCCTGGCATAGGCGCTGGCAATGACTTTTTCAGATACGACATCTACAGCACAAGCAACAAAATAAAAGATAAACCACTGGGACTACATCAAACTAAAAAGCTTATGCATAGCAAAAGAAACCATCAACAAAATGAAAAGGCAATCCACTAAATGGGAAAAAATATTTGCAAATCACTTATCTGATAACAGGTTAATATCCAAAATAGATAAAGAAATCAAACAACACAAGAGCCAAAAAACAAACAGCCAGTTTAAAAGACAGGCAGAGGATCTGAATAGACATTTTCCCAAAGAACACACACAAATAAATGGCCAACAGGTACGTGAAAAAATACTCAACACCACTCATCATCAGCGAAATGAAAATCAAAACTGTGAGCTATCACCTCACACCTGTCAGAGGGCTATTATAGAAAAGATGAGAGATAAGTGTTGGCAAAAATGTGGATAAAAGGGACCCTCGTACACTGCTGGTGGGAATGCAGGTTGGTGCAGCCATTAGAGAAAACAGTATGGGACCTCCTCAGAAAGTCAAAGACAGAGCTGCCACATGATCCAGGGTCTCACTCCTGGGCCTACAGCCAAAGGAAGTGAACTCATGCACTGCAGCACGATTTACAACAGCCAAGACATGGAAACAACCTAAATGTCCATTAATGGATAAACGGATAAAGAAAATTTGATATATACACACAAACACACAATGGAAAATTACTCAGCCATAAAAAGAAGAAAATTCTGCCGTTCGCAACAACATGAATGGACTTTGAGGGCAATCACGCCACGTGAAGTGAAACATGTGAGACAAAGAAGGACAAATACTGTAAAAATCACACTTATATGTGAAATCTAAAATAGAAACAGAATAGAATGGTGATTGCCAGGGGCTGAAGGGGTGGGGGAAATAGGGACGTAGTGGTTAAAGGGTATAAACTTCCAGCTATAAGATGACTAAGTTCTAGGATCTAATGTCAGGATTATGACAATAATGGACAATACTGTATTATGTACTTGAAAGTTAAGAGTTTAGATCTTAAATCTTACCACCATATAAAAAAAGTAATTATGTAAGGGGACGGAGGTGTTAACTAAGCTTCGTGTGTAATTATTTTGCAGTATATATGTATCAGATTGTCACATTATACACCCTACACTTCTATATATTATATGTCAACAATATCTCAATAAAGCTGAAGAAAATAAAGGGGAAAGATGAGCTGTGATAAAACAATATGTGGGGGTAAATCTGAAACCTCAGTAAAAAAAAAAAAAAAAAAGGGTTTGTTTAGTGGTCTTCTTAAATTCCTTCTTTCAATTATATCAACATCCATACCAAAAACCTCCTGAAATCTATCTTTTAAAATAAATTCTAATATGCTCACTTTCATACTTCATAATGGCTGTCAACATTTCTTAAGCAAACTTACCATTTTTTTATGCAAGGCTATCATTTTACAATTGACATATTCAGATAAACACATACTTAGGTATAAGATGATACATGAGTAGAAGCATCTAGCATGGCTTGATCTTAAGTCTAATATGACAAAAGTAATAGTTTTGATAAGTTAAAATGTTAATTTAGTGGAAAATTTCAGTCAGACTGGTTGGCATTCTATAAAGGCTTAAAATTTCACTTACATACCAACTCCTAGATTGCAAAGACACAGCTATAATCAGCTTTTTAAAAAGCTAAAAACATTAGAAAATTAAATGTACATGCTTTAGGAAACATTAAGAGAATCCAAGTTAGATTTAGCATAGTAAAACAACATTTACTATTCAGTATAATTAAAGATGAACAGAGTTCATTTACTGTGAGATGCCTGTCTCCCAAATCAAGGAGATCTTAGGTTACAACCAACATTTGGGGTCCACAGAAAGGGATACTGTGATTTTGTTGTACTATACATGGATCAAAACACATGTGGAGTATGTGTACAGATACAGGGACACATTTTAAGGAACCTGTTTAAAAACTAGGTGGGCAACCAGTCAGGGAGAAAACCAGCCATTCTAGAAAAACACACCGTATCTGAAATGGATGAAGAAACTGAAACTGTTTATCGGAAAACAGTAGCAAAATGGTAGCAGACATGCACTCATCTCCCATTCCTACCCCACGAGCAATACCATCTCCCAAAGAGGAAACCCCGCTGGCTTATGAAGCAGGAAAAGAACGTGTGCTTCCTGCTCCGGGGGAGCCTGGGTTCCAGGGACGGGGAAAGCTGCACTGAGCGCGGCAGTGGCTGTGACGGAACCACTGAACGCCACCTCCAGACAGTGGACAGAGGAGCCTGCAGACCTCCCCTCACACTCAACAGTGACAAAGAACAGCCAGAGAAAAAGAAAGTGCTCTTGGAAATGTAAAATAAAACAACGGAAGAGTTGAATGAGAAATTCAAAGAAGTCTCCCAGAAAGCAAAGCAAAACCAGAGTTGGAAAATAAAAGAAAGATAAGTGACAAGAAAGTCCAAATCCAATTGATATAAATTTATAACTGGAGAAGGAAGTAAATTAGCAGAGAAATAATATAATATTTTCTTAAATTGAACAGAAACATAGACTGCAAATTGAGGGGCCGATTAAGTGCTTAGGAGGAAAATAGAAAAAAAAAGACAAATTTAAACACAGCATGAAATTTCAGAACAACAAAGCTACAGAGAAAACTATAAAAATTACCAGAAAGAAACTACAGGTTACCTACAAATAACAAGGATGAGACTAGCATTAGAATTCTAATCGGCAGCAGTGCTAGTTAACAATGAAGAAATGCCTTCTGAGTTCTATAATAAGTTATAACTTGGAATATTATACCTGATCAAATAAGTGATCCATCAAGAATGAGGACAGCGACTTCCCTGGTGGCACAGTGGTTAAGAATCTGCCTGTCAAGGCAGGGAACTTGGGTTCGATCCCTGGTCTGGGAAGATCCCACATGCCACAGAGCAACTAAGCCTGTGCGCCACAACTACTGAGCCTGTGCTCTAGAGCCCTCAAGCCGCAACTATTGAGCCCACGTGCCACAACAACTGAAGCTTGCGTGCCTAGAGCCCATGCTCTGCAACAAAAGAAGCCACCGCAACGAGAAGCCCGAGCACGGCAACAGAGTAGCCCCCACTCACCACAGCTAGAGAAAGCCCAAGTGCAGCAACGAAGACCCAACACAGCCAATAAATGAATAAATTTAAAAAATTTATTAAAAAAAAAAAAAGAATGAGGACAGAGGGACTTCTCTGGTGGCGCAGTGGTTAAGAATCCTCTGGGGACACGGGTTCGATCCCTGGCCCAGGAAGATCCCACATGCCAAACAGCAACTAAACCCGTGCACCACAACTACCGAGCCTGCGTTCTACAGCCCTCGAGCCACAACTACTGAAACCTGTGCACCCTAGAGCCTATGTTGCACAAGAGAAGCCACCGCACTGAGAAGCCCGTGCACTGTAACGAAGACTAGCCCCTGCTCACTGCAACTAGAGAAAGCCCATGCGCAGCAATGAAAAGGCAACACACCCAATAAAAATAAACAAAAATGTATTCATTACTAATAAGAAAACAAATCAAATTGTACACTTTAAATATATGTAGTTTATTGTATGTCAGTTATATCTCAATGAAAGTCCTTAAAAAAACTTAATGGCTTAAAATAAATAGATAATAAAAAAATAAATACTTAAAAAAAAGAATGAGGACAGAATTAGACATTTACAGACATGCACAGACAGATCCTGGGGGTTAATTCAGGATGAAATCAAGGAAAAAATAAAATGTTCAAGAAGAAAGAGGACCCAACCTGGGAGAGAAATGAAGGTAAACCCCCAGATAACATTCAACACCCGGCTACGAGAGCAAACAGCTCACAGCAACTGCGGCAGGGAGGCTCCGGGAGAACACCACGTAACCCGAGAGAAGCAAGGATGGATGACACACAGAAAATACCGGTAAGAACAAACTTGGGACAAAGAGGAGGCCTCTGGTACAGGCTAAACCAGGGAGACAACGGATTCCAAGGCAAGAATCTGAGTCTTCGTACGGATGTGGGAAAGAAGGCACGTGCGACTTCCACCAAGAAGAAACGTGAAAAGTAATTAGAAAATGGAGCTGTGACTCTTCTGTTCTTACTTAGTTTCCTAACCACGCTCATGCATCTTGGACTTTGAAAGTCCTGGCAGAGCACCATGCAGAAGAGGTCACAGACTCGCTCGACGTTTGTTCGAAAGACGATAGAAAAGAGTTTCATAAAGGGCAACTATGGATTTAACACAACGAAGAATTTTCTAACCTTTAGAGATGTTCAGAAATGAAGTAAATGATTTGAACGCTGTGAGAAGCCAAGCAGAGGGTGAATGGCACCCACGTGGGATGCTATAAGGGGGTTCCCGGGCTGGGTGGAGGTAAGAAACAAATTCAATACTCGTTCAACAAACGACCTAAGATGTTTCCAGCTCTAAAACCCTCCACTCCTATCTGGGAAATATATTATCCACAGACAACAACCTTTGTAGGTGTGACAGGTATTACTAGGATAAACAGTGTAGTAGTACCGACAAATTTAAGGTAGAAAAAGGAGATAAGGAGAAAAGATAAAGAGGATGAGGGCACAGCCTGGAATTTATACAAGAAAACAATTCTGTATCCACATATCAAATGCAGCACGCTTGCCTTATACTTAATTTACAAAATGACATGAACAATAAAAATGTTAGAACTTTTAGAGCAGCCTATACTAGTCTTACCATATAATATTGTTTCATAAGTAGAAATCAACATTCACAATTATTTATTCACTTTTGTAATAACAAAATTTTAAATCAATTAAAGTATAAACTAGAAAACACCGTGTCCACCCAGTGACACTGAACTTTTCTTACCAATCATAACCTACAGCAAAAGATGTTTCAATTACAGGGGCAATGAGTTTTGCAGCTGTCATGATGTATTTTTCTGCCGTGGCTTTCCTATAGCAAACAAAAAAGTTTTATTTAGAAACACAGTATAAAAAGAGTTTCAATTTCTTAAACTGTAAGTGTAAAAAGTGTGTCCAGGCAGCCTTGCGATCTGTTCACAAATCAGGTCGGAAACCACGGCTGGGAAATGCGAGCAGCAAGCCACGAGGGCCTGCGGGCAGCAGTCCCTGGTTGGGGATGCACTCTGAGGAGGGATGGGGGCGGGGGGCGGGAGAGGCGGACACAGGCCTCTGCAGCTGAAGCTGCATAACCTGCCCTGTCTGTGGAAGGGAAAGAGTGAAGACTGCCACTACAGAAACTGGTAAATACCACAACTGAACTGCTACACATCTCTCTACATGTGCCTAATCCTCACCTTTCACACACACGGAATCTCAAAACATGTGGTCTTTTGTGACTGGCTTCTTTCACTTATCCTAATGTCCTCAAGGTTCGTGTGTACTGTAGCATGTCAGTACTTCATTCATTTCACGGCTAAATGATACTCCACGGTATGGATGGATCATATACTGTACATGGACACGAGTAAGGCTGTGACAAGCATCCGTGTGTACGTTATCACGTGGACGTATGCTCTGATTTCTCCTGGGTATGTACCCAGGAGAGAAACTGCTGGGTCACACGTTAAGTATGTGAGGAACTTGCAGAGGGTTTTCCCAAGTGGCGGCACCAGTTTACACTCCCACCATCAGTGTACACGTTTTCAGCTTCTCCACAGCCTCATCAACACTTGCTTGCTCTCTTCTTCATCAGTCACACTAGTGGCTGTGACGTGGTATCGCAATGTGGTTTTGAGTTGCGTTTCCCTAGTGAGTACTGAAGTTAAGCACCTTTTCATGTGCGTATTGGCCATCTGAGTATCTGTTTTGAAGAAATGTCTATTCATATCCTTTGTATATTTTTAATTAGGTTTTGGCCTTTTTGTAATTGAATTGGAAGAGTTCTGCTACCTACTGTAGAAGTACATACCTTCTTGGATACATGGCTTGCAAATATTTCCTCCCATTCATGAGGCTGTGTTTTCACATTCTTAATGGTACCCTTTGAAGAACGCAAGTCTTTCATTTTGATGAAGTCCAATTTACCTATTTGTTTCTTTTGGTGTGCTTTTGGTGCCATACCTAAGAAACCATCGCCTAACACAGGTCGATAATATTTGCTTCGTTGTTTTTTCTAAGAATTTTGTAATTCTGGTTGTTACATTTAGGTCTGTGATACATGTGGAAGTGATTTTGTGTCTAGTGTGAGAGCCCTGCCTTCCTTCTCCCGCACGACCACATCCAATTGTTCCAGCACCGTTGGCTGAAAAGACCATCCTTTCCCCACAGAACTGTCCCGACAGTTTTAGTGACTATAAATATAAGAGTTTATTTCTGGACTCTCAGTTCCATCCCACTGACTTTTATGTCTACTGTTATGCTTCTAACATAAAGTACCTCCACACTGTCTTTTTTTTTTTGCTGCTGCTGCGTTGGGTCTTCATTGCTGCACACGGGCGTTCTCTAGTCGCAGCGAGCAGGGGCTACTCTTCGTTGCGGCATGCGGGCTTCTCACTGCAGTGCCTTCTCTTGTTGCAGAGCACGAGCTCTAAGCCCATGAGTTTCAGTAGCTGTGGCATGCAGGCTCAACAGTTGTGGCTTGAGGGCTCTAGAGCACAGGCTCAGTAGTTGTGGTGCACGGGCTCAGCTGATCCATGACATGTGGGATCTTCCCGGACCAGGGATCAAACCCGTGTCCCCTGCATTGGCAGGAGGACTCTTAACCACTGCGCCACCAGGGAAGTCCCTACCACACTGTCTTAATTGGTGTGGCTTTGTAGTTTGAGTCCTCTAACTTTTCTATTCTTTGCCAACATTGTTTTGGCTATTCTGGACTCCTTATATTTCCGTATAAGTTTTAGGATCAACTTGTCAGTTTCTGCAGAAACACTGCTGGGATTTTGACAGGGATTACACACACTGAATCTGTGCTCTGGGGAGCACTGCCATCTAAGCAACACCAAGTGCCTATCCGTACACGTGATGTCTTTCCATTTATTTAGAATTTCTTCCAATGATGTTTTATCACTCGCAGAGTACAAGTGCTGCATTCATTTGTTACACTTGCTCCTATTGCTTCTAGGCCTTCAGGCTAACATCAAGTGTAAACTTACTCCTAATCCTTTATTGCTTATGCTGTTGTAAATGTAACTGTTGTCTTCACTTCAGATGGCTCACTGGTAGTGCAAACTACGCTTCTACAGGATCCTGGTGATTCTTCATATTGATCTCCTACTCTGGAACCCTGCTGACTCGTTATTAGTTGTAAATTTTTTTAGTAGATTCCTTAGGAGATTCTACGTACAAAATCATGTGATCTTTAAACAGAGAGTTTTACTTCTCTTCAATCTGGATGTCTGTTACTTACTTTTCTTTCTGTCTTTCACCACTAAGTGTTACAACGTCAAATGGAGCTTCTCAGAGACGTCCTTTATCGGATGGAGCAACTTCCTTCCTACTCCTCACTTGCTGAGGTTTTTTTGTTTGTTATCATGAAAGCATATTGGATTTTGGCCCCCCCGCCCAATTTTTTTTTTTTTTTTTTTTTTTTTGGTTTACTGAGACAATCATGTGGCTTTTGTCCTTTGTTCTACTGATACCCTGTATCATATTAATTGAATTTTAGATGGTAAACCAATCTTGCAGGCTTGGGATAAATCCCAATTAGTCATGGTGCATAATTCTTTTTCCATTTTCTTAGTATTTTTGGTTTGCTAATATTTTCTTGAGAATTTTTAATCTATAGTCATGATATATTTTTCTGTAGTTTTCTGTCTCCTGTTTTATTTTGGTATCAGGGTAATACTAGTTCATAAAATGAACTATTTTCTGGAAGCGATTATATAGAAATAATGTTTATTCTTCTTTAAACATTTTCTGTGAGGGTGAGTCAAAAATTACCCACACTCTGGCTGTAAAATTTATTTTAGTTAACATTTAGAAAATACAAATACATCATTTTTCAACATAATCTCCTTGCTTTTCAATACATTGTCCATCTGTCAACAAGCTTTCGTATTTCCTCATTCAAAAATGTTTTAGGCTAAGACCTACATGTAAGGCCAGACACTATAAAACTCCTAGAGGAAAACATAGGCAGAACACTCTATGACATCCATCAAAGCAAGATCCTTTTTGACCCACCTCCTAGAATCATGGAAATAAAATCAAGAATAAACAAATGGGACCTCATGAAACTTAAAAGCTTTTGCACAGCGAAAGAAACCATAAACAAGACTAGAAGGCAACCCTCAGAATGGGAAAAAATAGTTGCCTATGAAACAACGGACAAAGGATTAACCTCCAAAATATACAAGCAGCTCATGCAGCTTAATACCAAAAAAGCAAATAACCCAAACCACAAATGGGCGGAAGACCTGAAGAGACATTTCTCCAAAGAAGACATACAGATGGCCAACAAACACATGAAAAGATGCTCAACATCACTAATCATTAGAGAAATGCAAGTCAAAGCCACAATGAGGTATCACCTCACACCAATCAGAATGGCCATCATCACAAAATCTGGAAACGACAAATGTTGGAGAGGGTGTGGAGAAAAGGGAACTCTCCTGCACTGTTGGTGGGAATGTAAGCTGGTACAGCCACTATGGAAAACGGTTTGGAGGTTCCTTAAAAAACTACAAATAGAACTACCATATGATCCAGTAATCCCACTCCTGGGCATATACCCCAAGAAAACCATAATCCCAAAAGAAACATGTACCATAATGTTTATTGCAGCACTCTTTACAATAGCCAGGACGTGGAAGCAACCTAAATGCCCATCAACAAATGAATGGATAAAGAAGATGTGGCATATATATACAATGGAATATTACTCAGCTATAAAAAGGGATGAGATGGAGCTATATGTAATGAGGTGGATAGGCCTAGAATCTGTCATACAGAGTGAAGTAAGAAAGAGAAAGACAAATATTGTATGCTAACTCACATATACGGAATCTAAAAATGGTACTGATGAACTCAGTGACAAGAACGAGGACGCAGATGTAGAGAATGGACTGGAGAACTCGAGGTTTGGGGGGGTGGGCGGGGGGTGAAGGGGAAGCTGAGACGAAGCAAGAGAGTAGCACAGACATATATATACTACCAAATGTAAAATAGCCAGTGGGAACTTGTTGTATAACAAGGGAGTTCAACTCGAGGATGGAAGATGCCTTAGAGGACTAGGACGGGGAGGGTGGGGGGGACTGGAGGGAGGGTGGGGGGGTAGTTGAGGGAGGGAGGGAATACGGGGATATGTGTATAAAAACAGATGATTGAACTTGGTGTACCCCCAAAAAAATAATAAATAAATAAAATTAAAAAAAAAAGTGTTAGGCTTAGCCACGAGCCATGAATGTACCACTATCTTCACTTCTTCATCAGAAATGAATCTTCATCCTTGTAGGGATGCTTTCAGGGGACCAAACAGGTGAAAATCCAATGGAACAAGGTCAGGACTATAGGGAGGATGCTTTAACACCTCAAAAGGAAGTAATCCACGACAGACTTAGGTTTCAAACCATTTGTGTGAGGTAGGTACCAAAACAACTCACAGAAGAGCGTAACAGAAGCGTGGGGATACCTGCAAACAAAATTTGGACCAATACCCTAAGGAAGGTGAAAGTTTCTTAAAGAGAATCATTACTGGTGACGAGACATGGATTCATCACTATGATCCTGAGAGTAAACGGCAAAGTATGGAACAGAAACGTCCCCAACTGTCAACCATGAAAAAGTTCAAAAGTCAACCATCAGCTGGAAAATCGCTGCTTACAGTTTCCTGGGATTCTCAAGGGCCAGTACTGGAACACAATCAGGAAAAAGGTTCAACCATCAACAGTACTCATTACAGTGAGATGCTTATTGAAGAGCTGAAGCCTAAACTTCGGATTAAACGCAGAGGACTGCTCTCCAAGGGCGTTGTGATCTGGCGTGACAATGCACACCCGCACACTTCTGCCCACACTGTCAACACTCTGCAAAAACTTCGTTTTGAGGAGTTAAAGCATCCTCCTTGTAGTCCTGATCTTGCTCCACTGGACTTTCACCTGTTTGGTCCCCTGAAAGCAGCCCTATGGGGACGAAGATTCACTTCTGGTGAAGAAGTGAAGCCAGCAGTGGATTCATGGCTCGCGGCTCAGCCTGAAACATTTTTTAATGAGGGACTATGAGAGCTTGTTGACAGATGGACAAAGTGTACTGAAAAGCAAGGAGATTGTGTCAAAAATGATGTATTTATCTTTTCTAAAAGTTAATTAAAATAAATTCTACAGCCAGAGTGCGGATAATTTTTGACTTACCCTTGTAGAATCCTCTAGTAAAACCATATAGATCTGGAGATTTGACTTATAAATTCAATTTCCTTAACATTCATAGGGCTGTTCAAATGATCTATTTCATATTGAGTGAGTTGTGGTAGTCTGTATTTTTTAAGAAAGTGGCCCATTTTTGTCTAAGTTTCACATGCACGTGTACAGGGTTGTTTGCAGGGTTCCCTTATTATCTTTCTGACGTCTGCAGGGTCTGCAGTGATAGCCACTACTTTGTTCTTAACACCAGTAATGTGTCTTCCTCGTCCTGTCTGAAGTCTGTCAGCTCTGCTGACCTAGTCCAAGACTTGGCTGCTCCACTCGTGTTCTCCACTTTCTCTCTTCAATGCCAATGATTTCTGTTCCTTTCTTTATTACTCCTTTCCTTCTGCTTCTTTTGGGTTGATTTTGCTCTTCCTTTTCTAGGTTATTTTTTAATTGAGGTACAGCTGATGTACGATATTATATAAGTTTCAGGTGTACAACACAGTGATTCACAATTTTTAAAGATTATACTCCATTTACAGTTATAAAATATTGGCTATATTCCCTGTGTTGTACAATACATCCTTATAGCTTATTTATTTTATACTTTTTCTAGGTTCTTGAGCTGGGAGCTTAGGTTATTGATTTAAGACTTTCCCACTGTCATGCTACTTGCTTTTTCCTTATGCGCTGTTTTCTCTGCCTCCTTTCAAGACTCTGTGTCTTTAGGGGCCTCCCTGGTGGTCCAGTGGTTAAGCTCCACGCTCCCAGTGCAGGGCGCCCAGGTTTGATCCCTGGTCAGGGAACTAGATCCCGCATGATGCCAACAAAGATCAAAGATCCCACATGCTGCAAGTAAGACCTGGCACAGCCAAATAAATAAAATAAATAAATATTAAAAAAAAAAGACCTTGTGTTTTTAATTTTCAGAAATTTAATCATGTTTTATCTTGACATGGATTTTCTTGGGTTTGTCCTCCTTGGGATTTCTTTAGCTCCTTGAACTGCAGGTTTATTTCTCTTGCCAAATTTAGGAGTTATCAGCTATTATTTCTTTAGCCTAATCCCTTCCCACACCTGATGATACAAGCGCTAGATCTTCTGTAATCGTCCCAGAGGTCCCGGAGGCGCTGGTTATTTTGGTTTCCAGTCTTTCTCTCTGTTGTTCAGATCGGATAACTTCCACTCTCCCTTCCAGGGACCGGCTCTTTCCTTGCTCCCTAATTCCCCTGCTGAGCCTGCCACTAAGCTGCTCATCTCAGCTGCTATGCTTCTCAGTCCTAAAACTTCCATTTGGTTTTTCTTTATATCATTTCTTTGCTGAGACCCTCTATTTCTTTCCTGAGGCTACTCTGTCATTTATTTTAAGCGTGTTCATAATTGCTTATTGAACCATTTTTATCATGGTTGCTTTAAAATTAGTCAGATAATTCTAACATCTCTATCATCTCAGTGGCACCTATGGACCTATTTTTTCACTGTTTGAGATCTTCCTGGTTCTTGGCATGATGAGTTCCCTGGTGGCGTAGTGGTTAGGATTCCAGGCTTTCACTGCCATGGCCCAGGTTCAGTCCCTGGTCTGGGGAACTAAGATCCCCCACAAGCCACAGCATGGCAGAAAGAGAGAGAGAGTGAGAGAGAGAGAGAGAAAGAGAGAGAGAGAGAGAGAAAGAGAGAGACAGGAAGGAAGGAAGGAAGGAAGGAAGGAAGGAAGGAAGGAAGGAAGGAAGGAAGGAAGAAGGAAGGAAGGAAGGAAGGAAGGAGAAAGAAAGAAAGAAAAGAAAGAAAGGAGGAAAGAAAGAAGGAAAGAAAAGGAAACTTGGACGTTTTTGCATCATAAGACCAAATTTTAGATGATGTGGTATATATACACGATGGAATATTACTCAGCCATAAAAAAGAATGAAATAATGCCATTTGCAGCAACTTGAATGGACCTAGAGATTATCATACTAAGTGAAGTAAGTCAAAGACAAATATCATACGATATTGCTTGTATGTAGAATCTAAAAAAAATGATACAAATGAAATGAACTTATTTACAAAATAGAAATAGACTGACAAGCATAGAAAACAAACTTATGGTTACCAAAGGGGAAAGGGGGGGATAAACTAGAAGTCGGGGATTAAAATATACACACACTACATATAAAACAGATAACCGACAAGGACCTACTATATAGCACAGGGAACTCTACTCAATATCTTGTAATAACCTACGGGAAAAAATCTAAAATAAATATATATACAGTTAATAAACTACATTTCAATAAAAAATTAAAAATAAAATAATGTGCATCAGGCTCTTCAATACTACTTTCACCCTGATTTTGAGGATTTGGGGAAGTAATGTATTTTACAGAGGTGAACACTTCTGTATTTTATTGTGAAAAAAAAAGTGATATGTAGAAGAAAAAAAAAGACTGAATTTTATTTAAATCTCCTATTTTAGCTATCTTTCTCTGACACCACCACACCGCCTGCCAGATGAAGGGAGAGGTCCACTATCCTACGCAGCCTGCTCTGACACCCAGGTGGGAGGAGCCCTTGTTTCTGCTGGGTGGGATGGGAGTGCCCATGTCCCCTGGTCCCTACCGACACCGTGGTGGGTGGCCTTGTTACCGCTGAGTCTGAGGGAAGCCCTGGCTCCCCACTGTCCCCTGCGACACCATGCAGGAGGGAGGGTCAGGACTGCCCTGTTACCGCTGGGTGGGGTGGAGTTCCAGGCCCTGCGCGTGCAGTCCACCGACACCAGAGTAACAGCGGCGGGCCTGCCTGGGGCACTGAGTGTCTCCTGACAGCCTTGTGAGGGTGGAAGTCTGGGCTGCCACACGGCTTTTGCTGGCACATGTGGGGTGGGACCACAGCTTTTTTCTGTGGTATTTGTCTAAAAGTTTTCTGTCTTGCTAGCCTACCCCTCACCTTGTCCTCTGGCTTTTCTTAGAACCTTTTAAAAAATGCAGTCCCTGGCTTTCTGACTGCCAGCTTCTTCAGCTCCGAGTCTGAGAAACGTGAGGGAATCACTGCCATGCTGGTCCTCAAGCCCCCGGGTCCCTTGTGATCTGCCCTCTTGTCTCCACCTTTCTTCTCATTTGGTATATTTTTTTTTTGGGGGGGGGGGTACACCAAGTTTCATTTGGTTTTATATACAATTTCCATGGTTTCTATTTGTACTTAGGGGGAAGAACATGGAAAAGTACAGCTAAGCCATCTTCCCAGAAGTGTAAGTTTAATTTTTATTGTTAAACTAAATCCTAAAGATTGAGCATCCTCCATGCATACAATAGAATATTATTAAGCCTTAAAAAGGAAGGAAATCCTGGACCTCCCTGGTGGCTCAGTGGTTCAGAATCCGCCTGCCAATGCAGGGGATAAAGGTTCGAGCTCTGGTCCAGGAAGATGCCACATGCCATGGAGCGACTAAGCCTGTGTGCCACAACTATTGAGCCTGTGCTCTAGAGCCCATGAGCCACAACTACTGAGCCCATGTGCCACAACTACTGAAGCCCGAGTGCCTAGAGCCCCATGCTTCGCAACTAGAGAGCCACTGCAATGAAAGGTAAGCCCCCGCTTACCACAACTAGAGAAATCCTGCACGCAGCAAGGAAGACCCAATGTAGCCAATAAATAAATTAAAAAATACAGAGACATAAAATGTTTTCTACTACAATATCTTTATTTATTTATTTATTTATTTATTACTGGCTGTGTTTGGTCTTTGTTGCTGTGTGCAGTCTTCCTCTAGTTGCAGTGAGTGGGGGTTACTTTTCTTTGCAGTGTAGAGACAAATTTTTAAACAAAGGTAATATGAACAAATTTCTAATATTGCACCAGAGGCAGAGGGAAAGCAAATTACAGAGAGATAGTAAGAGTAACTGAGTAAAAATAACTGGGATTAGCATGAGGACTGAGATTAACCTGAAGGAGAAAAGAGAATCCAGTAGAGTACAGAAACGGTGAACAAACAGCACTATTCAAGAAATATACTGAATACAACAAGTTTTGAAAGAAATAATCAGAATGCACATTCAACTCTCTTACAGAAGTTAAGACATTATTGAGTTTTAATCATTAAGCACCCAAAATATTACCTTTCACGTTCCATTTGCCTTAGATGATCATTTTTTATAGCTTCAATCACTAAATTAGTATGTGGGTCATCCTGGTGGGGGGAAAATGAGTGATTCAGAATAAGAACCAAGGACTAGATTTCTAATCAACCTCACTACAAGCCTAGTTGTATCAAATGGAGAGTAAATTAATCTTTCTATTTTCCCTTATGTAAAGCAGAACTTTTTCTTCTTACTTCTGATTACCTATCACATTCTCCACTGAACTAACATAGATTCTAGCAGCTGATACAAGGTCAGGCTGGAAGGCACAGGGCCATACACAGAAGCTGTGGTTGTTAGTGCAAATGTGTGATATCATACATTCTAAACTCAAATATAAATGCTTTTATCATCACCAATTCCTTAGTATGGTCCCTATCGCTGCTTCTGACTGAAAACACAGATGATTTCTTTCACAACTTGGCTGCTGCTCACTATGACAGTTACATACAATAGTTAACGCCTGCTTAGCACTCACTGCGTTCCAGGCACTCTTCTAACCCTTTCACACGCATTGCCTCATTTAACCCTCACAATGCTACACGGTAGGTAGTTGTCATTGGTGCTATTTTAAACAGAAAGGAACAAGAAGAATAAGCACTGAGTAGGAGCCCAACCACTGCACTGTGACATCCCTATAGTCTACCAAGAAAACCTACTAGTTCAGTATATGGAAGTGACATTACCATACAATTGTGATCTATCAACTCAGGCAATTAACTTCACACGGTGTGACTTCATATAAAATAACACTAAAGAACGACAATTTTTCCTAAGATTCTCCTTTTTGCTTTTTGACTAAAAGCATGCAGTCCATGTAACCATAATCTCTAGCCCTACTTCAACAGTCCCACTGTCAACCTAACTTAAATAACAAATGGAAACGATCAAACACATTAATACAGGGCGGGAGAAACCTGAAGCGTCTTCCGCTCCAACCTTCTGACTCCCGGAGACAGGGAAGCACAGGTGACGAGGGGCTGGCCGCGGACCGGCCTTCCTCATACTCACGCTCGGTGACACGTATCTGTCATCTTCGTCAATCTCTAACGGAACGGCAATCAGTTTCTGGAACGCCTTCTTCATCTTCTCTCGGTCTCCAACGGCAAAGTAACTGAGGATCAGGTTGAAGCCTGCCTTCAGGTCTGGGGCCACGCTCATGATGTGCTCAAAGGAGCTGATGGCGTCAGAATACTGCCCAGTCTTAATAAATGTAACCCCGATGTTCTGCATAATTTTAATCCTAAAGAAAAAGAAACATGGATTTGCTTTAAATGTCTGAACTCCCTACCTAGTATGGCAATCAAGACATTCCACAAATAATTTCCTTCTTTTCTTTCCCAGTTTACTTTTTTGGTTTTTTTGTTAAAGCTTTACTGAGGTTTACTTTACGCAGCATAAAATTCACTTGCTTTAAGTTTATGATTCAATAATTATAGCTACATTAACACAGTTGTGGAACCACAACCACATTCTTAGTCACTTCCGTCCCCGAGGGGAGAACCTGTGCCATCTGCAGTCACTCTCCAATCTCACCTCCAGCCCCAGGCAAACCGTAACTCACTCTCTGTCTCTCTGGATTTGCCTTTCTAGACACTGCATATAAATGGAGTTACAATATACGATAGTTTGTGTCTGGCTTCATGCCACTCGCCTCATCTTTCTGAGGCGCCTCCGTGTTACAGCACGTAAGCGTGCTTCATTCCTTTCCTTGCTGAATAGTGCCCTGTGGTATGACCACGCCATGCTTTATTCATCCACTGATGGCCTGATGGACATTTGGATTGCTTCTACTTTTTGGCTATTATGAATAATGCTGCTATAAACATCCATGTACAATCCTTTGTGATAACATAAGTTTTCATTTCTCTTGGGTATATTCCTAGGAATGGAACTGGTCCCGTGGTAAATTTGTGTTTACTTTTTTAAAAAACAACCTAATTATTTTCCAAGGTGTGTGTGCCATTTTACATCCCGATGTATGAGGATTCCAATCTCTCCACATCTTCCTCAACACTAAGTATTATCTGTATTTGATTATAGCCATTCTAATGAATGTGATCCTACCTTATTTCTAACCACTCCTCAATATAATCCCGTTTCAACTGAATCCTTTTATTCCTAATTCTCTGATCAGTTCACAATATTTCCCCAACTCTTCCCACAGGTGCTCCCTCTGTCGGGAATGCGACCCCTTTGCTTGTCTTCACTTTAGTAGCCAACTCAAGTACACCTCCTTCACCAAGCCTCTTGTGACCTCTCCTGTTCTCACGAATCATTCCTTCAACTTAATTACTATCCTACCTCTTGACTGTGGATCAGTAAGCACTTAACAGACACTATATAATACTATTACCTTTTCCTAAACTGCTCAAATTCTTGGCCTCACTTGGGTTAGAAGTACCTCAAGGGTGTTCTGTAAGTTAGATCTTGCTGATGACAATGAGATATAACTCAGAAACAAACGATCGCAGACAGCGGCTTCTACAAACAAGGCCGCTCTCACAGAGAAACTGTGCTGTCAGCGCCCAGGAGAAACCACAACCGGCAACCGGCCTGGAAACCTCCTACATCCCCAGGGCCACCACCAGGCCACACGGTGACTTACTGCTTCTGCTCCTGAAGTACTGAGAGAACAGGAAACACCCCAGCATCCACCCCCTCAGGAGCCCGCAGTAACCCTCCCCCTTCACTACTCCCTTCCCAGGCGGCAGTAAGAATGCAATGAGGTCCTGATGTCCAGTTTTGCCTTCTGGAGTCAGCCTGACCTGGTGCTGGCAGTAACTGCATCACGGAGCTAACGGCCTGCAGGGTTATTCCCCAGAGACGCCCATCAGCTTACTGTTATTCCAACTGATCACATCTTATGCCTTCAACCTTTAACTTCCATCACACAGACGTACACAAGGAGTCAGAGGGGACAGGCCAAAGCGCCACAGCTACAACGAGAATCTGACATTTTCACGTACACACACGGCAAAGCACTCAGGCCACTGGCAACGTCAGAAGAAGAAGAACGACATTTAAAGTTTACAAACTTACCTCATTTCTTTATGGACGCTTGGAATTTGATCTAAGGCCATTCGGTAGAATTTAATGGCTTTGGAATAATTTCTTTGCTTTAAATAAATATTTCCCATATTCACTTTCAACCGACCTAATTAAAAAAAACTGATGAATACTCATACTCAAATAATCCCACACATCTTCTCACCGAGACTCGGGGGATCTTAGGTAGAAAGCACCTAGCTCTCCATAACCCTGATCCCCCTCCCCAGCTCTACAGGGCCCACCCCAGGGCCCAGGATGAAGACTCCTGTAGCCCAGGAACAAAAAGAGTGCACACACCTAGTTTAAATTATATGATGTATTATTTTAATATGATATTAAAGAAAATGATATTCTGATTAACTTCAATACTGAGACAAAAAAATTATAACAATATAAATGCTAAATATAAACAACAGTCTTGTAGATAAATTACACAAGGGAAAGCATGTTCTGTGGGGCTGCCACGGCTCATCCTACCTGTGATGCAGAATACAGTTTTCATTTACTTTCAGGCCATATATCTTATACCAACTGTGTTTCTTCATTTGTATTTGTGTGAATCTTTATATCTTTAAGCAGGACACCTCTATCACAAATTTGCTTAGAGCACAGATCATTTCATTATAAGAAAGCATAAAGTGAAGAAACTGTAATTTAATAATACAAAAGAACAATATTTATTGGGAAAACTGACTACACACACCTACCTGCATTGCTAAACATCTTATTTTTCACTATAACTTGATACGTGTTTAGTGCTTCAGCATACATTTCATTAGCTGAATACTGACTGGCCAAGTTGAAAAGAACCTAAGGAAAAAATTATTGCAAAGAGACACACAATGATCATTTTAGGCCCCTTTTGCCTTAGTCTTTCTAGAGATTAAAACACTGTAACAAAGTTACCTGCTTCTGTCAAGACTCCCAACTCATTAGGCAATGAATTACACAGAGCATATCTTGCGTTCCAATATGAATCAGAACATTAAGCCAGGTGGAGCGTCCCTCTAAATTTCACCTAATTTTCTATGTATTCTTCCTAATTAATGGATTTGCTACCCTTTAATCTCAGGAAGGCCCACAAAGAATAAATGTGTATTATTATTATTTCTGGTAATAAAAGGAATAAGGAAGACAGTGGACCAAACTCTCTGTAAAACAGCTTGTGGAATAACCTAAACCTTAATTTGTATAGTATCACTACTATATATGCAAATTTATAACTTAAATCATTAAGTTACAGTAAATTATGTTCCTAGAGGGAAAAAATGATCATCATAAATTACCCCCAAATCTAAATTTCCATGAAATTTAAAAATATTAGCTATATATAGTAAACATCTAAAAATTCTTCCTACTCTAAGTTCCAATGTCCTTTTTTCCACTTGTTTAGTATATGAAGACTTTTCCTACTGAAAACACACTCCTTTAAACAGCAGTGTAAATATCAAAGAACAGTCTTTTCAGAATTGAATAAATTTGGCTAGAAATTAGCTGTTTTCTTTTTCCCTACTATCCTCACAGAATATTACCTTACTCACATAGTTTGAAGTTCTCTAAAATCACAGGCCAAAAAGTCCATATTAGAACCTCATTATCTTTCTAACTATGTTTGGTGACGGATATGGTGATCATTTCACAATATATACAAATATCAAGTCATTGTGTTGTATACCTGAAACCAACAGAACACCGTATCCCAATTATACCTCAAAACAAAACAAAACGAATCTCTCGTTAAAGTAACAACACTGAATAGAACCCAAGTGTTAGCAATCTTCGAGTCCTTGGCTGGTGGGTTTACAAGTACTTACTACATTAAAAATGACTAAATTTAAAAAGATCATTGTACGAAGATGAAAGCAGTCCCATGAACTAAAGAGTACTATTAATCTATTCTGGGCACCTTAAGTCCAATAAGGTTTAAAGAACAAGAGAAAACAAGTAAGAAAAAAGAAAAAAAGACTTCTGGAATCTATAAATTCTCGCCAAAATAACGGTACTCAACAGGCACTTCATACTTACCGAGTAAGTTAAATCCAAATTGATGTTTTCTGGACTTGTGACTTGTTCTCGTTGTCTCACCAGCACTCTCTCTTTTCTTCCCGCATCCTTTGCCTTTTCTAAGGCCTGAAATCGAGTGCACACCATGTAAACGCTGTCGAGTATGCACATGGCACTCGTGCATTCATTCGGGAGGTGTCTGTGGGAAGCGGGGCGGCTGCAGTATCCCGGGGTTCCCTGACGTGCTCCTACCAGAAACTCCCCTCCTGCTGTTTAAACGGGAGCCCTCCCTAAGCACACCTGCCCCACGTCCAGCTCTATCACCTCACCTCCCACCACCTTTAGGTCTGACCATGTCCAGCTACTTCTTTCCTCCCAACTCCTGAATCTTTGGTGTTTTAATCCAATCTCATGAGATTGGAATTAGGTGGGTTTGTTTGGTTTCTGGGATGCTCAAAATACAGACGCGTCCTGGGTAACTGCGACCCAACATGACAACAGATCCTCAGTTTCGCTCAGATCTCACTCAGGAGGCCGAAAACCCTCTACTGATACCCACTGAGAGGCTGACCACAGTCACATTAATTCAACACGGAATTTTTTTTAAGAACTAGATAAAAAAGCACAGGTTCTGTGAGCAATAAAAGTAGCTTTTTATACTGCACATTTCTTTCTAATGGTGTCCATTAATCTTAAAACTAAGTCACAGAAATTATATTTGTGTGGTGTGATGATCAAAGTAATGTAAACAAAACAAACTAAGAGAAAAGATTTAATTAACCAAAAAAAGCGGCAGAGTTGGATTCCCAAAAAGCAAACCATGATTCTGCAGTTTTCTCAGGACAAAATATTTTAGGGTGGTTGGGCTTAAATAAGAAAAAGCCCATAGTACTGTGTGTGGATCATGGCAGCTCAGCCTCCAGCAGGCTGAGTCCAATCCAACAGTTCACCAGGCAACTGACACATCAAAATTTGTTCCCCTCTTTAAATGACCATGTGAAAAATTACAAAATCAGGCAACTGTTCTGACATCAGAGTTTATGAAGCAGAGTTACAACTGCAGGTTCTCAAACTAATTATTTCAGTGAAAACTCTAAGGCCAGTCCACAGCAAAATGAAAACATGTGTCTATACACATGTCTGTACGGGCGTACACGTAAAAGCACATACATGCGCACATGCGTCTTAATCCTGGACCTCAGCAGTGCATGGACTTACCAGTTTTAAGTCTCCACAGCTGTTAGCAATACAGCTTTCTTCTACCAGCTCATTTACTTTCTTCTCTAACTGTCTAATCTTTTCTTCTGGACTGTTAAAAAAGCAAGTATATTTTGAATCATTCAACCACTGATAATACAGACAAAATTTAACTTGCTTTTAACATTGCCCATCGTGTGCTTATAAACTTTAAGAGGAGGTCACAGATATGGCAAATACATAAATGGCATTAAAGAATAAACGTAGCACCGTTTTTAATAACTACATTATGTAATTATTCATAATAATAGTAAAAATAGCTAACTGATTTAGCATAAGTGTAATTTAATTTTGAGCTAAATGCTTTACCCTAATTATGTCACTTAATCTTCATAATAACATGATACAAGTACTATCATTATCTCATTTCACTGACAGGGAAACTGAGGTTTAGAAAGTTAAGTACTGGAGGTCCAGTGGTTAGGATTCCCTGCTTCCACTGCAGAGGCACAGGTTCAATCCCTAGTCGGGGAACTGAGATCCCATAAGCCATGCAGAGTGGCCAAAAAAAAAAAAACCCAAAAAAGAAAGTTAAGTACTATGCCTGAAATCATACAGCTAGTGGTTGACAGAGCCAGGACTTAAACACAAACAAGGTAACTCTAGGGCCCCATCCTCAAAGGAAAGCAGCTCCTACTGCAAATGAAAACTTTATCTATGATTAGAAAAACTGAAGCCCCCACAAAACAGACAAAATTATTATTATTATTATTATTTACTACCAAATAGACACCAGAGAGACTTTTTTATATTTTGGCCGTGCTGCGTGGCTTGCAGCATCCCAGTTCCCCGACCAAGGACTGAACCTGGGGCCATGGCAGTGAAAGCACCGAGTCTTAACCACTAGACCGCCAGGGACATCCCCACAGAGACTTCTAACGAAGAGAAGAAGTCTAAAAATCCTGACTCCATTAGTAGCAAATGAAGTATCCCCAAATCAGTCATATTTCAAAAGTAACATCAGTGTTGTTTTACTACCACTTTCTTTCAACAAAATACAATACTCTAAATGTACATGACTGCCTAAATAAACTTTTACTACAAATATATCAGAATAAACATCAATTCCCTTAATTCTCTACAAATGGACCTGTAAAAAGAATACAGGATGGGGTGGGATGAATTGGGAGATTGGGATTGCCATATATACATTACTAATAAGAAAATAAATATCAAATTGTATACATGCAGTTTATTGTATGTCAATTGTATCTCAATAAAAGCTCTTAAAAAATAAATTAATATATGCAGTTCATTGTATGTCAAAAAATACAGGAATAAATTTAATAGTATAGGTTTATCTATAAAATCATATTTCTCAGTAAAACCTGGGATTAAGACAACAAATTTTATTAGTTTATAGACATTGCACAATTCTAATGATAGATGGTGGCTCTCTAAAGGTTAGAAACTTCAGAATTCAAAGCACAGAATTCCATTTTCAAGTTGTCTGAAACACTAATAAATGTCTTTAAATGTTGCTTACAAATTGTTATTATTAAGCCTAAAATATCAATATAAAATTTTAAAGCTAAAAATCTGTAAGAGAACTTTATGAAGACAGTCAAAGTAACTCCCCCATCCCTCCCTAATGCCAGGAGAAGGAACTCTGTGCAGACACTGCTGGACACCCCCTACAGGAGTCTGCCACCCACCCTGCGTCCCTGCACCCGGAAGCTAGGCTACAGAAGAGTCTCACTCTCCTGCTAACTGTTTGGTTCCATCAGGCGTGTGTGACGAATTTCTGCCAATGAGACATGAAGACGTGTCTGCCTGGGGCCGATGTCTCCCGGAAAGATCTTTGCTTTTTAAAGGGGACCTAAGACCGGGCACTTTCTGACTCTAGATTTTATCAACTATAGGAAGGTTCTGAAGGCCTGTGGTCCCCCTGGAATCGTGAGGACGGGCAGGCTCCTGAGAAAAGCCAAGAGAATCAGTGAGAAGCTGAGGCCACGTGAGGTTACTGAGCAGCTAAGTTAACCATCCTCCAGAATTCCTGTTTCGGGAGATGATAAACATTCCTGTTGTGTGTGTTTTTCTGATGTTTTCAGCTGTTAGCAGCTGAAAGGATTCTAAATGACGTGTTTAAATAAGATAACATATATTAGCAAACTTGCTGTCATTAACTAGGATACAAGGTAAACTGACTTTCCACGGAAGTTCCTTATTAGTCAAAAAGGGTAATTATGCAAATTATACAACAGCCCAAATATTGGGTTTAAGAATTATAATTTAAAAACATGAGCCCTGGAAGCACACCGCCTGGGTTCCAGTCCTGGTCCTGCCATGTGCTAGCCTGACCCCATGAGCACGCCACGCTTTCCTCCCCCGAACCTCAGGGAAGCGGTGCACAGCCAGCGCGCAGGGACCGCACAGTGAGGCTCCGCAGATGCTGGCTGCTGTCCCCACTTGTGAAGGGTGTAAACTAACGGCGCCTACACACCAGTGAACGTACACAGCGGAATTCACACCACAGCTTTTTAGCTACTCTATAGCCACGGGCACCAAACTAAGCTAATAAAATTAAATTTCTCAATATCAATAAGACAAACTAACTTACACATTTTCTTAATTTTTTCTTTGAAATATCTTTCTAAAGTAAGAATATCTTATTACGTACACAAGCCCATGTGGCCTTCAAGAGACTCAACACTGGCACCCACAAAAATCAGACACACCAAGTCAGTGACATCACAGTAAAGCTGCACAGGACGCACACGGCTGCTTCTCTTAGACTTGATTCTTTAGCTAGTTCCGAGAACCAGGGAGGATGCTTTCACTACTATTCTGCTGACGCAAACTTTTAAAATATGTAAGGATCATGTATTTGAGCAGTGAAAACTGGAAACATGCAACAACCACAGCAAAGCAGCCAGGACTTGCGTACCTGTCTTCGTTCCTGGCCTCCAGCGGTGGTGCAGGGCCCCGTGACTGACCGAGGGGGTCGAACGCAGAGCCTGAGACAGTCAAGAGTTCATGTTTAATGTGCAATCCAACACAATCAAAGGAAATGTGAAACCTGCACATGTTATTTAATTTACCTATTTATTAAATGGAATGGACAGTTTTTATGCTTACATAAATATTTTATATATTGAGAAACTGGTAAGATTTTTAACATACATAAAACCATGTAAATAAAACTGTGTGTTACCACGCAAAAACAAGAATAAATGCTCTCTCCCACAGTAATCTATCCCTAGTAGGAACTCTTAAACTGTCAATCCTGTGACTAATAACCTAGTATTGACTTTTTAATTTTCCATTACTGGTATAATAAACACTAATTTTTGTCACAATAATTTTATCTTAACATCATTACTTAACTTGTCATATATTTAAATACTATTTTCACCTTTAATTCTTTAGCTCTAACTCACAAACATACAGATTTTAAATGTGCAGCGTGGTGCACACTGACCGACTACGTGCCAGTGTTACCACCATCCTCATCTGCGGTGTAGGACATGTTCACCACCCCGTCCCTTTCTTAACAGCACTTAAAATAATCAATGGTATGGGAGACTGTATTTAACATGGTAACATATTTACACATACAAAAACATTTAAAAAATTAAAAGATCTGTAAAAAATTAATAGCTGAAATAATATAACAAACCTCTCAAAGCTGCTTTGGTAAAACCAGCTGCTCTCACTGCTGTCATGGGTCTAGTAACTCCATCCTTAGGAGAATAAGAATCATTTAAAAAGCATTCTTAAATAAGACCTACCTCTACGGCTCTGCACACAACACACCGTAATAAAGCCCAGTCTGTAATGGTGATTTTTAATCCCTACCTACTTGCTCCGCACTCTGCCTCCTTGTTCACCAACCCTGTCCTACTTTCCCTTTCCCCTATCAAATTTCAACTCCTTGATCTAACCGGACTAACTCCCAGTTGGAAAAGAAAAACACTCGTGGATTTTTAGATAGTACCTTATATAGTTTATTAGCTGGTTACTCCCCTACTTTTGGTTGGTCTCCTATATGCCTATGAGAGAAACCACAGAAACTGCTGTAAATGACAGCAAAGGAAAACTGGGTCCCAGAGTACATCCTACAAGCAAACTGTCAAGCCTACGTCCACTACCCAGTGGGATTTCATTTGAGACCTGAGTAAATAAATCCAAAGAGACTCTGTAACCAAAAATTTCAAACAGTTGAAACTTTTGCCCACAGTTAAAGAATCAGGGTCACTATATAAGTAACATCTTCTTTAAAACACTTTGGTAATAATATTCTAAGTCACAGGAAAGGCCCAAAATGAACACCCACGCAATGGTGATACCTGAATAGCCCCTGTCATTGGTCTTCCCATTGATGATGCCAGGGATGTCTTGGACTAGTAAACAAAAAACTAAGTTAAAAAGATTCCAAAAAACACCTACATTTAATTTTATAAACAAAGGTATAAAAGTTTTCTTTATAACTTTTTTTCCTTCATTCTATTGGCAAGTAAACCTAAAGATAATTTTTTTGCTTTTATCTCCCGAGGGTATAGGATCAAACAATAAAACTCTAGAGCAGGCATCGGCAAACTACAACCCTCAGCCTTTGTACTGAGCCCCTCGGCCACACCCCACCTGTCCACACATCGTCTGTGGCTGCTTCTCTACAAATGCAGAGCCGGGCCCTGCAGAACCTAAACCATCTGGCCCTTCACAGAAAAACTTGCTGTCTCCTGTTCTGAAACATCACCAAAAAACAAATTTATGAGTGATACCTACTTTGGTTGATTAATGATTTATTATTAATATTAATTTATTACTAATATTAATGATAAGGTATTAATAATTTCGAATACCCATTTTGGTGTGCGTCACAGGATACACTGTTATCATACGCATAAGGCCACTACATTCACAGGAAGGGACAACTGGAGGACAAGTGCTTGGGACCTCCAGGTTCTGAAGCCATTTTTATGACCCCTAAGAAATATTATCATAAAGACTAAGAAACGCTATTTCACCTCATGCCTCCATTTTTCTCCCATTCCTCTATTATTTCATGTAAGCTAAAATATCCAAATTGTAGGTAATTTGGGCAAGATTTAAAGGATTTTTCTTTTACAGATTTTTATACAGCATCTTTCCTGCAAAGATCTCAAATAAAAGCAAGACCCAAATATATGCCTCTGAAATTTTTCTTAAATTTTATCTTTTCATGTATTAATTAGTAAGTTTCTAAAAATTATAAACATTACGTTTAAATAACATCTAACGTCACATAAAGTATACAAACGGAATACACGTGACACTTGGTTATATTATATAGAAAATGAAAAGTCAATCAACAAACACAAGGTTTACAGATAGGAAAAGATAATAAAATATTTTCTGTTTTACTTAAAACCAAAATGACTAAACTATTCAAAGCTATGAACCAACAACTTATAATGTTCATCACTACCCAAATGGAAAGTACATCCAGGTCATGACTGAGAGGTAGCCAAACTTACTGAGAACTAACTGCCTACAGTGAACTTATGTACGAGAAAATGCATCTTCATTTCTTCAGCTTAAGGAAACCTACCCCACATCCAGTAGCTACAGGTCTAGCAACTGCTGTGCTTGGTATTTTAGCAGTTATCTTGGGGAGGAAAAAAAACATAGTTAATAGAATTCAGATCAACTTATATAATATAAAACTGGAAAAGAAATAGAAAATATAGGCTCATCTACAGGAAATATTTATATAATATCTAGAATAATTTCTTTTAAATTATTCTAAATATTAAGGAGCTGAAGTATTTAAGTATTGAGAAGGAGGCCTATCCTGGAACTCATCTTAGAGGAGAAAAGGGACTTTGGAACGACCTGAGGGACCAATAATACAGGTGAGTCCTTGTGGTCATACCTACCGCTCACTTCACATGGTTATCACTGTTAGACACCGGGTCTAACGACAGACACAGGATCTGAAGTCAGGGGATCTGGGTTTGAATCTCAGCTCTCCCTCTATTTGCTGTGTTTATTTTATCTTTGAACCTAAATGTTCTCACCTCTGAAATAAAGATACAAAGTATGTTGATCACAAAGTTGTAATTGGAATGAAATAGGCCCATGAAGGTGAAAGTGTGCTAAACATGTTAGCTGGTGGGCGTATTTAAGCATCTGATTAAAACCTCAGTTTTAGAGGCCTTCTGCTTCTGGCTCCATGGACTGCTGTTTTAAACATTTTCACCTCTAAGAACAACTAAGGCAGCTGGGGACAAAAGTATTTTTGCAAAAAACCAATTTGAATGCATTAGAGAACCATAGAGGCCAAGGAAGGTCTCCAGATGAGGGACAGGACGGAAGACGAGGGCTGAGCCACCTCTGGGCTGCTCTTCTCGGGGGTGTCTGTGAATCCCAAAGGCCTGGCCCCAAGGCTGAACAAAGCTTTCCACAGACTCCCGCGGCTGAAGGCACACACCAGGAGTGGGGCCTGCCGAGGGGGCAGCCCCAGGACTCCTCCAGGCTGCAGACCTGACTGGCCTCAAAAGGCTACACTCAGACTGGAAGGTGGGTCAGAAGCCCTCCAGCCCTGGTAAGACCTGCAGCCAACACAGAACCATCTCAGACTCAACTGTGTTGAGGTGATTCAGGGCTGCCAGCATCTCTGCGGCCATCAGAAAAAGTAAATTCTCTCTAGTAAAAGGTATCTGCCCTGATAAGGCAGCCACTAGCCACTCGTGGCTGTTGAGCATTTGAAATGTGGCTCAGGCAAGAGGATCTGGATTTTAAATTTTTACTTACTTTTAAATGATTTAAATGTAAATAGCCACATACTAGACAGCCTTAAATTATCTCTAAAAATTTTCATTTACAAGCCTGAAATTCAGTGTAAAACAATCAGACACCTAGGAACAAGACCACCTAACCCCAAACCAAGAGAAACAAATGGAAAGACACGCAGAAGGGAAAACATACGATGGAAACAGCAGACTTTACACAACTATGGCCAATACGTTCAGCGAGTTAAAAGACAAGATTGACAATTTCAGTAGAGAAATTAAAACTATAAAAAATGGATAAATGAAAATTCTAGAACTGAAAACTGAATGTAAAATTCTGGCATTGTCCAGAAGGTAGTAAAATACTAAATTATATTAGACTTTGATTTAAGTTAAAGATGAGTATTGTAATCTTTACAAAAAACACTAAAAGAATGGCTAAAGAATGTAAGCTCCCAAGATAACAGAGGGAGAAATGGAAACATAAAAAATAATCAAACAAAAGGAGCTAAGAAATGAAAGAAAATGAAACATAAAAAGGCAGGAAAAAACAAAAAAAGCAAATACTAAGACAATAAATTTACACCAAATCAGTAATTTCATTAAATGTAAACAGACTAAATGCTTCACTACAAGAATAAGCTTATCTGACAAAATGAAAAACAAACAAACAAAAACCAGACCTGTATTCACGCTGCTAATAAATACACAGACATGAGAAGGCTGAAAGTAAAAAGCCGGGAAAGGCACACAGGCAACGGAAGGGAGCCCAGGCGGCGACAGCAGCGCGCTGACGCTTGACAGAACGGACAACAGCACTACCAGAGGCAGAGGGCATTTCACAGCAATAAAAGGCTCAATGCAACACAAAAGTGCAACAATTCTAAATGCTTTTACTCCAAATATGTAAATCAAAAACCTAAAAAAATAAAACCACATAGTGTAAGATTTAACCACTTTTCTCATTAATAATAGAACAAAAAAAAATCAGTAAAAATATAGAACATTTGAACAAAACCATTAACAAACTTGACCTAATTGACACAACAGGTCTTGGAAAAACATGGAAAGGAAGGATGTGGGTCTCAGCAATATTTTTCTGTGAGAACAGATTGAAGGAAAGAGACCATTTTTCTCGGTAACTCCTCACTAATGACTAGACCTGTGGTTCTGGTTATTTCTGGCAGAGGATGGATCTCCTAGTCAGACTGCATCCCCGGTCACCTCCTTCTTCATTCACCTTCTCCTCACCCACTGTGCCTTTCCTCACAGATTCCAAGGGCAATCTTAATTATACACATCCTTAAATATGCAACTGTAAATCTATCTTCTAAGCAGCCTCCTCTGATTGTCCCAACCAGTGTTAAAAACTTCTTTGTGGTCCCACAGCAATTTATACTCTTTTTACAACACATATTACATTATGCCTTGTATTTTCTATTTCTGTCCGTTTTATTCTCCTCCTTAAGTTCCTCTGGAGCTAGCTGGAATTTCATCCCTCTTAAGTGAGCCCAGTGCCTTTCATATACAAGTTCCACAATTTTTTCCCATTTAATGTAGGAAGTAGGGTGATGAAACAATCATTCAACGGGGCTGGAGACTTGAGCTCTGTCCTGGCCATAGGGAACTGCAGGTGACTACGAGACCTCGCCTCCCCGGGCTTGTTTCCCTCATCTACAGCAGGAGGATCTCTGAGGTCACTTCTAAATATGGATGAAGGGCCAGCCTGGAGACATGATCACCTGTCTGATACCCAGAATCACTAAACTGAAGACAATGTCTGCTTACTTACTAAGTCATGTGATAAAGATCTGTGGAGCACCTACAGCAGGCAAAGAAAGATCAATGAATAAGACAGTCTGCCTCCTCAAAAAGCTCACAGTCTTGTCATTAGCCAAGTACAAGAACTTATCCTACAATTTTTCTTTCCATAATGAAGGTACCTTTAAAATTAAAATATAGCTTCTGGAATGTGTAGTCAAGAATTGACTTCACCCAAAGAGGGGTCTGGCTTTGCCCTTCACCATTAGGAAGAGACGTGCGGGCCCCTGGAATGTCCTGCCTGACACACCCCTGTCTGCCTGGGGGCTTTGGCCACCACACAGTCTAACCTCCGGATGAATTAGCTGGAGACCCCCGGGGCAGCCCTGAGGACAGTGCGTGGTGGAGCCCCACGAGAACGCTGGACACCTTGTGGTGGGGGGGCCTCTGTGCCGGCAGTACTCCGCACATACGCCACCACCCATGTCTGGACCCCCCCAGACTCTGCCCCGTGTCTCTCTTCTCTGGGCAGATTTAACCTGTATCCTTCCCCTGTAATAAACCATAAGTATAAGAGCTTTCAGCGAGTTCTGCAGGTCCTTTCAGTAAAGGACCGATGCTGAAGGGGGTTTTGCAGCTGGTGTCAGAAGCGAGGACCGTCCCGCAGACGGCTGTGTCCTCTAACTGTGAGGAGGGAGCCTCACAAACATGACAGGCAAGAGCCTTTCCATTGGGATTTCCCTGGTGGTGCAGTGGTTAGGAATCCGCCTGCCAATGTAAGGAACACGGGTTCGAGCCCTGCTCTGGGAAGATCCCACATGCCTCAGAGCTACTAAGCCCACGACCACAACTACTGGGCCTGTGCTCTAGATCCTAAGAGCCACAACTACTGAACCTGGGAGCAACAATGACTGAGCCCGCATGCTACAACTACTGAAACCTGCGTGTCTAGAGCCCGTGGTCCACAACAAGAGAAGCCACCACACTAAAATGCGCAGCAATGAAGACCTAACACAGCCAAAAAACAAACAAACAAAAAAGATCCTTTCCATCTGAAGTGGTTTAATGTTGATCTACTGCTGCTGAATAGTAAGTGTGGCGGGGGGGGGGGGGGGGGAAGGAGAGTAGACCGTGACGCAGTGAGGGTGGAGGACACGCCATCCATGGCAGAGGACATGCTCCATAGCGGCCTCTCAACTGGGCACCCCTGGCCCTTCGCCAGGTAACTCTCTACTACGGGGCTGCCTGCTGCCCCCGAGATGCCATGGCATCCGCCCAAGGTGTGAGAACCAAAAGCATCTCCAGGCCCAAGGTGCCCCAGGGCAGGTGGGAGGTGAGTACTGAGACCCACTGCTGTGGAGCTGCAGGCTGGGAGGAGAAGCAATTTTAAAAGGATCATCAGGCACAGAACCTTCTGGACTTTGCTCTTTTACTGAGTGCCAACCTTGCTTATTTTCAACCACAAAAGCAGCCTGGCAGGCTTCACGACTGTGGAAGGCAGAAGTTTATTCTCTGTGTGACATAGAAACATTCATCACAATACTGAAAAAAATCGCTCTACACGTGTGTACTGGTGGAAGACAGATTGATGGACGGTCATTATGCCAGAGAGGAGGCAATTCCAATCTCCCAATTCGGGTTGCCATACATGCATTACTAATAAGAAAAAAAAAATACCAAACTGTACACTCTAAATATATGCAATTTATTGTATGTTAACTATATCTCAATAAAAGTTCTTAAAAAAAAAATAAAAGGAGGAACTTGTAACTTAAGCCCCAGTGTTTTGAAGGATCAATATTTGTATAACTTGAAAAGTTTGAAAGGCAAATTTTCTTTCTGTTTTGTTTTGTTTTTTTTTTTAAGATTTTTGATGTGGACCATTTTTAAAGTCTTTATTGAATAAAGTCTTTATTGCTTCTGTTCTATGTTTTGGGTTTTTTTTTTGGCCCTGAAGCATGTGGGGTCTTACCTCCCAGAATAGAGATCAAACCCACACCCCCTGCATTGGAAGTCTTAACCACTGGACCACCAGGGAAGTCAGAAAGGCTTCCAGTATTCATGGTTGGAAAACCTAATATTGTTACAATATCTGTATTACCCAAAGCAACCTACAGATTCAATGCAATCACTACCAAAATCCCAACATCGTTTTTTGAAGAAATAGAAAAATCCATCCTAAAATTCATTTGGAACCTTAAGAGACCATGAATAGCCAAAAAATTTTGAAAAAGAACAAAGTTGGGGGACTCACTCTTCCTGATTTCAGAACATATTATAAAGCAACTGCACGGGAAGCAATGTGGTGCTGGCCGTAAGACCACCAAGAGACCAACAGAAGGAAACAGCCCAGAGAACCACAATTACGGTCTACTGAGTTTCAGCAGGGGGGCCAATACCACATAGCGGAGAGGTCAGTCTCTCCCAGGTGGTGCTGGGAAAGATGGGGTATCCACACAAAAGGGTGAAACTAGACCCTTAATCTTATGCCACACACACAAAAGAACTCAAAATAGATTAAAGGCCGAAACATAAGAAGACCTAAAACTATAAAACTCCTAGGAAAAATGAGGGGAAAATTTCATGGCATTGGACTCAGTAATGATTTCTTGGAGATGACACCAAAAGCACAGGCAACAAAAGCAAAAACAGACAAATGGGACTACCTCAAATGTAAAAACTTTTGTGCAAAGAACCCAATTGACAGAATTTTTAAAAAGCAACCTATAGAACAGGAGAAAATATTTGCAAAGCATATATCCAATAAAGAAATCCTACAACTCAACAATAAAAAATCAAAAAACCCAGTTAAAAATGGGCAAAGTACTTGAACAGACATTTCTTCGAAGACAATATACAAATGGGCAAAAAGCATATGAAAAGATAGTCAACATCACTAATCAGAGAAATGCAAATCAAAACCACAATGAGAATCACCTCATACCAATGAAAATGGCTACTATCAAAAAAACAGAAAATAACAAGTGTTACTGAGGATGTAGAGACACTGTCGGTGAGACCGTAAAATGCTATAGCCACTATGGAGAACAGTGTGGAGGGTCCCCAAACAGTTAAAAATAGAGCTGCCATATGACCCAGCAATCCCACTCCTGGGCACATACCCAAAGAATTGAAAACAGGGTCTCAAGACATTTGCACACCCACGTTCAGAGCAGCACTACTCATAACAGCCAAGAGGTGGGAGCAACGTCCATGTGCGTGGATGTCCACGGTCCATCCAAACAACGGAACGTTACTCAGCCTCAGAAAGGAGGGAGGTCCTGACACAGGTTACACCACGGATGCACCCTGAGGACACTGTGGCAGCCACAAAAGGACACGAGCTGCATGATTCCACATACATGCGGCACCTACCATAGTCAGATCTATAAAGACAGAGAGCGGAACGGTGGGGGCCAGGGGTTGGCGGAGGGAGGTGGCGGTTGCTGCTTAATGGGGACAGAGGTTCAGTTTGGGAAGATGGAAAGTTCTAGGATCTGTTTCACAACGATGGGAATTAATTTAACACTACCAATGTGTACATTTAAAAACAGGTAAGATGGTAAATTATGTCATGTGTTTTTTACCACAATACAAAAAAATTACTTACTGGAGGTCTTCTGCCATGACTAGTTCTCACAGCTTGCTGAAAAGCTGTGTCATTCTCCAATTCCTAAAATGAAAAGGCAAACTTAACATTCAACATGAAGTGAGTTTTTAAAAACTGTTTACCCTCTACTGTTTGGTGTTCACAACCCTCCACAATCCACCTTCCTCCACCTGCTGGCGTCCAGGTAGGGCTCAAGGACTTCTGTCGTCAAACCCCCCTTCACACTTCCTCCCTTAGGGAGGAATGCCAAAGCCTCTTCCTTCCTCCCTTAGGGAGAGGAGATTGACAATGTCAGCCAAGTTTAAGGCCATCTCACTGGCTACTGTTTAAGTGGGTGCTATCAAGACGCCTGGTTAAAAGATCAAGTCCTGGTTAAAAGATCAGGGCCGCAAGGATGTGGCCTTTCTTCCGCTTCTCTCTTCCAAGCAGCTGGAGCAGTAGGAACAGAGAGTCAGCACTCACACCCCATCTTTCTGCCTCTCTCCCCTGCTCTCTAACTCCACATGCTGGGACGGTGGCTACAAGCCCGACCTGAGAAAGCCTTTGCGTCCTCTCCCAGAAATGGGGCAAACACTTTCTCTGGTTCCCCCTCGACCTGCCCAAGTGAAAATAGCTTTTCATCTCACGGGAGAGGAAAAGTCTGAGGTCCAGACTGGAGCCAGCCTAGGCTTCATCAGGTCCAACCTGTGATGCCACTTGGAACCAAAGCCTCTGTTGAAATAAAACGTTACTGTGCTTTGCTGATTCCTGACCTATGCTCACATTCTCCCTCGGGAATCTGAGGAAAGCAACGTTAGTCAAGGGCAAGATGCCAGTGTCCCCAAGTTTCCTGGACAACACGGCACTGCAGCCTCTCTCAAAAGCATCGAGCCTCTCCAACTGCTAGTCCTGCCAGCCTTCTCTCTGCTCCTCACCAGCACGCGCTCCGGCTCCAGCCCCCACACATCTGTGCGCGGTTCTCACACTCGCCTGACTTACTGCAATCTACTTCCCACACAGACATACTTGCTGATTATTTAAAAACAAACAGAGGGGACTTCCTAGGTAGCACAGTTGTTAAGAACCCACCTGCTGATGCAGGGGACACGGGTTCGAGCCCTGGTCCAGGAAGATCCCACATGTCGCGGAGCAACTAAGCCCGTGAACCACAGCTACGGAGCCTGTGCTCTAGAGCCCTCAAGCCACAACTATTGAGCCCGTGTGCCACAACTATTGAGCCCATGTGCTGCAACTACTGAAGCCCATGCACCTAGAGCCCGTGCTCCACAACAAGAGAAGCTCCAGCAATGAGGAGCCCGCGCACCACAATGAAGAGTAGCCCCCACTCACCACAACTAGAGAAAGCACACACGCAGCAACGAAGACCTAACACAGCCAATAGATAAATTAATTAATTAAAAAAACCCAAACACAAACAATACACAAAAAATAGCTGATTATCAATTAGCTTTTTTAAAATTTTTTAATTAATTAATTAATTTGTTTATTTAGTTGGCTTGTTGGGTCTTTTTTTTTTTGCTGTGCGCAGGCTTTCTTTTTAATTCCGGTGAGCGGGGGCTACTCTTCATTGTGGTGCGTGGGCTCCTCATTGCTAGAGCTTCTCTTGTTGCAGAGCATGGGCTCTAGGCGTGTGGGCTTCAGTAGTTGCAGCACATGGGCTCAACAGTTGTGGCTCACGGGCTCCAAAGCGCAGTCTCACTAGTTGTGATGCACGGGCTTAGTTGCTCCGCAGCATGTGGGATCTTCCTGGAGCAGGGATTGAACCCGTGTCCCCTGCACTGGCAGGCGGATTCTCAACCACTGTGTCACCTAGGAAGCCCTCAATTAGCTTCTTAAAACCCTGGAGACAATTAAAGTAAAATGTTTATATAACCAGGATACTAATACAATGGGCTTTAAACATGATCATGTACAAGCATTCTTCTTTAACTTTACTTCAAATAATCTTCATAGCTCTCCATATCAACTACATAAAATGAAGTGAGTGCACACGTTGCAGCCGCAGGACCAGGCTACTCCCACATGAAGCACAAGCCGAGGGCTCCCCTCAGCGTAAGCACCCTGCTCTGGAATACCCTTCGAGAAGGAAGTCTTCTAATATTCCTAAATTATTAGTAAAGTTCGGTTAATCAGCTCAGTGAAGGCTGACAGACTAAAAGCCGTCAACAAATGCTCCAACTACAAATACCAAATTAACACAACTTGTCATTTTTTTCTTTGTTCATGATTTAACAATTTGCATGATCTATGAACACCTTAGCAACTGTTTCAAGTAACTCAGTTATATATTAACTTATTCCAATTAATTAAAAGAAAACCATGGGTAAACCAAATTTTTTATTTTACTGTATAATTTATTTTTGTGTATGATATTCCAAATATGTGCTTCAAGTTAAATAATGAAGCCACACTGTGATGACCTGAAGAGTTAGGAAGTTCCTTTGATGTTTTTAAAAACAATCATGATCATCTATTAATTCCACTTGTGGGACTCTACCCAAGGAAATGTTTGATCACAATATAGAAAATTATGCATAAAATTGTTCATTGTGCTGTTGTTATTAATAGGGCAGAAAACTATAAATAATTATCCTATAGTCAGAAAATAATCAACTGTATATAGTCGGTGTCATGCAGCCATTACAGTTATATTTAGATTTTTAGTACCATGAGATGTTGTTTATGATGTAGCCAAACATAAATAAGCAAACAGAAAAGTAAACATTAGTTCAATTCCAAACCTGCTGAAAGAAAACTGTATGTGTATGCACAAGGCACAGACAAAGCAACAAATGCCAACTGTGGTCACTTCCAACTGCTGGGATTATGGGTAATTTTGTTTCTCAGCAATGAGTATATACTTTTTTTTATACATATAACTTTTATGACTGGGAGAAAGGGAGAGATTCAATGGTTTTCATAATTTATACTAACTTAGGAAACTGTCCATGTTTTAATACAAATTTTTGAAAACTAGTCTATACAACCATACCTGTGTGTGTGTGTAAGTGTGTGTACAGGGAGGTGAACACAGCAGAACATCAGCTGACAGCTAACACAGGTGGTCTTCAGGTAACAGTATTTATGTCATTTTATTTTCTTCTCCAATCTTATGTATTTTTCAAATTTTCTATGATGAATAGTACCTCCTAGATTTTTCTCATAGAGAGTAAATGAAGGATTTCTATTTTCTTTTCTCGCTTTCTTCTAGGTCTCAAATTCACAGGCCATCATTTTTCTCCAGAGGAAAAAACAATTCAAAAATGACTGAAAGCCATATGAAAAACTCAAGAATAGAATGAGATTTCCTGAATTAAAGTCCTCTAAATGCTAATATTTGATTCTTATATACTGGCAAGTAAATTAATGCCCACATCCTTCATCCTTACTTTTTTTCACACACTAATTCAAGATAACTTTATAAAGAGGTTTGTTTTGGTTTTTGTCTTTTACAATTTGGAAACTGTAACTCTCACGACAATGTAAACGGATTTAAAATATTCAAGTATTTGTCTTAGTAACACTTTCACCCTATAACTACTATACTACTAAATATTAAGCAAATATAGGTTTGTTGACATAAGTGGATATTCATAAAAGGGAAAAAGCAGGTTACAAAGCAGTGCATACCATATGATACCATTTTATCCAAAACATATAGAGATACAGTATACATACACACACACACATGTACATGCAGAGGGAAACACTGAACGTTAAGCACTATAAGTTAAAGTTTATCTCTGGGTGGTGACAGTTCCTATGATTTTAATTTTTCTTTATATTTCTATTCTCTAATTTTTCTATAAAATACTTGTATAATTTAATACAAAAAAGAAAAATAACTCTATATATTTCAAATTTAGAGCATTTAAAAAAAAACTGATTTTAGGTACTTCAAGTGACCTAGGTCTTTAACTTACATATTCAGATAACTAAAGCAGAAGAATACAAGTACATAATTGATCCTAACTCTTCTCCATAACCTTTTCCATGTCTCTATGCTTTTCCCTTCTGCTGCAATCATTACTATTGGTAGAAGTTAGTACAGTCTTCAGTAATAGCACTTCTCTAGGCTTTTAATTAACTTAATCTAAAGCACACTAAAGCAGAACCCTCAAGTCCAAAATTTTCATGAACCAGCTGGTTAGCAAAGACCAATGTAAAAAAAGAACACAACAAACAAACAAAAAAAAACAATCTTTTTTTTTTTTTTTTTTTACCTCAGCATCGTAGGTTGGGTTGTAGTCATTGTAACCAGAGTAAAGATCGTCTTCATCCGTCTCTGGGGCCAGGTGCACATTCTGCATCATCTGCGCCTATGAGACCCGCTGCTGTGCGGCAGCCTTGGAGTAAGGGCTCACTCTTAACTGAAATAAAGTGTAACTATTTAACAATCTTTTCCGTCAGGTTTATCTCCACATGTGTTTATGGCTTAAACGTTTTTCATGTCAAATTCTTAAAACTAGGTATCAAAATAGACATGTAGGTCAATGGGACAGAACAGACAGCCCCCAGATAAACCCACGCATAAACGGTCAACTGATTTAAGAAACAGGAGCCAAGAATATACAATGGGTAAAAGTCTCTTCAATAAAGGTGTTGGGAAAGCTGGACAGCCACATGCAAAAAATAAATCTGGGCCCCTACCTTACACCATACACAGAAATCAACTCAAATGTAGTAAGGACTTGAGCGTAAGACCTGAAACCATAAAACTCCTAGAAGTAAACATAGATGGTAAGTGCCTTGACATTAGTCTTGGTGATATTTTTTTGGATTTGACACCAAAAGCAGTGGCAACAAAACTAAAGAGATAAATACATCAAAATTAAAAGTTTTTGCACACCAAATGAAACCATCAACAAAATGAAAAGGCAGGGACTTCTCTGGTGGCGTGGTGCTTAAGAATCGCCTACCAATGCAGGGGACACTGGTTCAAGCCCTGGTCTGGGAAGATCCTACACGCTGTGGAGCAACTAAGCCCATGCACCACAATAACTGAGCCTGTGAGCCACAACTACTGAGCCCACGGGCCATTTTTACTGAAGCCTGAGCACCTAGAGCCCATGTTTTGCAATGAGAAGCCACCAGAATGTGAAGCCCATTCACCGCAAAGAGTAGCCCCTGCTCGCCACAACTAGAGAAAGCCCACACACAGCAACGAAGACCTAATGCAGCCAAAAATAAACAAATAAATAAATGTTAAAAAAAAAATGAAAAGGCAACCTACTGAATATCTGCAAATCATATATCTGATAAGGGGTTAATATCCAAAATATATAAAGAATTCATGCAACTCAACAACAACAAAAACTCAACTGAAAAATGGGTAGAGGACCTAAATAGACATTTTTCCAAACAAGACATACAGATGGCCAACAGGTACATGAAAAGATGCTCAACATCACTAATCATCTGGGAAATTACATCAAACCCACAAGGAGGTGTCACCTCACACTAGTTAGAATGGTTATTATCAAAAAGACTAGAGATGGTTACTTCCTGGTTGTCCAATGGTTAGAACTCCCTGCTCTCACTGCCAAGGGCCTGGGATCAATCCCTGGTCAGGGAAGTAAGATTCCCATGAGCTGTGTGGCATGGCCCCAAAAAAAGAAAAGACTAGAAATAAGGGAACCCTCATGCACTGTTGGTGGGAATGTAAGCTGGCACAGCCACTATGGAAAACAGGTTCCTCCAAAATTAAAACTAGAGCTACCATATGACCCAGCAATTCCACTTCCAGGTATTTACCTGAAGAAAATGAAAACACTAACTCAAAAAAGTACTTGCTCCATTATGTTCACTGCATCATTACTGACAATAGGCAAGATACGGAAACAACCTAAAGTGTCCATCCACGGATGAATGGAAAGAGAAAACGTGATACACACACACACACACACAGACACACGCCACAAGAGCACACACAATGGAACATTATTCAGCCACAAAAAAAGCAGCAACTCTTGCCATTAGCAACATGTATGGATCTAGGGGGCATTATGCTGCGTGACACTGAGCCAGATACAGACAAATACTGCATGATCTCACTTATCTGTGGAATCTAAAAACAAAAGCAAGGGAGTTCCCTGGTGGTCTGGTGGTTAGGACTTGGCGCCTTCACTGCCGGGGTCTGGGTTCAGTCCCTGGTCGGGGAACTAAGATCCCACAAGCCATGCAGCACAGCCCCAAAAAACTGAGCTCACAGATACAGAGTGCAGACTGGGACTGGTGGTTGCCAGAGGTGGGGAATGAGGGGGTGGATGAAATAGGTAAAGGTGGTCGAAAGGTACAAATATCCAGTAATAAATAAGTCATGAGGATATAAAGTATAGCACGGTAACTATACGTTAACAAACTGACTGCATATTTGAAAGTTGCTAAGAGAGTAAATCTTAAAAGTTCTCATTACAAGAAAAAAAATGTGTATGTATGGTGATGGATGTTAACTAGACTTATTGTGGTGGTCATTTTGCCATATGTACAGCTATCTAGTCATTTTGTTGTACACCTGAAAATAATACAATGTTATACATCAATTACACCTCAAAAAACAAAATCAAACAAAAAACTAGGTGTCAAAACATTCATTCATTGCCCTTGTTTCACATTAATTCCACACCCACTACATTAAAAGGAAAGTGACAGGCACAGCTGATTGTACTGATTTTCAAGGAGTTTAGTATCAAATGCAGAAGAAAGATATGTAATAGTCTATTACAACGCAAGGCAGCATCACTGAACACCTACCACAGGGTTAAATCAAAAAGACCAACAACACAAAATGTCAGCAAGCACACGGAGCAATCAGAATACTCATATATTGTTAGTGATAGTGTAAAATGGTACAATTTTGGGAAAAACTCTGACGGTCTCATAAAATTAACATACATCTCTTATGACCCAGCAATTCCACTCCAAAGTATTTACCCAGAGAAATGACGTCTATGAAAAGATTTGTATAAATGTATTCACAGGAGCTTTATTCACAATAGCCAAAAACTGGAAACAGACCAGGTACCCATCAATAGAATGGATAAACATAATGTGGCATATTTAATGCAACGAAGGATCAATACCACTTAGCAATAAAAAACAGTGCACTAATGACATTTATAACAATATGTAAAAATCTGTTATGCTGAATGCAAGAAGCCTCACACAAAACAGTACCTTGTGTATGTTTCATTGATTTGAAGTCCTAGAACAGGCAAAACTGTAGCAGAAAACAGAACATGGTTGCTTCTTAGAGGCGGGGTAGGGACGAATGGAAAAGGGCATGACAGAATTTTCTCAAGTGTTCTATATATCTCGACAGGTGCTTGGGTTACACGGATGTATGCATTTGCGAAAACTCAGTAAATGCATACTTGCGATTTCTGCTTTTTACTGTTTGTAAATTTTTTCTTGAAAGAAAAAATTATAAATATTGAACTATAATTAATATGCATACTCAAGTATTTAAGGGCAAGCTTAATATCTGTAATTTAGTTTGAAATGTGTAAAAATAAGATGGATAAATGGATAGATAATGATAAAGCAAGTAGAGAAAAATGTTAATGCTAGAATCTATGCAGCAGGTGTGATGTCCACTGAAAAATTCTTTAAACTTCGCTGTAGATTTGCAGGTATGTACATTTTCATAATAAAATGTGAAAAAATTACAAAACAGAATGAAATAGATGTCAAGCAAAGTAAAATAGAAGTAAGGGAGAAATGTATGCGAGTGAGTCAAAAATTATCCACACTCCAGTTATATTAAAACTTCCATAAATTCTACAGCCAGGGTGCGGATAATTTTTGACACCCTCATAATTACTGTGTGTATATACTATAAATGTGTAATAACTAGAGAACTGGGGAAGGCTTCCCAGAAGAACAATCATTCAAATTGAGTCAATATTTTTGGCAATTTGGGGAGAGGAGGTGTCTAGTTACCCAAGAAATGTACTACTGAATTACTCTGTGTAACTCAAAATACATATTTTCTTTAAAGCTTGTACAATATTAAGTGTGTCAGTAAATTCCTACAAAACTTTCAGCTTAATCTTACTGCCCAGTACAATGCCAAACACATGCAGCTACTCATCAACTTTTAATATTATTTTAATAAAATTATTAATTTTTTGATATAATTCACATACCACAACATTTACCCTTCTCAGGTGTAGCATTCATTAATTTTCAGTATGTTCACACGGTTGTGCCACCATCACCACTCCCCAGTTCCAGAACATCTCATCCTCCGTGGAGACGTGGGACCCTTCAGCTGTCACTCTCCATCCCCCCTCCCCGGCCATGGCACTGACCTACTTTCTGTCTCAGAGGATCTGCCAATTCTGGACATTCCATGAAAATGGACTCATCCAATATGTGACCTTTTGTGTCTGGCTTCTTTCACTCAGCATTTTTTCAAGGGTCATCCACAGTATAGGACGTATCAGTACTTCAACTCCTTTTTATGGCTGAATAACATTCCATCATAAAGATATATAACATTTTGTCTGTTAATTAATTAAGGACCACTTGGATTGTTTCCACTTTTGACTACTAAAAATAACTACTGCACCATGGGGAATCCCCTGGCAGTCCAGTGGTTAGGACTGGGCGTTTTCACTACTGTGGCCCAGGTTCAATCTCTCGCCAGTCAGGGAACTGAGATCCTGCAAGCCTTGAGGCTCAGCAAAAAAAAAAAAAAGATTGCACTATAAACAGTGAACATCCATGCACAAGTTTTAGCGTGGACATGTATTTTCAATTCTATTGAGTATATACTTAGGAATGGAATTGCTGGGTCACATGGCAACTTTATGTTTAACTTCTGAAGGAGCTGCTAGACTTCTCCAAAGTGGCTGCACCATCTTACACCGCAGCAGCAGTGACTGCAGGTTCCAATCTGTCCTTGTCCTAGCCAACACTTGCTCTCGTCCCTCTTTTTGATTACAGCGATGCTAGGAGGTGTAAAATGCTATCTATGGTCTTCATTCTCATTTCCCTAATGATTAAAGATGCTAAGCATCCTTTCATATGCTTACTGACAATTGTGTATCTTTTTGTCTGTTCAGATGCTTTGCCCATCTCTAAAAAATTGGGGTTTTGCTCTTATATATAAGAATCCCTTGGGAATTCCCTGATGGCCCAGTGGTTAGAACTCCACACTCTCACTGCCAAGGGCCTGGGTTCAATCCCTAGACAGGGAACTAAGATCCCATAAACCAAGCCATGCAGCATGGACAAAGAAAAAAAAAATTCCTTATATATTCTTTTTTTTTTTGGGGGGGGGCGTGCTGCGTGGGGTCTTAGTTGCAGCATATGGGACCTTTCGTTGCGGTATGCAGGCTCCTCTCCAGCTGTGGTCCCCGTATACATTCTTGATACTAGACCTTGCCAGATAAATGATTAGCAAATATTTTCTCCCAGTCTGTACACTGTCTTTCCACTTTCTTGACAATGTCCTTTGAAGCACACAAGTTTTTAATTTTGATGATTTAGACATATTTTTCTTTGGTTGCTTGTGCTTTGGGTGCTACAACTAAAAAAAAACCACTGCCTAATCCAAGGTCAAAAAGATTTACACCAGGACTTCCCTGGTGTCACAGTGGTTAAGAACCCGCCTGCCAATGCAGGGGACACAGGTTTGAGCCCTGGCCTGGGAAGATCCCACATGCTGTGGAGCAACTAAGCCTGTGCACCACAAGTACTGAGCCTCCGCTCTAGAGCCCTCAAGACACAACTATTGAGCCCACGTGCCCCAAAGACTGAAGCCAGAATGCCTAGAGCCCATGCTCCACAAGAGAAGCTACCCCAATGAGAAGCCCGCACACCGCAACCAAGAGTAGCCCCCGCTCTCCACAACTAGAGAAAGCCTGTGAGCAGCAATAAAGACTCAATTCAGCCAGTAAATAAACGAATAAATTTACCAGTTTAAAAAAAAAAAGGGACTTCCCTGGTGGCACAGTGGTTAAGAATCCACCTGACAATGCAGAGGACACGGGTTTGATCCCTGGTCCGGGAAGATCCCACACGATGCAGAGCAACTAAGCCTGTGCTCTAGAGCCCACAAGCCACAACTACTGAGCCCATGTGCCGCAACTACTGAAGCCAGTGCACCTAAAGCCTGTGCTCCACAAGAGAAGCCACAGCAATAAGAAGCCTGCGCTCATAACACAGAGAAGCCCTTGCTCCCCGCAACTAGAGAAGCTGGCGCATAGCAACGAAGACCCAACACAGCCAATAAATAAATAAATAAATAAATAAATGTATTAAAAAAAAAAAAGCTCTAGGTCAGGTAACGTGAAACCAGGGGTTCTCAAAGGTCAGCGTGTGTCCCACCCAAGGGCTGGGACCTCCCCGGCGGTGCAGTGGTTGGGACTTGGGGCTTCCACTGCAGGGGATGTGGGCTCATCCCTGGTCCGGGACAGAGGATCCCGCGTGCCGCGCCGCGTGGCCAAAACACACCACCACCGTCTACACTGCACTCATAATTAAAAAGGAAGAACCCCAAGGGCTCGTTAACGTCGGCTGCCAGCCCTGCACCGCCACTTTCCAGTTCCCCAAGCCTCAGGGGGAGCCATCACCACCGCCCACCCTCGGACCGGGGATTCCTGACAAGCGCGCGAGTCCGCTGACGCGGCGGCCCGGGGCCACAGCTGAGGGCCGGGGGCCTCTGCCGCACGTCCCGCCCGAGCCCGTCGAGCCTGCGCGCCCCTCAGGAGACACGCCGCTCTCACAGCCGAGCGCCCCTCCGCCCGGCTGCCACCAGGCGCGGCGAGCGCACGTCCGAGGGTGCCTCGGGCCGGACCCACGCGGAGAGGACGCGGCGCCCGGGGAGCCGGGGCTGAGCGCGGGAACGCCCGCCGCCGGGCCCCCCCCCCACCCCCGCCCGCCGAGCCTTCCCGGGGATCGCGGAGCTTCCCGTCACGGAGCCGGGCTGAGGGACTCGAGGGCCGCGCGCGGCGGCGGGCGAGGGGCGACGGGCTGGGGGCGGGGGAGGGGCAGAGCCCCCGCGCCCCGCCTCCCACGGCCCCCTCGGAGGGCGGCGGGCACCCGCGCCGCCCCGGACCCCTCGCCTACCTCGCGGCGAAGGGAGCAGGGCCACCGCGAGCGCGGCGGGGGCGGCGCGGCCTTCCTGGTACTCGGCAGGGAGCTGCGCGGCCGCAGCGTTGCCACGCGCGGCTCCAAGGAAGCCGCTCCCACAGTGCTCCGCGAGGGGGCGGGGCCGAACCTCTGGGGGCGGGGCGGGGCCGGTCCAGGGGCGGGGCCTGAGCCGAGAGGGGCGGGGCCGGCGCCGGGGGACCCAGCGGGGGCGGTCCTGGCGGGCGCTGCGCTGGGCAGGTCCGGGAGGAAGCCCACGTCTCCGAGACGCTGATGAATTCGCTGGAAGGCGGATACCGGCGGAGCTTGCTGGTTGCCGTGGATGGCTCCGGGGGCCGCCGCCCTAGCCTGCGAGCCCGGAAGCGCGTGCGGCCCACGCTGGCGGTCTGGACTCCCCGGCGGCTGCCCCAGTGCCCGGCTGGAGCCCAGGCCGCCTGTGGGCCCCGTGCACCTCGGGGGCCTGTCCTGTGCCCCTGCTCTGGGCACCTCGAGGGCGGCCTGAGACGGGCGGAGGCCGGCACCCAGCTCAGAGCGGGCTCAACAAGAGAACGGGAGGTGAAGCTCCTAACCGGGGCACGTCATGAAAGTTGGAACATAAATGGGGGCTTCCCTGGGTGCGCAGAGGTTAAGAACCCTCCTGCCAAGGCAGGGGACACGGGTTCGAGCCCCGGTCCGGGAAGCTCCCACATGCCGCGGAGCAACTAAGCCTGTGCGCCACAACTACTGAGCCTGCGCTCTAGAGCCCCGAGCCACAACCACTGAGCCCCCGTGCTACAACTAGCGAAGCCCACATGCCTAGAGCCCCAGCTGCGCAACAAGAGAAGCCACCGCAATGAGAAGCCCTCTCACCACAAGGAAGAGTAGCCCCCGATCTCTGCTAACTAGAGAAAGCCGTCACACAGCGGCAAAGACCCAACGCAGCCAAAAATTAAGTAATTAATTTAAAAAAATTTCACATGGCTTTAAAAAAAAAAGAAAGATAAATTGGCAGGGAGGCGTCTAAAGATACCAGTAATTAGCGAGTTTTACACTTTAAATACGTGTTGGAAGACAGTTCTCCATGAGTCTCCTGCTTCTGTTCTGGACATTGTGGTGGTGAATGTAATTGTCAACTGGCCCCTGTACCCAGTTTTTTGTCAAACAGCAGTCAACTTGTTGCTGTGAAGGTGTTTTTTAGATGTGATGTTAAATCAGTTAACAGCAGTTAAATCAGTAGACTTTGAGTAAAGCAGATTGTCCTCCGTAATGTGGGCGGGCCTCATCCAATCAGTTGAAAGACCTAATTGCAAGGCCAGCACTGCGCCGGGTCCCCAGCTGCTCCCACAGCTGCGTGAGCTGATTCCGTAAAGTTTCTCTCCACTCTGTGTCTGCAGAACCCTGACTCTGCCACTGTTTTTTGTCGATGTCTGCATAGGGGCAGCTTTGGAAGACCGAGATAGTTCTCTGCCAGCAGCGCTGACACGGGCTGTGGCCCTCTGGTATGTTAGGGGTAATGTCTGCCTCCAGGGCCAAGGCTGAGCACCCTGCTGGCCTGCACTTCACCATAAGAGACTGAGGTTTCCTAGGGACATCCTGGTGGTCCAGTGGTGAAGCACCTGCTCTGCTGTGCCTGGACGTGGGGATGTGGTTTCCATCCCTTGTTTGGGAACTAAGATCCCACAGGCCGCAGGACAACTAAGCCTGCCTGCCGCAGCTAGAGAGAAGCTCACGTGCCGCAGCGAACATCCAGTGTGCCGCAACTAAGACCCAACACAGCCAAAAATAAATACATAAATAATTAAATTCATAAAATATTTAAAAAATAAAAAATGAAAGACTGAAGTTTTGTGTTTACGGTCCCTGAGCTGTGACACTCACTGCATGTGGGCGGCAGCCACCTGGGCTGTGCCCATGGGATGGGGATGGGGAGGCGAGTGGGCGGAGGGAGTGTGACAACAAGGGCCTCTGTCTCTGAGCAGGTGCTTTCTGTCAGCACTCAGGTCACCCTGCCAGCTGGTCAGCTTGGGCAGCGGTAAGGTCTTACACCGTTCTTAAGAGTAGCTACCTAGCCAGCCCGGCTCAGAGCAGCTGTTCACTGCATGTTTCGTGAGTTAATTCCTGAACACTGTAGAGCCTTTCCAATCACTGCACTGCAATACGTGGAAACCATTTTCATTATCTCTTTACACCTCCAGGCTATACATTTCCAGCTCCCTCAATTTGTTTTTAATTGGAAACAAATTCAAGTTCCTTTAAACTCGGTTGCCCTTCGAGCGTGTGATACAGTCCCTGGCCCAGGGGCTGCTCTGTCATCTCCTTCATCTTAAATGTTGTGATGAAGCGACCATTCACGAAGCACGCAGCCACGTCGCCAGACAAAATGTTAAGGTCACATAGCTTGTATTGCTAACATATAAGCTCCAGGGAGAACAGAGACTTTTGTCTCCGTCCCTCCCACCTGGAGGGCTGGGCAGCAGGCAGTCACTGCATTTCATGGTATTGTTCTGGGCAGCAGAGGTGAAAGGCTTTCACAGTGCCTAATAAATTACTTATTAGATACACCAAGTGTTGCCAAGCTGGGGTGGGACTCCAGTGGTGATAACACCTGCGGTGTACCTGAGTGAACTTTTACAAATCAACAGTCACTGTAAAGCTGGGTTAGGAGCCCGGACAGTGGCTGACCCACAGGAGCTCACATACACCAGGTGTTAGGGACCCAATCATGTCCCCCACGTGCCAGTGTGGGACCCCCCACCCCCAAGACCTCAGAATGTGACAGTATTGGGAGACGGGCCTTTAAAGAGGGATTAAGTTAAAAGGGGGCCCTGAGGGGGCTCTTGCTGCCTGGTTTCCTCCACCTCCCGACTCTTCACTGCGTCCTCGTCACTCTTCCATCCTCTCTCTTGCTGTCACTCAGTCCATTCTCTGCAGCAGAAGTGGTCATCATTCCTAAGTGAAAATCTGATCACCTTCCTCTCTGCTCGCCACCTTTTGGTGTCTCTCTCCCTCCTGGCCTTGACCTCCGGACAAAGTCTAAACTCCGTGTTGTGACTTACAAGGCCCTTTAGGGGTCAGGACACAGGATTCTTTGTTGCAGCCAAGAAAAATCAATTCTCCCTAACTGAAGCAGAAAAGGAATTTTTTGGTACGATATCGGGTAACTCAGAATTGTCAGAGAGGATGAGGAACAAGGTTTGGAAAAACAACAGGACGTCAGGGAGATAAGACAGCCAAAAGCATCCCACAGGAGCGCGCTGCCCAAGTCATGACCAACCCTCCCCATTAGCTCAGGACTCACGTGGGATTCCCTAGGGTCAGACTGGGAAACCCCCGGGCAAACCAGGACGAGTTGGTCACCCTGCTTGGTCTGCTGCTGCAGGCCCAGCCATCTCCGCCCCGTGAGACCCGCCTTCTCGCCGGTGGGCGCACTGCCACCCGCCGTGCTCTGTGATCTGGCACCTTCCACTTTCCCAGCAGACGCTGGTCCCATCAGAGCCACCGTGAGCGTTTCCCACCGTCCTGCCCTTTGTCTGCCTCCCTCCTGGGTCAGAGCCCCCAGTGGGAATGCCAGCCAGCCATGTTTAAGACAAATGCCGTGACTTCCCGGGCTTCCACATTTGAATTTAGGGGACATGATTGGGTCCCTAACACCTGGTGTATGTGAGCTCCTGTGGGTCAGCCACTGTCTGGGCTCCTAACCCAGCTTTACAGTGAGTGTTGATTTGTAAAAGTTCACTCAGGTACACCGCAGGTGCTATCACCATTGGATTCCCACCCCAGCTTGGCAACACTTGGTGTATCTAATAAGTAATTTATTAGGCACTGTGAAAGCCTTTCACCTCTGCTGCCCAGAACAATACCATGAAATGCAGTGATTGCCTGTTACATATTTAAAATTATCATGGGATTTTTTTTTTTACCCTAAAGGCTAAAAGCAAATTAGCCTGAAAAAGTAGAGCAAATTTTTTTCTCCTCATCTTTTGAATAACTGAGACCAATACTTTTCCGAGGTCGATGACCAGTAAAACTTATCATCCTTTCAATACTTAAGAGGATCATTGCCACTCAATGTCATGAAAATACAGTCACTGAAGTTCCAGACCCTCTTTCAAATCTTGCTGTTTGTGAGACACGGCAGCGACTTGTACTCCACCAGGTGTTTTATCGGGGGTTCTCTTTGGGTTGAAATGTGCAAGAGAAAGAGTGAGTAGCCCTAATTTTGCATATTCTACGTCACATGTACTGTCCTGTCTCCCTTTAGAGCCCCCTAAGTGAGAGTCATATTCCTTAATATGAAAAGCATTTTAACTGGGACCAAGTCCAGAGAACTCATCCTCAGGGACTTTAGGGAGGACCCTTAAACCCTCAGTTGTGGGTAGACGGTTTGTACTCAGGCTCGCAAGATTTCTTAGTTGCAAGTTACAAATTAACTTGACCCTGCCAATAATTTCAATCTGTTCTAAAATAAATGGACATCGGACTGTGAATTACCCCGTGTCCATTCACACCACAGAAACCACAGTCCTTAACTAGCTGAAATCGATAGGTAATACACAAGGCAGCGTGAGGCACTTCAAGTTGTACCCACACCGTCACCTGCCCCGGTGGCAGCACAGGAAATGAAGCCCAGTGTCATGTAAGGAATCCTAATTTATAACCAGGGAGTATTCACTAAAGTCTGACCATTAATTTCATAGTATATTGTTGGCCAAAGAGGAGTTAGTAGTCAAGATAGCTGACGACTAAACATCATGACTTTTTAAAGAATGGCTCTTAAAGGATGGAAAAGGCAAGCTCTTCGCCTTCTGATGGTGAAATAACCCAGCTTGAAGATACGCATAAAAATAAAGTTAATGAGGGACTTCCCTGGCGGTCCAGAGCAGGGGGCACAGGTTCAATCCCTGGTCTGGGAACTAAGATCCCACATGCCCCATGGCCAAAAAATAAACAAAAGTAAATGAGTGATCTTGGCCACGAAATCACTCGTGCTGGTCACGCAATCAGTACAGAGCATTTTGCCTCTTCTTTCTCTTTGAGTCTCTCTCTTGCTCTTTTACTCTCTTTTTCTCTTTTTTTTTCCTGGACAAAAAAAAAAATCTTTCCACTTAAATGTAGTTCTAGCCTTATTTTCTTGGTAAAGGAGAGTAAAGACCCTGGAAGCCAAGGTGACGTGTAGAGCACAGGTGTACCGTCAAGCAAGGAACCTGGTCCAGATCGGAAGTTGGGCTCTGGGGATGAGACTCAGGGGCGTCCCTGGCGGTCCAGTGGTTAGAACTTGGCGCCTTCGCTGCCCGATGGCCCAGGTTCAATCCCTGGTTGGGGAACTAAGATGTCCAAAAACAGAGAGAGAGAGAAACTCTGAGAAGCAGGTCTGTTAGGAGCGCAGAGTCTCTGAGCTCTGGGCAAATCTGGGCAAACTGGCCGGGCGTCGTGTGGGCACACCCGTGTGTCTGTCAGGATGCAGTCTTGTTACGGGTGTGAGGTGCTGGGTCAGGGCCCTGGTGCCTCTGCTGTGCTTGCTCATTCAGGATGCGGCAGCCCGCCAGGCACCTTAGAAGAAGCCACTCTGCTCTGCCTCCCGCTCCCAGGTGATACCGTCAGTTACTGTCCTCACTGATATTATCAGTGTGCGTTTCTGGAGGTGGCAGGGATGGACGAGGCCTTCACGTGTCAGGCATGGAGAAGTGCTTCTGCCTTACACAGGATTAACTCAAGCTTGGGGCTAAGCAGGACAGCCTGGTGTGTGGCCTATCAAATGTGCGTTGTCCATCTGCTTTAGCCGTTCAAGAAAAGAATGCGTTTAAAAATCAAAATGAACTGAGGTTCAGGCACCTGGGATGGAGCTGGGTGGCCCTTATGGATGTGGTTTCAGACGCTTTCCTGCATCACTGAGAACGTGAGTTCTCTGAGCTGTGTCAGATTCAAGGTCACCACCAGCCCTTGTCGAAACAGTATCAGCGGGACTTCGCTGGTGGCTCAGTGGTTAAGAATCCGCCTGCCAATGCAGGGGAAACAGGTTCGATCCCTGCTCCAGGAAGATACCACATGCCACGGAGAAACTAAGTCCATGCGTCCCAACCACTGAGCCTGCACTCTAGAGCCCGTGAGCCACAACTGTTGAGCCCGTGTGCCGCAACTACTGAAGCCCACATGCCTAGAGCCTGTGCTCCACAACAAGAGAAGCCACCACAACGAGAAACCCTCGCACCATAACGAAGAGTGGCCCCCGCTCGCTGCAACTCGAGAGAGCCTGTGCGCAGCAACAAAGACCCAACACAGCCAATAAATAAATAAATAAATTTATAAAAAAACAACAACAAAACAGTATCAGCCAGTAACTGCCACCTTATGCCACCACGTCTCCCCTCGTAACTATGCGACTCTTTCAGACCCCAACCCATCCTTGCTCAACAAGCACCTTTACTTCTTGCCAGCTCTAATTATAATCCTTGACAATTTGTGCAGCTTTGCAGTTTTTGCCTTTGTAAGACTCGCGTGCTTCTTGGATCTGTCTCCTGGGCTATAGTTCTCAGTTTGGCTCAAATAAAACTGTTTTCTGTTGCTATTCTAGATCGTCTGTTGATTATTTCTACCCACAGGGGCCGGGCCTTATATTTCTTGGCATACTCCGTGCGTATGTAGAATAATTTTTTTCTTGTCCTGGCTTTTCAACTATAAAAAGAAAATTAGAAGCTTTTGTTTGTTTTGGTTTTGGCTTTTGTTTTTCAGCCTGGCCAGGCGGCATGCGGGATCTTAGTTCCCCAACCAGAGATCAAACCCACGCCCCCTGCAGTGGAAGCACGGAGTCTTAACCCCTGGACCACCAGGGAAGTCCCAGAAAATTAGAAGTTTTAAAAAAATACTGAAAAAATTTTACTGGTAAAGGATTGCAGACAGCTTCAATAAAATGTTCAGACCTGAACGTTCTTTCATCTGACCCTTGAAGCTTGTTTATCTGAGTCCAAACACACGTAATAATTCGAGTCCACTACACTGAGTATAATAATTAGCAATAACCATGACATTCTTGATTGATAATGTTTATATAACTAACTATATAAGCATATAATTCTATACAGTAATTACATAACTATGGTTAAGGGGAATTTCCTTAGTATTAACATATATTTAAGTTCGAAAGTAAGATTTCCCTTCACAGGAATCTCTCACTTTTAAAAGTCAGCAGAGAGCCCGAGTTTTAAGGTAAGAAATCTGTGTTCAGCGTGAAAGGAGATCGTTGATTAACACAGGGGAGTAGGGCAGAGGGAGAAAAGAAAAGTGAAAAAATACCAAAAACGTTCCAACAACTTTCACGGACGGAAACTAGTAAAAGGCGAACCGAGGACCTCTGATCGTGGCCCACGTGGTCCTGGCCGGGCTCAGGCGCCAAGCAGGACGGGCTGAAAGAGTCCCTTCAGAGCGGCGGGCCTGGCCCTTTCCCCAGCTGCACACGCCGGCCGCTGTCCCAGCCTCGCGCTCGGGCCTCACCAGAGCCCAGTTCTAAAGGGCGGTTTGCGCGGCGTGTGTGCAGGGTAAACCTCTGTCTCTCCGCTTTCCTTATTCTGCTTCAGGAGCTTGCTTCTCAGAAGCCTTGCGCCTTGTGGGACAGGTCAATCGTCTGTACTTGCATGAATTGCTAATTAAATGTTTCAGAATGACAGAGGGGGATTTAGCTTTTCAGCACCAAAGTAGGATCAGTGAAGGCTGGAATGTGGTTTGGAGAAAACCAGTAACTTTTATTCAATCCAAAGTAAGCACTCACTCTTTCATCCAAATCGCAAAAAGGCAAGTAAGCTCAAATAACCAAAACTCCTTTAGAGTATGTCCAAGGATATTTGACAGCACAAAACAGTGACAGTAAGTGCTTTCTACTGTCAGCATTAAGTATTTTCATCGCTCTGTGTCAGCTATGTTCAGGGCCTCACGGTAACAGTTGTCCACTCATTTATTCAACGGTGGGGGTTTCACCGATGGAGAAGCCAGAAATGAGGCGTTCCGGGGAGGTGGAAGAAGGTGTGTAACCTGCACTGTCTAATATGGTGACATCAGCCACAGGCGACTATTTAAAATAAAACTTAAATCAATTTAAATCAAATATAAAGCTTAGTTCCTTAGTCTCATTACCTGCAGTCCACAGGTGCGTGTTGGAGACACATGTACAGAACTTTCCCATCGTCACAGAGGGGCCTGCGGGCAGTGCTGGGGGCGGGGGGGGGGGCGGACGGGATGCAGGGAACATTGAAATCACCTGATTGCACCTGAAAACAATTGGAATAAATTGTAGCTGTTTGTAAGCCCAAGCCTGGTCTAAAGAATCGTTAGTGACCTGATAGTAGTTTTTTAGAGAAGTGTGAGATAAATTCTTCTAAATATCTGTAATAATACAACACAGAGTGTTGAGAAATGAATTATTGCTTTGTTTTTTGTTTTTTTATTTTTTTGGCTGTGCCGTGCGTCTTGCAGGATCTTAGTTCCCCAACCAGGGATCGAACCTGTGCTCCCTGCAGTGGATGCGCCAAGTTCTAACCACCGGACCGCCAGGGAGTTTCCGAGAAATGAATTACTGCTGTGTTTGCATGTGCTCTTCGAAGCTCTCCGTATGAAGAACTAGGTGTCGTTTTACTGCAACACTGTTAGTCACCACATTCATTTGGTTCCTGTTTGGGTGAGTTTGTTTAATTCCAGGGGAATGTGGGGGTGGTTTGGAAAGATGTTAGTTTTTTGTCTTTTTTTTATTATTATCGGCTGCATTGGGTTTTCTCTAGTTGCTGCGCATGGGCTTTGCCTAGTTGTGACGAGCGGGGGCTCCCCTTCATTGCGGTGCGCGGGCTTCTCATTGCGGTGGCTTCTCTTGTTGCAGAGCAAGAGGCTTCTAGGTGAGTGGGCTTCAGTAGTTGGGGCATGTGGGCTCAATAGCTGTGGCTTGTGGGCCCTAGAGAACAGGCTCAGTAGCTGTGGCGCACGGGCTTAGCTGCTCCACGGCATGTGGGATCATCCCGGACCAGGGCTTGAACCCATGTCCCCTGCATTGGCAGGCAGATTCTTTTTTTTTTTTTTTCTTCTAAATGGGATCTTCCTGGAGCAGGGCTGGAACCCATGTCCCCCGCATTGGCAGGCAGATTCTTAACCACTGCACCACCAGGGAAGTCCAGGTTTTTGTCTTTTTGAGGTGGCTTAGGTATACATTGTTGAACTGTGCCAAAAGGTGAGAAGAAACTCTCTTTTTTTTATTACAAATGTGTCTCTCTCCAGCAATAACTTTGAAAGGGAGATGTAAGTACTTTCTCTAAAACCCCAGTAAAGAAGGTCAAGTGTCACTCAGGGTGAGGGTCCTAATTGTCCTGCTTGCTTAAGTGAGACCCCCTGCTGGATGATTGAGTCCCTTATCTTCTGTCTTGGTCTCTCACCCTGAGCCTCCTGCCACCCCCAGAATCCTGAGCACAAAGGTAAAATCCTTGAGTGACATCTTCTCTGAGTGAATTCAGAAATCATCTGGAAAGAAGCCATAGTGATTATAATGGTTATGAAACAAGTTTCTGACAAGGAGCTATGATCTATCTGGACACAGTTGCATTCAAGCCTGTGGATTCCCTAGACAGTGTTATATGCATCGCGGCGTCTGTCACGTATGGTTGTGCAGGCTGTGCACTGCACAAGGGGGACACATCTAAGGAGGGATCTGCACATAATAGGTATCATAGATTTGGTGCTTGTAATAATAATAAAAACAATTTTCCAGAAGATGGCAGTAAAGTATCTAGTTCTAAAAAATCAGTGTATTACGACAGTTTTCTGCAGATGGGAATACTGTGTCTTGAGGAAGAAGCACCTTTTCGTCACATACACGAAGGTGTGAACTGGCTTGTCACTTGCTTCAGGTCCTGTACAGAATCAGTCCTCTATCACTGGTGAAAATGAATCAAAGATGTTTAAAATTCTAGCTTCCAAAATGCCAACTCTTTGTTAAAATAATAGTATCAATATATTATATGTTATACAGTATGAATAATATCGTGTAATTTAAGCTTTCCTAGGCCTCATGGGACCATGGGTAGAAATGTGATTTATGAAAATAGAGAGGAACCCTTTAGTTTTGAGGTACATGTTTCTGTCTCCCCAAAAGTCTCCCCCTTAATATACAAACGATCTTGAGTCTTTGGTTCCTCCCCCCCAAAACGCACACACTATATACATATATATATAAACTACTGTGATTTGGGGAATTCCCTGGCAGTCCAGTGGTTAGGACTCGGTGCTGTCACTGCCATGACCAGGGTTCAGTCCCTGGTCAAGGACCTAAGATCCCATGAGCTACAAGGGGTGGCAAAAAAACCCAAACAAACAAACAAACTACTGTGATTTCAAGGAGAAAAAGGTTGTAGAGGAAAAAAGTTCCTGATTCATTCTGTGGTATGTTTAAAGCATTTTGTCGTCATGAGAACTATGGTCTTTCTGGCCAGGCACCGAGTGAATGACGTTACGTTTACCATGGTGACATTTCTCTTACAATTCATCCACTTTCAGAATCTATCGTCCCTCTCTCTATATATATTTTTTGGCTGTGCCGTGCACCTTGTGGGGTCACCAGGGATTGAACCCATGCCCTTGGCAGTGAAAGTCTGGGGTTCTAACCACTGCACCGCCAGGGAATTCGCTCCCTTCCTTTCTTTTAAGCAAAATAAATATAGGCAATGGGTGGTGAGGAAACTGTATAAACTGTGAAGTGCTATACTGATGTATGGTGTCAGCTGGGATGTCTGAAAGGCTGTGGAGCAGTGGGATGGGGGGGTGAAGCTCGTACCCGGGGTGTTCCCGGGGCAGGAGCAGATGCAGGCAGTGTCCTGGGCGCACAGTATGAAACCATCTGCTAAGATCCTGCAATGCCTTTGGATGTTCCTGGAGACTATTCCTGAGTTTTAAAATTCAGAATTGAGCTTCAAATTTCAAATCTTTTGAGAAACATTGTTCAATCTTAGGATAAATACAAAACTCAGGGCATCTTAACTGGAAAGAAAAGTTCTGATCCAAGATTTGGAGGCCAACTGACTCAGTATCTCCTTCAGCCTCCGAGAGTCCCGGACACTCAGGTGAAGGGTAAAGGCTGAATCAGCTTCCCAGCTTTGCAGGGAGGCTCCGAGGGGCCTCCGGAGGAGCAGGGGGAAGCACTGCCAAAGGAGGGCGTGGACACACGTCTCATGACACTGACCACCCGCATGTTTTCAACGGCATCTACATCAGCTAATACAGTAACCACCTTCGGAGGGAGCTCTTTTTTGTGCCCATTCTACTTGGAAGAAACGAAGTCTTGGACTTCCCTGGTGGTCCGGTGGTTAGGACCCTGCGCGCTCACTGCTGAGGGCTCAGGTTCAATCCCTAGTCGGGGAAGTAAGATCCCACAGCCACACAGTGTGGAAAAAAAAAAGTTTTGAGGAGTGAATTAAACTGAGTTTTGAGGAATGAATTAACTGGTCCAAATCACAGTAGTGAACGGAGAATCTGAGACTGAAGCCCTGGCGGCTGACCTTGGGGCCCACATCTCTGACCACTGTACAACTTGGCCTTTCTGATACTGACGTGTAACTATTGATATTACCTGCGTAGCAAGTTGTTCAGTTGGGGGTTACAGCCAATACTCTGACAGCGGATATCAGATGTAAAGTTGGATTGCCCAACCAAGTCTATCTTTTTCCAAAGTAGGCTGTCAAGAGTGTTTTAGAACTTTTGGTCCCTGACCAGCCTTGGGGCTAAGGATGGAGAGGTGGGACTCCAAGGAGGCGGGAGGAGGATTGGGAGAGGAGCAGCTGCCACGCTCTCCTACATCCCACGGGGACTGTGCGTGGACAGAGGGGCAAGGGGATGGAAACAGACCACCCAGAGAATTGAGGTTCAGGAGAGAAAGGATAAGAGTTTGACTCCTGCCAGGGGAATCTAGAGGCAGGAAACTGTGGGGCAAGCCATGGGTGGGATAAAAGCCTTGATGTTGGCATCAGCCCAGCAGACACAGATGTGGCCACGTGGGCAGACAGAGCTGCCTGCATCTGCAGAGCAAGGAAACCCCGGGAGTGGGACTCCCTCTGGGAGAAGCTTGTAGATCTGGGGCTGCGGGCACGGGGGTTTAGGGTCAAAGGGCTCCCCCACTGTGGGAGTTACGGTCCAAACGGCCAGAGGGACCCCTCTGAAGAGTCTGCTTTAAATATCCAGGAGTTTCAGAAATCACAAAGCCGTCTTAGGATGGTACCAGCAGAGTAAGAATCATCTTCACACACACCCCCACTCCGTCTGCCCACCCTGTGTTGCAGGGAGCAAGTTTGTGTGCCTCTCCCACAGGGAGGCCACACAGACCAAAAGGCGGGCGTCTGGAGCCGAGAAGGTTTACTGGAGCGCCGAGCAAGGAGAAGGGGTGGCTCATGCCCCAGACACCTGCGCTCCCCAAAGGTTTCAGCAAAGCATCTTTAAGGCCAGGTGAGGCAGGGGGCTTCCCGGGTACATGATCAGCTCGAGCACGAGGGGCTGCTTGGTTGATGGTGGGCAGTCCTTAGGTGCCAGGAGGTCTGGGGGCTACGTGCTCCCGGTCCTCAAGTAGGTCATTTCTTCTGTTTGGTGGTGGTTTTAGCATCTGAAAAACTCTTCAGAGAGGAGCTACAGCAGAGGACATGGAGAGGGGGTCTGTCCCGGGAAGGCCCCGTAAGGGCCTGCTCAGTTACACCTCCCCTCCAAGCCTGGGGACAGGAGTAAGGACAGCTGGGAGTGTTGGCAGGAGGTGACGGGGGGACAAAGAACCTGACCACTTCACCTTCAAAGCTGGGGAAGGGACACTTCACCACCTAATTAAGACTGTATTTGCGGACTTCCCTGATGGCGAAGTGATTAAGAACTCTCCTGCCAATGCAGGGGACATGGGTTCAATCCCTGGCCGGGGAAGATCCCACATGCCACAGAGCAACGAAGCCCATCTGCCACAACCCCTGAGTCTGAGCTCTAGACCCCGTGAGCCACAACTACTGAGCCCTTGAGCCACAACTACTGAAGCCCACGCACGCAGAGCCCTTGCTCCACAACAAGAGAGGCCACCACAATGAGAAGCCTGAGCACTGCAGTGAAGAGTAGCCCCTGCTCTCCGCAACTACAGAAAGCCTGCGCGCAGCAAAGACCCAATGCAGCCAATAAATTCATTCATTCATTCATTAAAAAAACAAAAACACTATATTTGCAACTTAAATTACCCTGAATGTGGCTGGAAAAGTCAAGGGCCTGAAGTTTCTTTAATTAAGGGCAAGGGCCACTAAGTTTAATGGGGGGAGGGGAGAACAAAAATAAAGTTGAGCTTCTTTTTTTTTTTTTTCCTCCCGCACTGCAGGGTGTGCATGTGGGATCTTAGTCCCCCAGCCAGGGATGGAACCTGTGCCCCCTGCTGTGGAAGCACCGAGCCTTAACCACTGGACCACCGGGGAATTCCCTATAGTTGAGCTTTGATTACATCCATGAATAGCTCTTGTTCAATGAACTTCACATGTGCTGTACAGAGAGCTTTACATTACACTAAACAGTTAATTTCTATAAATGAGTTCTACAGTTTACTTTCTTAAATGTGTTTATTATTATGAAAAAGATGCATTTTACAAAGCTTGACATTTCTCTTGCTATAACATACCCCACATCTGTTTCATCTAATGTAAACAATGTCTTCCAATTATTAAAATAATGCTATAGTACATTAAAGTGGTATAATATTTTGCTAATATGACCTATTTTTTGTCCCTGTTCTTTTTACGGTGGCGGTATTATTTCTTAAGACTGTTACTCCAGTGCTTGCTTTGGCAGCACATATACTGAAATTGGAACAATACAGAGAAGAAGTCAAGGGAGGGAGGGAATACGGGGATATGTGTATAAAAACAGATGATTGAAATTAGTGTACCCCCCAAAAAATAATAAATAAATAAAATTAAAAAAAAAAGACTTACTCTGAAGCAGTTTCATTCTCTGTGTTTAAGCAGGGCTCCGAAAGACAAGTTACTTTTCATTATTTTGAATTTTATTTCTTCTCAGGTTGTGCTGGAAATCATCCTTTGTTCTTTTTCTGTATCCCATTTTCTGTTCCATATTTTGCTTTGAGGCTGTTGGTTTGTTTTTGCATTCTTTTTGGGAGGTGGAATCTATTGCTTTCAGCTGAAGTTGGAATCCATGTCCTGTATTGTACAGCATCATCTCAAACTGAAAAAATAAACACAAGAAAATGGGGAGAATTAAGTGTTTCTTCCCTTGCTTTTGGAAATAAGCAGAAGGAAGCTTTCAAAACCATCATTAAAGAGTATGTGCTTAGCAAGGAGAGAGGGGGCATGGTCCTTAACCTTAAGAAGTTTACAATTTAATTGAAGACTAAACAGAAAGCATTTTTTTAACGTAATGGCTTGTACAATAAAACCCTGAGTGAATGAATGACTCACTGTCCCAAGAAGTGCTTATGGGAGGCTCAGGGGCTCAGGAAAAGGGTGGTCGCCCATCATCACATCAAGTAGTCACAGCCTCAGAGACGAAGTGGGGCTTGGCTCGTTAACAGAAGAGAAATTGTTGGATAATTTGTGGTGAAGACAGCATAGGAGCTGGGGTTTCATTATAGACCCGTATAGTTATTTGAACGTTTAAAGCCTTATCTTAGGGGCTTCCCCGCCAGTCCAGTGATGAAGACTCTGAGCTTCCACCGCAGGGGGCAGTGGGGTTGAATCCTGATCAGGGAAGTAAGACCCCCACATGCCACGTGGCTGGCGCTGTCAAAAGATAACAAAAAAAGCCTTATCTTAGAAGAGAGGAGAGGCCTTTCCCCACCACTGATTTCAGAACACATCTGCCTCCCTACCATCACTCTCAACCTTCCTTCCTTCCTACACAGCACTTATCATGACCTGAATTTTCATTTCCTTACATATCATAGCATTTATTTTTTTGTCTCCTTGTTTGTTTTCTGTGTCTTTCACCAGAATATCTTTATCTGCTGTTTTCACCATGTCTCTGATGTCGAGAACCGAGGTGTCTAACAGGACACCAGCAGCTACACGTGGCTATTTAATGCAAATCAGAATTAACTGGAACTAAATACAGTAGAACGGCTGTCATAAGCCACATCAGCAGAGATGTTCTGGACGCACTGATTCACAACAGTGGCTGCACACAGGATGTGCTCAATAAATGTTTAGTGAATGAGGTTAAATACATGAAAGTTGATGAACTTGCCTCTTAGGTCTCCTGTTTTCTCCTCTGTAAGAGGAGGAAAACAACAGCTAAAAGATCCTGACGCTCAGACGAGGTCGGAAGTGACATTACTTACACTAGAAGAGCAACACTAGCGTGAGGTAGTCTTGCAATTTGGCTTCCCCGGGCACCTGGAACTATGCGAACAAACGTGATTATGTAAATAGAAAGGACTCACATTTCACTGGCTCGGGCCATTGCCTGCATAATACACCTGGATTCTCCCGTGAGGCCCCCCCCCCCCGCCCCAGTCCCCCATGTCTGCCCTGGAGGTGGGAGAGCCCCTCCCTGGTCACTGCTGCCTGGTCACTCCTGCCGGTGACCACAGCTTGGGCCTATCCCCCGAAATACTGAGAATCACAATTTTAAAAAATATCTACGCGTCATAAACCCCCAAATTGGAGGGCTAGATGCAACCAGCATCAACCCCCCTAGAAGCCTGCGGGACCCGAAACAATGCCTGCTTATCGAGTCTTCCTTGGGGCCTGGCATCTTCCACACCAACCAGAAGGCACGTCACGTTCCCAGCCCTTCTCGTGCTTGGCCAGCGGCACGGAGCCCTCCGCCCCACGCCGTCATCACCATCCCAGCCCCGTCACCTTCGGTCTGCAGCCTCTCTCCCCAGGACCTGGCCAGGTGGAGGGCACGGAGGGAGAATGGACCACGCTGAGTCCTTCGTGCCCCCGCTGCCACCCCAGGGGCCCTCTCATGGGTAAATGTGCCCGTTTACCTATGCAAATTAGCCACACCATGCACTCGCACAGAGAGTCGCGGCCCCAACCAGAGCCTCGGACGCAGCCGGGCCCATAGGCTGCAGCTGCAGTCTGCCCCACCTGGACCTCCGCCCGTAGGCTGCCCAGTGAACTCCTCCTAGTCCCTGGGCCACGGCCCCGCCTTCCCCACAAGAACGGCCTGGAAGGCACACAGGTGGACAGATCCTGTCCTGGGCTCCCTTCCCAGGGGGGCTGGTCTGCCTGTGTGGAACGATGCTGAGCTGCGTGCACCTGGCCCTGACTGCCCCGAGGTGAGGAGGCAGGCTGGACATTGGGTCAAGGTCTCCACCGTGTCTGCAAGGGCTTCACACTTTGACCTGGTCCCTTCTGCCCAGCTCTGCTTCCTCAGGCTGGGGGCGGGCGTGGTGACAGTCGCTTCTCTGTGATGGAGGAGGTTTGCATCAGTCTTTATCTCAAGGGCAGTCCTTGGGATTTGGGGCCTTATCTTCAGGAAGTAGCCTCATTTTCCACCATTGATAGGAGTTTTGGGGTTGTTTTAGTATATAGCAAACATGATTTAATAGTTTACTTTTTACTTAAATAATTAATATTCAATTTATTAAAGTTGCAATATCGGAATTTTCCCTTAGATTTTGAAGGTCAGCTAGCTTTCCTTTAAAAAAAAGTATTTATTTTGGCTGCACTGGGTATTAGTTGCAGGATCTTTTAGTTGCAGCGTGCGAGATCTAGTTCCCTGACCAGGGATTGAACCTGAGCCCCCTGCATTGGGAGCACAGAGTCTTACCTACTGGACCATCAGGGAAGTCCCAGGCTAGCTTTTCTTATTTAAAAATACATCAAAACTTTAAACAATCACTTTTAAGAGTCCTTTGAATTTATTAAGTTACTTGAATACTTTCACAGCATTCCAAAACTACACATAACTTTACAGTATTTGATTAGTTTCTGTATATTTCAACGGTCTGACATCATAAAAAATCCCCAATATTAAATAATTCTTACATCTAGTAAATAAACCTTACAAATGATCCTGAAGTGATTCTAAAGTTCTCTCAGATGTTCCCAAAATGTGCCAAAAATTAGGAAGATTTCATCTTAAAAATTGTCTAAGTTAATTTCTCAACTACACATTTTTATTTCTTTTTTTTTTTTAAATCCTTTTATTATTCTTTTTTAATAAAGGGCCCCAGGGATAGGGGACCAGGGGAGGGAGGAGGAGGGGAAGTGAGGCCCCAGCCCCACGACCCTTCCGCACCCGCCCCTGTCCCCCTTGTGTATTTATAATCTATATACAAGCCCCGGGGGGTGGGGGGCAAAGGGACCCCCCTCAGCGGGGTGGGGGCAACCCAGGCTCCTTGTCCCCCCGGGACCCAGGCTCCTCTGCCCTTCGGGGCGGCCCTTCTCAAGAAGGTGGCCCCGTCCGCTCCCAAGGCTTTGGCATCCAGCGCAGGGCAGCTGGTGGGGAGGCCTGCTGGTGGAGGTCGATGCGCTGGGTGCAGAAAACTCCGCTGTCGGTGGAAGGTGGGGCCTTGAGACGGGAATTGCGGCCAGAGAAAGACCTTCCAGCTGGAGGAGTTTGTGATGACCCAGGTCCCCCAAGGTTGCTGTTTAGTTTTCGATACTCCTGGAACGGCTTTAGTTCTACGGGGGGCAGCTCTGCTCGCCCCAAGCTAGGGCCGAAGGGCCTGGCAGGTGAAGGCAGCACCCGAGTAGCAGGAGCCGGTGGGGACCGCACAGCGAGGCTGGGGGGCTGCAGAGCAGGGCCCACAGGTAACAGAGAAAGGGGGGGTGGGGCAGCAGGTGGCGCTGGTGGCAGGGAGCCACAGTTCACCACAGGCAACATTTTTATTTCTTTATTGTTGGCTGTTGCGTCTTCGTTGCCGTGCGCGGGCTTTCTCCAGTTGTGGAGAGCGGGGCTTCTCTTCATTGTGGTGTGGGGGCTTCTCATTGCGGTGGCTTCTCTTGCCGCACAGCACAGGCTCCAGGTGCATGGGCTTCCGTAGTTGCGGCTCATGGGCTCAGTCGTTGTGGCTCTCGGGCTCTAGAGCGCAGGCTCAGAAGTTGTGGCGCACAGGCTTCGTTGCTCCGCAGCATGTGGGATCTTCCCAGACCAGGGCTTGGACCTGTGTCCCCTGCACTGGCAGGCAGATTCTTAGCCACTGCGCCACCAAGGAAAAACCCAGAATACTTCTACTGATGCGAAATTTCCCTTGTGCCCCTAGTGCGACCTCCCCCTGCCCTCTCAGGCTAGACAGCCCCTCATCTCCGGTCCTTACATATTAGATAAGTCTCTTCTTGAGTCACATGTGACATGAATCATAGGTCTGAGTTTCCTACTCTGTGGAAGTAGAGCATTCCCATGAGTTTTTTTTCCATAGGCCGAAATCGGTAAATCGAAGAAGCCGTTACCTTAGGATGCACCACATGCAGGGAGATGAAGCACTGACGCTCACAGCCACAGTTCAGAGCTCTGGCATCTGATGCCGAGAGGCTGAGTGCAGTTCTGGGGAGGAGGCTTGGCCTGGGGTGTGCGCTGCCCCCATAACGGCTCGCTGAAAACCGGAGGCTGAGCACTATTTTCGATGTTTGCCTTTTTGCGTGATGGGTCACTGCCACAGGCCCAGGGACCAGCACCTTCTTAGCACTGAGCCAGCACTGCACAGCAGCACGCAGGCCAGCGGCTGCCCCCCTCCCCCTCTCCCGCCCCCCCCCCCCCCCCCCCCCCGAGCCCGAGTGTGCCCTGCAGGGGACTCACTCTGCACCGCCTTGACCCGCTTGCTTCCTGTGTGGCGACAGGGAGGGCTCGGATCTGGGCTGGGGAAGCCCTGCAGTCTGGTACACTCAGCACCGGGTGCCAGATGCGGACCTGACGTCTCCCAAGCACGTACTGTAGCGTTTGTGCAGGAGAGTTGCCTCTGAAAGACTTCGTTGCCAATATAGGACCGTCATCAGTCTTCATAATTTCAACCAGTCTGATGGGCGAAAGGGGACATCTTTGTGGTGTCACGTTTCATTTCTCTTAAGTGAGTTGAGCGCCTTCTCGAATGTTTGTTGGTACCTTGTGAGACGGCTCTGGCCCTGACAGTGCCCTCCCCGTTCCTGACCCGGGAGGACAGAGGAAGGGCTCCATTTCCCATGTGTTTCCGCTCGAGCGCTGCCTAACCGTCCCCGCTTGCGCCGCGCGCCTGTGGCTGTCACCGGACATGTGATGCACTTTCCAACAGAGCCGGGGGTGGCGCGGTGACATTTCCTTCTCCAGGAACAGAAACCAGCTGGGCCTCTGGGCGGAGGAGCGCAGCCTGGCTGCAGGGGCTCCAGGCCTTCCAGCCGGGTGGACGCCCCCCCTCGCCCCCCCTCGCCCCCCAGCTTGTCTATCTGCCGTCCCAAGGCTCGGGGGCCTGGGCCGCGTCTGCGGAGAAAGGCGGGGTCTTCCTGGAAACTACCAGTGAGAACCCAGCAACAACCGTGCTCCGCTCAGCCTGAACGGCCGTGGACGGAAGTGCTGCTAATGTCTTCACACGGGAAGGGAATTATAGGGGCAACTTGGGGGAGTCCTTTAGCGGTCGCGCCTTGTCCTGGTCTGTTGGTGTCCCCTCCCCGTGCACCGACTTCAGGGGCGCGGTTGGGAATTGGCCAAAACAAAGTGAGTTGCTGGAGCCCGAAGTGGCTGCTCTGCCACCCGGCGCCCGGTGCGTGTGGTCCTCCCCGCAGCTCCTCCCGTGCGCGCTCCGGAGCGAGGGGACGTGGATGCTCCGCGCGCCCGCCACGGGCCGGGCGGCCCCCCTCACCCTGCGCGGTGCCAAGCGCCCTGCCCGCCCCGAGTCCCGCCCCGAGCCCCGCCCGGAGCCCCGCGCGCCCGCGGGGCGTGGAGAGGTGGAGGCTCCGCCCGCGCCCCACCCACGGGCCGGGCCCCCGGGCCCGGTCGCGGCTCCGTGGCGGGCGGAGCCAGTGCCCGGGTGGCGCGCGCTGCAGCTGCGGGCTCTGGCACCGCGCGGGCCATGGCGTCCCCAGCGTCCTCGGCGCCCGGCGGGGTGGCGGTGATCGGCAGGTAGGGGCTCGAGCACGGGCGCCCGGGAGGCTGGCGGGCGGGCGCGGCGCTGGCTCCGGCGGGCGCGGCGCCTTCCCGGGACCCGGCAGGCCCGGGGCGCGGGCGGGGGCGCACGGCGGGGCGCGGCTCGGTGTGGCTCCTGCGGCGGCCGGGCTGCGGGCGGGGTTGGGAGATGCGGGCCCGGCGGCGACGGCGGCGCTCGGGGCTGCGCGTGGACGCAGCGCTGCCGGGCCGCGGGGCCGCGCGAGTGTGTTCCGGTCGGAGGGATGGGCGCGCGGAGGCGCCGCGGGGCCCGGGTCTGGGTCGGCGAGCGGGGCCGCGTGGCGGGAGGGTCTCGCGCTGGGCCCGAGGCTGTCGCCGGGCCCCCCTGCACCCGGGGGGCGGGGGGCGGTGTGCGGGGGGCATCCGGGGGGCATCCGGGCTCGCCCGGACGTGTGTGTCGGTTTAGCAGCTTCAGTTCCATCCGCGGTTTGTGCTGCGTCCCTCTTTTAAAACAACTGCTCTTTTCAGCTTTTAAGAAAGGCGACCACGAGCACCTTTCCGTGGGTGAGCTAGCACAGCAATCCAGCCACCTGTCAGTACTTGCTGCGGGTCGTGAGGAGCACCTGGTGGGTGGCTCGGTGCCCGGTTCCGCCGCCGAGGTGCCGGCCTGCCTGGCCCCGTCCCCGAGGGCCCCGTCTCTCCTTAGGGCCCCTCAGAGGAAGGAGCCAGGATGCTGTGCGTCTGCTTCTTCGACACGGAGGCGTGGAGTTACCCGTGCGCCTGCGCTTCCCGGGCACGTGGGCGTGCGGCAGCCTCCTGGAGGGATATGAAATATAGAAAGAAGTGTACTTTGTCCCGGGCGAGGTGACTGTGCTTGCCTTGCACCTTTTGTCCAGGGTCCAGTGTGTATCAAGCACGGCCTGGGGCTGGTGTCCTGCCCACACCCAGCACTGTGGAGTGGAGTGTGGCGTTGACTGTACAGGTGGCCCTTGGACCACTCCCGGGTCAGGACCCGCCCCCGTGCATGCCCACCGGCAAAGCCCGTGTGGTTGACCGCCGGTTCCCTCTCACCAGCGGTACCGAACCGCCGATCCCAAGTGCCGTAGGATTTACTGTTTTAAAAAGCCTGCATATAAGTGGCCCTGTGGTGTTCAGACCCTGTCGTTCCAGGGTCAGCTGTGCCCATCTGCGGCTATGGTTCTTGCCGGAAGGCCCTGCGATTCGGGAGTCAGTTTATTTCTGATTGACTGAGGGAGGTTGACAAGGAATTAGACACGGTTGGCAAACTTTATTGACCGCAGGAATTAGGAGACAAGTCCTGTCTCCCCCACACCTTTAGCACCTCAGAAAGCACCCATCACCTGTTTTCCTCCCCTTCCTCCTCCCTCCTCCCTGCCCCTCCGTCCCCTCTGGTCCCTTTCTTTCTCCTGTCTCCCCTCCTGTACCCCTTGTCTCTCTCTCTCAAGCCCATATGTGATTCCAAGAAACATACATTTAAAAGATGGGGCTGGGGAGTGTGAATTAACTGGCTAGAACCTGGTCGAGTTTTGTTCCTGGATTTCAACAGACCGAAATAAACATATTTCAAAGTTTTGGAAACATATTGGGCCATTGTTTTTCTATTTTTTCTTAATAATTACCAGAGTCCCTCTTAAAGGTGCTTGCTAGGAATACGGCCTCTATTTAGCTCTTTTCCACTGATCTTTCCGTCAAGGTCATTCTTCCTCAGGGCACTTAGCTTTCTGGAGAGCATGCAAGGCGGGCCCACTCAGAGCGGTGGGCCCGAGACAGTAAGAGTGTGTTTTTGAAGAATGAAGAAAGGAGAGAAAAGCCCCTTGGGTCCAGGGCTGTGTGAACACGGAAGAGGGAAGATCTGGCGAGGGCACGTTACAAAACGGGAGTAGACATGCGTCTCCCGAAGCCATCTCCGTGGGGCTGCTGGGCGTTCGTTTCTGGGCCCCCTCAGCTCACCAGATCCTGGTGTTTCGCAGCCAGAATGTGATTTCTGCGTCCAGACACACGCTGCCCTGTGTTTACCGAGGTTTTAGGCCTTGAGCTTGTTTTAAGTTAGGACCTGCCCAGGAGGGCCCGCGTGGCTGTATTCCTGGTGTTACCCGTCAGGGTCCTTGGGCTCTTTAATCAGCAGAAATTGATAAGAGGCCAGAGGAGACATTCAGGCCAGGCTTCACTGGGACTCGAGCTGCAGCAGCAGAGGGTGAGCCAGGGAGGGGTGGGGGTGGGGGCAGGTCCCTTTCATAGGGTGAGGATGGGGACAGATCCGTGGCCAGCTGGAGGGGCGGCTTCGGTGGTCAGCCCACCCCCTTGGAGGTGTGTGCGCAGCGGTCACGCGTAGGACCTGCTTCTGTGCCAACACCTCAGAAGCGGCAGTTGGGTTTTGGCCTTTGTGTATCTTGTTCTGCCCCTGCGTGCAGGTATTTTTGGCCCCGTATAGTTTCTTTGTATCCTGTTGCTGGAGGAGACCTTGTTCAAGTGTCCACACTGGGGCAAAGGGGCGTGGGTCCCAGGTCCCAGCCTGTCTTCCTAGGGCCTCCTGTGCCCTCTTGCTGCCCTCTTTGGCTGGGCACACTCCTTCAGGACTGAGCTCAGGGACCACCTCCTCCAGGAAAAGTTCTGCCTCTGGGCCTCTCCCCTTAGAGTAGAAACTGTGTCATCGCCAGTTGTATGTCCCTCATGCCTGGTCCTAGTAGACAGATGTTTGAGCTATTATAGCAGATGTGTAGCGGGAAGGCTTGCTGGGGTGTTGTCGTGTATCAAGTTACGCATCCCCTGAACTTGTTTTCACTTATTCCAGAATTTTTCTCTGGGGTGACTACGTACATTCTTTATAAGAAATTTCCTGAGGCGTACATTTTTTTCCTGCTACTTCTGCATTAAAGGACAAGACACACAGACATATACACAGACACACAGAGCAAACCCTAGGACACTCCAGCTACCTCTGTTGTCAATTCAGTGCTAAGCGAGCCTTTCCTAGAAATATTTAATAGCTCTTATTATTGTTTTTAATTTATTTATTTGGCAGTGTTGGCTCTTTGTTGCTGCACGTGGGCTTTCTTTAGTTGTGGTGAGCGGGGGCTACTCTTCGTTGCCGTGCACGGGCTTTTCATTGTGGTGGCTTCTCTTGTTGTGGAGCACGGGCTCTAGGCACGCGGGCTTCAGTAGTTGTGGCTTGTGGGCTCAGTAGTTGTGGCTTGTGGGCTTAGCTGCTCCGCAGTATGTGGGATCTTCCCAGACCAGGGTTTGAACCCGTGTCCCCTGCCTTGGCAGGTGGGTTCTTAACCACTGTGCCACCAGGGAAGCCCCTTAATAGCTCTCATTGGCAAATATTCCATAGCCGACTGAGATCAACTGTTTTACTTCAGCTTTTGCCAGGTAACTAAGTAACTGCAGAAGGAAAGTTACTTTAGAAAGTATCTAGGGTGGACTTATTCAAAGCTAAGTGCCGTTAATGATAAAATCAGAATGGAACCAATCTTATTGCTTCGCCTTTCTCCCCAGAGGCTTTGCTGCTATGCCACAGGGTAAATTCACCTGGCAGTAGCCTTTGAAGTACAATCCATGTTTATGCATTGGAAGCTTTGAGGCATTCGTCAGGATGATAAGGGCTCATTGTGTGGTCCCCAGGTTTGTAGGGATTCAGGAGACGTTAGCTCTAAGGACGGGAAGCTAGTTGTATTTGGGCCCCAGGTAAGGTGGTGCTGGGGGCCAGAAAGCCGTCTGAAACTGGCGAGCCAGCTGTGAGCCTGTCTGCCCCGCTTTCGGGTCTGGCTGGAGACCCCCTGGTCCCCCCCCATCGCTGCCTCCCCCACGTCATCATCTTTCAACCCCACTGCTTGATGCTGACTTCCAGCTTTCAGGAGAGCGGCGCTCGGGCCTCTGCGAGCACAGGGTGCTGGTGTCCACATCTCGTCCACTCATCATAACTGACAGCGGGGGGTCCCCAGGGCTAGGCTTTCTGCTCATGGTCCCTCCTCTAGAGGAACAGGGGCCATTCAGACCTTGAAACCCATGACAATAAAAATAAACGCACTTTGTCTTTAATGCCTGTTGTGTGGTATATAACTCATCTCTCCCCAGCTTTTTATTATGAAAATTCTCAAACACAGAAGAGCTGAAATACAGAAAAAAGAATATAGCCACATTCCCACCTCTGTAGTCAACAACGGTTAAAAAGTTTGCTATGTGTGCCTTTTCTGTATGTGATTTATTTAACCACTTCTGAATAGGAGATGGGTAGTTTTTACTTTTCTGCGAGTATAGATTCTACTGTGAGTGACTGTTTTTGTGCATTGCTTATATTAACCTAAGATAAGTTCTGGAAGTAAAATCCCTGGGTCCAGTATCATACACACAGTTTGATACACTGTTCTACTGCCTCCAGAGACTTTAGACAATGTATACACGCCCCCACCCACCCCCAGAGCTGGCGAGGGGGTGTCACCTGACAGGGTTTTGTCTGCTATCCTTGAACTAAAGCAGTAGAGTATGTTTTTCAGTTAGTTTGTTCACATACTTTATTCAGGTTCCCCCCTTCTGTTTGGCATGTTCATCTTTTACTTCTGAGTGTGTTGCTATTTGTGTGTATTTATCAATTGTAAACATTATTTCCTTTTGGCCATTTGTCTCATGTTGATCGTTTAGCCATAAACAAGGTTATTAAGACCAGTTAATGTACCTGGCAGCCGGTATCCAAACGGGAGCACCATGGTGGCTTGAGTGTTGTGGAAACATCTTTGATGGGGGGGTTGGAAACACATCTCCAGGGGGCCTGTCCCGTTGTCCCCTCCCCCCCCGCCCCCTGCAGATGTGACACGTGACTTACTTGTGTGTGAGCCCAGGCTGGGAGCATCGTCAGGGAGGAACTAGGTGTCCCGATGACAAAAGACAAGGATAAATGATGGAATTACAGTTCTAGACATCGTTTAAGTTGCCACTGACCCTTAGACCAACAATGCAAGCCACATGCGTAATTAAATTTTCTAGTAGTGACATTAAAAAAATAATGGTGAAAGTAATTGTAATATATTTTATTTAGCAAAATATTTCCAAGGTGTTATAGTTTCAATGAATAAGTGATATAAAGAGTATTAATGAAAGAGTTCACATTCTTTTTTTGGGCACAGTCTTCAGAATCCAGTATGTTTCTACACTTGCAGTGCATCCTGCTTCAGACCAGCCAGTCCCTGGCAGGTCAACGGGGGTGACCAGCATGAATGGTCCTGGCCTTTACCTGGGCCTTGCAGCTTGGAGAGTGAGTGTGTGTGAAGAGGTGGAGGATGTCTTCCTGCAGGACTACCTCATTCAGACTCTGGCTTGTGCTCTGCAGGGCTTCTTTTTCCCTCCTATGCTCTAGAGCAGCTCTGCAAGGATGGAAATATTCTGCCCACCCCTGCTGTCCAAGGAGGTGGCCACGATCACATGTGCTGTTGAGTACTTGAAACGGGTCTGTACTGTTGAGGAACTGAATTTTCAAATCGAATTTTTGTTAATGTAAATAGTTGCATGTGGCTGGAGTCCCCCTTATTGGACAGTGCAGGTGGAGGGCACTGAGGGTTTAACAAAAAATTTGTACATACATAATAAGTACATTTACCTCAATTCTAGAAGGCATGTGTCGTGCAGTAGATTCTGGGGTACCATCTGCTGGGGAATGCTGCTCCCATCTCCAAGAGTTGAGTAGAGGTGCTTTTAGTTGTTTGCACTCGGTATTTGGGACCAGTGGCTTCATGTAGGTAACTTGTAACCAGACACCTCCCCAGGCCACCTGGCGTGGATTTGTGGCTGAGCAGCCGGGAGCTGAGGAAGGAGCTTGGTCACCAGGAGGCTCCTCCCTTCAACTGCTCTGAGGCTGGGAACGTTTCTGAACCTGAACCTGAACCTGAACCTGAACCTGAACCGTAGATTAGCTGAGCTGGGGGGAGGCGGGCTGAGGGGCAGGGTGGAGAGAGCCCTTCTTGGGGCCCATCCCCTAGCTGCGGCTCTAGCACCCTTCCCCGAGCAGCTCACATGGTCACCACGGTGAAGCCTGTGGACTGTCTGTTCCGTCTACCAGGAAACTAATGATGTGCCTTGTTACCGTTTCCCGAGTGCTGGGGAGACATGAGAGCACTGCAGGCCGGCAGCTGAGCAGCCCCTTTCCCCAGAGTCCCACGGGGCGACGTGGAGGGTCCAGGCGGATCCCTGCGGAGAGGATGCTTCAGGGGAGGGCCACTGAGCCCGCTTCCTTCACTGGAGATGATGCCAGAAACCAAGATTTGGGCTCCCAGGGCTCCACACAGGCACTGCTAACCTTTTTTTATCTTTTCCTTTCCTGCTGGGTCTGAAACGGTGGGCAGAGGAACCAGCAGGTAGGACTCAGGAGCCAGACCCCTTGGTCCACCTTGGCACGTGGAGCCTGTGTAGCTGGGACCCTGCTGTGCCTCAGTTTTCCCACGTGTAAAATGGACATAACAATAGCACTTAAGCTTGTAGGGTTGTCGTAAGATTGGCAGAGGCAAGACGTTTACAGTTTCAGCGTTGCCTCGAGTGCTGGTGGTGGTAGCAGAAATTATTTGAAGAGGAGAGGGAAGATGCTGTCCCTGTTCTTCAGATCCCATGATGTGGCTGAGTGGTCAGTGGGGGTCACCAGGGCTTGGAGGCCCTGCCCGCTCCCTGCTGGGGTTTTGTCTCAGCCCTTCTCCCCGCGGGGCCTGGGCGGGCACTGGAGTGAGGACACAGGAGCCCTTGCGTGGAAGCAACATTTTGAGTAAATACCGCTGTCAAAATGTGTAGTTTTGAGATATCAAATATTTTAGGAATGCGATGCCGTGTAATCTGAAACTTTCCTCCTGGGCCAGGAATGGAAATGGCTCCGATTTCAAGCTAACGGCGGCCTCTGGATCTCTCTCCCTGCAGCGGCCTCATCGGTCGGAGCTGGGCCATGCTGTTCACCAGCGCAGGCTTCAAGGTGAAACTGTACGACATAGAGCAGCGGCAGGTCACCGACGCCCTGCACAGCATCAGGTGAGTCCCTGCACCGCGGCCCGTGGCCTCAGGGGGTCTCGTCTCCCGGGTCCTCGAGGCTGTGAAGCCCTGCGCTTTCACTCTCCTCTGGTGTCGCAGCCTTGGAGCTGGTGAAGCCCGGGCTGATGGGGAACTGGGTTCACAGCAGAGCAGGGGCTCAGACTGTGAGGACAGGACCTAGGGTGGTGAAGACGTGTGAGGGGAGTAGAGGAACCGAGTGTAGACCCTTGGTGTCCAGCCCCAGTGAGTCGATGAACTGCTGGCCTGTGTCCCTTTATGCTGCGTGGACTCTGCGTTTCAGCAGCAGAGGCCCCGAGGCTTGTTCTGACCTGTTGCTCCGACTTGGCAGGACCAGAATCAACTGTGATAACGATTGTTTAAGGCGCGACGGTAGGTGGACTTAGCAAATGCGGAGCCCTCAGCCCGCAGAGGGTGGCATTTTAGGGACCGTCCCAGGAAGAGGAAGAATAGGAACCAAAGGGAAAAGGCCGAAACAGGGAGGCCAAAGACAGAAGAACCAAACTGATTCACGACATTATCCCCGCCTGCCGCCCCCACCCTCGGCCTCGCCAGGATACCATCACCAATCGTGGTTCTGACCCGCTCAGGTGTGGCTTGGTGGGTGGTTCCTCTCCTTCTCCGGGGCACAGCCATGATCGTTAACTTGAACGTGCACTTCTGTGTAACAAAAGATGCCCTATCGTTGACTCTTTGAAGGGAATAATATATAGGGTATGATGTCAGGCTGCAAGCATCAAGAAATTATAGACCTTAGTCCAACTTTGTTGTGTAATGGATAAGAACCCAAAACCCAGAGAAGTCAAGTTGCTTCTTACCTAGAGTAACTTGTAGCTGCTGACGAGGTGAAATGTCAAGTTGAAAAACATAACAAAAGGAGCAAAAGCCAAAACCTGAAACCACCATAAGTCCCTATACCTACTGATTTTTAATAGTTTTTCATTGTTTGCTGATTGTTTGTGGTTCCATTTTTTCAAAGCTTTGAGCATTTAAAACCAATATATGATTGGTTTATATCATATACCTGATAATTCCAATCAATCCCTGGGGTTGTCTTAGATCAGGTTCCTCAGACCTGGATTCCTGAGATAAAAAGTGCTTCTGGGAGAAACCCCTGAGAGACCGGGTCAGATAAGGAAGGTGTGATCTGGGGAGGAGCTCCAGGCTCAGCAGGGTGCTGCTTTCACACTGCTGCCTGGGGCGAGTCCCGGCCTCCGGGTCCAGGGCGGGGCCCTGAGGGAGGGGCAGGTGCGGTTCACAGGCTGGGGGGGGTGGGCTGGTAAAGGGAATTCGGGGAGACCTGGGGGGACCCCAGCGCCTGCACTGAAGATATCAGAGGGGAGCTTGAGGGGGAAACATTTCTCTCCTGACCGACGTAGTCCCACTTTCATTCATTCACAAATGCTGACGGAGCCCCTCCTGGGTGCTGGGCACGGAGGCTGCGATGAAGTGGTAAACACAGCCGACGGAGGCCCTCAGGAGGGCAGCACGCGGTCCGGACGGAGTCCCTGACGTGCCTGGCGTCTCGGCAGCAGGGCCGGCCAACGGGGCGACGTCCGGCCAGATCCGGGCTCCGGCCAGTTCGGTAATTCCCACGAGCTAGGATGGGTTTACATTGTTAAGGATTAAAAAAGACGAAAAATGTGTAACGGAGACCTCATGCGGCCACAGAGCCTCAAATGTTCCTGTGAGACCCTTTACAGAAGACGTTTCTCCCCCCGCGTGTGTCACAGCTGAGACCCCTGAGCGTGGGTTTTCCCAGACCAAGCAGCCCTCCGGCCCCAGCTGTGCGTCCCGGAGCTCAGCTCAGCTCAGCTCAGAGATGCCATCCGCTTCCGCAGTGAGGGGCTTGGTCCCGAGGGACTGCCCCCCCCCCCCCAGCCCCCGACACTTCAGACACCAGCGAAGTCCAGTGGTCGCCTGTGCTCCGCCCTGTGGGTCCAGGGTTCCCACGGCCCCCTCCTTGGGTTTGCTTAGCTGGCTAGAGCAGCTCACAGACTCCGGAGACCAGCGACGCACTCACGACGGGTTTCTCAGTACCGGTAATGCAGGTGCTAGGGTATGAGGGCTGCGATCAACAGCCAGAAGAAGAGATGCACAGGGGCACGTGTGGAGGGGCGTGGAGCTCTCCTGCCCTCTGGGCGCCCCGCCCCCCCCATCTCCACCCGTTCAGCCCGGAGGCTCTCTCACCCCCACATCGGTTTTATTTGGCTGCATCACTCAGGCACTGTCGGTGAGATCAGTTGAATCACTGGCCGCTCCTCTCCCTCCCCCAGGTCCGGGGCAGGACTGTCCTTACTGGGTGGGTGCCGCGGCAGCTTTCCAAGGTCACCTCATCAACATAACAAAGTCACCTTGGGTGCTCTCTTCGCAGGAAATTCCAAGGGTTTTTAGGAGCTCTGTGCCAGTTCTTGGAAGAGCAAACACACCATAGTAACAGGGCTAAGAAGAAAAATAAACTTGGCGGTGGTTTTCCACGGTCGGGGCAGAAAAATGTTCCCGTCTTCCCTTCTAGGTTCTTTGGCTGGTCTAATGATTAAGTTGATCTAAGACCGATTCACGGGAGAGAAAGCCGTGACTGGGCAGCCAGGCAGCTGAGGCTTCTGTAAACCCTGCCTGGGGGGTGGGGGGGGGGATCAGGATACAGAGGAGGGAAGGCCTGTCCCCGGAAGGAGGGGAGACCTTGGGGTAACTAAGGCTGCCCAGTGGTGCAAGTGTTTCCCAGGCAGAACCATCTCTCTGACCCAAGCCCGCCTTCCAGTGTGACTGTAGGTCCTTGAGGGGGAAGGAAGGAGCTTTCCCTGAACCTGCTGGGCCCTCGTGCCGAGGGGGCGTGTTTTGGGGCGAGAAGAAGCTGCTCCCCTTTGTGGCCTTGTGTGGTTGGTGGTCTCTGAGCCCTAATCTGTGGAGAGCCGCCCCCGGCCCTGGTGCCGTGCAGGGCAGCGTAAACTCCCCGCTGGGGGTTTCTCTCTGCCCGCCTGGCTCTGGGACTGACTGGGGTCTGATGGTGTCTCCTTCACTCCTGACCCGGGGTCTCAGGCACAGGCCCCTCGTGCGTGCACCCTCAGGGCAACCCTGCCTTCTGCTGGCTTCAGTTCTTTTATTTCTTTTAGTTGATAAATATTTTTAAATAGCTCCTTTTTAAGTCCTAGGTTTTCTCTTTTTAAAAAAGCTTTTATTATTTAGAGCGGTTGGCGGTTCACAGCGAAGTTGCGGAGAGGTGCGGAGGCGTCCCGCGTACCCCCCGCCGCAAACACACACGCACAGCCCCTGTCATCAACATCCCCCGCCGGGGGTGCGTGTGTGACAGCTGCAGTGACACATCACCCTCACCCAAAGACCACAGTTTACGTCACAGTTCACGCTTCGCGTTGCCCAGGAAGCCCCCTACGTGTGAACCTTCAGCTGTGAACTTCAAAGATGTGAGCGTGTGTCTGCCTGTCCGGTCACGTGAGTTAGTTCAGGTGTCTGGCGTACATTGTCACGTCGTGCACCGTCTACAGGTGGCTGTGCCTTCGTGTGCTTTACTATACAGTACTGCACAGAGTACAGTAGTAAGGACGGTATCTTTATTTCTAGCCCAGGATGTCTGGAAGCAAGCGTAAAAGCAGCGGTATACAGCCAATTGTGTTAGTTGGGTACCCAGGCTACCCCTGGACTTAACAAACGCGCTCTCGGAATGGAACTCGTTCGCACATAGGGGACTTACTGTACATTCTGTGGGTTCAGACAAATGGACGTGTATCCACCATTATAGAATCATACAGAAAAGTTACTGCCCTGAAAATTCCCTGTGTTATCAAACGCAACTTTGTGTGCCTGACACACAGTGAGGGCCGGTAAACCAAAGGTCAGAGTTTGGAGCAGAGAGGGGTGTACTGCAGGGCCAGGCAAGGAGATGGGGGTGGGGGGCTCACAAAGACCCGAACTCCCTGGTGGCTTTTAGGGACTTTCTTTGTTTGTTTTGGCTGCGTTGGGTCTTCATTGCTGTGTGCAAGCTTTCTCTAGTTGTGGCACGTGGACTCAGTAGTTGTGGCTCACAGGCTCTAGAGCACAGGCTCAGTAGTTGTGGCGCACGGCTTAGTTGCTCTGTGGCATGTGGGATCTTCCCGGACCAGGGATGGAACCCGAGTCCCCTGCATTGGCAGGCGGATTCCTAACCATTGCACCACCAGGGAAGTCCCTTTAGGGAGTTTTTAATAGGCAAAATTTGGGGTGAGGGCTTCAGGGTGTGTGACTTTGCTCTGATTGGTTGGTGATCACAGGTCACAGGCTGGAGCTCCAGGAATCTTGTGTGCAGCCTGAGGTTATCACCCACCCCCTGGGTTCTGCAGAAGGGCACAGTGGTGTTGCTGCGTTATGTTCCTTGAGGAGGAACTGGGACCCTGCACCAAGGCTGCAATACATATATATATTTTTTAATATTTTTTAGCCATGACTTTTTATTTAGTTAATGTAAAGTATTTACTTATTTATTTTGGCTGCGCTGGGTCTTAGTTTCGGCCTGTGGACTCTCAGTTGCGGCATGCATGTGGGATCTAGTTCCCCTACCAGGGATGGAGCCCCTGCCCTGGGAGCTCTGAGTCTTACCTGCTGGAAGACAAGGAAAGCCCTAAGGCTGCCCCTCCCTTCCTGATTAGCAAGTGTTTGAAACTGCCCTTTGGTACTCTGGGCAGGTCTGTGAGGCTGAAGGGACTCTTCCTGCCAACGAGAACAGGGGACACAGGAAGGCTTTTGTACCCGGGGGGCCCCACAGGGTCGAGCTCCGTTTCACCTGGGCTCCCTCCCCCCAAACCCCTGGCAACCACTGATCTTGATACTGTTTCGTTGTTTCAGTAGTGTTGCCTTTTCCTGAATGTCATATGGTTAGAAGCACATGGTCTTTTCACCCTGGCTTCCTTCACTTAATAGTATGCAGTTAAGTTTTCTCCATGTCTTTTCATAACCATTCCTTTCGGCTTGAGTAATATTCCTTTGTCTGGACGCACCGCAGTTTATTGATCCACTGACTTCCCAGAGGACGTCTTGGTTGCTCTCACGTTTGACAAACACAAAGCTCCTATAAACATCCCTGCAGGCTTCTGTGTGGACATGTTTTCAACTCCTTTGGGTAAATACCGAGCAGCGTGATTGCTGGGTCACATGGAAACCGTGTGCCTCAGGTTGGGACTTGAATCCATGCAGCCGGGACGAGTGAACCTAGCCAGAACCCAAGATCTTCCACCTGAGATCACACACCTGGTTTCAGGCCTTCATGAAGCTCGGGTTCTTGATGTCTCATCACAGAAGGAACTCAGTGAGAGACAAAGTGATAGGTAAGAAGTTTATGTAGAGATTTATTTAGAGAGAAATGCACTCTGCAGACAGAGTGTGGGCCATCTCAGGAGGCGAGAAAGGCCCCAGGGGATGGTCAGTTATTGTAAGGGGGGGGAATTCCATAGGCTGATCGGTGGGCGGAGGATTCCAGAGTTGGGCCACCGCCCACTTTCGAGCCTCATGGTCCTCCTTGGAACCGTCATGGCGCCTGGAAGTCGACCTCTCCACCATCTTGGACCCGTTTGGGTCTAATAGGTCTATGTCCTTGGGCCATGTCATTCTTTCAGAGGTTGTGCCCTGCCCCTCCCTCCTGTTTCAATAGGGTAGGAGTATGCTTGCTTTTGTAAGAAATTGTGACACTGTCTGCCACAGTGGCTGCACATCTTGCATTCCTGTCTGTAACGAATGAGCGCTCCTGTTGCTCCATGTCCTCACCAGCCTTTGGTGTTGTTGGTGTTTTGGATTTTGGCCATTTTAAGAGGTGTGAAGTGTTATCTCATTGTTTCAGTTTGTGTTTCCTCGATGACAAATGTAGAGAATCTTTTCATATGTCTTTTGGCTGTTTGTATATCAAGTTCTTTCTCTATATTTTATCCTTTATTTCAAGGGGGAGCCTTGAAAATTTTCCTTGCTTTCTGTGACTCCCTGATGCACAGACGTTATTCTTATGCAGGATCCTGTGACCTTGTAAACAGAGGCCCATCAGAGATTCTGGTCCACCATTGCGTTGGAAGTGGGAGTCTTCAAAAGTCTTTAAATGCTGTTGCGATGCAGAAGAAAGTACCCTCTTGAGAAAGTACCCTCTTGACCAATCATAAACCTCAGACTGAGTCAGCGTGTTTTTAAAAGGCATGAAGGTGAAATAGGAGGGAAGGAGGCAGGGCACAACCTCTGAAAGAATGACACAGCCTGAGGACAGGACATAAACTGATTAGAACCAAATGGGTCCAAGATGGTGGACAAGTCGACTTCCAGGCGCCATGACGGTTCCAAGGAGGACCATGAGGCTCGAAAGTGGGCGGTGGCCCACCTCTGGAATCCTCCGCCCACCGATCAGCCTATGGAATTCCTCCCCCTTACAATAACTGACCATCCCCTGGGGCCTTTCTCGCCTCCTGAGATGGCCCACACTCTGTCTGCAGAGTGCATTTCTCTCTAAATAAATCTCTACATAAACTTCTTACCTATCACTTTGTCTCTCACTGAGTTCCTTCTGTGAACCTGAGCTTCATGAAGTCCTGAAACCAGGTGTGTGATCTCAGGTGGAAGACCTTGGGTTTTGGCCAGGTTCGAGTCCCAGCCACGTGGATTCAAGTTCCAAACTGAGGTGCATGGTTTCAAAGGTATGGAAGGAACAAGGTAGCACAAAGAACTTAGTATTTGATTTAGTGGAGGTTGTAGATGAAAAAAATTAATTGATAGTTAATCTAAGAAAGAAATGGAAAATTTTATTTGGGCCAACCTGAGGATTATAACCCAGGAGACAATCTTTCAGAAAGTCTGAGGAAATTGTTACTGCCACTATGGAGAACAGTATGGAGGTTCCTCAAAAAATTAAAAATGGAACTACCATATGACCCAGCAATCCCACTGCTGGGCATATACCCAGAGAAAACCATAATCCAAAAAGAAACACGTACCACAGTGTTCATTGCAGCACTATTTACAATAGCCGGGAGGGGAAGCAACCTAGATGCCCGTCAACAGATGAATGGATAAAGAAGATGTGGCTCATATATACAATGGAATATTACTCAGGCATAAAAAGCAACAAAATTGAGTTATTTGTAGTGAGGTGGATAGACCTAGAGTCTGCCATACAGAGCAAAGAAAGCCAGAAAGAGAAAAACAAATACTGTATGCTAACACATATATATGGAATCTAAAAAAATGACACTGATGAACCTAGTGACAGGGCAAGAATAAAGACCCAGATGTAGAGAATGGACTTGAGGACACAGCGGGGGTGGGGGGGGGCGGTGGAAGGGGAAGCTGGGACGAAGTGAGAGAGTAGCATTGACATATACACACGACCAAATGTAAAATAGCTCATGGGAAGCTGCTGCATAACACAGGGAGATCAACTCGATGATGGGTGATGACCTAGAGGGGTGTGGGATAGGGAGGGTGGGAGGGAGGCTTTACAGCAGAAACTGATACAACAGTGTAAAGCAATTATACTCCAATAAAGAGCTTAAAAATAAAAGATAGTCTGAGGATTGTTCCTCCCGCTAGAGGTCAGAGCACAGTTATGTAAGTTTTTGGAATGAAGGGTTACACACCAAAGGACACATTTGTTACCAAACTCACTGCTCAGAAGCCAGTACTGGAGAGACAGGTGTTGGTTGGAAAGGAAAGATTGCTTTATTCAGGAGGCCGGCAATGTAAGGAGAAGGTGGACTCGTGGAAAAAATAAAAAAATACCTGAAGAGTCTCCTTGACCGTGACATTATTAAAGGGAGAATCCTTTGGAGAGGGGTTCAGAGTTTTTGTCATCTCCCACTGTGTGCAGACTTCCTTCTGATTGGTTGGTGGTGAGGTGAAGGCCGGGACTCCAGGAATCTTTTTAAGGACTTTTATTGAGATATAATTGACATACAATAAACTGCATATATTTAGAGTGTACAATTTGATATTTTTTTCCTGTTAGTAATGTATATATGGCAATCCCAATCTCCCAATTCATCCCATGTAACCGTCCCCCCCACCCCGCTTTCCCCCCTTGGTGTCCATGTGTTTGTTCCCTGCATCCGTATCTCTGTTTCTGCCTTGCAGACCGGTTGATCTACCATTTTTCTAGACTCCGCATACATGCGTTAACATACGATATTTATTTGTTTGTCGCATCCAGGAATCTTGAGCTCAGCCTGAAGTTACCATCCTCCACTGGGTGGGGGCCTTCGCTCCGTAGGAGAGCTGAAGATACAGCTCTGTGTGTCCCTTGGGGGGGGGGGGGGGTACCAGGAGCTGCCCCAAGGCTGCACGCATGTTTCCGGACGGCTCCTCCCCTGTCTCCGCCCCCCTCCCTTCCCTCATGAGCAGCCGTTTGAACCTGCCCCTTGGAACTCAGGGCAGGTCAAGGAGGCTGAAGGAAGCCCGTTTCCTACAAAGGAGAAACGGGGACACGCGTTGACAGTTCACACAGTGCAGGTCCTCCGGGTTGAAGCGAGCGGAAGGAGGGTTCCGTGCTGAGGAGACGAGGTTATTTCAGGTGCACGAAGCACTAAAGGGGAGGGAGGAGGCCCAGTCGGGCAGAGGGACGTTTATGTCTAGATTGTCCTTGTCTTGTCATAACATGAATTTTATTTCATCAGGGTGACGTAGGGAGCAGGAGGCGCTTACTGACCGTGTAGACACCATTGGGGACACGGGGTAGGGAACGTGGGGGAGTTGGTGGCAAAATGACACCAAATGCGATAAATTCATCTCCTGTTGCCACGTTAGTGGTTTTTCTGCGGCGCGCACAGGGAGGCCCTGTGGGGACGGTGGGGACCGTCGTGCTGGGCCGCACGTGCGGGGCCTTCCCCTGGTTTTCTGGGGAGCGTGTTGGTGGGGGGGCTGGAGCTGAGATGTTAGCTCGACAGCCGGCCCAGCGTTGGGGGGGCCCAGGCTGGAGAGGCTGCCCCGGGCCAGCGGGCGTGGGGGCTGCAGGCCGGGGCGCTCGCGGGCCGGAGGCGGGGCTTTGGGCTCCCGGGTCACGTGGCCCCCGTGGCCTCCGTGGCCTCCGTGGCCCCGCCCCGTGGAGCCGGGCCCGCCAGCCCGCGTGCGCACCAGGGCCGGCCGCGTCCGCACACGCAGGCCGTCAGCGCGAGCTTTGGGGTCCACAAAATTTTCACACGTGATTTATTTTTTTCAACCACGTAAAAATGTACAAATCATCCTTCTCTCTCCGGCCTTCTGGCAACAGCGGACCGCGGTCGCTGACCTCTGCACTTTTCAGTTCTGTTATCGCGTCATCTTTTATTTTGTAGACCCGGTCCCAACGCAGCTGTAACCCAGAGAAAACTCTTAGGATTCCTACTTGAAAAGTTCTTTGTCCTACTTCTTGGGGTATTTGTATTGATAGGCCTTATTTTCTAGGTGTTTCATTAAAGATCTTGGCCCCTTTTAAAGTCCTTTCAGCCATCAGGGAGAACGTGGGGAAATTGAAAATAGGGTTTTCTTTTTTCTTTTTTTTTTAGGCCAGGTTAAAGGTTTTCCTATTTTCCTACTACTTTGCTTAATTAAGAGCTAATGTTTTTAAATATTATTAGTGGCCAATTAGATTGAACTTTTAGATATCAGTCTATAAGATTTTGAAACCAAAAAGAAAAAACCAAAACCAAAACACCAAACCAAACCAAAAAAACCAAATCAAAATAATTGCTGTTAGCAGGCTTGTTATAAAAAAGCAAATGCACTGAATTGTTCTGTGTCTGAGACTTGAGTACCACCGCTCTTTCCTCCTAGGGTGGCTTTGTTTTTATAACCCACATGCGTGTGAGTTGAGTTCGCTTTGATATGCAGAACCGGTTGTGCTTCTCTGGCAGGAAGTGGATTCCAGGCCTCGTGACCTGACCGCTCTGCCCAGGGTGTTACTGCAGAGCCTCTGGGAGAGGCGGGTGAGGCCGTCGGGTCCTCCTGGGGGACCTCCCAGGGAGCACCTCTCCTTTCTAGGTCTTGTGACTTATGTAAGGCCATCTGCTCCCCTTTCTTTTTTTCTTTAAATTTATTTATTTATTTATTTTTGGCTGTGTTGGGTCTTCATCGCTGCGGGCGGGCTTTCTCTAGTTGTGGCGAGCGGGGGCTACTCTTTGTTGCAGTGTGCGGGCTTCTCATTGCCGTGGCTTCTCCTGTTGTGGAGCACGGGCTCTAGGCCCGTGGGCTCCAGTAGTTGTGGCACACGGGCTTAGTTGCTCCGCGGCATGTGGGATCTTCCCAGACCAGGGCTCGAACCCGTGTGCCCTGCATTGGCAGGCGGATTCGTAACCACTGCGCCCCCAGGGAAGCCCCCTCCCCTTTCTTAAATCATGAGATGTTCAAATGTGCCGTCGCTGCACAGGGAGACCAAGTTAAGAGGTTCGAATCCAGACCTTACTTGCGTGAATATTTTGGTCGGGAATAGGAGTTCCTAGTGTTACAATTTTTTCAGCCAGAAAAGAATTATCGCTGCCTCTTTCAGTAAGTAAACCGTCAGCCCACAGGCTGCAATGGCTGTCGGCTCACACTGATAGCAGCACTGGGTGTTGGCTGTGGTCCTGAGAGGTTCAGGACCCCAGGATGCAGTGTCCCTGACCACATCTTAGGCACGAGGTGTAAGGAGAACCAACTTTATCCTCTAGTCAAGAAGCATAAACAGGGTCTCTTCCCGACGGGGTTGAACTGACTGCTGGGTCATCTTTGTGCTCAAGGAGCATCCTTTTGTGGCCCCTGTTCTCGCTGTCACACAGGTGAGGACAGAGCTGTGACTTCCTCTTGACGCCCCTTGGTATTTAGCTGTGTGCCAGCCAGGCTGTGCCAAGAAATAGAGCGATTCTTGTCCCCAGAGCCTAGAACATGTGCACTCGCTCAGTAATTGTTTTAATTGAGTCACAGGAACCTTTCCTAGAGTCTGTGGCTATGTTTTTCTCAGACTTTTCTGCCACGTGTCCCGCCCTTGCAGTCTGGCTCCCTCACCATACTCAGGTTCTTCTGAACACCCTATAGTAGAAAATAAAATGTTGAAACGCATTACTCCTGCATGAACATTCTACGTGTGTTAGACCCATTAAACGCAAATCTTACGTGGGTTGAAATGGTACATCTCGATTCTGAACTTGTAAAACTGAATTTAAACTGGGTGAAGTTGATTTTTGAACTATTAAAACGTTAGAAGATTAAAGAAATTATTATCACAACTCATGTCATGCCAAGAGTTCTTAGTGAATTTAAAAAAAAATAAGAAAGCTGTCATCCAAGACTAATCTTTTTCTAACAGGGTGGCAAAATGAGCCACTTAAAACCTCACGTGTTTAACTCCTGTAATAGGACGGGAACTTGACCTTGGAAAACCCCTTAGCAGAGGCTTCGCTGCTTGGCGTTTCTTCTCCATTGTATGCTTGATGCTGGGCACACATTAGGGCTCAAGAATTTAAGTAGAAAAACAAAAACCAAGCAAACAAAGTCGTAATGTGGACCCAGGGATCGGGACTTCTCATGACTTGGGTTCAGTCTCATTTCCACGTGGTGACGGGGCCGTTCTAGCCTCATGGGACCAGGACCCCTGGCTGGGTCATCGCGACCCTGAGTGACCACCCACTGCAGAGTGGGGACCAGCTGCCCGTCTGGCTGGAAATCGCTGTCTTTGGGTGAACTCTTCTCAGTTTCTTTACTGCCGTGTCTACCATGTGGAGATGGTCATTCTGAACGCGAGTCCACTAAAATGAGTCAGTTTTCTACACGGGTGCGGATCTAATAGACCAGCAGAAGTGACCTCTGAAGCTGGGGAGCTGCCTGGGCTCCGGGTCCCCAGTAACTGAACCTCCCAGTAACTGGTCCTCTGAACCCGTCTTTACCTCGCCACCCAGATCTCTGCACGTCCTTCAACATCGTGAACCCAGTTTTGCTCTTGGTTCCTCTGGGTTGGTCTGTGCTGGTTTGAGACTGACTTTTCGTTGCCCACAGAGCTTTGGCTGGAGTAACTGAGGGTCGTAGATGCCAGGATGGGACAGACGGCTCCCACCCGGGTCGGCTGCACTTACCAGAAAATGCATGCAAGCCAGGTGTAACTGTAAGAAACACGTGTAAGACATCCACGGAGAGATTTTTCAAGTGTGTTGCAGGCCAGTAAAGGAGACTCAAGCAGCGGGCAGGAGCCTGTCTGCAGGGGTTTCACAAGGCAGCGCAGGGAGCGGTGGACCAGACCTACCTGGGCCGAGACATTCCGAAGTGACCAGGTACTGTCGCCACAGGTTGACCCTGTTGGGCCGTGGGCTGGGCGGGTTGTTGGACCTGATGTGTCTGTGTGTTTACGGGTCATGCTGTCCCTTGGCTGTCACCAAGACTGTTCAAATGATTGCTTCACGTCAGCTATTTACTCTTCTTCCCAATCAGGAGTGGCTTTGCTTTCTCTGATCTGTCAACATTGCATATGCTAATTGTACATTGACACTTGGGGAGAAATCAGAGTACTTTGGCTGTCTGTGGGGGGCAGGGTCAGGCGTGACTGCTGCTGGGTTTCGGGGATTCACGTGACATCCTCATCCTTCGGGGCCTGAGCATGTGGACATACATGTTCCCAGGGAGGGCACGTGGACTTAAGTAGCGTGTGGACATCGGTCACGTCTCCCCGCGAGGCTTCCCGCAACAACAAACGGGAGATCAGGGGACACGTTTATTAACCGGGCTAAGGCCTGATACTCCAGGGAAAACGTTGCTGGAATCGACAGATGGAGGCTGAAGCAGGCCCTCTGCCCCCCAGGGTGTCTCCCGCCCGAGGGACGAGACCGAGTGGGACAGACGAGGGACTTTCTTCCTACAGCAGATTGAACTTTACTTCCTGAGAGGTTTTCAGACCGAGGCGCCTGGGGGGCTGGGCCTGTAACCGGGTGAGGAAGGGATGGGGAGAGGAGGGGGTCGGGGAGGCGCAGCCCTTGGCCAGCGGTGGGGGGTGGGGGGCAGCTTTGGTGGAAGGGATTCCAGATTTTAAAGGCCTGGTGCTGTCAAACAAAAGAAGTCTGGGGCTCCTATTTTTAATAAACCTTCGTATTCTGCCTCTTTTTTCCCACTTAAAAAACGTTCAAAATGATAAAAATGAGATGAAAGAGTGAAAAAAAAGTGTCCACACGACGTTCCACCGCAGGAGTGGACAGCACTGGACGTTGTCCCCACGCTTTCCGTCGCAGCGACGTAACGGGATTCGGGATTCTGATCCTTCATGGGGGCTCGAGCATCCCTGGGCCCTGGGGCCCCGCTGGCCCGGCCTCTCGTTTCCCAGCCTCCGCCCTGTGCCTGTGAGTTAGGGTTTTTGTTGGCGGAGGCCAGTTGGACTCATGTGCGTGAGCTCGGTCCCGCCCGGTTCTGTCCTTCCCACACTCTCTCCATCGTCCGCAGCCTCCTCGCCTCAGCCCTGGGGGAAGAGGGGGAAGCAGAAAAGCCTGCCAGAAGTCTCCTTGGGCCTTGCTAACAGGCTGACAACAGACAGGCAGCAGGCAGTGAGGGCTGGGGCATGGGCCTGCGGGCGGGTGCAGAGCACAGAGAGGTCGGGACAGCAGGGATGCTCTAGCACAGCCAAAGGCCAAGATTGTTACATTTTAAACAATGTAATTAGGGAAACGCATGCATGGAGGCGGCTGTCACTGCAGTTTATAACCCAAGCCTGCAGCCTCTGTCTGCTGTCCCTACACTGGGGCTTAGGATCTGACCTGGAAACACATTCTTCTGTTTGGGAAATATTTGTGTTTTATTTCTTTGATAAGTTCTTATTTTTTAAAATTAATAAACGCCTGTTTTGCATACAATCTCAGAAACAGAAATGCAGAAAGGCCACCCATATGGTACCCTACGCCGACCATTGCTAATATTTCCTTTCCTCCAAATTGAAAATAAAAATGTAACTTTGCTGAAGTTTGAGGCAATTGTCTTGTCTTGGTGCTGGGCTGACCTCTAGAGGAGAAGCTGGTGCACTGCAGCCTCTTACCAGGCTCTCTGGCCGAACAGCATCCTTGACCTTGAAGCAGGTGGTGCGAGAGGCTGAGAAGCCGGCTTAGAGTCTTACCTTTTCCAGATGTTGATGTTCGTTCTCTGCAGAGCTTGAGGCAGAAGTTCTTCCAGAATACTCAGTGAAAAAATATAAGAACTAGTGTAACTGACTTTTTTTTTAGCTGATACACTACAGCTCTTCCAAATTATTATTATTATTTTTTTAAGAAAGCACCTCTTTATTTATTTATTTATTTATTTATTTATTTATTTATTTATTTATTTATTGGCTGCGTTGGGTCTTTATTGCTGCACACGGGCTCTCTCTAGTTGTGGTGAGCAGGGGCTACTCTTTTTTTTTTCCATGGGCTTAAACGCTTTAGTAGCCATGCGGATGGCAAAAGACCAGGCCTCCCTCATCTGGGGGGCAGTTTCGGGGCAAAATGAAGTTGCTGCTGAGGTCTGGATGGGTTCCGGGGCCTGGGCATCACTGCTCCTCGGGCGGGGGCGGGGGCAGTTCAGGGGCCTGAGAGAAGGCACTGCGCTCGAAGAGGCTGCTGAGGGTTTTGTTGTGGTCTAACGCACTCTGCACGTGCTCCAGGGTGATGCGCGTCTTGTGGTTGTTGAGGGCCTCTCTACTCAGTAGATCTGGATGTTGGCCGTCAGGTACTTGAGGATGTCGGTCAGGAACACGGGGGTGGATGAGCTCAAGCGATGGGCGTAGGGACCGTGTCGCAGGAGGCGGTCCACACGGCTTACAGGGAACTGCAGCTCAGCTCTTGTGAGGGGCTACTCTTCATTGTGGTGCGTGGGCTCCTCATTGCTGTGGCTTCTCCTATTGCGGAGCATGGGCTCTAGGTGCATGGGCTTCAGTAGTTGTGGCGCATGGGCTCAGTAGTTGTGGCACACGGGCTTAGTTGCTCCGTGGCATGTGGGATCTTCCTGGACCAGGGCTCGAACCTGTGTCTCCTGCATTGACAGGCGGATTCTTAACCACTGTGCCACCAGGGTGGCTTCTCTTGCTGTGGAGCACAGGCTCTAGGCACACGGGCTTCAGTAGTTGTGGCACACAGGCTCAACAATTGTGGCTCATGGGCTCTAAAGTGCAGGTTCAATAGTTGTGGTACACGGGCTTAGTTGCTCCGTGGCATGTGGGGTCTTCCCGGAGCAGGGATTGAACCCGTGTCCCCTGCATTGACAAGTGGATTCTTAACCACCTAGGAAGTCCCCCAAATGATTATATGACAAAAATCTCACAGATTCTGTCTCCTTTCAAAAAGTTGAAGCCAGAGTCCCCTGCATGGTGATGGCCTGAGGGCTTCTCCACGCAGCCGTCCCACAAGCAGGAGAGGCTGCATCCGCCTGACAGGTTGTGGGCTCCTTCTTTTTGCCTGGAGCTTCTTTTTTTTTTGTTTTTGTTTTGGCACACGGGCTTAGTTGCTCCGCGGCATGTGGGATTGTGCTGGAGCTGGGATCGAACCTGTGACCTCTGCATTGGCAGGCGGATTCTTAACCACTGCGCCACCTAGGAAGCCCTGGAACTTCTTTTTTTTGAAGATAATAAAGAAATCTGTATTTCAGCGCATCTTTCCATTTTTTCACAGTAACAGCATCAGGGAAGTTTCTCTTCCTCAATTTAAATCTAATACAAAATGCAAAATGCACAGCTTTAAGGAAGGAACAGAACAAGGGAGCCAGCCGACCCACGTGGGCCCTGGTGTTGCAAGAGCAGTGGCCTCCCCAGGACAGGACAGGGCTGGACACGGCTGGACAGGATGAGCAGGGCCGCCTGTGGGTCACCTGGGCTCAGGGTTGCCCTGCAGACACCAGCGCCGGGGCCGTCTCTGCCGTCCAGGCCACACGCTCACACGGCTGGTGCCTGGCCTTCCCGAGGCCTCCCTTTCCTGCAGCACTGGGTCCACTGACCCGAGACCCACACCCTGCAGGTCAGCGGCCGCGCTCGAGCCATCGCCCCACCCTCGGGCCTTCCCGACCCCCAGTGACACCCTGCGCCCGGGGGTGCAAGCCCAGCTTATTCCCTCTGAAGGACTCTGACGGCTTGAAGATAAAACCCGCGGCCTGAAACCATGTGAAAGTGGCTGAGAATGTTCTGGAAAGCCTGTGTGTGTTCACGTGTGTGCTCGCCTTGTGTATTTAACGCGTCGTGAGTTACGGCCACGGGGGCTGGTCCACGTTACAAGGTGCCTCCTCAGCGCTCTTCTCCCCAGGGACCCACTGAGGCTGAGCAACCACTGCGTTCTGGTTTTACCCCTCACGGGCCTTGTTTCACCCTTTAAAAATAAAAAAAAGTTTAAATGTAAAATACACATAACTTAAAATTTATTATCTTAATAATCTTTGTGTCCAGGTCAGTGATGTTGAGTACAGGCACCCTGTTGTACAGCCATCCGTCTCCGTAGCTCTGGTCATCGTGCAAAACTGAAACTCTGTCCCATTAAACAACAGCCCCCCCCCCCAGCCCCTGCAGCCCCCCTTCTCTCTCTGTCTCTGTGAAGGTGGTTATTCCTGGTCTCTCGTACAAGTGGAGTCACGCAGAACTTGTGCCTTTGTGACTGGTGTGTTTCACTGAGCACGGTGGCCTCGAGGTATGTCCGTGGCGTAGCGGGTGTCAGGACTTCCTCCCTTTCAAGGCCGACTGACACCACATCGCGTGGCTGTGAACCCGGTCACCCGTCTGTGGACGCTGCGCTCTTCCCACCCTTCGGCCCCTGTGGACACTGCTGCTCTGGACGTGGGGGTACACATATCAGAGTCCCAGCTTTTAACTTTTGGGGGGTATAGACCCGGAAGTGGCGTCACTGGCTTATGATAGACCTTTAAAAACAAAAACAAAAACAGAAACCTTTGTTTATTTATTTATTGGCTGCGTTGGGTCTTCATTGCTGTGCACAGGCTTTCTGTAGTTGCCGCAAGCGGGGGCTACTCCTTGTTGCGGTGCACAGGCTTCTCACTGTGGTGGCTTCTCTTATTGCAGAGCCCAGGGTCTGGGTGCCCAGGCTTCAGTAGTTGTGGCACGTGGCTCAGTAGTTGTGGCACACGGGCTTAGTTGCTCCGCAGCATGTGGGATCTTCCCTGCACCAGGGATTGAACCCACCTCCCCTGCGTTGGCAGGCAGATTCTTAACCACTGCACCACCAGGGAAGTCCTGATAGTCCTATTTTTAACTTTTTGGGAAACCGCCCAACGTTGGCCCTCCTGGCTGCAGCTTTTACTTTCCAGCCCACAGTGCACCGGGTCCGGCTTTTCCACATCCTGGCCGGCACTGGTTTCTTCCCTCTTCGTTTCCTTGTCACCCCCTAACGTGTGACGTGGGTCTGACATGCTGTTCCCGGCTGAGGGACGCAGACCTCTGTGGATTTTGACTTGTCCCTGATGTTTGCTCTCCACTGCTTTCCAGAAAAGAGATGGAGCTGCTGGAGCAGTCGGGCTCCCTGAAAGGCCCGCTGGGCGCTGAGGAGCAGCTGTCACTCATCCGCGGCTGTTCTGACATCCGGGAGGCGGTAGAGGGCGCCCTGCACGTTCAGGTGAGTGGGACCGGCCGCCGGGCTGGGCGAGCTCGTCTGCCAGCATCTTGGGTCACAGGCCGTGGAAGGAAGGCGTGGGCGCCGTGTGCGTGCAGGTCAGGGCGCCGTCTTTCAGCGGCTGTCCCGGGGCTCTCGTCAAACCGCTGGAATAGTGTTATCTCCCAGGGGTGTTACAATGTCCAGCAAAAATACATTTTCTGGATAGCTAACACTTGTGTTTCTTCTCGCTGAATGAGAGATTATGTTCTTGTTCTCATATGTAACTGTGTAAAAGCTTACATAAATCACCTAAAGGAGCCCCTTTCATTTCTTGGAGCGTTTGCCTTTAGTGTTTCCAACAACGTCACTTAAAAAAGCGGGCTCTCGGGGGGCCCTGTCTCCGCCGCCGAGGACGCCCCAGGCCTTGTGGGGGGTGGCCTCGGGGGTCCTGGGGGCAGCTCGGTGCCCCCGCAGGGTCCGGCCCACCTTCCTGACGTGGCCGTGGGCGCCCAGGGGTCCCCCCAGCACGGTCCCCGTGGAGGAGGGTCTCCACGCACCGCTAGTTTGAGGTTAAGGAGAGCGTCAGCTCTTCTGCGATCCTGCTGGAGGAGGGGGGCCTCAGAGACCCCCCGCGGGGGCGGCGCGGGGCCCAGAGCAGACCTCGAGCTGCCCACCCTGCACGGAGCGGCCGGGGCCCTTCTCTGGCGTCCTGACCTGAGCCCCTCGTCCTGGTCCGCCGAGGGCGCGACGCCCAGCCCTGGGAGGTGGTGGTCACCTCAAGTGACCCGAATGCAAGGCCACGCTGCTTGCAATGAGAACATTAAGAAATTCCTTTTTGGGGTCACTTTGGTGTATAATATTTGCACGGTGGAAACGAACGTTTGTAACGACACGCGTCGCGTGGCCTGACGCGGGCACGTGCGGCGGGACCGCGCGTTTCGCAGCACGCGCGTCCCGCCTTGGAGCGGTGCCTGCCGGGCGGCGGCGGTCTTCGCGGGAGAGACGGGCTGCTTCTCCACACGGCTTCCAGAGGCCTCCTGCTCTCCTCTGAGATGTTTGCTACGTGCTTTTTAAATCCGTGTGTGATGACGGCTTTGGACGTTTCATCTCCAGCCTCCACGACGAATTCTCAAGCCTCAGGTGTTTCTCTCCCTCCCTGCAGCAGCGTGATATGTTCCCCGTGATCACAGCTGGCGGTGTTATTTTTCTAAAGTGATTTTTATGAAGCTTCTTATAAACTTTCCAGCGCTTGCGTTGCAAAGTCACGCCCCGAAAGTAGTTAACATGTCCTTGTTAAACTCCTTTGTCTCCTGGTCCCATTTAAAAAAAAAAAAGATTCTATCTGATGATTTCCATACGAGCACAACTGAATTAGTTCAGCCTACTGTTTCTTCCCCAAGAAAGCGTATATTATTTTTCAAAAAATGGAGAGCCCTCCATCATCTGAGAACATAATGATCTGAATATAAGGCCAGTTCTTCTGTAGGACAGTTTGGGGGCTGTTCTCAACGTCTAGTGCATGGAGAGTGCTTAGCTCCTAGGAAATGCTGAATAAATTTACAAGATAAACGATATGGGGTGATATATGCTGTTCTGGGCAGCGTGGGTACGGAAAACGGCTCTTCAAGGGCCGTCCCGACTGCGTGGACTAAGTGGCTGTGTCTACGCGACATTTACGTGTCCAGCCCCGTCCTCGATGCCAGGCAGCCCTGGCTCAGGCCGTGGGGAGAGGAACACGCGGGGAGGTGGTGTGGGTGCCCCTGGTTTAATGCTGGTGGGAGACTGCCCTTCAGGTTGTTTCTACCTGCAGCACCACGAAGAGCGGCCAGGAGGGGACAGTTCTGAGGGCAGGACTGGGGAGGCTTAGGGAGGGTGGGACGTGGGGGCTGGGGGCAGAGGCGGGGCCGTGCCTCAGGAAGAGAGGAGCGGCGTGTGTGGCGGTGGGGCTGCTGTGGGTCTTGGGGACGTGATGTGAGGCGCCGTGGACGCCTCCTCGTAGGTGCAGGGCCCGTGCTGCTGCGGCGCTGGGAGCGGTGCGGCCACGGCAGGCGGGAAGCGGCTTTGAGAGGAATCAGAGTTCCATTTCTCTCCGCTGCCCTGACTGCTTTTCTTGGCATGTGTACACATTTTTCTGTGACGTGGGGCAAACTTGGTTTTTCAAATTTTGCAACTAATGCGTCTTAATTTCACCATATGTTTACCAAACAAACAAGAAAATAAGTCGCCCAGATCCAAACCTGCCTGGTGTGATACCACGTGTTTGTTAAATTATATTAAGTTTCCAACACTCTGGGGACGTTAAATTTTTATTTTAAAGAATAAAGAAGTTTAGGAGAATCCTGCTTAGGTCCAGAAGTGTTTTAGTTTTTTTGTGTGTTTATATTTCTTTCCATTTCTCCTGTTTATTTTCCCTCTTTCTCTAACATACTTAATACCATACATAGAATTTTGTCTCATGCTTTTTATTGAAGACTTAGAACCTTTCTTGTCATCCTGACTCTATCTGATAGAAGTATAATTTCTGGACTTAAAAAAAACTGTTATGTTTATCACGGGATATCTAACCTGAGAGAACCTTCCATCTAAAAATGACCTTGAAGCTGAAGGGCCAAGGCCAGGGCTGCATCTGCTCCCCGCGTGGCACCTCCCCGTCCTGGTGCCCGGAGACGTCCTGCTGGTCGCCTCTTCTTAGCAACTCTTTATGCCTCCCTTTTTCCCGTTTATAAAAGGAAAAAGTCTTATGGTAGAAAAATTAACCTAGGCTATCTGGAGACTCATTGCTTCAGGGAATTGTCCAAAGGCAGGAAGCGCAGAGCATGTGAATTCCTACAAACAATTCTTCAACCACAAACCATGCAGCTGTGGGATCTGCTGAGTCCTGAGGGTCACAGCCCCAGAAATGTGAGCCTAGTTCTCTGCGGTCGGTTTGTCTTCTACCCAAAGCCCAGCAGGCGGGAGCCTGAGTCGGAAGGTTTCCTCACACCCTGCTGAAATGTGGGAGTGTGCAGGAATGGAACCTGAATTTCTAGAACATAGTGCAATTTTGAAATCAAATCTTGCCTGGCCGGAAAATCTACTGTGCCGGGAAAATAAGTTTGTTCTGAAAGCCCGTCTGAAGCGTTGCCTGTTCAAGAGGGTTGAGGCTCATTCGCTGTGGTACAGAGGCTGTATCTCTGTGATTTCAGACCTGAGGTCGAGGTAGCTGGTAGGATCCCTGGGAGCGGTCACAGAATGAAGTATGAGCTTTACGTGAACTTTCCTTACACACGCGGGACAGCAGCTGAGATCTAGAAGTAAAAATGATGTGTATGCACGTAGATGTGAGAATGTGCATCTGAACCTTACCTGTAAAATTTAGAAAATGCTCGTCATTTTGATAAGTTTGTACATTTTCTTCAAGGATGCAGACTTGTTGGACTTTTGGTCTAGGTCCACTGGGGCTCAGAATGATCCTCCTTTCGGGGGCGGGGTGGGCGCAGCGGGAGGCCAGCACTGAGGGTGCACACTGAAACTTGAATTTCATTTTTCCTGCTCTGTCTGTGTGTTTTAATTTGTAAAATCAGGTTAATGGAGGTGTGACTTCCATACCATAAAATCCGGCAGTTTTGGTGGTCGGTTCTGTGTGTTTTGAGAAGTGTGTCCCCCTCCAGCCTCAGAGCAGCTCCGTCACCCCACAAAGCTCCCCTCCCCTCGGCCCGCAGCCTCCCCACGCCGCCCCAGGCCCGCAGCCGCCGGCCTGGTCCTGCCCCTGTGGTTCGGCCTTTCCCGAGGTGAGCCAGCACGTGCTGTGTGAGACTCACACGTAAACACGTCAGGGTTCAGGCTGCTGCTGTGAAGGGTACCTTGCTGCACCCAGTGACATCGTTAAAAGTGGGTTCTTTAATTCACTTGAATTTGGGAGGATTTTCCATTCATCTTTCTGTTACTGATTTCCAGCTTAAATCCACGATAACATACTTTATGTGATTTCAGTTCTTTTAATTTGTTGAGGCGTATTTTATCACCCAGGATGTAGTCTCTCCTGGTGACTATTCCATGTGCAGGTGAGAAAGATGCATGTTCTGCTGTCGCTGAGAGGAGCGAGCTGTAGACACCAGCTTGGTCACGCTGCTTACTGATTCACCCGGGGCTGCTCTGTCCGGACGGACTTTCCGCCTACTGTTCTATCCATCGTTGAGAGAAGTGTTGACATCTGTAATTACGGATTCATTCCTCAATTAGTTCAAACTAGGCACATAGTGGGGTCTTGAGCTTTTATCCCGTCTGACAGACTCTGTCTTTTACTTTCTATTTTTTAAATTTTTTGGCCGCGTGGCGTGCGGGATCTTAGTTCCCCGACCAGGGATGGAACCCATGCCCCCCGCAGTGGAAGCGTGGAGTCCTCACCGCTGGATGCCAGGGAGGTCCCCAGATTGAATGTCATGATTAATACAGCAGATTAAAACCTACTGTCTTGCTTCTTGTTTTCCATTTGTTCCATTTGTTTTTCGTTCTTCTCCCCACGCTGCTTTTTGCCTGGCTTTTAGATTGAATATTTTTTATCATATCATCTAATTTCCATGATGGTTCATTATTTTGGTGATCACCACAGGATTTCTGCAGTTCTCTTTTAACGGGTCGTGGTCTACCTTCCTGTGTCGTGTGAGAACCTGACCACAGTACCTCCCCCTCTGTGCTGCTGTCGGAGATCTTCCTTTCACACGTCCTGTGGCAGCACATTCAGCACCACTCTCTCTTCACGTAGGCAGCTAACATGCAGAGCAACGAAGAGTAAACGTCACACGTGCCTGTACTTTCACTGTTCCAACACTCTTCATTGTTGATGTGGAAACCCCAACTTCTCCTGGATTTTTGAGCTTCTTGGATCTGTGGTTTTATGTTCATTTTGGAAATATCTTGGCCTGTATCTCTTCAAGTTTTTTTTATTGGTACCCATTCTCTCTTCTTCTGGGATTTCAGTGACATGTAGGTGAGTTATTTCATGATGGCCAGAGCTTTTGGATTCTCTGTTCTGCCCCTGCCCCACCTCGCGCCTCCCGCCCCCAGCTTTTTTTCTCTGCGTTTGTGTTTAGGTAATTTCTACTGACCTGTCTGTCATTTCAAACAACAACACACGTGTATAATCTCGGGAGTGCCTTGGCTTTGGGTCTCCTGAGGTTTCAGTTACGATGTTGGCGAGGGGCGGGTTGTCGTCCAAGACCTGGTGTGGCTGGGGGTTCGCTTTCCAGATCGGTCACTGCCCTGGCTGCCAAACTGATGGGCAGGAAGCTGTGGTTCCTCCCCATGTAGACCTCCCTGTGGGTCTGCCCGGAGGGTCCCAGGCGAGGGATTGCGGAGAGCACATGCTGAACGCTGGCCTCCGGAGTCACGTGCTGCCAGTTTCCCCGGGGCAGGCCTGGGCTGCATGGGGGGTACACGGAGGAAGGGCTCAGTGTCCATCTCTCTGCTGAAAGTCCCCGTCTGTACACTTTGCCACCGGAGTATAGAACGCGTAGAGTCACAGTTGTTTGCAGTTCTCTGATAGTTCTGCCGCGTGCTTTGTCTCTTGACAAGAGGTGGTTTCTCTTGCTTTTGTGTGTTCCTCACGCGTTTTCGCTGAATGCGGACGTGGTGTGTGGAGCAGGAGAGCCTGGGCTGAGCGGTGGACGTGCCTTTTGCTGCTGGATGGTGGGTGTGGGGTTGCGTCCCTCTGGTCAGGACGCGGCTGCGCTTGTGTCGTCCGCGGTCCCCTTAGCGCGTCCCCCGCTTTACACTCCTGGAGCGCCGTCTGGTGCCTGCGGAGGCTCTCTCGGTGCTCCCGGCCTGCTCTCAGCTTTGAGCTTCTCTGTCGCCCCGGCGCCGTGGTGGGGTGGGGGGGGGTCTCTCTCTCTCTCCGTGCCCTTCCCCTCCCCCAGGGCGCACTGCCGTCAGGTCAGCTGTGGTCTTGGGCCGGCTCCGTGCACCCTGCCTCTGGGTGCAGCTTTCTCAGGGGCCCCGCCGCTCCTCCCTGCGGCAGCCAAGTCCTACCTGGAGTCTTGGGGAGCCTCACCCACGCAGAGCTGTCTGCCCCTTCCTCTTGGCCACGGCGCTGCTGGCAGCGGGGCTGGGCCGTTCTCTGTGGTGGGGCCTCCCCGTGACCCCCGCCCACCAGGTGACGAAGCACCCCCTCCAGTCCCTGTTTTATAATTAATTAGCTGATTAATTCATTTTGGCTGTGCTGGGTCTTCGTGGCAGGACGCGGGCTCTTCATTGCGGCGTGCGGGCGTCTCCAGTTGCGGCGTGCGGCCGTAGCGGCGGCGTGCAGGCTCTGGCTGCCTGACCGGAGAGGGAGCCCGGGGCCCCTGCCCTGGGAGCGCGGCGTCTTGGCCATGGGGCCAGCAGGCAGGCCCCCCCTCCAGTTCTGACAGCCGGTGATGCCGCCTGACGTCGTCACATAACGCGGACGAGGACCACTGTCCTGACGGCCTGGGACTCTCCGTTACCTGGTGAGGGTTTCTCCTGCCACCCCGCACCCCCACCCCCAGCGGGAGGGGGCCCTTAGGGTTTGCTCCCCTCGCACAGGGGCTTGACTTTTGTCCGGGAATCGGGCTGCTGGGCTTGGTGCCCGCCCGCAGCTGTGGCCGCCGCCCCTCCGGGCCTGCCCTGCGGGGTGTGGGGGGAGGGCTCCCTGCTGTCCTGCCCCGCCTGCGAGTGGCGCGAGCTGCGCCCTGTCTGTGCCGCCTGGTGGCCGAGGCCCTCCCGCCCGCTCACGCTCAGCAGTTTGCTGGGCGGGCGTTGGGCTGACGTCTCACCTGGGCTGACTTCTCACCTGCTTCCCTGGTGCCTGCAGCGTCTCCCTCGGAGCTCTGCCCAGGCACCGAGCCTCCGGCCTCTCCTTGGCTTCCAGGCTGTTGGGTTGTTCTGTGATCCCAGCTACGTCCAAGAAAAGTTATGATTTGGTCATTTATCTGGCTTTTCCTCGTTTTGAAGGTGGGAGTGAAGTTCTCCCCAGCTTTCACGTCCTCACAGGGTCTTTATTACCCTTGTTTTTATAAACGGGAACACGTTTATATTTAAAACAGGAATAGCATTTCTTCAAACATTTTATTGTTGTCCTAAAATTTCAGAAATGGTTCAGACTTGGGGGAAAAAAAAGAAGCATAAAGATGTATATGAAGTTGAACATGAAATCCCTTTTCCCTTCACCTCACAATCCCTGGGGGTGACTGTTGTGAAGAGTTTGGAGTTTATTTATCCAGAGTTCTACAATGCTTGTAATCATAACATTTTCATAATAGGAATCCTATGATGATGTCGTGTGTTATGACTTGATTTTTATACTTAATAATATTATTTTATGGCTGTTTTTTTCCATGTCCTTACATACTGATCTACCTAGTCATGTATTTTCTATAGGTTAGGAAGTCATTTATTTGTACACTGTTCAATTATTAGCTAAATAATGTGTTTTCACAGTTGAACATGAATGTTTAGAAATAAAACAGTTTAACACGTTGAAATAATCTCTATAGTTGGAAGGTTAAGAATAAAAAGTAAGGCAGTACACATCGTGTGTTGTTGGCCTCTGAATGTTTGTGTGTTAAGGAGGTTTACGCTCATATAAGGGTTGACAAATTCTTTAAAACTGAAAGGCCAGACAGTGACTGTTGCAGGCTTGAGGGCTGAGCACAGCCTTCAGAACTGCACAGGCCACTCTTGGCTGTGGCCACGGGCTGAGCAGGCCTGGTGATGGTCTGCTGGCCCCGCGCCCACGTGTTGGAGGGCTTTCTTTCCCCACCGCTGCGGCCTGGCTCCAAGCAGGGAAGGGCTCGCCGGTCGGCCTGGCTGGAGGCTGGGGGCCTCTCGGTCCTTCTCTGGAGAGGCGTCTTCTCCGCAACATCCCTCGTCCTCTCTCCCCTCCCATTCCACCCCCCCCCCGGGGGTCCGTGCGCGGCACTGCAGGGCCCCCGGCGCCTCAGTGAGCGGGACTGAGCCCCCTTTGCTCTCAGTGGCCCCCCCAGCATCCCAGGTGTGCCGGCCTGTCCGCGCGCGGAGGCAGGTAGACGGAAAGCAGCGCCTCGCGGCCCCCGGAGGCAGCACGTGGGTGTGCAGCGTCCTGCCCGGGAGGAGAGGCTGCGGGTCAGGCCTTTTCCCCTGGTCCTGAGCGGTGCCGGCTCAGGGCAGGGGTCTCGTAGGTGACGGCCGCCTCCACGCGCATGTTCTTGGCTTTGCATCCCCGCACCCCCGCCGCCGGCCCTGCGACTCCCTCACTGGCTTCTGGCGTTCTCACAGCGGCTTTCTGGGCCGAGGCTGTTGCCGTGGTTTGGTCTCTGGCTTCCTGTCCCACCACCTTGATGATGTCACTGTAAGACTGACGACAAAAGAGAGAGATCCGGATGTTGGACAGAACTGGATGTCGGGGCGGCCCGCGCCAGTGCCCTAGGTGGACCCGTCTGTCCACGTCCGTCTCGGGCTCTCTCTCTGTGAGGCCCCTGCACGTGTGGGATCGGTCAATGGAAATCAAACGCCATTTAGGAAACGGCGACCTCGCTGCTGCGTCCAGTGCTTTGCTTTTACCCGTGTAACTCGGCTGATCGTCACTGTGTGTCGTTCTTCTGTATTTTGAGTTACACTTGAAAGGGAAGGTTCATGAAAAGTGGAACCACGACATATAGGCCCCTTTCTGGCCTTCGGTGGCCTCTTGCTGGGCTTGTGAATTCCCTGCACCCTTGTAAGAGCAGCTCGTTAAGGCAGTGGATTTCAGGCTCGCCAGTGTTGGGTACTTGATCTTTAAGATGCTTATTAAATTGATAATTGAAAACAGGCGTTTCATTATCCAGATTTGTAACAACAAACATGTCATTGTCCCAACATTGGCATTTTTAATTTGGTTCCAAAATTACTGTGAAACTGAATGAGTGGTCCTACTTCCCCCTAAACTTTAAAAAAATAGAAGCTCAGATCTCTGTTTAAAAGAGCACTGCAGGACTCTTTTGGAAAGATGGGGTGATGACATTATAACAAACACTGGAGAGCTGACATAGCACTGATTGTATGTAATATAAATGTAGATAGAAACCTAGGTATCTATATGTATCCACACTGTTCTTTCTATAGATAGAAGCTTAGTTATCCCCTGTGCTTTAGAGGTTGTAGGTTGCTAAATTAATACTCAGAGTCAATCAAGTGTCTAATATAAACATTTTTGTTTTATGAAATCTGTTAGATGGAGTATATAGATACCAACTAGGGAAATGATTTTTAATCTTATCGCTCAGTTAAAAACATGGTGAGTTCATTTGAAAGTAGCCTCGGCGTGCATATTTAATACTTGGGAAATAGCAGACACTTCCACAACTGTCATGTCAGCCTCTAGCTGTTCCCCTGTTGCTGTTGGTGGCGGGCGGTCATTGTTTTCCGGGAACCTTAGGTACCACGCCGCACCTCCAGGGGTCCTGCCAGTTTCAGGGGTGTGCTGTGAGCACACGAGGGAATCTGGGGCTTTAGCCCGAGGGGCGCGGCGTCCCGCAGCGGGAGCCATGGGGGCTCGGGCTGGCGTCTGTTTTCCCGCCAGCTCTCCTGGGGCACAGGCGTCAGGGTTGGATCTGCTTGCTCTGAGCCACTGTGAGGAGTATTTTCATTTGAAAGTCAATATGCGAGGACTTGTTGCCCAGCGTATCTGTTTGAACAGCTGGGGAAGAAATCAGAAGGTTTCTTTTGAGTTGGTGACGGTCACCTTTCAGGAGTTGGGTTGTGCTGGGTCAGACCCGGCCTCCTGGGGAGACTGCCCGCTTGTCCCTCGAAGCCTGGTCACCAGCACGCGCTGAGCCGCACGTTTGTACGTGACACCGAGGACCTGTCGTCCTGGCCAAGGTTGTCCTGGCCAAGGTTGCCCTGACCGATGGTGCGTGTTGTGTGCGGATGGGGGGGCCTGCGAAGGGCATGACTCGGCCAGGCCGAGGTGGAGGCCTTCCTGGAGGAGGCACTTGCACACTTACTTAGAGCCCTTTAGGGCGACTCTCCCTGCTGTTAATCTATGTCTTACGGAGAGTGTCCTGGGCCGTTTACGCTTCCTTGCTTTGCTTCAAGTGAGCCACCACCTCTCATCATGTGAGTTGGTGGCCGGGTGGGGCTTGTCCCCTCCTGGGGAGGCCCCCCCACACTGAGTGACCCCCGTGTGCCCAGGGCCCCTCGTGGCTCCGGGTGCCAGACCCGTGGCCAAGGAGCTGGGGGGATGGGCAGAGCAGGGGTTCTGAGCTGACTTGACCCTGAGGCCACGTGGCCTCTCCCGAGCCTTTGGGCTCGGAACAGGAAAACCCCATAGGTGCGAGGTTGCCAAGCCGCCCGTCTCCCTGGAGGTGGGGGCAGCTCGGGCAGGAGGTTGGGGGGCCCAGGTAAGAGGCAGGGGAGGGTTTCTGCAGAAGGTCCCTCTGGGCTGGGGTTTTGCGGGGGGAGAGGGAGTTTCCTGCGCCCCTGTGGGAGCCACTGGCCTCACCTGCCGGGAGCTCCCCCACGCCTGAGGGGAGGAGGCCGTGTTTAGTCCAAGTCGTCCTCTAGTTCTTTGCTAAACTGACCCTTGGAGTACTGGGTTTGGCTGTGGGAAAGCGTGACTAGGGACAGTCACTTGTGTGAGTGGAATTCCACGCGTTAATTCTGCATAAAGCTGGCTGTTACGGCTGAAAGCGCAGAAAAATATGAAACACACGTTGTCACCACCTTGCAGCTCCAACTGTGTTCTGTCCTGGAGCGGAGCAACTCTCAGCTGCGGTGGTTGAGATGCACTGCCGCTCTTCCTAGACCCAGGGCCGCGTGCCGCGCTTTCCCGTCTGTACCCTGATGCTTTTATTAGCTGTCTGCTGTCTCCCTCACCCCTAAGCAGGGAGTCCCCTTCTTTAGACATTAAAAGTTGAAACATCGAAACTTTTAATTGAAAGACATCATTGAAACGGATGTCTCTTATTAAGAGCGTTGTGAGCACACCTGAACCACCCTGTTACTTAGATCCAGTTAACCAGATGTGTTTCGGGTACTTTCCGGAGACGTTATTCCCCACATTTTAGAGAGACGAGGTGAGAGTCATTGTTTTGAAAGTGAGAAGTGGAAAATGAGTTGAGTCCTGCCACCCTCGCAGATTACCTGGTTTTCGTTTGGTCCTTACTGCGTTTCCCCACCCCCGCCCAGACCGAGGCTCAGGGTGTCTCCACGTCCAGTGTCGTCTTCCAGGGGCTCTTGAGAATCGGGCGACCTGGCATCTGTGAGGCTGTTCCCGTCGCCCTGTGCTTCCTTCATCCTGAGCCCCGAGGCCGATGGTACGGTTTTGCATGGTATTCCTTAAAATGGAGAGGAAAGTGGGATATTTCTTACATCCGAATCTCAGGAAAGCGGAGACTGGATTGGAGACTGTGCACGTCACACCCGCTGGCTCAGCACACGTGCTCCCTGTCCGAGCAGGCGCGCCCTGCGTTCCATCCCCCTCCCCGAGTGCCTGTTGTCCTCTTTGCCCATGTAAGCAAAACACTTTCACTTTTCTTTATGGATTTGTAGCAGTTCTGTAGAAACTTCCGGTGCAAAATCCTTTAATATTCATCCACAGTTTGCAGGCTCTCTTGCTTGGTTTATAACGTCTTTTTATGAACATACTTTTTAAAAGATTTCAATGCAGTCAAGTTTACCAGCCTTTTCCTTTATATCTTGTGCCTTTTCAGTCTTATGTAAGAATCCTTGTCCCCTGTTTGCAGGTCGGGGCACCTGGAGGGCTGCCTGTAGGAAGGCATGTTGTGTCCCTGTGCTCAGTGTTCTGTAAATGCCCCTGCCAGGCCTGGCTGAGTAGAGGGTCTTCAAATAAACCGCAGAGTGGGGCACAGTGGGTCCCTGCCCTTGAATGATGAAGCCACGCGTGGTCACTGCCTCTGCTTTCTCTCGTCCTTGCTAAAATCCTGCAGTGATGCTTTCAGCCGTTGGCCCATGACTTCCTTTCACAAGGGAGCAAGGAAGCCGAACCTCCAGGTTACTCCCCGGGGGTCCTGGGAGCTTTTTATCAAAGTCCAGCCCTGGGGAGACTTTGACATCCCTGTGTTTTGGTTTGTTGCTTAAATAACTCTGTATTTACTTCTCTGATGTTCAGAGCTCCGTGGAGGTCAGGTGACCCGCCCAGGACCACACAGCAGGTCGGGGGAGTGGGTCCAGGTTTCTGTGACGCCCAGGCTAGTTTTTTGTTTAGTTCCAAGCTATTTCCTGCTGTGAAACTGTGCTTATCTGGCCTTTAGGTCCCTTCTGGATATGTTTAGTGAATAGTTGGGATGGAAAAATCTGGTGTCTCTTACGCTGTGGAAATTGTCCAGCTTTCAGATGTTGTAAGGGACAGCTGGGTAGATCACTCTGCTCCTCTAAACTGTCCAAAAAGGAGAGCAAATTGAACGTGGAGTAAACGTTCTAAATCTTAGTTGACCGAAGGGTTCCCGTCCAGGGAAGTCCTGTCGGAGCTGTGCACGTGGCTTTGAAAATGATATCGAGGCTTTCCTTCAGGGCTGTGGTGAAGGTGGCCCCCGTATAGGACATTTTTGTCCTAAAGAAGGGTTTTTATATTCTTGAAAGCTGTAAGATCTTTCCTAAGCGTGAAATGGAATCTTACAAACCTACGTTCGATTAAAACACGGTGAGGCAGACACAGCAAACAGAAGCAGAGAGCAAATGGCAGGTTAGGAGAACATTCATAGAAGAAAAAACATGCTTTAGGAAGGTGAACGCACAAAGAACTGCCCAAATCATGGAAGACATCAGAGACCCCGTGTTAAAAAGGGTCAGATGTTATGAACTGCTGAGTCACACACAAAAATATATACAAAAGCCAAAAAGAAAGAAAGGAAGAAAGGAAGAAAGGAAGAAGAAAGAAAGGAAGAAAGGAAGAAAGGAAGAAAGGAAGAAAGAAAGAAAGAAAGAAAGAAAGAAAGAAAGAAAGAAAGAAAGAAAGAAAGAAAGAAAAGAAAGAAAGAAAGTATAAAGATCTAAGCCTTTTTTCCCCATAAAATTGGAAACATCAGAAACTGGCAAAGCAGCGTGGGGAGTGGTCTTCCACCCTGGGTGCATTTGGGGGATTTGCGGTGATTTCCTACGGCTGCCTTAGCAGGTGACCGCAGACTTGGAGACCTTCCACAGCTGATTTGTTCTCATAATTCTGGAGGTCAAGGCGCAGGTGGGGCCGCGTCCCTCTGTTGCCCCGTCGCGTCTCCCCGAGCCTCCCTCTCCTGTCCGTCGTAAAGGCACCAGTCACTGGACCTAGGGCCACTCACTGTGACCACGTCTTCACTCGATGACGTTCGCAAAGGCCCTATCTCCAGATAAGGGCCCGTCCACCAGGGCCGGGCAAGGACTGCAGCGTATCTTTTGGGGGCACAGTTCAACCCACTGCACCCGTTTGCTTTAACCCAGGACAGGCTATAACCTCACCCCTAGGATTCTGCCCCAGAGGAATAGTCCTGTTTACACAAAAGAATCCGATCAAGGCTGTTGCTCACAGCATTGTTTGTAGTAACAGAAACCTGAAAACTACCTTAACGTCTTTCACAAGGAGCGTCGACAACCGTGGGGTAGTTATCTGATGACGTATTATACAGCCCTGAGGAGTGAGGTATCCCCGCCCGTCCAGCCGGACGCGGAAGGATGTCGTGGGTCCAGAGAGCAGGAGCGATCTCCGTCTCCGTCTCCTCTCTCTCCGCCTACCTGGCCGGTCCCTCTTTCCAAGGTGGGCCCGCCGCCTTGGGTGTGTGTGTGACGTGTGTGTGTGTGTGTGTGTCATGTTTAAGCACAGAAGAAACGATGCAGAAACCCCACTGCACACAGTTGGGAGTCGTCCTCTGAAAGCAGACTGAGCAGTGAAGGCATCTGTTTGTGTGAGCGGCCCTTTCTCGAGACGTCCTTCCTATCCGTTGGGTTGCTTTACAGGAGACGCATCAAAACATTGATGGGATGTGCGGATACGTGTTCTTGGGGGACAGTAGTTCTCTGTCGTCACCCTCTACCCTACTGCCTTATTTTTTTGTAAATTGTGAAAAACTTTTAAAAATAGAATGGCCTCTCACCCACCACCTTAAACTGACAGATGCCCGACATGTGTTCTTTGCTCCCGAATCCTTCCTTTATTTCTTTGAAGGAAAACACCGTAAATATAGCCAGCGTTCCCTCTAAGCCCTGATGGCATTTTCCTTCTCCTTGAAGGAAATCTTACCTCGCGTTTGATGAGTACCGTTTCTGTCCTTACTTTCGTACTGTTAGTACACATCTCCTTTTTTTTTAATTTTTAAAAAAATTTTTTAAAGAATTTATTTTATTTATTTGGCTGCGTTCGGGTCTTAGTTGCGGCACGTGGCATCTTCTGTTGTGGTGCGAGGGCTCAGGAGTTGCCCTGCGGCACATGGGACCTTAGTTCCCCGACCGGGGATCGAACCCATGTCCCCTGCAGTGGAAGGCGGCTTCTTAACCCCTGGCCCACCAGGGAGGTCCCCAGTACCTATCTCTGACAGCTGTAGACAAGTTTTGTGTGCTTTAAAGTTTCATTTAAACGTAACATGTAATTTTCATAATGCATATATTCATAGGTACAGAAATGAAATTTCTTTCCACTCAGTCTTATGCTTTTTTGAGATCTATTCTTGTTGACACAGGAACTCCTTTTCATTCATTTTAATCTTAGTTATGTTAATTTCGGTTACTATGAAAATGCCACAATTTCCACGGTCTCTGATGATGGAGACGTCGTTTTAGCCTCCTGCTCTTAGAAACGGTACTGCCTACGGCCTCCGCCGGCCTCAGGGACACGGGAGGGAGTGCCGTGCGTATGCGCTCAGAGGGGACGTTTCCGGCTTGTAGGGTCTGTGCCCTTTCGGCTCCGCTAGGTGTTGTCATATATCACTGTCGTATTGTCACGATGGCCAACGTGGTTACGTCACTTCACAGTTTCCAACTGGGTTGGGTTTCCTAGTTTCCCCACATCCTCTTCAGCACTTGGTACCATCACTCCGTTTACTTTTTGACCGTCTGTCGAGGGTGAAACGACAGGTCATGGTTTTCATGGCGTTTCCGCGGTTAACACTCCAGTGGTGCAGCTTTCAGCGTTCTCTCGGTCGGTTGGGTGTCTTTCCTCCGCTGTTCACTGTTCAGCACCTGTTCCTACCTGTTGCCCATCTTCCTGTTGGGTTGTTAGTCCTTTTCTTGTTGACGAGTGCTTTTTTAGAAACTGGTTGTACTTTCTTTTCCATTTCCTCCCCGCCCATGGTTATGACACTGATTTCAGTAACGTGTTTGGTCAGTTTTGGGTAGATTTTTACGTCACTGCCCTGAGGTCACACACGATGCAGCAAGGGCTGTGGTCTGCAGTTGCGGACAGCGTCGGGTCGGAGCTGCCTTGCTGTCTCCCTGGTGCGTTTTCTTTCACAGAGTAAGGAGGTCGCATCCTTGGGACCAAGTGTGCGATGTCCTCGTGGCCTGAGAGCTGTGCCCGGGGACGCAGGGAGGTTTCGGCTGGAAAGGACTCTCTCCAGGGAAAGCCCGTTTTCTCTTTTGGGGCCCAGCTCTCACATGACGGAAGAGGAGGGTCACGTCACTCTGGCACCTTTCCTATCGGGGCGAGATGACTTAGGCATGGAGAGCACGTCTGCCCGGCTGTCACCTGTCCTTGTTCAAGGACACAGGGGGACAGACCCTCATCCTGGCGAGTACGTGGGGCCTTTTGCCTTTGAGAAGCTTCCGCCTCCCCTTGGGAAGTGAGTGGGGTTGGGAGCAGATGTAACCGTGGCTCAGAAAGGGGCCGGGGGGGCGTCTCCGGCTGCGGGGGGACGAGGGTGAAGGACCTCCGACCTTTGTCACGGCCTCCCTCCGGGGCGCACAAGGGGTGGGGGGAGGAGGAGGAGGAGTCTTCTTACATCTGCTTCTTGAGTGCAATTAAGCCACGTGTCTTAACCAAACTTCTGCTACAATGACTGGAAAGTTGCAGAGCCTGAACCAAGTTGTGCAGAGATCTGATTTTTCAGGGAAAATGCTGGGAAAAGACACAAGTGCCAATAAATGGTTATCTCTTGGAGGCGGAGTTTTGTGAGGTTTGTCCTTCTCCTTGGTCCTCCGGCAGGCTCGCTGAGGGCAGCTGAGCGGGGAGCCGTCAAGACCCGGCCTTAGGGGACAGACAGACGTGGGTTCAGGTCCCACTTCTGTTTCTGCCTAGTTACGCGCTTCGGCAAGTTCTCAGCTCTGCATGAAACAGGCCTCTCGTTTCTAAAACGTGGATAATAGGCGAAGATGGTTTTTCTGAGAATTACATGAAAAGGTTACAAAGTGGCTACCACATACCAGGTACTGGTCGACATGCTCAGGAAATACCCGGGTTTCTCAGGCCAGCGGTTCTTCTTAAGCTTTTTTTGTATTTAGGTTTGAGGTAGGCAACTTTGGCTGTACTTCTGATCATGACGTGTGTGTGAACGTACCTTTCCTGCACGTGTTAGAAGAGCCACGTGGTGGGTCTGTCGCTTTAGGGAGGACCGCGCTCCTCCAGGAGGGTGACAGCACCAGGGAGCTGACCAGCCTGGGGCTCCGTGCGGCCTCCTGTGCGGTGGCCGGCGGGGGCCCGGCTCCCCAGCGCCGCGCGCGGACCGGCCGGCCTGGGCTGGGCGGGCCCCGCAGCCGGCGGAGCCGCCAGGAGCACCTCCCCACGGCCTTCCCCGGAGGCCGGGCAGGGGCCCCGGACCCTCTTCAGGGCAGCGCTCACACCTGCCGTCCTTTATTTTGTTGCTGTTCTCAGGCAGCGGGTGTGGCCACCGCTTCCCTGCGACTAAACACCCACCTGCGCGCCGGTCGCGTCTGCGACCCCGACCCTCCGGACGCTTCCCGGGCGCCAGGCCAGAGCCCCGGGGCCGCCGCGCCTCCGCCTCTCCCTGGCCTCCCGCCCCCGGCCCCCAGGGCCAGCTCGGGTCCTGCTCCTCCTCCTGGGGTGGCTCTGGGTGCAGCTCTCCTCGCCGCGCTGTTGCTGTAGGGTCTCTGTTCTGAGCAGCCCCCCCATCCGCCCGGTCTGCCAGCCCCGGCCCCGCTCCCGCGCCCCGGCCCCCGCGCAGCCTGAGCCCGGGAGGGGCCCCGGACACGCCGGTGCCGGGGGAGCTGCTGCTTTCCCTCCGGCTCCGCTCCCGGCCGAGGCACCAGGCCCGGCCCGCCGCCGGCCCGCCAGCCACCCTCGCTGCGGACGCATCCTGCGGCCCCGGGCGGTCTGGTTATTCGGGTGCTTCTCTGCTTGGTGATGAGCTGCTGGAGGCCGAGGCCGCGTCAGCTCGCCGTGTGTGATGCCCTGGCGCCCAGCCCCGTGTCTAGGGGGACCGCCAGCGCGTGAATGAGGGTCGACAAAGCGTACTGGGTGCCGTATATACGTGAGGTGGAGTCAGCAAGTCACGTCCCAGAAGATACAGCAGTAAAGCTCCTGTGACACAGGTGCCGCAGGGGGCCGCACCCAGCGAGGGGCGAGCCCCCTGCACCCGGGGGAGCAGTGCCCGGTGGATAAAAATTAAACCTCTGCCAAAAACGCAAAAACCAAGCAAAACGAAACCAAACCAAAGACCCTCCGTGTCGCAGGAGGCTGGGAAGTATATTTGCAACGTCCGAGTCCCAGGAAAAAGAGAGACCTCGGTGGGGAAGAGGCAGAGAGCCCCCCAGGGCAACGGCCGCCCGCAGACCGGCGAGCCGCGTGGTCAGCGAGCCCCGAGCGCCGGCAGGCAGGGCACCCGGCGGCGGGAGGCCTGGGCTCGCCGCACACCCGTGCACGCGGCCCCCCTCTCCGAAGGCGGTCAACACGTGCCTGTCGTCTTCGCACCTGCACAGGCGGCCCGGGCGCTGCTGGGGCGGCCCTGCCCCCGCCCCCGGGGCGGCACCGCCCGGCCCTCGGCACCCCCTTGCCCTCCGCACAGCCTTTGGGAAGGTGCGCTTGGCAGGTAGCGGCAAAGACTAAACAGTGAATCCCTGTGCTTCTGGGGACCTCACGCTGTCGTGCAAAGACGTCATCACAGCGCCGTCAGTGATGACAAAGACGAGGACACCACCCGAACGTCCGCACAGGGAGACGCGATCGTGGGGGCCGCGTGCCTGCTCCGGTGCTGATGAGATACTCAGTAGGAACTTTTCTGTGGAAAAAAAAATCCAAGTCATTTGTATGTGTACTGATATGCTGCATAAACTAGAAAAAACCGCTAACTAAAGTGTTTTAACACTGGAGGCTGGGTTATGGGGGCAGGCAGATGGACCCTTACTTTCTATCTCTGATTTTGTTGCAGTGTCTGTTTCTTTACTAGTTTTTTTTTTAATAAATTTATTTATTTATTTTATTGGCTGTGTTGGGTCTTTTTTTTGCTGTGCGTGGGCTTTCTTTTTAGTTGCAGAGAGTGGGCGCTACTCTTCGTTGTGGTGCACGGGCTCCTCATTGCGGTGGCTTCTCTTGTTGCGGAGCACGGGCTCTAGCCGCATGGGCTTCGGTAGTTGCAGCACACGGGCTCAATAGTTGTGGCTCACGGGCTCTAAAGCGCAGGCTCAATAGTGGTGGTGCACGGGCTTAGTTGCTCCGCGGCATGTGGGATCTTCCTGGAGCAGGGCTCGAACCCGTGCCCCCTGCGTTGGCAGGCCGGTTCTCAACCACGGCGCCACCTAGGAAGCCCTCTTTACGCGTTTTTTTAAAGGGTGAGATCGAACACGTGTTTTAAGTGGCTTAGAGAGATCTGCCCTGTGACTCTTGGTTGTGGCTGCCGGCAGAAGGGACGCCGGTGGCTGCTTTGCTAGCAGGTGTCCCCGGGCCCAGGGCTGCCTGCCCCCGGGTGGACCCTGAAGGTCCTGAGTGGCTCCAGCGCTTGAAATGGGCTGGTCAAACTGACGCAGGTGTAAAGTCCCCACTGGATTTCAAAGACTTTCTAAGGAAAAAAGAAAAGCATGTAGAACATCTCAGTAATGTATGGTACCGAGTCCATGTGGAAATGACAATATTTGGGTATATTCAGGTAAATAGAGCTTGCTGGTTTCGTTTTGCTCCTCAGTGAGGCTGCTAGAAAGCGGAGAGCTGCGTACGTAGCTCAGACTGCATTTCTGCGGGGCGGCTGGTCGGGAGCGTAGGGCCTCCCTGGCGCTGGGCTGGATCCGTTACCCATGGTCCCCGCCGTCCCCTGGGCAGGGCCTGCCCTTCTGGCCCCTTTTTAAAGGGAAAGAAGCACTTGTTTGACTCACCTTCGCACGGCTGACCAAGCCTCTGCCCAGAGCTGTGCGCTGTGGTTCTGCTAGCACATTTGTTTTCAAACCTCTGGGAATATGCTTGGGTGAATTCCCTGTGAACGTGCTGTATGGGACCGTGTTGACGATGCTATTGGTTGTAAGGCACCTTCCAGCGTGAGAAACATTAAGGGGAAAATGCAGATTAGATGACACAGTATTATCTGACCCTTGACCTATTTGGTGCTTGGAGTTTCTTTCTGTAATTAATTTGTAAATGAATGAATCAAAATGTTCTGTAGCTTTCTGCAAAGACCTTTAGAACTTGACTCGGTGTCCGTGGACTTGAAGAGCCTGGCTTTGGAGGCCGGCGGCCTCGCCCAGCATCTCTGTGCCTCAGCCTCGTCCTCTGTCAGGTGAGGGGAGAGCGGAGCCCACAGCCCCTCCATTGTCACGCGTTGTCACCAGAGCTGAGTGTCTGCGTTCGAGCAGCGCCCGGCAAAGCGCGCTCATCCCTCAGTCCTCGGAGGGGGGCTGTATCCCCACTTACAGTCCAGGGAGCCGAGCGGACCAAGCTTATGTCAGGATTTATCTTCTCGTATCGGATTGGATTTATGAGCGAAAGTGACGAATGTAAGGTCTTAGGCTCCGTTAGTGCCCCAGGCCCGAGTGATGTGTTTTCCATCGTGATCCTGGGACTGGATGTGCGTTGCATTTCCTGTGAACTCGTTTCCACAGCAGCTGTCCTCACAGCGTTAGAAAGACCGACCAGGTGGGCAGGGGGCCTGACCGCTGTCCCTTCCAGCGGGAACAGGTGGCACTCAGCCCTGGGAAGGACACCTGGAATGGCCCGGACCTTCTGATTTTTCACATTAACCAAGCAAGGGAGGAGTTGGAAGGTTTATTTCTGACTTTTAAATCTTGGCTCAGATTTTCTTAATCACATGGTGACTGTGTGTGACCTCTGGGCACAATCTGGTCTAAAGATTAATTCCAATGGATGTTACAATTTCCTTTGAGAACCTTCTTGAGTATTTTCTTCTTGACCAGTTTTGTTTTACCTCCTTCAGAGATGCTTCTCTGGGGCTGGTGGATATATTGTATACGGCACTGTTGTTTTGACGGTGACTTAGCGAGTGTTAGAGTTTTATATCCAATCTTTATTACAAAAACACATTTTAGGTAGGAGGAGGAGGTCTAGGAAAGACTTATATCTCCTTAACATAGATGTAAAAATCCTTGACAGAATATTGCCAAATCCAATCTAAAAAAATACAGAGGTGATTCTGTATCATGACCAAGTGGCATTTATCCCAGGTGTGCAAGGCTTGTCCAGTACTTGAAAATGAATTCATGTAATCCATTACAATGCACTGCTATTATTTTTGTTTTGGACGGTCACTTATATTTGAGAGCAATTGAAAGCAAAACACCTATTTTACCTTTGTTTATTCCATTTCCAGTGTGCTTATCCATTTCTTTGTATAGATCCAGTTTTCTGTCTGGGTACGTTTCCCCTTCTGCATGCCCAGGCTGGCTGGCAATGAATTCCCTAAGTTGCTGATTTTCTCAGAAAAGTTTTTGTTTCTTCATTTTTGGAAGATATTTTTACTAGCTCTAAAATTCTGAGTTGACAGGCTTTTTTTCTTTTAGCACTTAGAAATGTCACCCCATGACTTTCCATCTTCCATGACCTCTCAAAAAGTCTTGCAACCCTTACTTTTGTCCTTGTATATATTGTACTTTTTCTCTGACTGCCTTCAGTATTCCTCTTCTATATTCAGCAATTTGAATATAATACACCTAGATGTGTGTAGATTTGGGGGTAAAGGGGTATTTATCCTTCTCTGCGCGTCTTGACTATGTGCTCTGGGACTTTCATTCATTTTGGAACGTTCTCAGCCATTATTTCTTTGAATGTTTTCTTCTGCCCCATTCCCTGCCTCTAGAAATTTTGGAATTTCAATTACACATCTGTTAGACCATTTGACATTTTCCCACAGGGCTTGGATGCTCTATACGTTCTTCTCAGTCTTTTTGCTCTTTGTTTTTCACTTTGGATAATTTCCATTGGCTGATCCTTAAGGTCACTGATTCTTTCCCAGCCGTGTGGAGTCTACTGCTGAGTCAGTCAAAGGCAGTCTCCACCTTTGTTCCTTCGTTTTTTGTCTTCAGCATTCTCTTTGATATCCTCGCCTGGTTTCTATTTCTCTGCTGAAATTACCCATATGATGTTGTCCTCATTTTTCATTAGAGCTTTTACTGTATTAATCACAGTCATTTGAAATCCGCTGTCAGATTGTGCCACCTTCTGAATCATGCCTGAGTCCGGCTCTCATGCTCACTTTGTCTCTTGGGTGTGCACTTCTTTCTGTGCCTCGTAATTTTTTGTTTTTGAAAGCCAGACATCTTGAGTAGGAGAGCAGATTTACGCCTGGGATTTGGTATGCCTTTCCCCCGTAGGCCTTTCATTGCGAGGATTTGAGTTAATCTAGTTAGGAGTTGGGCAGGCTTTAAGGGCTGTAAATGGCTGTAGTCACCCTTGGTGCATACAGGTTTCAGATTCCTTTAGCAATACTTCATGATTAAGATGAGGACGGGCTGGCCAGGGGCTTTTCCCCTCAATGCTTTTCTTCCCTTTGCACTGCCCTCAGAGGGGATCTCTTTCCACGTTCTCCCCGCCGTCCTTTCCCAGAAGTGTTCTTCTGTTACTCGTTACTTAATACTTGCTGGCCTGGGGAAGGGTCTTTCCTTGGGGCTCCAATTAAGCCTCCGTCTCAGGCAGGCACTGTGTCCCTGGGGCTTGGGGATGGAGGGGGGGGGGACAGAGATGAGGGGGATGTAGCGTGCATTCCTCTCCGCCGCCAGGGATACGGGTTTTTATTTCAGTTCCCTTCCCCCACCTACAGTGGGTTTTCAGCAGTGGCAGGGTTCTGTGCTTTTGTCCGCCGTCACGTCAGTGGATGAAGATGTATTTCTATCACGTATTGAGTGAGTCAGATGTTGAACCGCAACTGTTCCCGATTATCTCCCTTAGATTTTTCTTGTTGACGTTTGAACGTTGAGAACTTGATGTCTGAGACGAGTCCTAAGTATTGGGACGTGAGGGGCCCTCGTCGTGTCCTCGTAGGGCTGTCAGCTCTCGTGCCACGGGAGTAATGTTGCCGGTCTGTTCTCAGCACCAGAAGCTGTTGTAACATGAACAGAAAAATTCAGCTGCAGGTTAATCTTTTTGGCATATATGTAGACTTGAAAGAAATGATTGCTAAAAATTTAAACGCTAAATTATAAAATGGTTTTGGCACAACAGAGGACTTCTTTTTTTTTAAGTAGTTAGTAAGCACCATTTTAATAGCTTAAAATATTTAATATTTTCCTATCACAGCCGTACCAAGGAGGTTTCCCGACGCTGCGGTTGGATTAAACAGGGGGCAGGTGTGTGGACGTCAGCAGCCAGGCCGGCGGGGCCTGTCGTGGAGCTGGCCGCAGGGGTCGGTGGCCAGGACGTGGCTGAAGTTAGTGCAGTGGTGCCGCGGCCACGCGCCGCCCCAGGGTCCGCACGGCCTCGCGCCTGCGCCCGAGGGCCTCGCTGGAGGAGGAGGCGGCCTCCTCCGTGGGCCGCACGGGGACGCCGGCCAGCCCCGGGCACCAGCTGGTGGCCAGTGGGCAGCAGGGCTGCCGGCAGCTGCTTCTCACACCGGGCTGTCCCTTCTTCAAATAGAGCGTGTCCCCTTGTACGTTAAGGCTGTGACTCGGGGCTTCAGGAGTTCTGTGTTGTGTCGTTTGCTTTGTTTCTGAATCAGGACCGGTTGCAGTCTTGTTACTTCAGAGGCTCTGATGGAACGCGTGGCTGCAGGTGGGGTGTGCGTTCTCGTCACCTGTTTTCCCAGACGAGCTTCGCGGTGACCGGAGCCTCTGATTGGGGAACGGCGAGTGCTTGTGAAACCCTTTAAAATCCTCGGCAGGGAGGGAGCGTTTCCTTCCTCAGACAAGAGGCATAGGGCGCGGGTAGGACTGCAGGTTATTCTCAAAGTCATCCTTGGGCCGACACTCTTTATCTTAGATTGAGACGCACTGCCTTTTTTCTTTTCAGTGCACATGGGAAAAAGAGACCAGAAAACCCTTTTTCTCAGTTACACGGGGACCTGGCCGCTGGGAGATGACTCCGCACGGGTCTTGTGTTTCTGCACATCCTGTGAGCAGAGGCGCCGGAGGCCCTTTCGTCTGGACCAGCTTTTCAGGGATGCTCGAACACCTCCGCCCTGGAAGACAGAGGCAGTGTCTTGCTCTGGGCCATAGGTCACCCAGCTTGCTTGTGGTTAGGTGTAAAGGATTTGTGTTCCCTAGGCTGTGGCACAAACCCAGAGCCCACTTGGGGTCCCTTTGCCTCACCCCGTGGGACTTGGGGATGAAGGGAACTAATGTGATGTGAAGCCTGTGCTGCTTGATAGCCATAACAGTCTTTTGTCTCTGACCCGAGTCTCGTGTCGTCTGTGAGCATCTGAAGCGGTGGCAGGTTAGCTTTTTGGCCTGCAGATAGAGCAAAAATCTCGGCTCTTTATCGTTCCCGACACTGTCCTTAAACATGGCCCTCCCTTAAAACTAGTATAAAAAAACTTGAAACATAGAGAAAAAAAATCGCTTTTAATGCCATCACTCTACGATTATAATCTTTTTTAAAATATAAATTTATTTATGTATCTATTTATTTATTTATGGGCTGTGCTGGGTCTTTTAGTTGCGGTGAGCAGGGGCTGCTCTTTGTTATGGTGCGCGGGGTCCTCATTGCCGTGGCTTCTCTTGTTGCGGAGCACAGGCTCTAGGCGCGTGGACTTCAGTGGTTGCAGCACATGGGCTCAATAGTTGTGGCTCACGGGCTCTAAACCGCAAGCTCAGTAGTTGTGGCACACGGGCTTAGTTGCTCCGTGGCATGTGGGATCTTCCTGGGGCAGGGATCGAACTTGTGTCTCCCGCATTGGCAGGCGGATTCTCAACCAGTGCGCCACCAGGGAAGTCCAGCACTTGTGCTTCTTGAAAAGCAGGGACTGCGTCTTCTTTTTCTATTTCCTGGCAAAGTTCCTCGCATAGACTCATTCCTCAGCAGCGTTGTGTTTGAATTCGCTTGTTAAAGCTGATGTCGCGTGCCTTGTCAGTCAATTTCATACTTCCACCTTCCCCCGGTCGCCTCGGTGAATCGGCTTCTTCAGGGTTCCAGGGTGTTTCTAGACCAGGACGCAGTCACGTGCACCAGGACGGGCTTCTCCGTGGGACGGGGCACAGTGTGCTGTTTTGTGCTGTAGAGTCAGTGGAAGTCCCTGCGTTGGGCGCAGGCGAGAGAATTTTCTTCCGTTAAAAAAATGCCAGAGGTCGCGCCTGTAGTGGAGACGTGTCTGTGGGACCAGCAGCGGGGCTCGGAGCTGAGCAAATGGGAGGAGCGTCCGCAGGCCGCGGGGGCCCTGCTCACGGGCCGTGCCAGCGGCTGAGCGCCCATCCGCTCCCGTGTCCCGGAGGCGGGGGTCGGGCCCCCCTCAAGCCTCAGGGCAGCGCAGGCAGGCGCCTGGACGTCAGCGGAGCAGCAGTGTAGGTCAGGAAGACGCCGGGGGAGAGAACAGAGCTCCGGTGCTCGGGAGGTGGGAGTCTGTCTTGAACACACAGGTCCAGGCGCGGCTAGGGCTGCCCCACGGGCCACCTGTGCTTGCTCTTCAGCCCACTTCCCGCCTTTCCTCTCAAGCACTGTGAGGACGGAGGGCAGTGAATACTCGACCGCTGAGGTTGTGTTAAATTGATCACTGCGGCACAGAATTTATCATCCGTTCATTCATTCATTCAACAGACGTTTGCTCACTGCCTTCTTTGTGTCAGGGACTGTTCTCGGAGCGGGGGATAGAGCCGTACACAAAATGTAAAAATTCCTGCTCTCACGGAGCTCTCATCTTTGAATTCTATTTTACAGTACTGTTTTTTGTTTTTAATTTAATTTAATTTTTTATTATTGTTTTTGAGAACTTTTTTTGGGCTGCATTGGGTCTTCGTTGCTGCGTGTGTGCTCTCTCTAGTTGCGGCGAGCTACTCTTCGTTGTGGTATGCGGGCTTCTCATTGGGGTGGCTTCTCTTGTGTCAGAGCACAGGCTCTAGGCGCACGGGCTTCCGTAGTTGTGGCACGTGGGCTCAACAGTTGTGGCACACGGGCTTCGTTGCTCCGCGGCATGTGGAGGTCTTCCTGGAGCAGGGCTGGAACCCGTGTCCCCTGCATTGGCAGGCGGATTCTCAACCGCGGCGCCACCAGGGAAGCCCCCTCCAGGGTTTTCTTGAGTGTGTGTCTCCTGGTCTTGTTATCACTGACCTGGGAGGGTGTTCATGTAACTTTCTCAGCTGGTTCACTCAAAGTGCAGCCTTTTGAGGGTCTCAGCTGTATCCCAGGGACCTTGACTGCAGCTCCCCGGACGCTGTGGGCCCTGGCGTGGCCCTTCCTGAGGCCATTTGAACGTCCCCCCTCTCCTGACGGTCACAGATCCCTCCAGCGCTGGCCGCTCTGGTTTTCCTCACATTCCTGAGAGCTCAGCTATTCATTGAAAATGATGACGTCTTTTCCATGGAGTGACCCAGTTTGTGGAGGGAGCACTTTTAGGTCTCCTCGTCCATCACCACGTGACCAGAAGCAGGGGTCTCCATCAGCTTACGGGAGAAACTCTTATTAGCACACATACTGTCTTTTTTAACTTTTAAAAAATGTAGCATAAATTTGCCTATGCACCTTTGTTTTTCAGGGTTATATACATTTTCTTCCTTCCCTTTCTTTCTTTCTTTCTTTCTTTCTTTTTCTTTCTTTCTTTCTTTCTTTCTTTCTTTCTTTCTTTCTTTCTTTCTTTCTTTCTTTCTTTCTTTCCTCCCTCCCTCCCTCCCTCCCTCCTTTCTTTCCTTTCTTTCTTTCTTCCTTCCTTCCTTCCTTCCTTCCTTCCTTCCTTCCTTCCTTCCTTCCTTCCTTTCTTTCTTTCTTTCTTTTCTTTCGCTGCAACTGCGGAGCATGCGGGATCTTAGTTCCCTGACCAGGGATCGAACCTGCGCCCCCTGCAGTGGAAGCGAGGAGTCTTAACCACTGGACCGCCAGGGAAGTCACTACATTTTCTTTTTTTAACAGTCGCTGTGGTACCAATTGGAGAAATCTGACGAGGGCCTATTTTTATCTAAATTCTTTTGTAGGCCACAGATCGGTTTTCAGTAAACAAACACACAGACAAACCAAATAAATGAGTGCATACGCACGCTTACATTAACCATCTTTCTACACACACTGTTGTCTTTTCTGACTGGGAGGTAGCATATCAGGGCTGCAGGACTGAGTCAGGCCCAGTGCTGCAGGTGACGGACCCTCCGGGTTTGGGATGGGAAGACTCATGTTTAAGGGCCAGAGGCGAGAGGACGTGGCTCTGTTTCGGCATCTGGCAAGAAGCACATGGCTTCCTGAACGTTTAGCAGGACGGGCAGGGCAGTCGTAATACCCCAGTGATTCGTGTGTGACCCCAAGAACGTGTACTCACGTTATATAGAAATACTGTAGAACTATATGCTAATGGTGGGCTTACGTGGGATAGTTTAAATTATCATATTTTTTTCCTGTCAAGCATTTTAACTTAATTGTAAATAAATGATGTCATAAAAGGTACAGAAAATCATTGGAATGAGGATGGGAATACACACACCGTCAGGACAGCAAGTAATGTCTGTGCCCCTCTCCTGGCCTCCGGTCCCTGCAGTCACCCAAGAAAGGGCTGCTGTGTAAAGCAAACCACAGTCGTCCTGGTCACCCGGACACCTACTCCCAGGAAGTCGCGTTCCTCAGTACTGTCCGCACTGGTTTTTACTTTGGAGAGGTCTCTCTTGATTGGGCGTAATTTGTTCTAGATTATTGTAGAACTCTTTTTAGGGTTTATAATATGCTTCAAAAAAACTTTATTTTGATTTTTAAGGAAAATTATGAGCTTCTGGTTAGGGCACAGTGCCGTTTATAGCCTGTGATATTGAAAATGTGTACTTTTCCTTTCTTTTTCTTTAACACATACTGTTTCTTTCTCCTAGAGCAAGAAGGTTTGTCTTTTTTTTTTTTTTTGTAATGATGACATTCACCTCTTGAGAAGACTAGTCACAGTGGTCTATTGATCTGGTAGATTTTAAAGATTGTGCTCTTGCAAGAAATAGTGGAAAGGAATTGCTGATGATTCAACAGCTCGAAGCAAGAGATGTAATTAGTGCTGAGAGACAGTACTTTTCATGTAGACCATGTCCATCTTCAAGTTAAGAATGAATTCCCTTCTGCCGTGATTACAATGGGATTTTAGCTCAAATTTCCTTTCTTGCCATGTCTTTCCCGCTAAAATTGGCTAAAAGAACTTACTTGCGTAAGTTAAAATACCTTAAAATACCTTAAGTACCGAAGTCTTCTAATTTAGTTTTTCTTTCTTTCTGGAAAGAACATTGAAGACTGCTTCCAGATATTTTGCATCAGCAAATGTAGATTTTTTAGCAACAGGATTCCTATCTAAAATGCCTGAATTGACTTTAAAAAATCAATGGAATTTCATTTTCCTCATGAAAGTATTTATTTTGGAAAATGCTCGCGAGTGGGTAAACCTCAGCTGTGAGCTCTCGCCCAGCGCCTCCTTCGCCTGGGGTCATGCAGTCCGCCGACGCGTGGCCGCCTCGCTTTTCCAAAACAGTCGAGTGCTGTCATGGGTGACGTCTACTGATAATAAAACACTAAAGTGTGTAAATGATTTACTTGAAAAATATAGGTAAATGGGAGAGAATGAAAAGTTAGACCTGTAACGCCATCACTCAGTCTCTTCCTTTCAAGAATGGAGGGGAAGCGGGGTGTTTAAACGTAACCCCCCCTTTTAAGTGTCTGGTGCTGCTTGTGACGAGTGAGCCGCTTCCGATGTGCTGTTAGCAGTTGTGATGCTTGGAGAGTTCCTTAGAGCCTTGTCGGAATCTGAGCTGGTGGTTGTGCGTGAGAATATCCCTTATTGTGGGTTGCATCTCCCACCTCAAAATGAAACACAAACAAATAAGAGCTGTTGCTTTGAAAATGCTGTCAGAGTTTAATGAAGCAAAGTCCAGCTAGTTACCTTCAGCAGTGAGAGAAGTTTCGCTGACACGTCTCATCTGGTGGCTTTCCCTAGACAGGCCTCTCACCCGGCCCACGGCTGAGGTCGGGAGGGAGCGCGCCGTGTGTCTCGCGGCTGCCCTCCTCCCGGCCGGCCCTGGGCACAGAGGGCGGCAGCCGCTCTCAGCGTTGTGGTCCAGCCACGTGATGACGCTCCTGGGGACAGTTTGCAGACCCCCTTTCTCGCACAAGCCGAGAGCAACCGCAAGGAGGTGAGCCCAAGGCTTGACGCGGGCAGAGGCGCCGTGAGCCTGGCCCAGCCCACGGGACACAGTCGGGTCACTGTTAACAGCAGCACAACAGTAAAACTTCAAGCAGACGCGCCGTCAGACCCTTACATAATTGTAGCAGGCTTGGGTTTCCTCTGGTTCAAGTGTTCTTGCCTCTTTGATAATCAGACGATCTGAAGAAAGGCGTAGAGTTTCAGGGGAGAATCTGCGGGACAGGCGCACAATGAGGCCATTCACAGGACCCTTTTAGCAGCTAGGCCAGTATCTACATCACGCTTCGCCCCTGGCTTTACTACAAGGCCCCATTTAGCCTTCACCCAACGTGCAGGCTTAACTGACCCAGGAACTATTCAATACCACCAGCCAGCTACTGTAGCTTTTCCTCTGTGATAAGGGGACTTCACACAATGGGCTTCACAGTTCTTAAATGACTCCTTTTTTTTTCTCCTGTCTTTGAGATGTGGTGCTTATGGGACCTTTTGTTCGGAATAAAATTTCACATGCTTTGAATATATTTTTTCACAGTACCAACAAACACAGTACTGACTCCTTACCCTTAGCGGAAAACTTTAAAAATCTTGCAGATGGTAATAGAAATGGAATTCATGTGATAATATTTACGCAGCTCATTTCGCTATATTAGATATCAGCTATTAGATATCCTTGAGCTGGAAAACCGTTTGTTTCCGAGGGGCGATTCTGGCAGAGTCCCTGGCAGTAGGTGTGCGCGGCGCTGTGCCGCCTGCGGGCTTCCCGTGGTCTGCCGCCGTCTGCGCTGGCGGAGCAGCCGGGCACGTTCGGCCGGTGCCTGGCGGGGAAGGCGGTGGCGAGCCCGGCCCCGGAGCGGGAGGCCCCCGAGGACGGGGTTGGTAGCCGACCCCCGAGAGTCCTGCCGGCCCCCACGCGGGGTGCCTCCTCCGCGCCGTGGGTCTCAGACGTCCGCGCACGAGAGCCATCAGGGTGTCGGGTGAAAATGCAGCTGCCGGGGCCGCGGGCCCAGGGCCTGAGCCGGCGGGTCTGGGCCCGGGGCGGGGGCGCCCGAGAGCTCTCGCCTCGAACGAGCACCCGTCGAGCCTGCTCTGCAAGCCCACCGAGACCCCGACTCCGCAGGGGCCGTGGGGGCTCGGGGACCCTCTCGGGTGGGAGTGACCCCCGGTGTGAGTTCCCGGCGGCGGCAGGGGGGAAGGACGCTCTGGAACGCGCGGCGAGGACCCCCTTCCGTCCTTCCGCTGCAGGGCAGCCCTGCGCTGAGCATCCCGTCCCCGTCCCGGGACGTGCCTCGCCCGGGGACCTGGGGCGGGGATGCTGCGCTTGGGGTCTGAGAACGTCTTCTTGGCCCCACCCCCACTCTGCGCAGAATCAGAATTTCAGAGCCGTTGTTATCTGGGGTGTTTAATCCGAATTTTCTTCTCTGCTCTCCTCCCTGACCCGTTAAAGGAATGTTAGATTTTTAGAAACAAGGGTCTTTTCCAAAGGATTTCCAGGTAGCAGCGGACTCTCAAGAAGCCTTTTGGGAATTATGGATGTAACGTGTTTGCTCATTTCATGAAGATGGGTTGTTTCCTTGGGGATACGCTGATCTGATGAGCAGGAGAAACAAGTCGTGGTGACACCAGTGATGTTTACAGCACGTTGCCGGCAGCGCTGTTGTGTGCTCCGTTTGTAGAATCCACCCCCAGACAGTAGAAGCACTTTTTCTTTTTCTTTCTTTCTTTCTTTCTTTCTTTCTTTCTTTCTTTCTTTCTTTCTTTCTTTCTTTCTTTCTTTCTTTCTCTCTCTCTCTCTCTCTCTCTCTCTCTCTCTTTCTTTCTTTTTTTTTTTTAACCTCTTTATTGGAATATAATTGCTTTACACTCTTATACCAGCTTTTGAGGTACACCAAAGTGAATCAGCTGTATTTATACATATATCCCCATATCCCCTCCCTCCTGCGACTCCCTCCTGCTCTCCCTGTCCTGGGCCTCTAAGGCATCACCCATCATCGAGTTGATCTCCCTTTGTTATGCAGCAGCTTCCCACTAGCTATCTGTTTTACATTTGGTAGGGTATCTATGTCTATGAAGGACTTTTTTATTATGAGGCTTTTCAGCCTGACACAGAACTAAAAAATACAGTTCCCACATACGCTTCACCTAGTCACCAGAGTTACCAAGATGTGTCATACCTTTCGGCAGGATTTTTTTTCCCCTGTTCTCAAATTTTGCTGGTGGTTTTCTAATCGGTCCATTTTAGAGATGCCTCAGCTGTGAGAGGCTTTGCTTGGGGCCCGAGTGCGGTGATCTGAGTAGTAACGGGAAGATGCCTTTTCAGGAGTGTGTTCCGGAAAACCTCGAGCTGAAGAAGCGGCTCTTCGCTCAGCTGGATGGACTCGTTGGTGACCAGGTGGTCCTGAGCAGCTCCAGCTCCTGCCTGCTGCCCTCCAAGCTGTTCACCGGCCTGGCGCACGTGCAGCAGTGCCTCGTGGCCCATCCCGTGAGTGTGTCAGGCCTGGAGGGGCCTCAGTCTCACCTGGGTTCCCGGGGGGGGGGGGCACATTTGGACAAATCCACTAGTGCTTTTCAGCTGCTTCACTGAGATATAATTCACGTGTCACACAATTCAGCTTGTACAGTTCAGTGGTTTTTAGTATATTTAGAGAGCTGTACAATATCAGCATTTTACAAAGAATTTTATCCACAAATTCCTTGACTCGTATCTCGTCCCTTGTGCACCGGGGGGAGACTGAGCAGGACGTACAGGCTTCCACCTGCGAGTAGCTCCCCGTGCGGCTGAGGAGGGAGACTCCTGCCGGGGGACGTGCTATGTTAACAGCAAGCCTAGACCACGTGGGACGTGGCAGGTGGGCCACCTGTACCGTGAGGCTTCCTGAACTTAGCTCAGCGTGGGGTCGCTTGTGCTGATGTGCAGAGGTTCTGGTGCAGCAGCTCTGACTTAAACCCTCCTTTCTGTGGCCCCGTCCACCCGGCGTGTCACTGACCGGGCCGGCTCACCCACCAGGCGTGCGCGGCAAGGCGTGATGGACCACGCGTTCCAAGTCTCATGCAGGCACTCGGTAAATCTTTTTGCAGTTAACGTGTCAGTGTCAGGAAAGGGGAGTTGAAGTGGGGATTCTGGGCTCCCTCGGTGGATGTTTGAGAACCGAGTGGCGCTCACGTGACCTTGGAGAAGCGGGATGGCCTGCTGGGACAGAAACGCGGATGTAGCTCAAGCCACCGTCCGTGTGACAGCAGATGGCAATGACCGACCGTCAGGGGGTGAGGCTGAGCAGGGCTGCACTGAGAAGCTGGGGCCGGACTGGACTGATGAGGGAGGCTGGGAGGCGCGTACGCAGAGACCCCGGCCAAGAAGAAGCATGGGGGCGGAATCACCCTGAGCCCAGCTTGCCTGGAAGAGCAGGAGAAGGGTGGAAGGCTCGGGGACGCTCGGGTCGTGGAGAATCCTGAGAGTTACTCTGAAGAATGAGAACTGGCCTAGGTACAGAGCAGCGTGGTGACGAGGTGGAGATACACCTCTGGAGGGTGACCCGAAAGTCCCTTCTGGACTGGGGTGGCTCAGAGAGACGGGCAGCTCCTGCACAGAACCTGGGGCAAGAGTCCCAGCACGCGGGACCAGGGCGCACGGAGGCAAGGGGCCCTCGGATGGAGAGCAGGGACGGTCCTCTTCCCGCGTGACGGTGGTGAAGACCGAGAGGGTTGTGGTGCCCCTCGTGTGCTGGGTCTCACGTGCTGAGCACAGGGACGGCCTGGACCACCGCTTACGTGACTGCGTGGTTCGAATGTCCTCACGCGGGGGTTTAACTGAAAGGGTAAGGAATGGTCATAAAATAAGGAGACTCAGACCCAGGGAACAGAGAAGAAAAGCAGGCGTTTAGGTGCCACTCCATGCAGGTGGGAACGGCACCAAAGGCGCCTTAACTGCAGCATCCAAATGCCACGTCCCACAAAGCACGTCTCGTCTCTGCTCCTGTGACGTGTGTGTGTCCATAAAAAGCCTCTTAGACACGTGAGCCGCTTACTAGGTTGTTACTTGGTTGCTTCAGTGAAAGGTGCGAGTCTCTTAGTCAAGAGCTTCCATTTCTAACCAGTGTTTTTACTTCTAAGTCAATTTAAAGAGCAACTGAATCACATTGTTCAGAAAACACCCCCTAAGTCCTCCGACAAGACTTTTACCCCGTGTCTTCATTTCAAACCACCGATGGGCGAGACCACACTCCGTTCACCTTCTTGCCTGGTGCACGTGGCAGGCAGGGCCCCCCGACTACGAGCCCAGGCAGTCGCTGTGGAATAGCCACACCTTTCTCCTGTTTCTAGTATCGCTGGCTTTTACTTAACCAAACACAAACAGCGCAGTCCAAGTAAGACCTTATTTCAAAAGTTAATCTCTCATTATTTTTATAAATAATTTAAAACCAAAACCGACACTAGTTAAGGCAAAACGAATGGCTCAAGTTGACTGTCCTTGGACTTTTATCCCTTCTGTGCCCACGCTGCCCACTTCTGGATCATTCTAGCGACCGCCAGCGGAGCGGAGAAAGGTGTCCTGAGAAATTCAGTCTCAGCCGGACGGGCAGAACCCGAGTGATCCAGAACCACGTACGACTTTGAAGAGCCGCGGAGCTGTCCCTTCACCTTCAGGCCGGGTGGACGGAGGGGCTGGGGCGTCAGCTCGCGGGCGCTGCCCTCACCTGGGGGCCCGGGACACAGGCCCGCGCCTCCGGAGGACGGGCAGCGCGGGTGCTCGGCCAACGCCGCCGTCTCAGCTGCACGCGGGGGCCGCCGGCCACGCTGCGGGTTCCCGTGGCTGCCTCTCCTGGTGGGGGGGCCCTCAGGTCCCCCCAGCGCGGGTGGGCTCTTCTCTCAGCGCCCAGGTGGTTCCCGAGGGGGTTCAGCGTGGGCCCCGGCCTCCTGCCGGGAGAAGCGTCCGGCTCAGGCAGAGCTGTGATGCGCCCGTCCTCTGCCCCGACATCGCCCCGCCGGGGGTTTTGTTGCCTTTCCCCGTCTCCCTGGAGGTGGGGGGCCGGGGGGGCATCTGGTGGCAGGAGGTGTTTGCTGGAGACTGAGCGCGGGTCTGTGTGGGAAGCAGGAACCGTGTTAGCGGTCGGTCAGAACGGCACCGCTTTCCGCGGGGCGCTCCGGCCACGCTGCACAGAGGCTGCTGCCCGTCGTCCCTGGCGCGTTCAGCGGGCGGTGCTGGGGCCCCTTTAGCCGGGCAGGTGCTCTCGCAGCCGCTCCCGCTCTCACGGACGCCGTGCCGCCGGGGCTGCCCGGGGGGGATGTGCGGGGACTGGGGCCTCGAGCGGAGGCAGCTCCTGCAGGCGCAGCTCTGACCCGGTGCCCGGTCGGCCGTGGCCCTGCCTGCGGGGGTGTCCCCCCCACGCCTGCAGCCGTGTCTGTGCGCCCACCCGGCCCTGAAACCACCTGCCCGCGTGCTGGTGGCAACTGGAGTGTCCTGGTCAGGGGTCTGCTGTCTAGGCTGTAGGTGTCTGCGCGTCCCCAGACGGCAGCTCCCGCCATGCGGGGGGCTGCTTTTTTTCTCTCTGAGAGAGGCAGACAGTTGGGGGTGGGGGGTGGAGATGTCGCTGATGGAAGGACCGTGTCAGTTATCAGAACACCGAGGGCTGACTCCTCGCGACCAGCTGCCATCAAGAAGCCTCCTTGAGGACGAGGATTCACCGGCGTGGGACGCCCCCCTGCCCCCGCCAGTGGATGGCAGATGCCCGCGGCCTCTTCCTGGGAGCGGGGACGGTCCGTCTTCCCTGAGGGTTCAGCCTGCTTCACCTGCTGCAGAGGAAACCCACGAAGCGCGCGTCGAGCCGCTGCGCCGCAGGGACCGCAGGGACCACAGGCGCCCCGGGCGCCGGGCCGGGGCTGGGCAGGCTCTGCCGGAGCCCCCGGAGCCCCGCAGGCCTCGGCCCCTCCCCTGCCTCCGGCAAGGCCCGGCCCTGCTGGCTGCTGCCCGGGGCCGCCTCCCTGAGCCCTGCAGGACCCCGCCTGCTTCTCGGGAGCCTGTGTGTCAGGCCTGCTCTCAGACCCGCGCGGGCGGCCGCGTCCCGGGAGGCGCCCTCCTGCGCTGTGGAGCCGCTCCCCCGTCGTCTCGCCGTCCCCTCCGCTCCGCGCTTCAGGGGCACCGGCCGTCATCGTCGGATCCGTCCACGAGCCTGCAACAGGGACCGCTCTCTCAGGGGCTGTGATGTCTTAGCGGCCCCGGGCCTCCCAGGACGCCCTCCCCCCCGGCAGGTGACGCGCGCACGTGGGACGCCCGGGGAGCGTGTCCCGGGCCCGGGGACCGCCGTGGGCCGGGGTGGGAGGCGGGCCCCCGGGGAGATCTCAGCGTCCTGGGGGCAGCAGTGCCCCGGAGCGGACGAGGTCTCGCGCGCGGGTCTGAGAGTGGACACGGGGACGGCGGCCCGCGGTGCGGCCCGGGAGCCCCCGCGCTTCCCGGCGGGGGCGGGAGGAGGGCCTGCGGGGGAGACAGCGACGAGCCCAGCGCGTCGTAGGCGGACGGATGCCTTCTCACGGCTCGTTTCCCCACGAGAGTTACCCCTGAAGAGACCCGAAGCCTCACGTCCCTGCTTTATAGTAAAGATCAGCGAGGGGAGACGTGCTTCCAGTTCTTACAGTTCTGATCTTTAAAAGGGCCGGAGGTTAAACATTTTCGTAAGGATTCCGTGCTTATAGGCAGGAGACAATGACACATCTAAGGCATTGGTTTATGGTGTATTTGAAACAGGTGCTTTCCTCGCTTGCTTTCTAAGAGGCTGAGCCAGCGTGACCAGGACAGGCTGGCAGCAGAGGACGCCTCTGAAGTGTGTGGACCCTCTGCCCTCCAGGCAGTCCCAGGGGAAATAAATGCTTCTGTGTTCTGTAGAAGTCATTTCAAAATGGATGTTTCTTGAAGTTATTTGGTAAATGTGAGATTCTACCAATTTTCACCCATACTTGGAGGAAAAACAATTGAAAGCATCCTTCGGGGAACGGTTCCGTGTGCATTTGCTCAGCGGTAAGGCTAGCCAGCAGCCTTTTATCAAACAGCCCTCCCTTCCTTCCTTCCTTGGCTGCGCCGTGCAGCATGTGGGATCCTAGTTCCCCCACCAGGGACTGAACCTGGGCCCCCTGCATTGGGAGCACAGGGTTTTAACCACTGGACCGCCAGGGACGTCCCTCAAACAGCCTTTTCTTTAGATGTGGGAGAATTCTCTTTGAGAATCTTCAAGAATGATTTCTCAGAGCAAACCAAGAAAACCAGAGCCAGGGGTTCAGTGCTGGGCGGGCAAACATGTCCACTGTGGACAGACTCTCTTTGTGCCTTAGACCCCATCGCGGTATTGAGGCTGTAGACGGCTTCTGATGGGGTGTGACTTCTCGGTAAGATCTGACTGGGGAAGCAGGTGTTTCAGGCTCAACATGGAGAAGCTATGGAAATACAAGGTTTAGGGAAGACACTGCCAGTAGTTTTAACACGGACACAGTAGGCTGGCAATGGCTGTTGTGGGAAGAGGATGGCTGGGGCAGGGTAGGTAGATGCCCGCGGGGTCTAGGCAGCTGGTAGAGAAATCCCGAGGGAGGCCGGGGGTTGGAGACGAGCGGTACGCGTGCGGGACGGCCGTCTGCACCTCCGAATCAGTCTCAGGGCTGGTCACGGTTCAGGCAGTTCTGCGCTCAGCGTCTCTCTTCCTCTCGCGCTGTGTGAATTACTCTGCTCCTCGAGTTTCCTGTCGCTGGGCGCTGAACCCCGAGGGGCCCTTCGTTCCAGCGCTGAACCTGCCCCCCCCAGCTGACGCGCCCCTCTGTCTCTCTCCCGAGGTCAACCCCCCCTACCACGTGCCGCTGGTGGAGCTGGTCCCGCACCCGGAGACGGCCCCGGCCACGGTGGACAGAACCTACGCCCTGATGCGGCGGATCGGGCAGTCCCCGGTCAGGCTCCTGAAGGAGGTCGACGGCTTCGCTCTGAACCGCCTGCAGTTCGCGGTCATCGGCGAGGCCTGGAGGCTCGTGGAGGTGCGTGCGCTGCCGCCGTCCTGGGGGCGGGTGGTGGGGGGAGACCCAGGGCCAGCGGTTCCTCTCTGCGTGTCCGGGAGCCTCTGTAGGGCGAGTCCCTTGATACGCGGACATGACGACGGACCCTGCTCTCTCCCTTCCCTGTCATCACCGCGGAACCGTCTCGTGACGCGCTGCGTCTTCCCAAGGTCTCGGGTTCTGTCCCCCCGCCCACCCCTGGGTTATAGTTTTTCAGGAGGGAAAAGAAATGCTATTTTGAGTAAACGTGTATCCTCTGAAGGAACCCAATGTATTTCAAGGAAGAAACAGCGGATGACCTTTCAGCGTGTTAGGAGTCTGCTTCTCTAACATACAGACAGGAGATTGTACACACTAAGTTTATATACATCTTTTTACACGTATATTTAACGTCATCCTTGAATTAAAAGATTTTACGCGTCACTTAAGCAATTGCCTGGCCGCGCGCACGCCCGTCAGCGTTTGCGTGCAGGGCCCCCGGGCCTGGTGACCTCAGAGCAGCTCCGCCGGGAGCGGACGGTCCGGGGTGCGGGCAGCCGGTCTGGCCTCCGTCCCTCGCCTCCGGATGCGTCCTCAGCCTCCGCCCACATCTGTGCCGCCGGGACACGGCAGAGCGAGCGAGGGTCTGTCCGGGCGCTCGAGGCAGGGGGGCGCTGGGCTCGGTCGTCTTCGCCTGCCGTGGGTCCTCAGCCCCGAGGCTTGACTCCCGCAGCGCCTGCCCAGCCCCGCCTGGGACAGACGGGGGGAGCCGGGCGGGCGCCTCTGGCTCTCGGCCTCCCCGGGCGGGAGGCACACGGTCCCCCGCAGCGCGCCGGCCCTGGTGTTGGGGCACATCCCCGCTGGGTCCATCGGCTGGCCTGACTGCTCACAGCAGCTGCAATTCTGCGTCCTCACTGTGTGAATCCAGTGAACGCTCCTGCATCTTTAAGATACACGTTGGGATTCCCACGCCGAAGTTTGCAGCTTTAATTTCTTGGCAACGGGAGAATGTGTTGGAATGTCAATCGGGGGTAGAAACACTGACGTGAAAACACCCCCTTGGAGATTGTTTACAATATGGGAGCACGGGAACAACTTAATAGACCACAAGAAAAATTCACAGTTGCAGTAAAACACTGCGGAGGTTTTAGGGCAACTTTCACTTTTATTTATAAGCTGTCTTAGTGCCTGGAAGCGATAAAGAAAAGCCCTGCTGTTGAATTGTGCTTCCTCTCATCTAAATGAGGCAAGCCACCTCAGGGAAGGAGTTGGGAAGTTTTCCTTCCCCTTCTGTGTTCTTGGGAAGTTTTCCTTCCCCTTCTGTTTTCTGTTAATTCTTCCTTAAATGCTTAGTTGAATTCTCCAGTAAAACCACTTGGGCCTGAAGAATTCCTTTTTGGTCTTTAATTACAAACAGAACTGCTCTAGCGGTTAGAGAACCATTCAGGCTGCCTGTTTCATCTTGGCTGAGTTTTGGCGGTTTGTGGTTTTTGAGAAATTGGCCCGTTTCTTCTGCGTCGCTGGATTTATGAGTGTGAAGTTGCCGGTGGTGGCCTGCCTTTTCGTGGCCGCAGGGCCTGTAGTGACATCCCTGGGGTCATTCCTGCTGTGGGTGATTCACGTCTTTCCTCTTTTTATCTTTCTTTTTCTTGTTAGAGGTTTGTCAGTTTCTTGAAGAGAAGACTTTTGGTTTCACTGATTTTTTTCCCCCTCTGTGGTTTTCCTGTCTTCAGTCTCAGTAACTCCGGAGGGAGGGTGTGCCTCTGCACCCTTGCAGCCAAGCGGGAGAGGGGCATTCTAGGAAAGACGGGGTGGGAGCTGGTGTTGGAGGGGGTCCCTGCACGGGCCCGTCTGTCGGGGAACCAGGGGAGCCCAGCGGAGGGTCGGGAAGAGGCTGCACAGGGCGCATTGCCCCATCCCGGCCCGTGACCCCGAGCGGCTAGGACTGTGGGAGCGGGACAGGCGCCCTGGTACCGAGCGCCTGGGGGCGCTCACGGCCGCACAGTCCGTTTCCTCTGGCCCGTTTGGCTGCAGCATTTGGGTGGAGCAGCCTTGTCGGCTGGGAAACGCCGGCGGCGACCGTCTCGTCATCCGAGGTTAGGTCGCTGGGTGACGGGATCCTGCTGGCCAGGCAAGTGGTTTTCAGTCAATCTTAGGCTGATGAGCACATTGAGGGAAGCAGCGTTGATGATAAACTCTCGCCCAGACAATAGCCGAGCTTGTACGGCGCACGGATTCTCGCCCCGTTGAGGGAGGGTCCGTGGGGCGGGCAGGGTGAATCACGGCGCCTCCCGTGGACGCTCAGCCCGTCGGAATGCGGGCGGTAACGAGCTCTCAGTTGCTCAGCTCAGGTTTTGCTCACCCTTCTGAGAAATGTAACCTCCAAGTAGACGTCTGCTCCCTGGGCCCTGAGCTGCAGAGGCCTGCTCAGGGGCTGTGGCTGGCAGCCTGCACGGGACCCTTCGAGGGAGTCCAGACTTTTGTGGTCCAGCTTTATTCCGGACACGAATGCAGCTGTTGTGAGGATTTGTTTCAGCTGCCAAAGTGCATCTCAAGGATCATGTGGTAAAATTAACAGACAAGGCTTTTCGTAGTAAAGTCATAGAAGGGTTTCTGTTGGATGTAACTTAGGAGAGTACAGTGGTCCCTCCAGCACACTTTACATCACGTCTAGGTTACTTACGATACCTCATACAACGTCAGTGCTGTGTAAACAGCTCTGGGTACAATGTCAGTGCTGTTTAGTCCTAGATATGATGTAACAACGGTGTAAATAGTTGCCTTTCCTAGCAAATTCAAATTTTGCTTTTTGGAGCTTTCTGGATTTTTTTCCTGAATATTTTTGATCCACGATTGGTTGGAATTGAGGATGTGGAACCCGCGGATACGGAGGGCTGACTGTGAGGCCCAGGAACGAGGAGTCGCAGCACAGACCGTGCAGAATCACTGCTCATCAGTGACTTCAGTTTGATATAATATTTGAGAGTTTGCAGAGTGCCTTCCTGCACGTCCCGTGATTTTCAACTTTTTCAGATCATCCAGTCCTAAAACCATGAGAGAAATACTGTTATTTTTGCCTTTATGTGTTAAGTGATTTAAGGCTTCCCTTGTAGCACAGTGGTTAAAAATCTGCCTGCCAACGAAGGGGACACGGGTTCGAGCCCTGGTCCAGGAAGATCCCACATGCCGTGCAGCAATTAAGCTCGTGTGCCACCACTACTGAGCTTGCGTGCTGCAACTACTGAACCCGCATGCCACAGCTACTGAGCCTGCATGCCTAGAGCCCGTGCTCCACACTAAAGTGTGGCCCCCGCTCGCCACATCTAGAGAAAGCCCTCACGCAGCAATGAAGACTGGACACAGCCAAATATTAGTAATAAGAACAGTAAGTGGTTTGACCCATGTCCCGGTCTGGCGGGGGTTCAGAGCTGTGCGGCCTCCGTGCCGCGGCGTCTGCACGTGTACGTGGAGGGGAGAGTGGGCTGCTCCTTGTTGAGATCCACGAGCTCTGGGTGAGTTATGTGTGTGACGGGCTCAGAATGTGGCTGGCGGGGAGTAAAGCTTGAGTCGCTGTTACGCATTCCAGTGATGACAGGGACCACCGAGCTTTCTGAATCCCGGAGTCCAGGGGTGTAAGGGCTCACGGGTGAGTTAGCTCGGAGCTGAAGCACTCACGTGCCAGCGGCACAGGTGAGGTCCTAGGCCCGAGGATGGCAGCACGGGCTTCACCGGGGGCTTGTTGGAGACTCGGCGTTTCTCCCCGCTCCCCGCCAGCCCTGCAGAATTGGGCTCTGCGTTCATCAAGCCCCCAGCCCCACCCCACTTGGGCTCGTGTGCACAGGACAAGCGGAGGAGCCTTGGCTCCCTCCCCGAGACCCTGGCTCCGTCTTTTTTTTCTTTTTTGAAATATTTATTTGTTTGTTTGTTTATGTATTGGCTGCCTTGGGTCTTTGTTGCTGCCCACGGGCTTTCTCTAGTTGTGGCGAGCAGGGGCCACTCTTCATTGTGGTGCGTGGGCTTCTCAGCGCGGTGGCGTCTCTTGTTGCGGAGCACGGGCTCTAGGCATGTGGGCTTCAGTCGTTGTGGCACGCGGGCGCAGTCGTTGTGGCACGTGGGCTCTAGAGCGCAGGCTCAGTCGTTGTGGCGCATGGGCTTCACTGCTCCGCGGCATGTGGGATCTTCCCGGCGCGGGGATGGAGCCGTGTCCCCCGCACTGGCAGGCGGGTTCTGGGCCCTTGTGCCGCCTGGGAAGTCCCCTTGGCTCAGTCTTGATGTATCAAATTCCATCTCTTCTAAGATAAACTTTTGTGTATTTATTTATTTATTTTGCATTTTAACATCGTCGCTTTCTTGGCAGCATCTGGATCATTAAACATGCGGCTCTCATCAGCTTTGCTTCGTAGAAAGACCTACGTGGCCCCGATTCCTAGTCCCGGACTTCTGGCACTGAGTACCCCTGATATCCGCCCAGAGATATGAAAATTGATGTTTTAAAAAGCTGTAGCTCGCTTCTGGTGAAAGCACAAACACGTCAGAACAAACAAACGCTAGGCTCCCCGTACGGCGTCTCCGCGGTCACACCAGAGCCATCCCCGTGTAGCCTTTGATTTCCAGAGCAGGGACGCCGAGCGTGGTCTGGTTCCCTCACCTAGTCCCAAGCCTGCGTGAGCAGGGGGTCCCTCTACGGGCGGCGGCTGCTCTGGCCTGAGAGGCAGCCCCCCAGCCACCGAGCGTCCGGCGCTCCCGGGCGGGCGCCGCTGGCTGGGCCGCGAGCTCCCCCAGCCGCGTCGTGAAGCCGCACTTCATCTGGAGCGGACTGCCGGCTCCTTCACGGGGGGCGACGCCGGGGGACCGACGGGGCTGAGCGGAGTCTGGGGGAAGGTGACCGGCCACTGTAGACTCACTGCCCGAGTGGCCTCTTGGGTTCCTCTCGCTTGGGCTGTGGTCGCGTGGAGGGAGGCAGGGGTTGGGTTCCTGCCCTCCTTTTAGAAGCCACGGTGAGCCTCGGCCCGGTTCTCCAAGTTGAAGTTCATGCCCGGAGGTTTGCGTCTCACACGCGCAGCCTTCTGAGAAGGAAGCCATGTCAGACAGCAGCCGTCCTTTCCCGAGTCCGGGGGGCTTTTTTCCGTGAATGTCACCCTGAGTAGGTGCCCTGCGGCCGCGTGGGTGCAGGACCTGCCACTGACCCTGGAAGAGAGCAGATGGCAGAAGCAGGCCGTGAGGAGGAGGAGAGGAGCCGGTCGGGCTGAGTCACTTGCTTCGCGGGCTTGGGGTCAGGGAGGCTGCAGACGCTCGGGGGCCTGAGCGGCCCGGCAAGAGAAAGCACGTTCAGGGCCGTGCGTCCAGGCAGGTGGAAGGTGGGGCTACTTCAGAAGGCTTTCTTTAGAGGGAAGATGTCAGAAACGCAGGACCGCCTCAGGCCTGGTGCCTCTGGAGTGCGGCCAGTAGGAAAAGGCTGAGGCTTGAGCAAAACGGCACGGAACAGACCTTACCGACACCGTCGGTGCCCTTGGCACGAAGGGTCCTGTGAACGGATGTGAAGGGAAGTTAAAGGAGCCAAGAGAGGGCCAGGCTCCTGCCCTTCGACCACACCCTTGGCCACAGGATTTCTACCTTTTACGTCTTTTAAAATTTAAACTTAAAAAGTGTAGGGGTTGGGAGTTCCCCGGCGCTCCAGCGGTTAGGACTCTGTGCTTTCACTGCTGGGGCCACGGGTTCAATCCCTGGTCTGGGAACTAAGATCCCGCAAGCTGTCACTCCCACCAAAAAAAAGGAAAAAGAAAAAAGTTTAGGGGTTAAAAAAATAAATTTATTTTATTTTATGCATGTGTGTATTTATTTATTTGGCTGTGTTGCACGGCTTACAGGATATCAGTTCCCCGACCAGGGGCTGAACCCAGGCCCCAGCCATGAAAGCGCCGTGTCCTAACCGCTGGACCACCAGGAAACTCCCTAGGTTTTTTTTTAAACTAAGGACGTAGCATATAAAGTGAGTGCCTCTCCTGTGGCTCCTGTTCCTCCCATGGCCCTGAGACTCAGTCCTTCCAGGAAGGATGCTGCCTCTGTTAGCGGCCTTCACCCGGGGCCCGGGCGGTTCTCCCGCCTCACGTGGGGCTTGGCTCCCTGCGCCCCCAGTGCCCCGTCCTTCCCTATTCAGAGGTCATCTGCTCCCACGTCCACGAGTCTTCCAACTGCCCGTGGCCAGGCGCCCTAGGTCAAAATTCACCCAGCGAAACCTTTTCTGAGACGTTTTCCTGGCCCTTATGCATTATTTATTTTCCCTCCTGAAAACATCGCCTGGACAAGGCTCAGGGAACCGTCCTCCCCCGGCACCTGGAGCTCACCGTGCAGCCCTGGTCCACGTCCCTGTGCCCACCCGGCCTCAGCCTTGCCTCCTGAAGCCTGGGTCAGCTTGTCCGTGGCAGGAAGTCCATCCCCAGGGAACACCGAAGAGCGCTCCGGGTTCCAGCTGCAGGGCTCTTTCTCCCGTGGAGTTCACCGAGCCCACGGTGGACCCAGCACCGCCGTCCTCCTCCGCACAGCCTGCTTCTCGGGGGCGCGCGGCAGCGGGCGTGTCTGTCGGGTCCACAGGGCCTCTGCAGCAGGTGTTCACCCCCCGCTTCGTCAGCACCATCCTCCAAGTTAACTGAGACCTGCTTTCTCGGCTGTAAGTTGGAAGAGCCTCCTGCGCTGGGGAGGGAGACGTTTCTCGTTACGGGGCGGCTTGGGAAGGACGCAGGGCCTCAGCATTTCAAGGAGCCCCGAACTATATCAGAACCCGCACCCACGGCTCCGCACGTGTTTAATGTCCTGCACGGACCCCTGGGAGGTGACCAGATCCACTAGAGGCCCCTCATAGCCGACGTGTGGGTGACAGACTGTGGGGCTGGAGGGCTGCTGGCCGTGGTTCTGTGCAGACGGGTGTCTGATCTCTGAAGCTGGTGCCTCCTGTGCGCGGAGCTGGACGGCCAGCTCTCCCGAGCCTCCCCCCGGCCCGGCCCGGCTGCGGCCCGCGGACCCTGTGAGGGCCTCCCAGAGCGGTCCAGCCGTGAAACGTGACCTGCTGTCTGGGAATCATCAGTTACTTAGAAGTCATCCAGTAGCGATGGTCTGTAAGAAGCAGACCATTTTTATAACAGCGTTTATCATTTTATGGGAGGTGACTTTCTGAGGAGCCACGCTGGCGGGCGGTAAAACCCTACTGAAAAGAGAGAACCTGCTGATTTATTGTTTTAGAGACACCTCCGGCCCCATGAACAGATAAACATAGCGAAAACACCAACTGCGTACTCGGTTACAAAACCTGCTTGGCGTGCCTGGGATCACTTCGGCAGTGTTTAAAGCCGAAGCATCTATGCCCACGTTCTAACAACTCTAACAACTCAGAAACAAAAGAGGGACCTCCCTGGCGGTCCAGTGGTTGAGACTTTGCCTTCCACTGCAGGGGATGCAGGTTCATCCCTGGTCCGTGAGCTGGGATCCCACATGCCTTGGGGCCAGGAAACCAGGGGACGGGGCAGAGGCGGTATGATAGCTAATTCAATGAAGGCGTCAAGGATGGCCCACATCCAAAAAAAAAAAAACTTTAAAAAGGAAAACAAAAAGAAATGAAATGCTATGACGCTCACACCTGCGGCTAACCCTCCCCCACAGGGCATCGGCCGTGATGGGCTTCAGCTCCCCTGGTGTGGGCTGGGCAGTTAACAGGCAGGGCTGGGCCTCTGGTGGAGGACCGGAGGAGGGAAGGCGTCCCCAGGAGAGAAGGCAGGGAGGGGAGGCTGCAGGAGGCAGCGGGGACGGGGAGCCCGAGGGCAGGTCATCCTGCTTCCCGAGGTGCAGGGCGGCTGGGCCCTGGAGGCACGAAGCTCTGGGTGGTGGCGGGGGGCGGGCAGGGCCGGGCTGTGTGTGCCCGGTTTGGGGGCCGGGGGCTTCTAGTGCTTGCTTCAAACCTCTTTGTAAGGAGCTCCATTCCTGGAGGCCCCCAGGTGTGGCCTCACCGCCTCACTGAGCCGCAGTACACTTATGTTTGCACAAACGGGATTCCTCTTGCTGTGGTTGTCATCCAGGTCCAGACCTTTTCTTTGTTTTGGACTCTGTAATACTGGTGTTTTTCTCCCTGAACGCTTTGTTCCAAGCACAGCGGAGGAAGAAGGAGCACAGGAGGGTGTCAGCGCTGTGGCCCAGTTAGCGCTGGACTGTCCCTGGGATTAAGACAAGATCTTTCCTCTCTTGCCCTTTCACGTTTGGGTCTATTTCCACTAAAAGCTTTATTCTTAAAAATATTCAAAGGGAAAATACCGCTTATGTTCCCTGCCCTGAGTCAAACTGCTTTTTTTCCTGCATTCCTGTCTCTGTTAAGAACACTCTCCTCGAGTTTTTATTCGTTTCTGATGGCTTCATGATATTTCATGTCACTGATCCTTTTGAAAACATCTCATCCTTTGCCGGCTGTGGGTGGTTTTAAGGTCATTTCAGGTTTTCTGCCTTACAGCGCCTGTCTGCACGCGGGTCTCCCAGGACGGCTCGGGCAGGGGGGTCAGGCCGGGCTCCGCCGGATCCGGCCCGTCCGCTCCCGGGCCGCCCACCCCGGGCTCTCGCCGCCTTCCCCCGCGTCCGCGCTGCGGGGCTGAGCGCCGGTGTTGGGCGCGCATGATTCAGTGTCCTGTTGCATCAGCTAAACGTGTCCAGTCAGCTCTTCTCCGGGCCGCACGCCGCGCCCACCACATCCCACAGGAATGGCCCTGCCCCGCTTCCAGGGAGCCGCGCGGCGCCCAGCAGCTCAGAGGCCGGCGGGCCGTGGTCCCGCGCTTCCTTGCCGCGCCTCTTCGCCCGGAGGGGAGTGTGGGTGGGGACGGGCGGATGGGGCTTTTCACTCTTGCTCTGCAGCCGGTTTCATATCGCGTGTGTGTGCGTGAGTGGAGGGAACCCACTCGTGGTTCTAGCTGGTTTCTGGTGAGGAAAACCCAACCCCCAACATCGTGATAGTCCCAGGTTTAAACGCCACGGTCGTAGCCACGCCGCTCTGTCCTGTTTGCTCGTAAGGGCCGCAGGGATGGACTTTCTAAAGCAGGGTCAGTGCTCCCACTCGCTTGAGCACCTCTGCGCCCGGCTCACTGTCTCTGGGGACCCGGGGCTGAGGCTGAGGGGGCCCCTTCTCCGCAGCCCCTTCTCCTGGGCCTCCGACGGGGGTGCTGGGCCAGCGCAGGCGTCCTTCACGCCCTCGGATGTTGCATTTCATCATCTGACGCGTAAACTTTTTTTGTCTCAGTTAAGACATCGGATTGAAGCCTGGACAGCTCTGGTTGGGGGAACTTGTGTATAACCTCGTCCAGATTCCTGGGGGCGGCGGGGGGACGGGGGGAGGAGGAGGTCTGTTCCTGGTGGTGATGGTGCTAAGGTGCAGAAGTGTTTGCACAAGAAAAACTTGAAAATTCAGAAGCAACTGTAGTGAAAGTAGAGCAGAACAACGTAGAAGAAGTTCAAAAGCTGGGAATTAGTAAAAAAAAGAACCAGACAGGGAAAGATGGCATGAACAACGTGAGAAAAGCCAGTGAATACGAGGTCATGCCCAAAATACGTGAACTGAGCAAGAAAATTTAATATGAAAATGGGGTGGTTGGAAGGAGAAATACTTTAGGGCAGCTGGTGATCAGCAGAGGAAACAGTCCCAGGCCTTCCTTCCCCGGGTTTCGCGTTCCTGAGCTAGGCGAGACCCCCGCCGCCTCCCCAGAGGCCCGGGCCACTTACCACGGTGGTTGTCGTAGACGTGGCCCGGGCCACTTGCCACGGTGGTTATCGTAGACGTGGCCCGGGCCACTTGCCACGGTGGTTATCGTAGACGTGGCCCGGGCCACTTGCCACGGTGGTTATCGTAGACGTGGCCCGGGCCACTTACCACGGTGGTTATCGTAGACGTGGCCCGGGCCACTTGCCACGGTGGTTGTCGTAGACGTGGCCCGGGCCACTTGCCACGGTGGTTGTCGTAGACGTGTCTCCCCTGCGCCTCTTCCTGGCCGCGCGCTGCCAGACCCAGGACACCGAGGGTGAGGACCGTGCTTTGAACGTCTGCTCTGTCCGCTGTGCGGGTTGGCTGGGCCGGGCTGGGCTAGAGAGCTGGTCACTCAGTTCCGCACAGGCTGGCGTTGCTGTTGTTTCTCTGAAGGTGTTTTATAGATGGGATTAGTGGCTGCTGTCAGTCGACGTGAGTGAAGAGACTATTCTCAGTAATCTGGGCAAACTTCATCCGATCCGTGGAACGGCCTTAAGGGCAGAGCTGAGCTTTCCACCAGCGGCTGCTGCCCGGATCTCAGACGCGCCGGCGCCCGCACGCCGATGCCTTGGCGCGAGTCTCTTTGCGTCTCCATAACTGACGGGGTCTGTCTCTCTGGCGGGACCCCAACCGATACACCCCCAGGCCTTTCACTGCACTTGAAGTTCGCACCTTGCATGCGGGTGGCGGTCTGGACGCCCACTGTGAGCGGGCCAGGCGCGCAGCGTGTGCCCAGGCCGTGTCGGCGGGTGGCGGCGAGGCTTAGATGTCAGCTACGGGCGGGGAGTGGAGGCGGGACGGGCTCCTGCCGCTCTGGCTGTGCCCTCCTCGCCCCGTGGTTCTTCAGGACGTGACGCACACCAGCTCTTGACCTAGCAGTGGTCAGTGTTCGTTGCTCTGAGAGTTAGGAAACTTCTTACCACTTAGGGCTTTTCCTTCTACGTGTGACTTGAGAATTTTACCACGAGATGGAGGAAGTACCAGGAGCTGTAGCGACCCCACAGACACACTGGAATGAGGGGGTTCCAGTCCTCAGACGGCCGCGGGGGCCCTGTCTCTGTCCAAGGACGCATCACCAGACCTGTTCAGCTCAAGCACTTGGCCTGCCTTTTATGCCATCGCAAGGATTTATTTAGTTATGAATGATAATGTTAACATCTGGGCCACAGGTGGCACTAAAGCTCTGGCTGGAGTGGAGCTCAGAGCACATCTTGCCCTTCAGACTGTCCCAAACGTGGAGCTTTCGTTCTGTGCGAGTGCAGCAGCCTCAGCGAGGTGGAGCCCTGATCCGTGAGCATCTTGGCCAAATGACTCACAGCTGTTTCTTTTCTTTGGCTTTAGCTTCTGGGTAAAAATCTACCACGGGAAATCCAAATGGGGCAGAAAGAAGCAGTTAGGAAGAAGAGGAGATATTAACACTTTTCCCCTTTTCTAACTTATTCAGCTAATGAACAGCAACTAATACAAAACTGACCACCCTCTGCGGAGGAAGCCGGAGCCGGGGGGACCGGGGGGAAGGGCGGGGCGGGTCCCCCCCGGGTCCCCCCCGACGTGCAGGTGCCGGGGGATGGAGAAGCCTGCGAATGCTCCAATTCGTCAGGTCACTGTTAGCACTTACACATCAAAAATTAACTACTCTTGGGTGGCTCACTTTTGGGTATTTTGAAATCTTTGGAAGGCGGCTCGGAACGTACTGAACACAGCTGTGGGAGAGCCAAGGCAGAGAGCATCACAGGCCCAGGCCGGCTTCCAGGCGTGCGTCCTTCACAGTCCGGTGCTGCAGTGGACACTGTTGGAACGTTGACCCGGGGGCCAGGGCGAGGGGGCTCCTCTCGTGGCGTAGTGAGCCTTGAGCCTCGGGTACAGGGATGCCGCGGCAGGGGGCTGCGGGCGGCTTGGGGCGAGGACAGGAGCCCCCCTTCCTGCCCAAGACGCGGCACGGAGGGAGGGAGGAGGGGGCAGGCAGGCGGCGGTGCCCTGCGCTCCAGCAGTCACGTCTCGGTGGTTCTGGGGGGCACCACGGCCTTGTGGGCGCTGTTTCCTCCCGTTGCCGGTCCCCCCGCCCAGCTCTGCCACGGGCACTGGAGGGAGGGCGCGTGGTGAGCATCTGCCTGAAGTGAGTTGATCTGCTCTCATTAGCCGTCCAGTGGCCCCCGGTCTGGGCTGGAACCAAGAGGAAGCCCCGGAGACTCTGCTCCAGCCGCCTCGCGGGGAGGGCTTGACACCACCGGGCGGGCGCGGGGCACCGGGGACGGCGACGTGGGTGCAGCTACATCTGCCCACCGGGAGCACGCGGCTCTGCGGTCGTTCCCGGGGAAGCTGGAGGAGCCCAGGCGTCCAGGGACAGCAGGGGGGATGAGGATGGACGCCCAGCAGCGCGTGGCTCGCGGGAACCTTCAGGGCACGCGGTTGAGGGGAAGATGCAAGCCCGCAGAGCGCGCGCTCTGACTTCGCTTCCAAGAAGATGAAAAACGGGCAGAATGCAGCCTGCACGGCCCAGGAATGTGGGGGACTGCTTATGCCAGGGGTCGGACGTGTGCGTCGGGCGGGCGAGGTGGGGGGCCGGGCCACGGCGTGCAGGTGGGGCGGCGCGCCCCTCCGCGTGCACCTCTGCTGTCCTCCTGGGTCACACACACGTCACACGTGCGTGCAGACGGGCACACGCACAGCCGCGCGGAAAGGGCTTCTCACCGACGTCCTCCGTCGCCCCGAATCTCCCTGCCCTGCGTGCCCCCCCGCCCCCCAGTCTCCCAGACACCCACAGGGGCCGAGGGGCTGCTTTCTCCCCGGGCTGGATGGCAAGGCGGCAGGGGCGGGGGGCGCGGCCCGTGGGGACCTGGAGTCTGGCGGGGGCGCCTCTGCCCGGGGGAGGGGCAGGCGCTGGGCGGGGGGCGTGTGCGCTGGGGCTGGGGGCCCGGGCGGGGGGCTTTCTCCACCCCGACTCCCGGCTCCCCTCCACCCCCGCCGCTCGGGGCAGCCGGCCTGGCAGGTACCCCTTGGGTAGGCGCCGCCGTCCCGCCCCACCTGCCGCCCTCTGCCTGCGGAGGTGTGGGGGCGCGGGGTGGGCGGGTGCATCCCGGCAGCGAAGGCGATGGTGCAGGGAGAGCACGTCCTGGGAGCAGGCCCGGGGCGGCAGCAGGCCCCACCTCTGCAGACCCGCTCCCTGGTCTAAGCTGCACTTCATCAAAGATTATCACTTTTTTACAGACGCATTAAAAGCTGAGCAAGGCCGGGCTTGCAGGCGGGCGAAGCCTGGAGGACGGTCTCCAGCTCTTCCGCCCGTCTTGGCCTGTTCCTGCGACGCCCCGTGCCCCCCGCGCCCCCGTCGCGTCCCCAGAGCTGCGAGGGGAGGAGGGCTGTGGAGGTGGGGGCCTAGGGGACAGCCGTTGAGTTGGGGTTCCATCCTTTCACAGCATACTCTTTTCAGGGTCCATTTGTTCCCTGTGTTGTGGTTCTGTGAGGCCACGTGTGATGAAACCTGTCGCAGAGCATTGGCGCGTGGTCGGGGCCCTCCGCGGGGGCAGGGGTCGTGCCTTTCCCGAGAACTCACCTCCGTGCTGCCCCGTCCTCTCCCCTTAGGAAGGAGTGGTGTCCCCGGGCGACCTTGACCTCGTCATGTCGGACGGCCTGGGCATGCGGTACGCGTTCATCGGGCCCCTGGAGACCATGCACCTCAACGCAGAAGGTAGGCTTCTTCCCGTCGGGGCTGAGCTGGGGGTCCTGTGCTGTTTGGTGCTTTCGGGGTCTTGTAAACCATCTCGCCTTTTCCTATAACGGAATAGAAAACGTATCGCGTAGGAGACGGTGGCCCGTCTGGTCCTTCCCAGGGAGGGGCTGGGGTGGAAGTCCCCGTGGGCTCCGCCCGCCTCCGTGGGGCCAGAACCGGGGGCTGTGGGGGCGGGGTGGGGGGCAGACGCCCCCGACGCTGCCGCGGCCCCTCCAGCCCGGGGCGGGCAGAGCTGTGTTTCCTGAGGAAGACGGCAGAGTGCTTTAGAGAGGCAAGAAGAAGAAAGACAGGCCTGGGGACGGGACCCCCGGACCCTCTCCCGGACACACTTTCTGCCCAGAGAGCAGCAGCTCCCGGCGGTGTCTGCCGGGCGTGGGTCTCCGCCCGGACGGCGGGCGCGTCCCGAGGGGGGCTCCTGCGGGAGGGGGGCTGTGGCAGCTGCCCCGGAAGCCGGCCTCCCGGTGCTGGGGGGCGGGGGGGGAGAGCTGGCGAGCGGCGACTCTGAAGGAAGCATCGCTTGAGGAGGTGAGACTCTCCCAAGAATGAAACGTTCACCAGACGTTCATCAATGGGAAAAAAAGGCATCATTTGAGAAACAAGCAATAAAACCTACCATAAATTAAAACGAAATACATTTTAAAAGCTATGCATAAAAATCTGGTAACGTGTCACCTACATGTTATTGCTGCTGTTGTCTCGATGTTGAAATGACCCTTGTGCTTTTTCATGTTGTCATAAATTTCTACAGTTATCGTGTATTGTTTTCATTATTATGTTACTACCTTGTAAAGCTTGCGTAGAAAGAAAAAACAAATGCTGTGTTCGGCTCCATGGTCTGCACGTAACAAAAATATTGAGAAACTGGAGCGTATCCAGAAGAAGGTGACCGGAGTAGTATGTGTCTGTCTTTCTGTCCGTGTCTTTTGTGGGGGGTGGAACCGGAACTTTCTGGAACCTGGAGCTGATGTGCAGAGAGGCCCTGCTGGGAGGGGAGCTGGTGCCCACCCACGGACGCTTAGGCTGAGGGGAAAGGGGTCGGGGGTCGGAGGAGGTGACCCCTACGTCTATTTGATGTAGATTTTATTTTTTTATTATTATTTTAAAATTTTATTTTTTATTTATTTTTGGCTGTGTTGGGTCTTTGTTGCTGCGCACGGGCTTTCTCTAGCTGCGGCGAGGAGGGCTACTCTTCGTTGCGCTGTGAAGGCTTCTCAGTGCAGTGGCTTCTCTTGTGGGGGCTCACGGGCTCGAGGCGCTCGGGCTCAGTAGTTGTGGTGCGTGGGCTCCGTAGTTGTGGCACATAGGCTTAGTTGCTCCGCGGCATGTGGGATCCTCCAGGCCCAGCACCCGAACCCGTGGGCCCTGCATGGGCAGGCGGATTCTTAAGCACTGCGCCCCCAGGGAAGCCTTGCTGTCGATTTTAGAGTTCCTTGGTGTTTTCATGATACTTCAGTCCCTTCTCACCACAGTAATTATTGGAATATAGTTTCCAGTGAGTAAGTTGCACAGTTTCCTCGACGCATTGGTGCCCGGCCGCGCACGTGTGCCCCCGAGTGGGCTGGGCGAGCGCGGCTGCAGGAGCGGTGCGGTGAGTGGTGCGTCCTCCCCGCGGAGGAGCCGGGAGAGGGCAGCGCTGCGCGCGCGGCCGCGCAGGGGCTCCCACGCTCGTTAAAATGAAGTCTGGGGAAATTTCCAGTGTTTTTCCAACCAGAACATTAAAAGTGAGGAACATAGTTAAGCATTTGAAATGTACGTAGACACTGCCTGCTAACCGTCATGTTTTCCTTTTTCTTTCTTCCTTTTTTTTTTTTCTTGAGAAAAATAAGATAATTCAGGTATCACAAGAAATCGATAGGGAGAGCCTGAGAACAGCGTTAACGCTCAAACAAATAGAAACAGAAGCCGATGAAACCAGAAACTCAAGAATCGAATAGTGTGCAGACAGGAAGGAGGCCCACAACAATTTTCCAAACAAAGCAGAAATGATAAGAAAACCTAATTGGCTTAATATGAGAGTGGTGGACAGACGGACTTCTCCACTTCAGAGCGTTCCAGAGGCCAGCTAGACAGTTACGAGGTCTGGCTCGGGGCCTGTGGAAGCTTCGCTGTTCCCCACAGTGTCAGCAGAATATATCAAGAATGCTTCTTTCTGGATATAGTTTTCATAAAGCCAGCATCTCAGGTTAAGGCTAGTTGCTCGTCTTAAAAGCTACAGTCTATCTGGAAGTGGTGGAGATATTTTAGGATTTGCTTCTAATCTAATAAAATAGCACCTGAGAAGCAGGAGACTAGCATGCCCGCTCCGCCCTTGGCTGCTTTTTAAGGCAGCGCCGTGTGCAGTAGCAGCTCTCAGAGTGGTGGGTCTGGCCGGTGGAGCCAGCTGGCGCCCCGCAGACCTGCAAGCCAGGTGACCTTGTGCAGGTCAGTTCACTGCACCTCAGTTTTCCCACCTGTAAAATGGGTGTAGCAGCAGTAACCCCTCATGGGGGTGGCATGAGAATAAACTGGGTGGAGACACGGGCTTAAGTTAGAAATCAGTGAGATGAGTGAAATCTAATCTCATGAGCATCTGTTTCCCCGCATCTTTTCTTAAGAAAAGATCTCTTAAGAAGTTAGGTTCAGTCTTCATCCTCCCTTTTTTTTTTTTTTTTTTTTTGGCCGCGCCCTGTGGCTTGTGGGATCCTAGTTCTCTGAGCAGGGAGTGGAAGCGCAGCACCCTAACCACTGGACCGCCAGGAAATTCCCTCAAAGTCTTCTAAAAACCTAAGCTCTGCGAGTTTCTGGAAGCGGATATTATTGACAGAGCAGAGGTAAAGAAGACATGGGGGAAGGGCAGACTAGTGGCAAAAATGGCAGAGAGGTTTTTTCCCTTTCCATTTTCAATGAAATTGTTCTCCTAGAAATATTCCCACTCAATTCACCTCTCATGGTGTAGGGAAGCCAAAATTATTGTTGAAAATAATTAAAACCCTCCTTTTTCACTCTCTAACGGAAGGGGAGGTGTTGCACATAGTCGTCACAGCGGTACCTTCATTGGAAAGCGGTGGGTCCGGCAGACACGGAGCCGGACTGCACGTCGCCGTGAACTTCCTGTGTCCGACGAGGGGAGGCTCCCAGCCCCGCCGCGACACAGGCTGTTTCCCCGAGAGCTGAGTGCGTGTTAGAGAAAGTGTTCTTACGTTTACGAGAGGGACATTTTAATTGGTTTTCTGAACAAGTTGGGAAATGATGATTTGTAAAGAGTTTCACCATATTTTATTCTGTTCAGAAGAAATAAAAGCCCTTTTAAAACTACAAATTGTATAAAAGGCAGGAGGGAAAAAAAGGCTCCAGAAAGCCCCAGGGAGACTCAGATGACTTCACAGGGGCCGTGAAAGAGGGACACTGGTTCAGAACACGTAAAGTAACCCAGAGGTGAAACACAGCCCCTGAACGGAGTCCCACGGCTCATTGTGGGGGTGGGGAGGCGGGGGTCAGGGCAGCTTGTTTCCCCAGAAGTGGGTGAGTTCACAGCTGCAGCACGTCTGCCGCTCTCTCCTCACGCAGTCCTTCCAGCGTATTCAGGTAAATGTCTCTGCTTCCCCAAGACGAGTCAGCTAGGTTTCTGCCTGGATTTTATCCCCTTTAGTTTGAATAAACCAACAAATATGCACAGTGGCGTCCATAGACTTAATTTCCAGAAGTGCGTAAGTGTCTGGGGCGTTTTCCATGTTCCAGAGATGCGGAGCGCCTGGGGGGCGTTCCTGAGCTCCGGATCATCCCTTGTGCGTCTGGCAAACGTGGTAAAACCCCTCGTTGTAAAAGGGAGTGTCCACCCCTTCGTTGCAGGTGCCAGAAAAGTTGTATGTTTGAATTTCCACCCTTCGAACCACTTTCTCTTCTAAGGCAAAGTGGGTATCACGGTATCCCCCTCAGAGAGAGGGAAAACGATTTGAGGCAAACGCAGTTGAAATCAGCGACTTTGGGCTTTCACGTCAGTGTAGATGCACCAAAACTAGCCCCACAGGAGTGGCTCTTCTTTCTCGTTGTTAAGGTGTATCTAGTAGAGATCATTTTTATTTTAGATGAATCACACAGTTTTCGTGGCGTGGGGGAGAGCCCAGCTCTGGATCTCTGCAAACCCTGCAGTTTTGTTTCCCTTGTTATCTTTTTACCCTGACGGACCAAGTGCTGAGTCTCCCTGGTTTTGAAAGAGGTTGGCAAAGGGCCAGGGCAGCTCAGTGGGGCGGGGGCCGGGGCCGGGCTCTTGATGCAACCTGCCTGGAGCGCACAGGCCCGCGCTGGCCCAGCCCCACGCCTGGCGGGCAGGGAGGAGGGGCGGGAGACGGGGGATGGCCGGTCTGTGTGCCCGGCGCCCGTCCAGGCAAGCCTGCCCTGCGTGTGGGCTGCTGACGGGCTTCCTCTTGGAAAATCGGCCTCGAAAATAGAAAAATGGTACAAATCAACCGGTTTACAAGGCAGAAACAGAGACACAGATGTAGAGAACAAACATATGGACACCGAGTGGGGAAAGTGGGGAGGATCGGGGGGAATGAACTGGGAGATTGGGATACCACGTTGTACACTCTACATATATGCAGTTTAGGGCTTTCCTAGGTGGCGCCGTGGTGAAGAATCCGCCTGACAATGCAGAGGTCACGGGTTCGATCCCAGCTCCAGGAAGATCCCACATGCCACAGAGCAACGAAGCCCGTGTGCCAAAAAAAATAAAATTAAAAAAAATAAATAAATAAATATATGCAGTTTATTGTATGTTAACTGTATCTCAATAAAAGTTCTTAAAAGAAAAAGAAAATCGGCTTCGATCACGCACGCCCCACGTTGCTCCTAAGTGTGGCACTCCCCTTCCCCCCCCACCTCAGGATAAGCCTCTTCTCCGCAGGTGTAGCGGGAAGCGGTGTGGCCAAGGCGGGGGGTGGGGAGCAGATGCAGGCCTGCCGTGGGGTTAGCAGCCTGTGGAGGTCAAGTGCCCACGAGACTCTGTGGATGAGAGAGGAGTGGGAAGTGGATTTAGTTGAACGTGACATCTTTGGCTCTTAGAAAATGCATTCGAGCCACGTACACAAGTAACCTCGCAGGTACGTTGTTGCAGGAGACATGTGTGGTGGAAACAGGATGACTGTGACATTTGGGGAATCAGCGCCGGAACGTGGGCCGACCGAGCAGCCCTGAGAGGCGCTGACCGAGGCCCGCAGGGCAGGTGGCTTCTCTGGACTGGATTTTGCCAAGAGGAGCTTGAGCGGGGAGCCCGGTGCTGCCAGCGGCCGTGCCGCACCCGCAGTCCCGCTGCCCCCATGGGAGGGTGACCGCGGGGCCGGACCCTGCGACGCAGCCTCGGTTTGCGCGGAGACATTCTCTGACGTGAGGGTTCTTGCTTCCGCTGCTTCCAGGTATGTTAAACTACTGCGACAGGTATGCCGAAGGCATGAGACGTGTCCTGAAGACTTTTGGACCCGTTCCAGAGTTTTCCGGGGCCACAGCTGAAAAAATGCACCAGGTGTGTAGACTCTGTGCCAGGTGGCAGGCGAGGTTTCGTGTGTAGCCAGGATCTGTGCCGTGACGTTGCGGTTCCACCTTCCCGGCTGTCCACAGCCCTGGGCTGTCAGGGTCGCGGGGGACCCACGAGCGCTGTGACCGGGGAACTGGCAGCTCACGCTGCCTGGACGGGAGGAGCCGTCAGCCTCTCTGGGTTTGGAAAGTCACGTCCGTCGAGGACGTGCCAGGCTTCCCGTGCCTCCGGAGGCAGACCCAGAGTTTGCGTCCGCGGGAGTCGCGTCCCTCCTGCTGACGCGCTGCTCTTCATGCTGCTTTTCCCTTGCGTCTCTTTTCTTTTCCTGATCCCAGGCCATGAGCGGGAGCGTTCCAGATGACCCCGCGCACTTGGCTGCCCGGAGGGAGTGGCGGGACCGGTGCCTCGCGAGCCTCTCGAAGCTGAAGAGCCAGCTGCAGCCCCAGTGAAGCCCCTGCGATCGCGGGCGCCGCGCCGGAGCCCGTCGGCTGCGATCACCGGCCCCCGATGGCCTGGCGCCGGGGCCTGGCGGGCGACGCGGTGGAGCCCGGGCGGGGGTCACGGCTGCAGTGGGGTCTGCGGGCTGTGCGTCCCCTGCCCCCGCCACCTCCCCGCAGGCGAGAGAGCAAATCGTCTGAAGATTTTACTGTTTCTAGTGTGAGCACACGTGGATACAGTTCACAGCCGGTGATGTGGTTTCACGCTGTTGTAATCTGCTGCAGAATCTTCTCATAATGACTTTCCGAGCTGTTGCCGAGGCCTCTGTGGCCCTGCATGTATCAGGCAACTCCCCTCACTTTCTTCATGTTTATTGCAAATAAAAGTGTTCGATTCCGTAAAGACGGCTTTTTCTTCTGCTCCTTCTGAGGAAGACGGTGACCCGGATGACGCCGTCCCTCGAGTGACCACGGTGGTCACGTGGTACGTAGGCAGGTACTGTGGTCTGAGCTCTGTCATTTGGTGAGAAGCCACCGTGCCGTCGGCCCCACGGTCGGCTGTGTTTAGGAAGCCCCTTCCAAGGGTAGCGGGCGACCCACGGACGCCACCACAGCAGACACGTGACGATGACACAGCCCTGCGGTCTCGGCGCCTGTGAGGGGGACGGGGTGACCCCGGGCTGTGGGGCCGCGCCCAGGACGGGGGCTGGGCAGAGGCCCTGGGTCCGCCGGCGGGTGTCGCAGAGCAGCTCTGGGCAGGAGGGGGGCCAGGGCCTGCAGACGTTCCCTCGGGGCCGCCCCGTGCGTCCTCCATCTGCGTCCCCCGAGCCGGCCCAGCCAGGAGGAGGGGGTGGGCCGGGGCCCCCTCCAGCTGCAGGGCTGGGAGGGCGTGGGCGCTCCTGGGCGAGCCTGTCGGCGCCCCCGAGCCAGCCCAGGGCTCCTCCCAGGTTCCTCCTGGCCCTGGGGACCCTCCCGGGCTGGACCCCCTCGCCGCCCTCCCTCCGCGGTGGCCGTGGCCTTGCTCCTGGACAGCGCACGGGGCCACCTGGGCCTCTGGAGGAGCTGCCGCGTGGCGCCTTCCTGGACAGGGTCCCGCGGCCCCAGGCTCGGACAGCGCCTGCTTGGCTCGGTCTAGCCCGGGCCGGGCGTCCCTGGAGGTTTTCTGGGCTGGATCAAACCGCACTCGGCTCTACAGCAAACAGAGAACTCACCCCTCCCGCTCCCCACCCCCCTAAAAAAAACCTTCACCTGCCCAGAAGGCTCTAGACAGGTAGGACTCGAGCATCACAGGGACGCCCGGCGCTTCGCCTGGAAGTCCCTCCTGTCCTTTAAAGGGCTTAGTGTCACCCATCCAGCGCTGGGGGAGGGGAAGCGCCTGCGTCCCCAAGGCACGTTCAAGGTGGTGACTTTCTGTTTCCTTGCTCTGCAGGGAGGTCGTTTGTATTCTGCTGACATAAGAGCTCTGTTCCCTTCCCTTTGGCCTGGAGTTTCTGCTTTTTTCAGATCTCACGGCCCTTCTCCCAACACAGCACTCAGCATTCACTCCTCTGGCTGGAGTCCTGGCTCCCCTCCGGCCCCCACCCCCGAGCCCTCGGCACCTGCTGGCCTGCAGCTCAGGGGCTCGGGAGCACCGCCGGCCCTGGGCCTCGAGCTCTGGGTCCCGACCAGCCTGGCCCGCGGGGGCCGGGGTCCTGCCCAGGCCCGGGCCGGCAGCGGACACGCTCCGTTCTTTTCCATGAGGATCTGAAGTGACCCATTCACCTTTTTGGAAAAAATGCCTTTTAATTTTGTGTCCTTACATACACCGTGCTTTTCCTTTCTTCTTTTCTTTTTTTCTTTTCTTGTCTCTCTCTCTGTCTCTTTTTTTTCTGGGCGGGAAGGGGAGGGGTGTGGTTTTAACCTGAATAATTCCTGACTAACTCCACTTCCACCACCTCTTCCCCTCCAGAAGCTACTGGAGAGAAACACGCAGCACACGCGAGTTTGCCTGCTAACCCTCGGGCCTCTCGTAGGACGCGCCTACGAGGCTCCCCAGAGAGGCGACTGGACGGCAGACGTGTCCTCTGCTGGGGGAGGCTGCACTCACGTGCAGAGTGTGGCCTAGGAGACACGGGCCCACAGGCTGGGCCCAGAGCCCCTCGCGGACAGGGTCGTGGGGCCGGTCCCGCTGGTGCTGGGAGGCTGTGTTCCCGAGTCTCTGTGGGGTTGAGGGACCAGCTGCGGCTGAAGGCAAGGATGGTAACACCTCCCACCTCACGTGTGCGGCCCTGCCCAGCGCGCACCCACGTGCCACCTCCTCCCTGAAGCCCTCCTGTCCCTCTGCCGGTTCCCGTGAGATTCCGCCTGAGCCCGCGTGCGTCCCTTCCTTGCTCTGTGCAGCAGCTGCGGAGTCGCACGTCCGACCCCTGGCCCGCTGCAGGGGGCAAGGGGTCGCTCACCCTCTCGTTCCTGGCGGCATCTTGCACAGAACAGGTTCCCAACAAACCTGGCCCCACCAACAAATGAACGCGACGTGTGCACTTTGGGCCACTTCTGGCAACGACTGTCTGGGTAACTTGGAACAACCCTCCACTGAGCACAAACAAGAAATGCATACACAAAAATCTTCTTGAAATGTAGAAGAGCCAAAACAAGATGTGAGGAATCTGGGCCACAGTCTGAAAAGCCCAGGAAGGGCACACAAGCAAGGACGCTTCCCGAACCTCGGCAGCCACGTGTGCACGGCCCAGAGCCGACAGCTGGACTCGCTCTGCGTCAGTTAGAAAAGCAACCAGTTTGTGCTACAGCACGACTCGTGTCAAAGTGACACATCAGTGCCCCCACCCACCTGACATCCTCCTGAAATCTCCGCAAAGACAAGTTCCTACCCCCTTGACCCTTGGGGACCTTGACTAGGAAGTTCTTTCTTATGTTGAGTTGAGAACCCTTGGTTCCCTGTCAGTCCGTGAACCAGTTTCCTGCCCTGCTGATCTCTGCTCCCGGCCTTTCCAGACCCCCCTGTTACAGCAGATCCGAGCGGTCTCCTCCCTCATGATTATGGGATTCTTCTTATGCAGTCGGAAGCGCAGCTATGTTTCAAGAAGATGGTACTTTCCATCGGGAAGAAAAGGAATTCTCCAAATACGTGGGATGCGAGTAAATTGAGCTCTTTGGAAACTTTGAGTCCTGTCGTGTTACACTTGCCATGAAAGCCTTGTCCAGCTGGACCTGGTTCAAGGTTTGACATTTACACGGCTCAGAGACCTGCCGCTGGCAGCGTGACCTGAAGGAGAAAGAGTGTAAAGAAGCATCTCTCTTTTAGTCTGGGATCTGGAAGCCAGTGTCCGTGAGGGCCCGTGCTAAGGAAACGGTCTCGACCAAGTGAGAAAGTTCACGTTTCACAAGAAAAGCTTACCTTTGATACTAACGAACCTTTGAAAACTGAGCCAATAATTCTTCTATAAGACTAAGAATTGGGAGAACTGTTTCTGACATAGCGTAGGAAAACACAAGCCACCTGAACTAGGCATCCTTCCAAGTATTAGGGCCCCTGCTGTTACTGTGCTTAACACAATAAATCCTTTAGAAAAATGCTTATTCCACTCAGACGCCCTGCACAGCTGAGTAAAGCATGCCTTGTTCAGCTGCTGGGAAGATGCTCAGCTCTCTTCCTCTTTCCCATAGGACCGTATGGACATTCAGTCCTCCCAATAATGAAGATCTCATGATATACACGCAACATAGTCACTGTCTATCTATCCGTATCCCTCCCCATGCAGTATATACCGCCTATATAACTACATATAACACAGTTTCTATCCGTATCATATATAGGGTATTCTGCATATAACTATGTCTCTGTATATGACATGCTCTCTCTCCGCTCCCTTCTCTTCCCGTGTACGTATCACATCCTCTTTCTCTTGAACAGCTTCAGAAGTTGTTAGAGCCATAGAACCACGTCACCTTATTTTCACTCCATAATGGATGGCCTTGCTTGCTGTGGTAAGAGGGTGTTGTGAGGAGAGGGTGAAAAAGCACAATATTTCGATGGTGCTTGACATTTTCTACAAGAGAATTTGGTGTTTTCAAAGCGTTACAAGTAGAGTGTTTTACGTCTTGTTACCAAAGCCACAGGAAGCTAGTTTTCCCAGCTTAATGGAGTGTTAGTTTCGCTCTAGTGCTCTGATCGTAAAACACAGCTTTGTCTCTCCTCTTTATCAGCAGCGGAGAACCCACCGGGATGCCACAGAAGATAGGCATCTCGATGTTAACGCTCTTACTTTGAAAGTAATATCTGCGTTGCCATGGCAACTGAGCTCTAGTAGTTGGTAAACCTTCTCGTCTCACTCTAAACCACAGTAGAGCCAAGACCACCCTTCTATCAGACGCCAAATCACACTGCTGGAGTCAGAAGGAGTCTCCAAGGTCAGATAGCACCCTGCGAGGTGCAGCGCTTTATACTTTATCAGCGATGACCCCGTCTGTCTTCACCATCTTTATTCCCACTTTGCAGATGGAACTAAGATACTGGGTCACAGAGCTGGCCAGTGGAGGAGCCGGGCCTAACCTGTGGCCTCCTTGCCCCAGATAATAATCTTTCCCACTTGACTGACACCGACCATGTTCTTGACACTGCGATGGACACGTGACCTTTGGTCCATAAAGCAGCCCTGGAGAGAAGGACTTTATTCACTTTGCAAAGGAGACCAGAACCCGGGCCCGTCTGTCCTCAAAGCCTGTTCTTTCCTCTCTTTCCTGTGCTCTACTTTTAGGAAAAGCACAGATGTGTCTCCCAGGCAACCTAGGGACTGGTTAACAGCAAAGAGGGGGAGGGCCCTGAACGAGGCCCGCGCTTCCCGGGTGGCCGGCCATCTGCGTCAAGCTGATCGCAAGGTGCTTCTCCTGCTGTCAGTCTCGGCCTGTCCTTTTGTTGAGTGAGTCCTTCTCTAGGGGCAGAAACACCACAGCAATTCTCAGGAATTGCTCGCAGGAATTCAGCATCTCTGTTGCTGTAACTGCAAATTTCTTGCCCAAATTCCCCAAATCAAGCCTTGTTCGTTAAAAAAGACAGTGAGCAGGGGAAAGCCTGAACGAGGTAGCACAAGAATTTGTCCCAAAGTAGCTGCTTCAGAGGTTGTCTCTTGTTGATCTGAGTCCTCGCGGCAGCACTTGTGAAGAACCGCCGCAGGGCTGAGCACTGGTGGTGGAATCCACGTCCCCACCCCGGGGGCTGCCTGCCCCTTGTCTGTAGGTCCCACATGTCGTTCCCATCGATGGCAGAGTCACTCAGAAGGCAGTGCCTGGGCATCGTGGGGACAACAGCTGGGAGGATGAGCGAGGTCCTCTGTCACAGCCTGGAAGGCACTGTTCGTTGTGAGACCACAGGACAGGATCTGAGCTCTCTTGGGGCTGGGGCATCCTCGTGAGATAGGATGTGTGACTTGCTCTGGGCGAAGCCTCACAGAAAATGACCCCCGTGGGTGGGACTATTTGATACAAACGTGTTCCCAACTGATTCCACGGTTTACGGGGTCCTGGGTTACGTCTAACTGGTGTTCAGCCGATCGGGAGTTTGGTAGGAAGAGAGCTTGGCGGGCAGTTCACTCTCCAAATTTGGGTCTTCCGGGGAGAAATGCACAAAGGTGGCTATTCTGCGGCCACGAAGGATGAGAAAGTGAGTGTTCTGGTTCCGAAGGACTTGTTTCAGGAAACAGGGCACCGCTCGAACTCCTGACGGGCCGGGCCAGGGGTTGGTTCCCCAGGGCGGCCGCCGGGACACATGCCCGCGAGCCTCAGAGACGGGTTCTGGTTGACGGGGCCTCGCTCCCCCTGCGCGCTCAGCTTGGCGTCGGCCCGGGAGAAGGCCTCCTGTCTGTGGACGTCTGCACCTTCTCCCAGCGCCCGGCCACGCACGCCGGCCTTGCCAGCTTGGTGGGCCCGTGCCCGCTGTGCGCGGGCAGGAGGGTGCAGCCGTCTCTTCTCCCGGGGTCACAGCCGTGTGCTCTCCCTCGCGGCACAACACAGCTGTCGTGTGATTCGTTTCGTGCGAGGACAGGGAAGGAGCGCCAGGCCCCAGGCCGCGGGGTCGGGGAGGCCGCGCCCAGACGTGGGGAGGAGGGCGGCCTCCCCGGCGCCCCGCCCGGACCCGCCCGGCCTTCCGATCGGGCCACGGCCCCCTCCCCGTGTCCCCTCGAGGCCCCCGCCGCCCGCTGTGCCCACAGGCGCCTGCAGACCCCTGGGCGTGTGCGTCCCCCGAGCCTGCGGGGACACCAGCGGCCCTCTGGTTGCCCCCCGTGTGACGGGCTCACCAAGCCCTGGAGGGGACGGGGACCCAGCCTGCGCTCGTCGCGTCCTGCGGGCGGCTCGCGGCTCAGGGCTGAGACGGAGCGGCCCCTCCGCCCGCGCCCGCAGGACGGCCCGTTCCCTCCGCCCTGGGCGGTGGGTCGGCACCGAGAGCGGGGCTGCGGGACGTCCCCGAGGCCTCCCCCTTCCCAAAGCCCACTGCGGACCACCCGAGAGCTTGGCCCACGAGGCTTGGCCCGGGGTCTTCCCGTCGGGCTCCCTGCGCCGCGGACCCGGACAGGACGCGCGGTCCCGGGAGGCGAGCGCACCCGGGCGGGTGCTGCAGCCCCGGGGGCGCCGGGCCGCCGCCTCCACAGCACGGGCGGGACAGGCAGCCTCAAGCCTCCGAAGCCCGGCGCCCCCTTCTCCTCTCCAGGGAGGGCCCGTCCCAGCTCCGCAGACGCGGGAGGAGGCGGGGGTGGGTCCCGCCGGGAGGGGAGGAGGCCTCACCCCCTCCCCAGAGCGCCCGCCGCACCCCGGAGCAGAGGAAAAGGAGGCAGGCCGACTTTTGAAAGGTTGGCGTGTCTGTCTGCAACGTAAACCGCAATTCATCCAAAGTCCTTTACGTCTGCTCTGCCTTCTCAGCAGAAAGTATTTTCCCCAGAAAAGGTGAGGTGGTGCTGCTTTAAAAAGTACACCTGAAGCACGCAGCGTACGTCACAGGTTTATTGAGAGGGTGTCCGCCAAGATGCCTGCACCTCGGTTCTGAGTGCAGACCCGGAACACAAACGGGGTGGCAGACCCCGAGCTTTAAACATGTGCTGTAACCAAAACATAGGCCTGTGTCTGCTGACGGCGCTTGGGACACAGGGCCGGGCACAGATGGCGGGTGCCCACGTCTCGCCTGGGCGGGTGGCGGTCCCCGGCACACACGTCGCCAGGACTCACACTGCAGGCTTCAGCGTGTGCGCTTGGCTGTATGTAAACCACACGTCCGTGAGGCTGATGGACACAACAGCGGCATCTCTGTGACTGGTCATCCGGGGAAGGCACCACCTCCTCCACGTCTGTGGACGTGACAGAGGTTGGTTCTGAGTTTAGTAAACTTCATAAAAAATATTGAACAGATTCCTTTTCACCTGGTTTTAGTACATGTTCATACTGAGAGCCAGAAAGCTGCTCTGATTTCTCGGCAGATCCCCGATTTACCCGTAGAAGCACTTTCAGCCTGACTGTAAGTGTTCCGTGTCACGCTGCTCTGCCCGGGAGGAGCTGCTCCAGAACAGGGCATTTTAAAAAGGGAAAAGGAAGGAACATTCAGGACACTGCACTGCAGAGTTGTGTGTGTTGAAAACTTGACTCGATTTACATTGTATTTTCTACGTGAAACAGTGCTTTGAAAATATCTACAAATGCCATTTATCTGTCTGTCATACACATGTTTTTAAAAAGGAAGAACTCAGAGCACCGGTCAGTTCTCCCGAGCACGTCCTGGGCACATCAGACCTGCGCACACCTGCCATCTGTTCCCCTTCCTTTCTTGCTTTTCACCACTAAACAAGGAGGCAGTCAGTCCAGAAAGGGTGGAACAAGTTTGTTTGTTTTTTTAATCTCATCTTATTACTTCATCAACACTCACAAATCACTCCAAGGGTAAATAAGGCAAAGGATTATGAAAAGGTAACGATGACAAAGAAACTCAGGTAGCTTCAGGGACGCCTGGCCCTGGCTGACTCAGCCCCAGCTGCAGACCTACCTTCCTGTTTGAGGACAGGTGTGCTCACGCTGTGGACACGGACACCCCCTCCACGCTCTTCTCGCTGCCACCGTCCCACCAGGAAGCCCACGCACATTCCAACGGGCAGATGTGAAGCTCAGTAAATTTAAGGTCATTACAAGAAAGATGTGCTAGAGGTCAAATTTCCCAGTCCAGATGACCAGGTTAAAATAAAAACAATCCCATTATTTATTTCCCAGTGAAAAATTTCCCCAGAGGTCTGGTATAGCCAGCAGTCGTGTACGTTGCTGGAGGGTTTTGGTAATATGTACCGAGATTTTTACACATTTCTATCTATTGACAACCTGATTCCTCTTCTGATAATTTATCCCAAGTAAACAATTAGAGACATACTTAGCTTTAGGTACAAAATATTCTATGCCAAATAATTTACAATAGTAAAAACGTTGACAAATCCTGACTCTCCTACAATAGGGGAAATTCCAGAGTAAATGATGGCAACGTGACAGAGTCCTATTCATTCAAAACTAAGCTTTGGTCCCCTCCGAGCCTGCCCTCCCCATGCAGCGCGGTGAAGCGTGGAGTTAACGTACAGGTCTGAGGTCAGACTGGCCACATCAAGTCCTGGCTCTGGGACGTTCGCCGTGACCTTGGAACATTTGCTCATGTAACTCTCAGTACCCTTGTATGAAAACAATGAGGCTACCATAGAATTGAGAAAAATGATTCGTGAAGAATACTGAGACGTGCAAGGGCTCAATAAACGTTTCCAGTAACTTTGCTCACACAGAAATCACCGGGTGCTTTAAAAGATACCGACGCTTGGCTTCCACACCCAAAAACTCCGATGTAGGTGGTCTGGGGTGTAGACACAACATCCAGACTTTTCGAAGCTGCTCAGGTGGGTTCTGATCCCAGCCATGGGAGGGGAGCTCATATAGGACTAACCATCCTCATGACCATGATGAACTGGGCAGAATATGAAGACGAATGGCTTGAAGGGCAGGAGCAGGCGCAGCCTCTTCCCTGAAGGGAGGACAGGACCCCGGCCGGCTCCACACGGACCAGCCTTTCCCCGGGATGCCGCCCAGGTGCTGGAGCAGAAAGTGGTCATTGAATCAGGCTGAAGACAGAGGGTAAACATCCCAAGAAGCAGGGTGGATGGAGGGGGAAGCATGGAATCAGTGCGAGTTTCCTCTCCGTCCTCATCCTCAGCAGCCCGTGTGGGGAGACACCAGGAGCCCATCAGGAAGGGCGATGCAGAGGCCCAGGTGCCCAGAGCCTGAGCTCAGGGACAGGGCTCAGTGAGCTCGCAGGCTGTTCCTGAAAAACAAGATGGACCACAGCCCCAGCAGTGGCTGAAAGGTGACAGCTGGAGCCCACAGGCCTGAAGCCCAGCCAGGAACTGACCATTCCCCGAGCAAAATATAACCCATGGGAGAGGAAGATGATCCAACCTGAAGTCTCCACAGCACATCATTCATAATTCCCAAACAACAGTCATGTTTAAAAAGGCACTAGACAAGCAAAAGCAAGCAAACAAAAAACCAGTGTGACCCATAATCAAGATAATAGGAACAGACTTACAGACAACTTGCATTTGAATTTGGCAGGTGAGCCATTTAAAACAGCTATTACCAATATGTTAAAGGATTCACAAGAAAGAGGCGGTGAAGGGAGCCACGAGATAAAGAATCTTGGCAGAGAACTAGAAACTTCAACAAGAAAACAAATGGAAGTTCTAGAATCAGAAAAAAATGGTGCCCAAATTAAAAAGTCAGCAGACAGGGCTCATTATCTCCTTCTCTAGCCCCATTGACGTTAGGGACCTGGGTCTGATTTGTGGGCACTGGGGCCTGGGTGAGGCGGATGCCCCTCTGTGCCCTGGCAGCCATGGTCACAGGGGTCCCAGCTAGGCGAGGAGCCCAGGACAAGCTGGGGGCTGGGAGAAGGTGGGGAGGTAGGTGTCTGCGTGCTGCTGCAGGTCCCAACAGTGTGATGTGAGTCACAGCCAGGAGAGCAGGTGTGGCTTCTGGGCCTGATGGAGGCAGAAGAGAGGCTTTCTGGGCCAGAAGCTTCCAGATCCAAGGAGAGGCAGCAGCTTCCTTGGCTGCCAGGTTCTGAGGTGTGGCTTTGGGAATCACCCCTGAACCTGAGCCTGTTTCTTCAGCACTTACATGAATATTACTGTAAGCTGTTGTGTATCCTACAATAAATCTCCTTCTGCTAAAACTCAGCTGCAGTGGCTTGTTCTGGAGCTGAGCCCTCCTGACACAGCCCAACCCTGGTCTCACACACGAGCAGCAGTGACGATCTTCAGCAGTTGAGGATGAATGAAGTCACACACGAAGCTCGTCGCTCCCCTCGGGGAAGAGAAGGAGGTTTTATTAAGGCAGCTCTTAACAGAATTCATCCTGGGAGCTGAGACATAGCAAAACTGGGCCAGGCCTATGGCCGCCCAGCCAGCCTCTTGGCGCATAACCGAGAGCATCTGCAGTATCAGCACAATGACCCACCCACTGTGGTCTCACTGTTGGCTTGGTACCAAGACAATTAAAAGCTTCCCTGAAGGCACGTTCAGAGGTGAGAGGGAAGGTGAACCTCCACCTGATCTAATTTAACCACTGAGGGAAGGCCGTTCTCTCGCTCTCCCATCTTCAGAGCCTGGGTTGCTCTGTCTGGGGCTCTGGTGGGCGGGGAGGGGGACACAGTCGAATTCCTAACTCAAGTGGGGTGTCTGGCATCCTTCTTCCGTGTCGCCCAGCAAGTGAGCCTCCAGTCCGAGCAGGAGAAGAGAACGTGAGGGCAGGTGAGTGCTGTGCCCAGGCAGCCCTGTACTCGGTTACTTGACGTGTGAGCAACGGGTCTAACGGGGAAGCACGCCCCTCAGAGCTGGGCTGCCGCCGGAAGCAGACACACCATCCTCTGCGAGGTTGCCCATGCTGCGTGCTGGGTTCTCAGGGTTTGCTGATCTGGTGCCAGCATTGCCCTCGCTGGGCCCCCCTGGCTCTCCAGACCCGACCATGGCCACATCCTTCACCATCTCCCCTCCTGGCCGGCTGTCCCTGAAGCACACGGGGGTTAATCAGGCCACTGGCCGCATAGAGGGTTAAAGTCCTGTCTTATCTGTGTCCCGGCCTGTTAGCCTTTCTCCATACGAATACTGAAACTAAGATTACCAAGATTACCCTGGATACAAAGAAACCTCGCCCACCTCCCGCCCATCCAGATTAGCAGCGGAGCCTGAGGGGGCCTTAGGGACCAAGGCCAAGGGTCGCCAGTGTTTAGAGGTCAGGCTGGAAAAGGAAGAAAGGAAAGGAGGCCGCGGAGGAGTGGTAAGGAGAGTGTGATGGGACAGAAACAGGGAAGAGTGTAGTGAGAAACAGGAGTGGCCAACCAAGAGGACAGGGAAGGGATGCCACAGGGACAGGAGGGGGCAGGGGGTAGCGATCACAGACGTCCAGTGGAGACCGTCTGCGAAGGGGACAGAGACGAGGAAGGGGGCGGAGCTGGGGGTCGGGGGAGGTGACACGTGAAGGAGGCACTCTGCACCAGAGCACGGCAAGTGCTGCTACAAGGGACCCTCCCGTGACAGAGAATCCTGCCCATGGAACACTGCGCACGGCTGGACGTCAGCTTCACTTTTCTTGACACACTTGTCGACTTGCTTTAAAATCTACCCTGAGAAAATCCAACCTGACAGGCCACAGTCTAGCTTTAACCAGGTCTAGTATTTTTTAAAAAGCCATGACTCAACATTGCCCCATTGTGCAACATTTTTCTAACTTGATAAATTGAGCTGCATTGTATGATCAGATAGTGACATGAAAAATATTGGTTTTGGTGACAGGCTACAGCCGCATCTTGGAATCAATCTTCAGGCCAGGTGTGCAGGAGGCACAACATTAACTTAACATCAGTTTAGGGCAGGTTTCCCCGTCAGAGACATGATGAAGTTTGTGGACCCTCTGGGCATTCTCCTGTTTCTCGGGTTTCACTCCTGCTGTTGGGCCCAGGCAGGGAAAAGCCCTGGCTTCCAAACCTTGGGAAAAGTGAAGCGAAGGTCACGGCCGGTGTCAGCCTCAGTCCACTGGAAAAAGGAAAGCAGGCGATTGTGTTCTCTGGAAGGCGAGGCTCCCGGCGCAGCACCTCCTGTTTTCAGAGGAGGAACGTGTCCACAGCTAATATTTGGATGGGCCGGCAGGCATCCTTCCCGCTGAGGCCTGGGCCGGTCCCATCGGAGACAAAGGGCTCGTGCTGGGCCTGAGGGGAGAGGGGCATTTGGCTGGGGGAGGGCAGGGCCAGCCTGACCGCGCTCTTCTTGTTTTAGGCAGAGTTTTGCGAAGGGAGAGGTTCTGGAAGTAAAGCAGACGGTGGGGTGTCTGCTCTGGAGACCCCCCCGTTTCTCCACCCAGGATGGCCTATTCCTCCAGGTGCGGCCAAGGACAGCACGGCCATGAGCCCGGACCCCGTGGAGCCCTCACCGCAGAGAGCGTGGAGGAAGCAAGCTGAACTCACCTGGTCCGGCCCCTCTTAGCCGCCTCTCCTGAAGCCTCCCCCAGGGCGGGCACTGGGCGGGGGCTGCATGTGGGCGCCTCCCGCCCGCGGGCCACAGAGGGTCCGAGCAGGGAAAGCACTCCCGGGCCCCACGCGCGCCTGGTGCGGGTGCGGCTGCGGCCAGCACAGAGGTGACCCGAGTGGCCGTGACCTGCGCGCAGGGACGGGGGCGGGGAGCGCCACAGGGGTCACTGCGGGACAGCACCGGGGCGCGGAGGAGGACGGGGGAGGGAGGGGCGGCACCCCACGTCGAAGGAGCAGGACAGGCACGGGTGCCGGTGCGGCGGCGAGGGGCGTGAGGGCGACCAGCGTAGAGATGCGTGCGTGTGTGCACGCGTGTGTCCGTGTGCGCGCGCGCATGTGCACGCGTGTCCGTGTGTGTGCGCGCATGTGCACACGTGTGTGTGGCCACACAAGTGATCGGTCATCGACCTGCAAAGTCCTGTGGACACTCCCCTGCGGACCCTCATCGCAGTTTATTAAGTTGTTTTTTCATTGTTAGTCTCCTCACTAGATTGTAAAAGTCACATCTACTGGATCAACCTTAAGACGACCTGAATAACTGGAGAGCCGCGTTTCATGCTGGTAAATAAAAGACTTAATGTTGCAAAAATGGAAACATTCCACATTATACTATAGTTGTTTAATGTAATCCCAATGGGATGCTTTTGTAATGTGAATCTAGATTTAAATTCCATCAAAGTTTTAAAAGAAGAATCATATTTTCAACTGAATGTTAAAACTGTAATAATAAAATAGATGGTGCTCATGTAGAAACAGCTAGATCAACAGACTAGAGGAGGAAATTTAGAAACAAAATTAGGTATATATGGTAATTCAGTTTTTATAATGGCTCACAGTGTACGTGGTGTTGGAATAACTGATTTGTCGTTTGGAAAACGAGTCACCCAAAAGGCGGGACAAGTGTGCGGTCCAGGTGTTCTCAGCACGCAGTGCAACGCAACTGTGAGTTCATCCGTCAGCGCTGTGGTCTTGCACGGCCAGGGGACGTCAGCGTGTGAGAGGGAGTAACGTGTCTTCTGGGCATTGGCCCACCATCTGTCCAGCTGCTAAATATGCCCGCGGTCCTGCATCCTGTCCAGGAAGCCTTGTGTCCCCTGGGGGCGGGGAGGAGTCGTGTTCTCTGAAAGACTCCTTCTGATAAATGCAACTGATAAATGTCCCCCCTCCAACAACTGGCTTTACACCTGGGGAGAGGCTGGTCCTTCTCCCCGGGGGAAAAAGCCAACTGAGCAGTGTACACTGAACTCACCGGGGGCTTTGTTTGGACGATTTCAAAGTGAAGGACTGCAAAGAATTTTATTAGGTACATTCAACAATACAATTTTAAACAAATTCCATTAATTTTACTTGAGTGTGTAGAAAGGAGGAAGAAAGAGACAGGAAGAGCTTTTTAAAAGAAGCTGATGAAAGGGTTCTGGAGAGGGAAGGTGGTGATGGTTGCACAGCCGTGTGCGTGTACTTCACGCCCTCAGCTGTGCACTTAAGGTGGTTGAAATGGTCGGTTTTATGCCCATTTGGCCACACTGAAGACAAGAACGAGGAGGAGGAGGAGCCGGGAGGAGAGAGAGCTGCAGCTGGGCTGCCGGCCCTGCGCCCAGAGCGCCCGCAGTCCCGCCCAGTGGGCGCTTCTCTCCTTTCTCCCCTCTCAGGAGGGGTCCCCGGCTGCCGCCTCTCCAGACACCGTCCCCCCCACGCCCCAGGTCCTCGTGTCCCCGCAGGTGCGCGGCCCGCACTCTGTCCCCACCTGACGCTCTGAGCGCGGAGGCCGCCTGCGCCCCGCGCCCGCCGCGCACAAGGGATGCGCTGGGTTCCCGCGGGAGGAAGCGGCGCGTGGGGGCCTCGCGCTTGAGCCGCGGCCCAGGTAGGACCCGCCGGAGCACCTGCGGCCGCCGCCCAGGTGAGCACAGGCCCCTGCGGGCCCAGGGCTGTGCGTGTCCCCCTCAGGCCTGGACGCCGTCCCCGCGAGGCTCCCGGAGGCCCCGCTGCGCGTGGGGGAGCTGCGCACAGAGCCCTCAGCACAGAGGATGTCGTTACTCACACTGAACACGCCAGTGCTCAGATTTTCCCGGAGTTTAGGGATATAAAACATACTTACAATATAGTCTTAGTGAAGATTTCAAATGTAAGAAAGATGTAAAAAAATAACAATTTGCAGAGTAATTCACATTAATGGATTGATTGATTTTTTTTTTACACATCATACATTATTATTCCTGTTGCCAGCAAGCAAACCAAGGCTCACTGATAAACCATTGTCTGGTGAGGTGACTCAGATCTCATGGTCGTGGGTGAAAACGTTGTGATTCACGCTCAAGCATCTGACTCCCAAGCACGTGCTCCTTTTTCCGAGAAAGCATTGCTGGAATAAATCAGTCACCAATGGGCCATGTCAACAGAGGAATACAGTGTGTTTGAAATAATGTAATTATCCAAAAAAAAAAGACTTCCCTGGCAGTCCAGTGATTAGGACTCTGCAATTTCAGTGCTGAGGGCACACAGTGAGTCCCTGGTCGGGCATCTAAGATCCCACAAGCTGCACCCAAAAATAAATAAATAAAATTAAAAAGAAAAAATAAGAAATAATGCAAGTATTACCTCTACACGCATTAGCCCCAGAACTCACTAAAATATGTTTAGAGGTTTAGGGTCGGGGCAGAAACCACGGGCATTTAACCTTATCTCACATAAGCTTTCTTTGTGGAAATAGTTGAGTAAAATAAGATACAGTCTCTTTCTCGAACACAAATTTTATATGGGTTTAGGAAATCAACATACATAGAGTTGAGAAAGACTAACTCAAATTTTAAATTTTATAGTCACTTAAACCATTTAAGTGCAGAATAGAATTTTTAAAAATAAAGATACTTAAAGAAAATGATACATGGGGGTGGTGGGGGGGAGTCGAGGGAGGAAGGGAATACGGGGATATGTATATAAAAACAGATGATTGAACTTGGTGTACCCCCAAAAAATAATAAATAAATTAGAAAAAAAAGAAAAAGAAAATGATACAGCCTCACGTGATCCCACACCAGTGGTAACCACAGACGACGCTCTGACTCGCGGAACATAAGCCCATGCTGACGGAGAAAAGCACGGGGCTTCACGCAGGAGCACCTCACAGCCCACCCGCCCATGCCTTCCCTTTACAGAGGATGGAGCCGCACGGGGACCAGGTGGCCGTGAGCCTGGGCCAAGGTCAGTGTTCCTTCCACCTTTCCCTCCATCCTGGGGGCCCCTGTCCTCTCTAGGATGCGCCCCTCAGGTCACCCAGACCCACTCCTGGGACAGCTGGACCTGTCCCTGTAGCAGGACAGATGGGCAGCGTGACGCTCAGAGGGTCCCTCTGCTGGGCTCAGGCGGCCATCCCCCCGAGGCCTCCCCCGCAGACTGTCCTGCTCCTGGCCACGGATGACACCTCAGCAGAGCGTTAAAGTGACACGACTTCCTAGCACCCCTCCCGCCGGCGTGGCTCATCTCCTACTCGCAGGGCGGATTTCCACTCATGGGCTTTTGTTTAAATGATTTCCTGCAACGGCATCGCCGGCCCCCACCTGGCTTCCTGGCCGGCTCCAGAGGGTTCTGGGGACACAGCTGGAATCGCCGGACGTGAGGGCCCCAGGTGTTTTTAATTTGGGGACTTTTTGGTGTGTGACGTTTTGAAGTTATTTTATAAAGAGAAAGAAACTAGCACCTACTGGATCCCTGTGATGCACAGGGTTGTAACCGGTACTTTATATAATTCTGCCCTTTTTTCCCTCACAACCATCCTTATTATCCCCATTTTACTCCTGAGGAAACCCAATCATATAGGTGATACATAGTCAAACCAAGGTGGACATTCAGCTCTAACTCTGATCTGTTTTCTGCTGCGAAGCTGTGGCTTCCAGGGGTGTTAGCTTAAAGTCTTCGCACATTCTAACATGTAGCTTGTCCAAGTGACGGTCACTCCCCAGGGGCCAAGCTTCACTTTGACGTACAAAGTGGCCCGTTAGCATTTATGAGCTGCTGACTAGGTGTTCCCTCGCGAGTTGTGGTGTGAAAGGAAAAAGTTGAGCAAGGCAGGAGGGTGTTGGGTTTGATCCCCAAAGCTCCAGAGCAGAATCGAGTTTCGACGGGGTGGAGTCTTGGGTGGTGATGGGACAAACCCAGGCCTTTCTCAGGAGCAGCCGCAGGTCATCACCGCGACCGGGATGAAGGGTCCGGGGGAGAGTGGTGAGAATCCACCCAGCGGTGCTGAGGCGGGCGTGCGCTGAACTAGCTAGAACCCGTTTTTCTGGGAGGGAAAGCATGAGTGAGTTAAGTGACCTGAATATATGCCCAGACCTACAAATGACCCGGGGCAATAATTCTACTTCCTATGACTCAAATCCTCGCCCTGTAAAATGGGGCAAACAATACTGCACTCCCTTTACATCCTAGAGACGGGGGAGACGTCGCAGAAGTTGTCTTAACCCCCAATCCCAGTTACGCCCCGAGTACAGTCCTCTGAGTCTTCATTTCTTGCATCCCAGAACCACAGCAAAAGAAGCTTTCAGACATAAAACACGGAAATCACACAGTGCTACCGGAGTTAATTCTAAAATTCGGTTTCTACCAAGTCCAAGCGCCCTGTTGGTTACAGACTTATAAAACTGAAAGGTCTTAGAGACGACTCGGTCCACGATGGTGGTGTCTGCCCTGTGTCCAGGCCCCCGGAGACCGCCCCTCCACGGCCCTCAGCGGCCTTCTCAGCCCCAACTCACGGCAGCTGGCATTGGAATATCTGCCACCCTTGATCGAGTCCTGCGCTTTCCTTTTAGAGAAGCAGTGGACACCTGGGGAGATGACATGGTGAAACCAGGATGCAGCCAGGACCTCACAGCTGGTGGGCGGCGGGGCCGGCACTGCGGTCGAGGCCTCTGACCTTCCGCCCCACGTCCACGTCCACGTCCCCCTCGTGCCTTTAGGGCTGATGCGACCCAGCTCTACCAGTCATTTATTCATAAGCAGGTGCTGAGAGCCCACGACGTACCAGGCAGTGTGCCAGCCAGGCCGCTTTTCCAGGCAGCATGGGCTAGATCAAAACTCAACTAGAGAGGGCGACGGGGGTGGGAGGGAGAGAGAAGGGGAGAGGGGGAGAGGGTGGATATCGTGGCTTCACTTTTTCCGGGGATTTTAAACTTCTCAAAAGGAAGTTTGCAACGTGAAGAGGAGTGAGATAGTTGGTGATCACTCCCCACTGCTAGCGGTCTTGTCTGTGAGTTTTCTGTGTCTTCTTCTGGTCTCTTCCTGGCCACTGAGCTGTAAAAGTCGATATCTAGAACACGACTATATCCAGTTATGATGGAAAAACTATTATGGCGAGAAACTGAGCACATTTCTCCAAGTCTCTTATCATGGCTTAGGAGAGAAAAAAACACCGAACCATCTTGGTTACATTTAAATGATCAACCTAAATAAAACGTCAGCTGAAGATCCACCGTGTTATAGGGAAGACAGCGTTGGACTACGTTCCGGAAGCCCGGGTTCTGTCCTGTTTTCCCCGGCAGCTGTGACACCATCTGACCCACCCCAATACGGCCGGCCCCGTCTCCCCACGTACAGCATGAGTGAGTGTCCTGCCTGCCTGGCAAGGCTGTGATTGGGATTAATAGTAGCCATAACAGCCGCACTGCGGCAGTTTACCACTTGCAACCCTGTTTCACAGCCGGAGAGGCGGGTGAGGCCGGTGTAATCACCCCCAATTAAAGATGAGAAATCCGAGGCTCAGAGGAGGGAGGCACCTGGTTCCGGGTGGCCGGCGAGAGAGCGACTGCGGGGCAGCGCCCGGGGCGGCCGCCGAGCCCGGGGCCCCGCACACCAGGGCCGGGCGCGCAGCTGCAGGCGCGGACGTTGCAGGGCAGAGAGTCTGCCGCAAGCGCGTTCCGGGTCTGGAGGCCGCCCGTGTGCCCCAGGCGCGTCCCCTTCCCGCCTGCGTCCTCCTGGCTTAGGGACAGTCCGCGCGCACGCGTGCCACTCACTGCAAAGGCGGCTCCCCGCGACGCCGCCCACAGCAGCCCCGCGAAGGGCTGGCAAGGTCTCGCCCCGGACACGGCGCGAGGCAGACGCGGCAGCCACAGGCCGGGCCGGGCGGCGGCCTCCCCCTGCGCCTGGCGGGCCCCAGGGCGCCGGGGGGCCGCGCGGGACCAGCGCCTCCTCGCAGCCCCCTGGCGGGCCTGCCCTCACCCCCGCGCCCGCGGAGGCCAGCGCGCCTCCCGCCCTGGCCGGGGCCGGGGAGCCCGCGGCGCCCGCTCCGCTCTGGGCCTCGTGGGGGCACAGCAGCTCGGCAGCGGTGGCTCGAAAACGTCGTCGGGGGGGGGGGGTGAGGCACAAGACACGAGGCCCTGCGCGCCGCGACCCGGGAGGTTGCCTCGCCCGCCCTCCTTCGTGTGAGCGAGACGCTGGCTGCAGCCCGGGGGCTGATCTTGCGGCCTCAGAGGGTCGTGGCCTGCGACCCGCACGGCGCAGCGCATCTCCCACGGGCCCCTGGTGGCCCCCCGCCTACCGGAGGGCAGACCCGCTCACGCGGAGGGGGCCGCGCCGAGCCGCGAGGCCGTCGGCCCAAGCCGCACGCGGGCCCGGGCCCCCGCGTGCTCCTGGCGGACCCGGCCGTCCCCTCCCTCCCACCAGCCTCCCCGCAAACCCCTCCCTCCAGGCGGGGCCTCTCCATCGCAGCCCACCCCCCGTCCACGTGGTTGTTGGCCGCGTGTCCTTCTTCTCTGGAGACATGTCTGCTCACCTCCATCGCTCCTTTTTTAATCGGCTTGTTTGTTTGTTGCTGTAGAGTTGCCGTCTCGGGGATTTACAGAGTCAGGGTTTATACGGAATCCGTTAAAAACTCCAAAGTCTACGATGCGGCCCCTGCTGTCGTGGAGAAGCGGGAGGTCCGGCGGTGTTCAGTCCCTGTCTGAGAAAAGGCCCAGGAGGATTCTGGCGTTGATGGGACGGGCAGCCCCTGTGCCCCTCCCCCTCCAGCGGTCAGACAGCCCTGCTCCCTCGGCCACGGTGGCCAAGGGCGGTCCCCGCCCCCCGCGGCCGACGGTTCCCTCCGCTGTGTAAGCTGGCCCCCGGGCACAGACCGGAGACCCAGCAAGAAGGGAAGCAGCCTGTGGGCCCGGGCTCAGGAGAAGGCGCTGGCAGAGGGGCGCCCCCACCAAGGGCCACCTCCTCCTGCAGGGTTAGCACTGCCCTTCTTCGGAGGAGAGCGGGGAGGCCAGCCCCCGGGGTCGCACAAGACCTGGGCCCCTGACGCTCGTGTCCAGCGTGGAGTCCCCTGCATCATGGAGCGGAGCCCGGGCTGGGATGCGGTTGCCGTGACTCAGGGCCACGGGAGGACGAGGAGCCCCCGCTACGCTGGCGGGAACCGTCAGGACTAGGAACCAAGACAGATGCGGGGAGACCCGCTGTCACGGCTGAGCGTGGTGTTTTTTTTAAATATTCATTCATTTATGTATTTATGTATTTATTTATTTATTTAATTTATTTTTATTTCACTGCACCAGGTCTTAGTTGCGGCATGCAGGCTCTTTAGTTGCGGCATGCAGGCTCTTTAGTTGCGGCATGTGAGCTCTTAGCTGCGGCATGCACATGAGATCCAGCTCCCTGACCAGGGATGGGACCTGGGCCCCCTGCACTGGGGGTGTGGCATCTTAGCCACTGACCACCAGGGAAGTCCCATTGCTGAGTTTTCGGGTTATAAAAATAACACAAATTCTCCTTCCAGAAAAAGCTCAGATTCTCTCTATTACCTGCCTTCCCCTTGTCCTTCTCCCCAGGGTGGGATCTGGGGGTGGATTTAGGCTGCAGAGTTGATGTCTCCCTCACGTCAAGTCCTAAACGTGCCTTCCGGGTCGGCTCGAGCGGATTCGACCACGAGGCTCCCGCGTCCCCGGCTCTGCTGTTCTCCGTGTCCGGGACCTCGCTGTCACCCACGGGGTACGGAGGGCTCGCCTGCCCTACACGCCCCGACGTGCAAACACAAACTCCCCCCGTGCTCACGTCCCGGTCACTCAGCTCAGTGAGCAAGACTACGTTCCTCACACCTGTTCCTCCAACTCCAGGAAAATCACTTAAGCATGTGAAGTAAACAGAACAATCAACATGGAAAAACATTACAGAAAGAGATGAAAAGGGAGCTTGCCGATGTACAGAAACACACGGAGGACCAAAACCTCACCAACACACACGTGGGTCAGAAGAGCAACGGACAGAGCTGGACGCTGACGGACGTGAGTGACCAAGAGCGCTGCAAAGGCCCGGTACCGCCTTGGAGAAAATTCAACTGGAAAGAAGCTAATAGATGAGAGTGAAAAGGGAGTCCACGCAGGACCCGAGGTGGAGAGAACGCGGGGAAGTGAAACAGAAGACAGGTTCAAAGACGTAACCCAAGAACACTGTCCCAGTGGAAAAACAGAACTCTGCACCAGAAGAGCCACACTTCAGGAAATTCCGGTGTAGAACACTCACGGCCTTCAAGGTAAAGAAAGGATTCTTCAGACAGACGTCGGGCAAAAACATCAGCACACACACACGCTCCCCCCTCCCCCCCCAGTCAGTGTGGTCTCTGACGTCCCCACAGACGCTGGGACGGCACCCGACGTCCGAGGAGACCCAAGGGCGTTGGGCTGACCAGAAGGCCGAGGACGAGGAAAAGCAGAGGAACGTGTGAATCCGGCCCGTCAGGACTGCAGCCAGCCTGCCTGGACGGCGGCACGGCCGCGGCGGGTGAGCAGGTGCTCTAACGCTCTGTGTCCGCGGGGCAGGCGCCAGTGGGTCGATGCCGTCCGGAGGCGCTGGCTGCCCCCTCCCCCGGGGCCGGTGCCCAGGCAGGGGGTCCCGCGCAGTGGGGGTCCTGCGGCCACGGGCGGGGGCGGGGCGGGGGCAGTGGGCCCAGGAGCCCGTGGTCTCGGCCCCCCTCCGGCAGAGCTGCGCGCAGGCCCGCGTGCCCCATTTCCTGTGGGGGCTCCTCTCTACAGGTGAGCAAAGGGCAGCGAATCGCAGGGGGGAAGGAGAGGAGGATGAGGCCAGGTGGACGCGGGTCCCCCAGGAGGCCTCCCTCTGGGGGGGAGGGTCCCGGCTGGTCCCAGAGCCATTCCATGGGGGGCCACCCCCAACGGTTAGTCCCACCCGAGAACGAAGCGTGTTCACCAGGCAGCCGCCCAGCAGTGTCCACGGGGGACAGGAAGCCCCGACCCTGGTCTGCGCCCTCCAGGCGGCAGTGACGGCGTCCACGCTGGGGAGGGCTGCTTCCTGCAGGCGGGAGAGGCCCGTTCCAGCAAGTGCCGTGTCCCCACACCCCACAGGGTCACGCTTCGCTCTCTGAACACACTGCTCCCGAGGGGCTCAGCTGTCTGCTTCCTAAACCCCAGTCCCTCCAGCGCTGCTCCCGGGACTCGGCCGTGGGGGCGGATTTACTCATTTCGCTCTTAAAGAGCAGCATTGTCTCAACAACGCCCCGGAGGTTACAGGGGGCCCCCGGACGGTTGCACAGCTCGCAAGCGGCAGAGCTGAAATTTGAACCCAGGTTAGGATGACCTTGAACGATGTCCTTTTCTCTATGCAACGCTGTATACGCCAAAAGCTAGAAATGTGGAAAATACAGAGTCACAGAATTGGATTTTTTAAATCCTGAGATACATCAGAACATGGTGCTGAAAGCCTCAGGGTGCGCTTGATTAAATGCAAACGTGAGCTCCTACCCGTACGTCCACAAAGCCAGCTGCACAACTAGAGCACAGCGCGGCCAAGAAACACACACTTTTGTTTGTTTTTAGTAAATGCCATTGGAGAGTTCTGCCTGTGACTTTGGGCCACAGTGCCCCCCCCACCCCGGTTCCATCACAGCGTGTAGACGTCGTCCTGCATCCCGGGTGTGGCTGTGCTGGGTGCCCAGCTCAAGCTGTACAGGTGTGTGTCCTGGGCAATGACAAAGGGGCTTGATCTTTCCAGTGTTGGAGGAATCTTGGATGGTTGGGGACAAGTAGCTGGAGAAGAAGAGAATTCACAGGAACAGGGCGCCCGAAGAGCTGTCCAGCCAGAGGACAAATTGGCACGAGAACCAACACGGGAGGCAGAGACCCATTTCTACTGCCCTGAACTGCCAACTTCCTGGGGAAACAGCAGCCCCGGGGGTGATCAAGAGCACTGCAGCTGGAGCAGACCCGGCCTGAAACCCGCATCCCTGTAGATTCTGAGTGATGGCTGGAGTCTCTTCACCCGGGAGGGTGACGCCAACTGCGCGTCCTGGAGGAGGGCTCTGGATGGAGGAGAAGTGGGTTTGCAGGGCGCGCTCAGGGCCACGCCAGGCACAGAGCCAGCGCCCAGGGCCAGCCCGCCGGGTCGTTATTTCTCACCCTTGGAGCCACCCAGGAAGCCTGGAGGATCCGTGCCTGCCTTTCAAAGGACTTCCAAGGTCGAGGCCCTGCGTTTCACCCGAGAGCTAATTCCAGAAGCTTGACACAACTGAAGACGATGTAAAGCAACGTCTCCCTGACAAGAACGTGCTGAGTGAAGTTCTTGACTGCCAGATGGAGTTTCGCCTCAGCAGTATTTTCGCACGGATTCTTGAAGAAACGGTGGATTCGGTGAGAAGACAACCTCCTGGGCTCTCCCTGCGCTTCGTGTGGGGGCGCGACGTGACGGGGGCTGTGGACCCACAGGACCGCGTGGCTCTGTGAGGCCCCGTGTGTCACGGTGGGTGTTGATTTTCCTGGTTTGCAGCATTTTGTGGTCATTTATGTCAAGCGGGGCCTGAGTGTTTGGTTTTTCTGCTTGGAAAGCACCTCAGGAGCCGGCACGTCTTCTCACGTGTCGCGGCGTCATCCGGCCACACAGGGCCTGGCTGAGCCTGCGTCCTGAAGCCTGCGAGGTGACAGGAGGAGCGGAGGCCGCGCAGCAGAAGGCGGTCAGGTGACACTCCCAGGTGGCGGGTTCCTTTTGTGTCCCTGTTTTTAGCATTTTTATTGAGCGCCGTAAAACACACACTTTGGAGTAGCTGTTTCAGGGGGACTGAGAGTCTTAGGATTTTAATTTTGTGGTTTTTTAAATAGTCACAGACTCAGTTCCGAAAATGCCGCTTGTGCGTCCTTCACCAACAACAGGCAGCTGTGAAAGCAACTTCGTGGGTGATGACACACTTTCCTTGCTGGGATTCCTCGTCCCGAGGAACAAAGTGCTCCCTAGAGAGAACATCACCTGCAGGGAGTAGTCCCATGTTCTATGAGGGCTAATTCTCTCTCTCTGGGTTTTGTTTTTGCTTTTAAAGAGCAAAACGAAACACTGCAAACTCATTCCCTTAAAGACAACTGTTTTCTGCTTCTTCAAAGATGAGAGAAATGATGGAGCCGGGAAGGGAAATTCTCCACTTTTGGGGAAACCGATGGCCTCCCAGGAGTTCGGATGTTTTAACTTTGAAATATTTTTCATTAATCCAAGTGACATTTGAGTAGATACGGTGACTTTAGTTAATGACTCATTTAAAAAAGGCAAAGAAAGCCTGGAGAATCCTGCTTACTGAGCTCCTATGTGGGGGATGGGTTGGATCTAAGGTCATTTGGATTAAAATCTGAATCAGGTCAGAGTCTGGATACCACCTCCTCCAGCGGTCCTTCCTCCCAGGAGGGAAGTCACCCCTCCCAGCCTGGCCCGAGGACCCTACGGGCACCCCACCCCTTCCACTCGAGGTTCTGCTCCGTCACCCGCCAGGGCCTGGGTTCCTCGTCTGCACCCGCCCCGCCCACGTCTGAGCACCGAGCTCAGTAGCTGCGCGTGGAGGGCATGGAAACATCTGTTGATAAGTGAGTTTTTAAATGACATTCGTAAAACTCAAACTGTCACCAGTCAGGAGGCGCCTGGATGCTTCCTGAGCTCAGGTTGCTGGAAGCTTCTCCTGGAACTGGGAGCACCTGCAGGGGACCTGAAGATGGAGGTTGTCAAGGGGGAGGATGTTCCCATCTTTAAATCAGGCGTTTCTATCACAGTGTCTTCATATGCAAACGTGGGGCTTCGTACCAGCAGTCGCCGGCGCAGTCACCCCCGGCAGGCAGCGGTGACTCCCCCGGGGCTACTCTCCCCACGTGTTTGGAGTAAGCCCTCCTGTTGTGAAAAGGGGGAGAAGCTCCGTTTCAGGAAGACTGTGCGCTAGGAGCCCGAGGAGGGCCGGTGGCAGGAGAAAGGGAGGCTGGGGGCGGGGGAGGGCGCGTGAGGCACCTCTGCAGAGGCTCTGGGGGCAACTGCGAGACGCCCCGAGCAGGGAGGCTGTGGGGCCGGAGGACCTGCTCCAGGAGTCGGGCACCACACCCGTCCTAGTCTCACTGTTGAGCCACGTGAGAACATCCCAGGGCTGGGATGGGGGACGGCTGGATGGCTGAAGGAGGAGGAAAGCCCTTTGGTTTCAAATCCTGCTCAACCCCAGGTCACAGTTTGGTAACGACTTTCCCACGGAAGCCTCCCGGGAGCAGGCGGGGCCTAGAAGGTGGGACACGGCAGGTGGTCCGAGCTGGGGCTGGAGATGCTTAAGGCCCCAGGGCAGGGACCCAGGGCAGGTACCAGGGCAGATACCAGGGCAGGTACCAGGACAGCAGGAAAGGTACCAGGGCAGGTACCAGGACAGGTACCAGGGCAGGTACCAGGACAGCAGGACAGGTACCAGGGCAGGTACCAGGGCAGGTACCAGGACAGCAGGACAGGTACCAGGGCAGGTACCAGGGCAGGTACCAGGACAGCAGGAAAGGTACCAGGACAGGTACCAGGGCAGGTACCAGGACAGGTACCAGGGCAGGTACCAGGACAGCAGGACAGATACCAGGGCAGGTACCAGGACAGCAGGACAGATACCAGGGCAGGTACCAGGGCAGCGGGGCTTGGGCTGCCTCCAGGTGTTCTAACTGGATCCGACCAGGCACCAGGGGTCCCGAGCACGTGGGAGGCAGGGGGGAGAGAGACATCACTGCAGGTTTCCCACCAGGGCACCCTCGCACGCCACCCCACCAAGTCACCAAGTCACTGCATCCACCTGGTCTGGAGAGAAAGCAAACGCGTTCACGCCAGGCTCTCAGCGGTGCCTGAAACCACTGGTTAGAGGCGCGGACGCCTGATGCCGCCCCCAGAATCACAAGCACCCCCGAGAGTCCTGCTTCGGGGGGTCTGCTGAGCGGGACAGCTCCGGACCGGGGCCCAGGGGCACCCCCACACCCTGCCGGGTCCCACTGACGGAAGCCAACACTTCACAGGTGAGGCCCTCGGCCTCGGAGAACATGCTTTGCTCTTGGGCATTTTAAGCACATCTCTTATGAAAAGGAGGTAATATAGGACCTGCATTGCTTTCTATCAAAGAAAACAATTGGAAACTCATCTTGTTTTGCTTTGGGGTGAAATGAAGAGTGGTAATTGGACCCTTTGTTTTTTTTGTCTCGATTGTCCATTTTTGTAAGAAAGTGAATACCAAGCAAAATACAAGTGGCTGCAGAAAATTCTGCCTCACTCAGCAGTATCTTTAAAAGTAAATACAGGCTAGAAACGGGGAAGTGCCCAGGGACACACACCGCACCCACCCGGCCACGGCCCAGCCTCAGGGCCCCTCCGGCCACAGGTTACAAAGCTCAGCGAGAGCAAGCCTTTGTTTTACCCAAGCTCTGCTTTCACATCTCTTAAAAGAACAGCTTGTTGAGATTACCTTACATACCAAACAATTCCAAGTGTATGATTCCGTGGTTTGGGGAGTACTGTGTTATTAACTTTTAAAATTGTGGTAAATATATACACATATAATAAAATTTGCTATTTTAACCATTTTCGGTGTACGACCCAGTGAGTGCATTAAATACGTTCACAGTGTCTACGACCAGCACCGCTGGTTCTGTTCCCGAGTCACCGTCCTCAGCCCAGACCCTACGACCGTGAGACACCAGCTCCCCAGCCCCCCGCCCCCGCCCCTGGCAGCCACCCTCTGCTTTCCGCCTCTGTGCGTCTGCCTGTGCCGGGGCCCCTGTATCCATGGACTCACACAGGATGGTCTCTCGTGTCTGGGGCGTCTCGCTGGGCCTGTTTTCCAGCCTCACCCTCTGGCGGTGCGTCTGCCCGTCACGCGTGCCGTGGTCCTGTGTGCAGGTGCCCCGTGTACCCGTCACCTGCACATGGACACGGGTCGTCTCCACCGCTCCTTACAGGGAAGGCTGCTGTGAGCATTCGCGTACCAGCATCGTCTGAGTTCCTGTTTTCCATCCTTTTAGGTACATCCCTAGGCGTGGGGTTGCTGGATCACGTGGAAAGTTTAGCTTTTTGAGGAACCACCAAGCGGTTTTCCACAGCGGCTGCACCACTTCACATTCACAGCAGCCACGTACAAGGGTTCCGGTTTTCCCACATCCTGATGGGTGTGAGCTGGTACCTCGTTGTGGTTTGATTTGCGTCTCCCTGGCGACCGGTGATGCTGAGCACTTCTCACGTGCTTCTTTAGCACTTGTGTACCTTCTTTGGAGATACATCTGAGTTCTTTGCCTCTCTTTAAATTGGGTTTTCTTTTGTTGTTGAGTCACAGGACTTCTGTATCTATTCTGTGTATTAAGCCCTTACCAGATACGTGACCCCCAAATATCTCCTCCCATTCAGTAGGGCGCCTTTTCACTTGGCAGGTAGCACCCTTTGATGCATCTGACTGCATCCTTTGTGTCAGTAGCTCAGTGATTCCTCCTCAGTACCAGCCAGCACAGAGTGACGGCGAAAGGGAACACAGGGTCATTGAGATCTGCCCGTCTCCGACGTTACTGATGAATGTCACAAACTCCTCGACGGACAAGACGTCTTGGAAGAAGGGCTTACACGTCTTATCAGCCTGACGTCAGAAGAGAAGGGCCTTTCCTGTGTTCCAGATCGACTTCTCAGACTTCACTGCACTGGGTTCCCAAGCTAGGTGTGTGGAGGCCCCATGATGAAGGGAGAAAAAATTTTTTATAAGTTTATTTATTCATTTATTTATTTATTGGCTGCGTTGGGTCTTCGTTGCTGTGTGTGGGCTTTCTCTAGTTGCTGCGAGCGGGGGCTACTCTTCGTTTGTGGTGCGCGGGCCCCTCATTGTGGTGGCTTCTCTTGTTGTGGAGCACGAGCTCTAGGTGCGTGGTCTTCAGTAGTTGTGGCTCAAGGCCTCACTAGTTGTGGTGCACGGGCTTAGTTGCTCCGCAGCATGTGTGATCTTCCCGGCCCAGGATCGAACCCGTGTCCCCTGCATTGGCACACAGATTCTTAACCACTGTGCCACCAGGGAAGCCCCAGGGAGAAAATTTTTGATATTTAAAAGTGATCATTGAAAAGAAGAATGTGTTTTTTATTCTGTCTTTATCTTGTATTGTTTTCTCCTGCTTTTTGCTCCTAGACTATCCACCCCCCTCCCCCCACACACAACTTGCTGGTGGTTTTTGTTTTCAGGTTTAGCCCTTGACATTAAACCTAGTATTTTTCTTTTCCCCTTATTCTCTCTCTCTTTTCCTCCCACCGGAGTTTCCACTAAAACTTATAGAGGTGATACTGCTTAAAAAGATATGTTCCTAGCAGAAGGACTCAGGCGACTTCTGACATTTGATGACAAAGGAGTTTGTGAAGCATGTCACTTGTTTTAATTCACACTGGGGTCAACGTCAGTGACCCCCCCTCAGACGGACAACACGATAACAACGTGATGTATCCACTGGGTCGAATGGCTCTTGTCTTATATCCTCAAACAAAGCTCAGGTATTTTCACACGGAGGAGACAAAGGCCAAAATCCTTTTGTTGTAACTGAAGAAAATAAATCACTGGGGTAATGTCCTTGCAGGGGTCAACTGGCCAACTGGTGCAGAGATAAACCTGGGACTCGGGATTCAGGACGCCTCACCTGTAATCACGCCCCACCCAGCTTATTAAGGTAATTGGGCCACAAGCAGGCCTTCGGCGGACAAAGACAGAATCCTATCTTGGCCAACATCAAAACTGATTTCATCCCGACGTCTGCAGCTGGGCGACAGGTTGGGGGCAGAGGGGCGGGAGTGGAAGCTCTCGGGACGTACAAGGCTGGTGCTCTGACCTCAAGATGCTCTAAGCCCGGGAGCTGGTCCTCAGGCACTGCCCGCCACCCACCTTTCAGCTCCCCCGATTCACTCTAGTCTAAGGGGCTTCATAACTCCTCTTTCCTGACTTCCGGGGCCGTGACGGTGAAAGACAAAAGTAGGGCAGGAAGGAGGAGGCAACTTCATAAAACTGGCATCAGGACAGGAGACAAAACAGGCCCCTCTGAGCCTGGTCACCTTCCCACCACCTCGTGTCAGCGGTAACTTCTGAAACTGCAGTTTCTCAATGTTTTTGACCTTTTTATACTGTGACCCCCCCACACACAAGTATCTGAAACAAAACCTATGCAAAGCAATACCTTGCAAAATGCCATGCATTCTGATATTTTAGCTCTATTTTATTCTGATTATTTAGAAAATTCTGGGTGTGACCCACAAAACTGATTTCCAAGTCTGCTGCTGGGCTGCAGTGGTTTGGAAATCAGGAGGCTTCCATCACCGGGGCAGTGGATACACCCTCCCTGCTTCGCTCCTCAGTTTCCATTTTGGGCTGCTTTAGAGACTCACGTGACTGCCTAGGTTTCTCCATCGTCTCTGATCGGCTGCAGATCTGAATGTAGTGTCGGCCCCCGCGTGTCTGAGGAGTGTCCCCTGTCTCTCTAGCTCAGGATACCAGGCCATTTCAGAGCCTGGGTGACCAACAGGGCAGGAGCAGGTGCACAGACTCACAGGGGGATGGGCCCCCGCGGGCAGCAGTGCCGCACAGGGCGGGGTCTTGCTGGACCTGGGAGGCGTGGCTTGCGCTGGCCCTCTTGTTCTGGGGCTTACAAATGTTTAAAATAGACTTAATTTTTAGAGCAGTTTTAGGTTCACAGGAAAGTTAGGCAGAACGTACAGAGGCTTCCCGTATACCCACCGCCCCCACATAACAGCCCCCACCCCCAGTCATCCACATCCACCCCCAGACGGTACGTTCGTTACGAGTCACGAACCGACAGCGACATCTCGGCATCAGCCACAGTGCACCGTTCACCTCTCAGTTCACTCTTGGCGTCACACGTCCTCTGTGTAATGATGTGGTCCGCCATCGTGGCATCACACGGAAAAGTCGCACCCTGAGAACCTCCTGTGCTCCTGGCGACCACGGGTCTTTATACTGTGTCCCTGGTTTTGCCTTTTCCTGAATGTCATAGGATTGGAATTGTACAGTACGTAGCCTTTTCAGACGGGCTTCTTGACTTTGTAATATAGGCATTTATGCTTCCTGCATGTGTTTTCACGGCTTGATAATTCAGCCCTTTTGGCTCTGAATAACATTCCTCTGTCTGGATGTGCCGCAGTTTACTTATCCATTTACCTCCTGAAGGACATCTGGGCTGCTTCCCGGTTTCATTGGTTATGGATGAAGCTGCTGTAAACACCTGTGTGCAGTTTTCTGTGTGGACATAAGCTTCAGCTCCTTCGGGTCCATACCAGTCCGAGAAGTGCGACCGCTGGGTCTTACGTTTTTGAGAAACAGCCAGCCCGCCTTCCGAAGTGGCTGCGCCCCACCACCACCGGGGGAGGGTTCCCGCTGCTGTACAACCTCAGCAGCACTGGATGTTGTCGGAGTTCCGGACTCTGGCCCTTCTCGTGGTCGCAGTGGCCTCTCATTGGTGTTTTAATTTGCATTTTTCTGACGCCGTGCGATGGAGAGCAACTTTTTGCGTGCATGCTTGCCATCTGCCTATCTTTTTTGATGCAGTGTCTTTCAAGTTCTTTGGCCCAATTTTCCATCAGGTGGATTATTTTCTTACTGTTGGGTTTTAAGAGTCCTTTTGTATAGCAGCCTTTTATCAGATGTATCTGTTGCAGATATCTTCTCCAAGTCCGTGGGTTCTCTTTTTATCCTCTCGATGACGTCTTTGAAGGAGCTAGCCTACGGAAGTTTAATGAAGCCCAGCTCAGCTGTGATTTCTTCATAGGTTCTGCCTGCCGTCATGTGCCTGAAACGTCATCAACAAAGCCAACGTCATCAGATTTTCTGCTATTCTGTCTCCTAAGGGTTCTTTACACTTCAGCCTGGGATCCACTTTGAGTTGACACGCGTGGCAGGTGTGAGGTCTGTGGGTTGGTTCATTGTTTTACACGTGGAGGCCCATGTGTTCCAGCACCACTGCTGACAAGACTAGCTTTTCTCCATTGTGTGACCTTTTCTCCTTTGCCGAAGGTCAGTTGACTAAATTCACAAGGGTCATTTCTGGGCTGTCTATTCTGTTGCATTGATCTGTGTGCCTTTTGCTCTGCCAGGAGCACTCCGTCTTGATTATTGTAACTTTACACGAAGTCCTGGTGGTGTCCTTCTCCTCCAACAACCTGTGGGCTGTTTTAGGTCTTCCATCTCTCCGTATAAACTTGAGAATCAGTCTGTGGATATCCACAGAATCGCTTGCTGCAGTTTTGATTGGAAGTGCATCGCTCAAGTCGGGGAGAAATGACACCTTGACAATATTGAGCCGTTTATCCATGAACGTTGAATCTTTTCTCCATTTATTTAGTTCTTCCTTGATTTCTTTCATGAGTGTTTTGTAGTTTTCCTCATATAGATCTCATACATATTTTGTTAGATTTATACCTAAATATTTCATTGTTGGGTGCTAAGACAAATGCTATTGTGTTTTTAACTTCAAATCCCATTGTCGTTGCTGGTGTATAGGAAAAGAGGTTGACTTTTGTGTATTAACTGTGTGCCCTGCAATCTTGCTGTAATTGCTTATTAGTTCTAGGGATTTTTTGTCAATTCCTTTGATTTTTCTACACCTGTGAACAAAGACAGTTTCACCTCTTCCTTCCCCATCTATGTACGTCTTGTTCATGTTCTCGTCTTGCAGCATTAGTTGAGACAAGAGCTGGGTCTTGTGTTTGGTCCCTCTGACAAATGCCGACTGTACTTGGTGCGTGAAGGCCACGGACACTCCGTGGTCACTGACATGGACCAACATCTACCGTACTCGCTCCTATTTTCTACGAGTTGTCCTTGTTCTTTGTTCCTATTTTTGTATTCTACTCCTATTTTTCTGCCTTTAGTGAGCATTTGTGATTCCATTTCCTCTCCTTTCTTAGCATGTGCATTACGCTTCTGTTTTGACTTTTTTTCGTGGTTGCCCTGGAGTTTGCAGTCTACATTTACAACTAACCCAAGTCGACTTTCAGATGACGCTCTACTGCTTCATGGCAGGTGTGAGTGCCTTGTAGTCAGAAAGGGATCCTAAGTTCCCTGTGCTGTCCCTTGTATCCTGGTCCTTTGTTTCACTTCACTTGTATGTAAGCATATAAATATATGTACACAGGCACATCCAGATATACTGTTGCTGCTGTTATTTTGAGCAAACTGTTATCTGCTGGATCAATTAAGGAAAATGAAAGTTTTATTTTACCTTCACTTCCTGCTTCTCCAGTGCTCTTCCTTTTTTTAAAATGTAGATCCAGGTTCCTGACTATCATTTTCCTTCTCCGTAAAGAACGTTTATGTTTCCTGCAAGACAAGTCTCCTGGTGACAAATCCCCTCGTTTTTGGTTTCCTGGGAAAGTCTTCATCCCTCCTTCACCCCCGAAGGATAATTCACGTGCACAGACCCCCGGGCTGGCGGTTTCCTCCCGACTCTCCGCCTGTTCCCCCCCACACCCCTCCTTCTCCCGGGGTTTCTGGGGAGAGAGTGAACGTCACCCATCCCTTTGCTCCTCCGTAGGTGAGGCCTTTCCCCTCTGGCTTCTTTCGGGACTTTTTCTGTATCACTGATTTTCTCTGGTTTGAAAGTGAGCCTGGTACCGTTTTCCTGGCATTTAATCTGCGCGCTGTTGCCTGGGCTCCTGGATCTGTGGTTTGGTGACTCACATAAGTTTGGGGAAATTCTGTCGTTGTTTCAAATATTCCTCCCGTTCCTTTCCCTCTTTCTTCCGCTGGAGTCCCTGTTTCCTGTGTGCTACGTATTTCACAGTCGGGGTTCCTGCATGTTTTGCCCCCCGGCCCTTGTTTCATTTTTTGTGTGTTCGCTCTTCAGTTTGGGAGGTTTCTGTTGAGACGCGGGTTCCTTCCTCAGTCATGTCCACTCTACTCACAAGCCCATGAAGGCGCTCTGCACTTCTTTTTCCTTTGCTTTGTGTTCTTTCTGGCCGCACCGCGCGGAGGGCGGGACCTGGCTCCCCGACCCGGCGTGGGGCCCGGGCCCTGCACTGCACCGCCAGGGCGGTCCCCGAGGCCTCCTTCGCTCCCGTTGCCGCGTTTCGCCTGCAGCACGTCTCTTCGGTGCCTCCCACGGTGGCCGTCTCTGCGGACCCTGCCCGCCCGCTCCTGGCGGCCGGCTGTTCACCCGCCAGAGCATCCTCTTAGCCTACGCCCCACACGTGCCTTAAGTCCCGGGCTGGAAACTCCAGCAGGCCTGCCGTGGCTGAGGCCGGGCCCAGGCGCGCCCCGTCCCTGCAGGCTGTGGCTGCGCCTCCCGTGGGGCCTGTGGTGTTCTCCCGGCCGCCGGACCCACGTCCGGGGCGAGGGGCCCCGGCCAGCCGGCCGTCGGCGCTTGGGGGTGGGGGGCCCCCCGGCCCTCGGGCGCGCTGCGGGTCCCCGGCTGGGTCTCCCGTCTGGGGGCCGCGGTCTCGCCTCTGACCTCGCTCCCCTCGCGGATCTAAGACGAGGGGCTGAGTTCTCCGTTTCCCCCGCATTTCACCTGCTGTGAGTGCGTGGCGGCGGCTGCAGAGCGTCTGACCTGCAGAAGCAGGACCCGGACGGGCCCGCTGCCTTCCTCGGAAGCGCGTCCCTGCGCCGCCTGGGTTTCCACGCGGCCGCTCCGCCCTGGGCCTTCGGGCTCGGGGCTGGGTCCGCGCCCGTGTCCCCGCGCTGGCCGGGCTCCTCCAGCGAGCAGCGCCCCGGCCCCCGCTTCCTCGTCTGCGCACCACCTTAACTAGGACATAGGGCTGCAGAGGTGGCGGGTCGGGTTCAGACCTACGCGTAGATGTGCCCGCGTGTCCGCGGTCAGCCACCGCGTTCCCAACCACGGGCTCGAACGTGCGTGCAGACGCGCGCGCCGCCGCCGGGAGGGACGCGGGTGCGGTGGTGGCGGAGATGCCCCCGGGAGCCCCCGATGCCAGGGAGGGGTGGCCCACCGCCTCTGCGCGGAGGTCACCACCACGGGCCCCCAGCACTAGAGATATTTGTGTAAAGGAAATGCGTATGTAAGCGGTTCCACGGGTACTTGCGGCTGCAGACGGGGGGTGGTCTTGTTTGCGACGCGGAGCCCACCTGCCTGCACCTCACCCCGCTACCTTTGCAAAGGGGTCTTTGGATTCTGTGAAGTTGGGGGTTCCTCTGGCCTGCGGGTCAGAGGACACACTGGGTCCACTCACTCTCTTCTGCAAACTGGGCCCGGGTGTTGGAAGGTGGGTTGGTCCCTGTCCCAGCATCGAACAAAGGTCGGGCTGTGTTCACGCCCAAGCTGAGTGCATTTTGTCAACTAATGGCCCCCATCTCGTTTTAACTTTACAGAAGTAAACCAATTCCTCATAACCGTGTACACACCCGCACGCGCACACACACACAAACACAATCAGGATGCATCTGAAGCATTTGAGAATCTATAACTAATTAAGAGTAATTTAAATGCAATAAGGTAGCGATCTCCAGGTGAGACTTTCGGGGAATGTAGTCGTCAGGCTTCTCCAGTGAAACAGAACCACTAGGATGTGTACCTATAGACAGAGATTTAGTCTAAGGAACGGATTCTCTGATTCTAAGGAACTGACTGGGGGGGCTGGTGAGACCCAGATGTCCAGGGTGGGTTGGCAGCTGCACACTCCGAGAAGAGCCGTCCCAGTGTGGAGGCGTCTGCTACAGAATTCCCTCTGACTCGGAGGAAATCAGACTTTTTCTTCTGTTCAGGCCTTCAGCTGATTGGATGAGGCTGACCTCACGGAAGGCAACCAGCTTTGCACAGAGTCCATCACTTTAAGTGTTAATCTCATCCAAAAACCTCCTCCCAGAAACATCCAGGAGGTTCGCCCCAGTATCTGCAACCACAGCCCAGACGAGTTGACACGTGAACCTAACCATCACGCGTCCACTGTTGTCCTCTTGACACCCACACGTCTCCTTGGAGTGTAATTGATCTCCGCGTGGAGGCCACGCCTCCGCCTCACGTGGTGCAGCCGCCCTTCATACACCAAAAGCGCCAACTCCTTCCAGAAAAGGCTAGGACGTCCCTGCGTGGTGTGCGTTCTTCTTCACATCACAGCTTCCATCCTAGGATGTAAAGTCAGCGCACCTTACATTACATGATGAGGCCCTAGGAACAGGAAGAAAACAAAGACATGGGCTTGCTATGCACACACAGGCATATTCACAACAAGATAAGGAAGAAATACTGATGACAATCCGTCCTCAGGGCCGTGACTGGTCACGCGGCCCTGGCTGGTTCCGAGAAGTGCCCTCCTCGACCACCCGTTCTGCATGCCCTCTGCCTTCAGGAAGCACCTCAGCCGGTTGTGGGTCTTCGCCTGGTGGGTGACTCAAACCTTCACTCCCGAAGGGTCTGGACCATCCGTGGTCCTGCCTGGTCCAGGTTGCTGTAGTTTTCCACTGACTTTAATCCCAAGGCCTGGTGGTACTGAGATGCCCCGGGGAGCGCCTGCATCCCGGACAGTCTCCTCCTCACCTCCAGTGTGGAGCAGTCACCCGATCTCCCCTTGGTGGTGGGATCAGCCGCTCCGGGCGGCAAGGAGCCCCTCCTCGGAGGGCTGATCCTGAAGCCCGAGGAGCCCGAGGCGGCCGAGTAGCCCTCTCCTGGTTCCGTGGAATCGTTGTGTCTCCCGGTGGAAGCGTCTCTCCCTGCGGAACGGAGACCCGCAGGCCAGGAGAGCGTGCGGTGGTGGGGACAGGAAGCCAGTACGTTGCTGGGGGGTCACCAGGGTGGCAGTGAGTGGCCCCCCCCGTTTCCACCCCATGGCCCCTGGACTCCTCAGTCCTGGCTCTGGGGGACACGTGGACCTGGTGCTCACTCAGCCTAGACAGCCCCCTGGAGACCAGCGCTGCAAGGATCGCCTCCTGGCTGAGCTTTTGCTGAGTCTTCCAAAGGCCGCGCCATCGTCCTAGCAAGCCAGCTGCTTCAGGAGGGTGGGGGCGGGTGGCCCCGTGACCCCCACACGTGTGGGCCACTGCTGCACTTCGTTTGCTGTGAAGCGATCTCCCTGACCCAAAGCGATGCTACCTGGAGCTCCATGCCTGTGGATATGGCATTCTGGAAGCCTGTGGAGCGCAGTCTGGGCAGAAGCACTGGTGGAGTGAAGGCAAATCCAGACCCTGAGTAAGCCTCTGTCCCAGCAAGAACAGAGTGCCGCCCCTGCCACGAGGGGCGTGGCCTGTGCAGTCAGCCTGCCGCCAGGTAGCTGGTCCATCACCCGCGGAACCAGCGGTGCCACGTTGGGGGCTGTGCTGGGCTCTCGGCAGCAGCCGCAGCCAGGCCAGCCTTGGCGGCGGACGTCCACGTTGCTGAGCCCACGCGTGACCTCTGTCCCTGCCACGGCAGCCACGAGCCCCCGGTGGCTGAGGATAGAGGCTGCCTGGCATCCTGGGTTCAGATCGTCCCGTTACTCGGTTACCGATCTCCTCAGCTGAGATCATCACCCTTTCGTGAGCACCCACAGGGGACACATGTATCTGTGTGGTTCTGCCCATTCAGGGAGGTCTACACACGTACTTCTTCCCCAGGTCCCTTGCTGCCAATTTTCCCATCACGTTCCTCCGGAGCCCCTGACCGTCCAGCCAAACCATTGGCCACAGGGTACAATCACACACCTGGCCGTTTCTTCTTTCAAGAGAGTGACCACCCAGCGGTCCGCTCAGTGCTACCGTCACAGGGACCGTAACACGTGGCTGGGCCGGGGTCTTTGGCAATTTAACAATTCAGTGAGGACCACCCCGCCCCCTGCCCCGAAGAAACAGAACCACTGATGTACGTGGTGTCTAGACCAACAGTACAGTCGTCAGCCCCATCTGAAACTACAAATAAAGAAACACAAGGAGACCCTGAAATCATGGAACTACAGGGTCGAGTACTTCTGTTGGCTATACCGACATTATGAACATGGCAGTCACTCTGGGATGAAAAATACACGCAGAAGCAGTTTTACCAAATCCTGTGATTTGACAAGCTCTAGAGTGGAAACGAGGAGATAGTGGGAAACAAAGGCAGTCATTACGTGATGTCACTTGCCTTTGCTTTTTTAAAAAGTGGTGTTTGTTTGGTAACCTATTATACATAAACTAAACGTAGGGGAGTTTCTACTTGTACAGATGAGAAAGCAGCGTGACCAGAGGTCCGCCCCAGGCCATTCCAGTCATAACATTTAGGAACAAAGGCCTAAAATCCACCAGGATCAAGAAGATGATCTTTTAACTTATAATTTATGCTCACCTACTTGCAAAAAGCACTTGGTGTAACTTAAAACATTAAAAAGCACAAGGAAAGGTAGTTAACACTTAAATGCAAGGTGATCGGTTACAAGGGAAGAAATCACTGCTCCAGGGACCTCAGCCAGCAGGATGTTTTACTCCTGTTTCTAAGCCGAGGATGGGGCTGTTAGATCCTTTCCCATCTTCCTTCTTAAGCTCTGCCCTCTTCCTGCTTCCTCGTCCCACAGGCTCTGCCTGGGAACGTCCCGTCGCACCCAGGAAGCCACCCACCAGGTACATGCTGTCACCTCCTCCCAAACCTGTCCCCGTCCAGGTCAACGCGTCGGTGCCCAGACCCAGCCCTGCCAAGACCTGACCTGTCACCTCCCTCACCGGCCCCTCCCCTCCCCCACCCGCCGGCCCGGGCGCCTGGACCACACGGCCGTGACCTCCACGTCCAGTGAGTCACCAGGTTTGTTGCAGTAGTGCCCACGTCAGCGGGCCTCCTGCCGCACAGCCTCCCTGCGCCCCAGCTCCAGAGCCGCTCTCCCGCAGCATCTCCTGGGGGCCTCCCGCCCCCGGCCTCCCCGCGGCTCCGCGGAGGTTTCCTGGAGACTCAGGTCTGGGTGTCTCAGTCCCGCCGGGATGTCCCCGCCCGCATCACGAGCCCCCGCGGCCTGTCTCAGCCAGTGAGCAGCCCCCGTGCTCCACCCAAGCGCTTTTGGCAGAGAATCCTGGTTTGCCTCTAAGAACGAAGAAAATAATTATATTCATATTGTGAAAAATATTTGTAACGTGTTACGTGAATCAGGTCCCCCCAGCAGAGGGCAGCCGACACAGGTCACCTGCAGTGGCCCAGGGCCGTCCCCGTGGGTTCCGGTGGTCGCGTTGCAGCACGCTGGGGTCCGCCGGCCTCCTCAGGCCCCCAGGCTGCTCGCCTCTCCACCGAGTCCCGGTCCCGTCAGAGCTGCCGCTTCCCCGCTTCCTCGCCTCTGTTCTCACCGTCGCCCGTTTACACCCAACACCACCCCTCGAGGGTCTAATCTTCCGACCGTCGTGTCTGTGGATGTAACCACCGCTGTGAGACCAGCGATCTTATTTCTGCACATAATTCTAAATCAGCGGGCTCCCGTCTGAGGACTTTTCCTCTGAATCACAGCACATGCGCTTCCTAACAGCCGTGCTGCTCTCCGTTTACTCGTCCTCTAACGCGGTGACTGTGATGGTGTTCGCGGGCGGCGGGCGTGGTTTACGAGCTTGGATGATGCGGTCCGCTCGAGGTTTGGTGAACACGCTCATCTGTGTGTCCATCAAACAACAAGAAATAAACACAGAAACCCCCATCCGTGGCCTCGTTTCCCTTTTAACCCGTGTACGCCCTCTGGAAGTTCTCCTCAAACGAACCTGAAGGCCAGGCCTCCGGGGACGCAGGGGTCCCAGCCCAGGCTCGGGGGTCCCCACGCCAGCAGCACCGACGTGGACGCCGTGTGCGGATCCCGGTTCCCTGAGGGGCTGCCCCGGCGGCCGAGGACGCAGGGTGGGTCAGACACTGCGGCTGCACGAAGGAATCCAGCGCCTCTCGAGAGGCCGGGTGAGGACGGAGAAAACCAGCTCGCGTCGGCAGGAATGCCTGGACACTCAGCGCTGAGTCTACCGGGCTCACCACTGCGGACGCTGAGTTTTTCCAAGGAGAATTTGAGGACGGAGGACTTTTTGACAGTGTAACAGTCGTAGGAAGAAGCCAAAGGACCCTGTGACAGAGCGTGTTTTGTCACGTGACCCACGTGCTCTGGTGTGTGTGTGTGTGTGTGTGTATCTTCCATCTCCTAAACGAAGCCCCTCGAAGGTCTGTATCACCTTTATCTCCTGACAGTGTGTTCTGAGTGTGAGACACTAACTGGATTTTTATTATCTGTTTGCCGAAGGATCCAAGTGATTTAAGTGATAGCTGATAAAAGGAACCGTTTGGTAGGAGACATCCCCTCCGTGGCGTTACGTATGCTGTTCAGAAGCCCGGGTATTTGCCCAGGAAATACAGTACACATCAGGGTTGCTGGGAAGAGGCTGGGTCCCGCAGGCGGCCCTGCAGTTTTGCATGTCGGGTGAAATCTGGGTTCAGCCTGGACTCAGAAGGCGTCTCATCACTTACTGAATCACACACACACCCCTCTTGCAATACTTGCGTTTTCCCAATCCCCGTCTTCCCAAACCAGATCCTGTGAGTACCAGCAGCTGAAACTCACCCCACGATGTTCTCTGCCGTAAAGCCCCCCAGGGGGGCCGCAAAACTCAGGGGATGTCAGAAGTCCCAGTGTGGGGCGGACCCCGGCAGGGCATTCCATCCGACAGATCAGATAGGAAGAGAATATACGTACGCGGGTAAGAGCGCAGACGAGCCACCGGACCCCACAGGCGGGAGACGGTCACGCTCTGGGTTTGAAACCCCACAGCACAGCGAGAGCCGCGGGGGGCGTCTGTTTCCTGAACACACCCTCCTCTTCTGTGTTTCTGGCGCGTGGATGTAGCAGGAGGAGAGGGTCCTCACGGGAACCCCCGATGTGCTGCGCGGGGACGGGCTGCTGCAGGAGCGCAGGCAGCTCTGTGCCGAGACGGCTGCACGGGGCGCCGGGGCCGGAGGCAGGACACGGCGTGCGGCTGAGCCTCCGTCTCCCTGTCTCTACGGTGGGGATCCATCTTCCAGGAGATGTCTTCCAGGATTTGAAGAAATGCACGTGAAGCCCCTGGAACAACCCAAGTGACACTTCTGTGATTTCGTCCTGTCCCTGGGACCGCGGCCCTTTGAGCGTATTTTTATCTTGCTACGTGGGATCAGCCCGTGGGCTGGACCGGAGAGGTGGCTCCTCCCGCCGCCTCTTCTCTGGTCGGGGGGCGGCCGGCACCGCACACCCGAAGGCAGGTGGCCGGACAGAGTCCAGCGGCACCGGCGGGGCGTGGCCCGAGACCCCCTTTGGCAGCGTGGGGCCCAGAAAGCGCCGGGGCGGGTGGGGCTGTGTTCCCAGCGCTTCCGTGCCTGTGGGGGTGTCGCTTAGCTGCTCGGAGCCCCGTCTCTCGCCTCTGTAAAGAAGGCGTGGCCTGCGCGCGGAGGCCCTCGGGGCCGGACGGCGAGGCCGTGCAGGGGATGCGCTCCGCGCCCGCAGTCCGCACGCAGACGGGCGAGGGTCCGCCTGTCCGTCACTGTCCCCTCCGGGCGGCCCGTGCCCTCCGCCTGCTGCGGGCCATTAACGTGTTCGTGGACATTCGCCCGGCACAGCCCTCCCGGGGGTGGGCGTGTGAGAACCACACACGAGAGGAGGCCGCCCTGCCCCACCCGCTGTCACCGGGCCGCGTCCTCGGGGAGAGGCCAGCTCACGTCCAGAGGTCCGTTCCCATCCCCAGGGTCCCCGGGACATCGGGTGACCTCTAGGCCATCCCACGCCCTCCCCGGTCCAGACGCCGGGGTCCTGCCCTTACGCGTTCACGTCCTTGGCGGAGGGGGTCAGAGGACAGGAGCCACGGACAAGCCCAGGCGCGGAGGGCCGTGCGGACGCCGCAGGCCGTGGGGCGAGGACCCGGGAGGTGTGGACGCTGCCGACCAGGGAGGGCCCCTGAGCGGGGGGTCTGAGCAGAGGTCTGACGGAGGCGGGGGAGGGGTGGGGACTGTCCGGGGAGCGCTCCCAGCAGGCGACGAGGCCCGGGGGCAGGAGGCGCCTGGCCTCATGGCGGGGCTGTGGGGCTGAGCCCGTGGGGGAGGCGAGGAGGCCGGACCGCGGCAACCTGGAGGCCACCTGTGAGGATGCAGGCGTCGACTCCCAGCGAGATGGCAGCCCCTCCCCCCGCCCCAACCAAGAGTTCTGAGCAGGTAGATGATGTGATCTGACTGAAAACAGAACACTCTGGCTGGTACGTGGAGAAAAGTCTCTACGGGCCGAGCGGCTGGAGGCCCCCGAGGGCACGCCGACGGGCGATGAGGTCGTGGTGCCTGGGCCGCATGGAGGCCGTGAGCAGAGGCTGGTTCTAGGTTTCCTGAAGGCTGAGCTGCTAGGATTTGCTGATGCATCTGTTTGGCCTAAAAGAGAAAGAAAAAGTCCAGACCAGCTGAGAAAATCAGCCCCTGGCCCGCACGCCCGTCTCATCTCCCACCTGGGAAAGCACCGTGCCCCCACACCAGAGACGCGCCACGGGGAAGGGACACCGAGATGGGAGGTGAGTCTAGGGGCACAGCATCTGCCTGCGGAAGCTTCTCGGGGAGAGAAAGTTCCAAGGAGGCAGAGTGAACTGCGTTCGTGTTCTGGAAACTGCCTGACGGCTGGCTCTCCGCGGGGAGAGCCCTGATCTGCGGCGTTTGCTAACGTGTGACGGGCGAACACTCCCACCGACCATCCTGAATGTGGCCCTGGGGACAGACGTGCAGGACGGCCCCGGCGCGCACATGGCGGTCCAGTGTGCCGTGGGCCGCCGCCGGGAAACGTGTCACCCACGTGGCCGTCGCGTCTTCCCCCTCCCGCTGGCCCCAGGGCTCGAGGGACCCATTGGTTCATCTTTGTTTCATCAGCGCAAACACAGAACCTGCAACAGTTCAATCAATATGTCTTAAACAGAACCGAGCTTCATTTTAACGCAACGTTCAGCTCCGTGAGGAATAAAGCTCATCGGGCCGCCACAGCGACCACGTGGGGCAGGCGCCTGCTTAACTTCGTTGACATGTGATGGGAGCGGAAACAGAAGTTCTTTCTCTCTGTAACACTTACTGGGGTAAATCCTCCCGGGACTGCCTAAATACGCTCCCTTTTATAAGCAGTCAACACTGGTCTTAAACTGAGCTGAGCGTCACAGGATTTTAGTTCTGGTATCTTAATTATTTAGTAATAAACACCTTTCATATTCATCAGAAGAAGACCATGGAAAATAAACCATTAAATAATAATAAAGAGGAAGAGAGACTCTCCCCACTCTCTTTTTCTTCTTTTTTCTTTTTTTTTTGTAAGTAGTGAGTTTCCACCAAGACACAGAGTTAAGTGTAATCAAGGTCACTTCCCTTCTAGAGGGTCCTGCTGCCTAGCCTCAGGTAGCTCCTTCGTCCTGTCCATCTCAATTCTTCATACCTTGTTTTCTTTCCTTTCTTTCTTCTTTTTTTTTTTTCTTTTTGGCCTCGATGCACATGTTGTGGGATCTTAGTTCCCTGACCAGGGATCAAACCCGTGCCCCCTGCAGTGGAAGCTTGGAGTCCTAACCATTGGAGCACCAGGGAAGTCCCCATACTCTGTTTTCAAAAATCTAACCAGGAGGAACGAACCAACCACTCCCTGCCACGAGGCTCGGTCGGCAAGTTGCTGGGCCTTTCCTGCTTTGTCTCGCTTACTGCAGTGTCTCAGCTTTCCTTCATTCTAATGATATCCAAGAAACAGTGGAAACGTGGCAGACCGAATGCATGTTTTATCTCCTCTCCTCTCCAAGTCCCCTTCAAATGACCACAAAACTGTCCGTGTAAATGTCTAGCTGCCCAAGGAAAGGCAGGAGCAGACAAGACCGAGTCGACACACTGTGGGACTGCGAGGTGGGCACGCGAGTGGCCAGCCCCGTCTCAGCTGCAGGGGCACAGCCGCGGCTTCGCTGCCTGCAAGGGGGTTTGCCCTCACTTGCCAGTTCCCGTCCCCAGGCCCCCAGCTGGTTACCGCTCAGAAGACAGGGGACAAGGCCAGAGAGCAGAAGGACCCTCGCCGACAGCGCAGCCACGCTGCTGACACTGGCACCCCTCCCACTGCCTCAAATCCCCCTCTGCTGAAAACCCAGGGCTGCTGGGGGAGGGGCAGCAAGCCCTCTTGCACTGACCCATCCGCTCCAAGGAGACACGGGAGAGCCTCTCCCAGGACGTGGGGGAGGTGGACGCATAAGTCCTGGACCACTGCCGGAAGGGGGGGAACGTGTCTGGGGTCCAGGATCCTACGTGTCTGCCAAGAAGTGGTCTGCAGCTGACGCGGGAGGGGCAGGAAAGCCCATTCACGTGCGGATGCGGGTACAGGCAGTCTGGTCACCAAGGGGACGGGGTGCGGGGGTGGGGGGGCAGGAAAGCTTAAGAGGAGGTGTCCCTGAGGCCAAGGTGCATAGGGCCTGCCCGAGACGGAGGCTGAAACAGGACAGCAGACCTGCCCCCCACCCCACCCCCAAGCCAAGCACTGAGTAACAGCGGACAGCTGTCTACTGGGGGGGTCACCGGAGAGAGACCCCTCCTCTACGGCGCAGTAATGCAGGCGTGGCCGAAGCGCGAAAGGGGGCAGGGAACTAAGAAAACCCTCTGGCCGCCGGGTCCCTCTCTGAGCACAGGCACAGCAGTGTCCCGATGCCAGAGGCACCTGGAGACCAGCGGTCCACTGACCGCAGTGATGGTAACAACTGAATCCAAGCCCTGCTCCGTGACGGACTCCATCTGCGGAGCCCCCCACTGAGCCCTGGCGGGAGAGACACGCCCATCTCTGCATATAAATTCTGTTCACCTCACTCTTTGCTATTCTTCTACCTGCAGTGTCCTATATTCAGCCCAAAATCACAAGGCGTATGTAAGAGCAAGAAAAAACACGTACCGTTAAGGGAGGAAGAATCGGCAGAATGGGGCTCGGAGGTGACCCAGGTGCTGTAACTACTTCTTTAGAATAATGATTGATTTGTTGAAAGATCTAGCAGAAAAGGCGGACAACGCGTGACGGATTTCAGCAGAGACACGAGAACTATGATAAAAAATCAAGTGGACAAACTGGACAGGAATAAACACGACATCAAATTGAAGAATTCCTTGAATGGATGAATCAGTAGACTGAACACACACGAGGAAAGACTCAGCAAACTCGATGGGAAGTGCACAGGCCGCCGTAGAACCTGGAGGACGACGGTTACTACCTCCAGACAACAATAGGGAGTGAAGTCAGAGACCGTGAGACATGCAGGGTCTCAAAACATATGCTTTCCGTGCACCTTTTCTCAGGAACGTCCTGAAGTCTGTTCTCCACCAAAACGAGGGACTCAACAAAGAAAAACGAAGACATGGGTTGTTGAATCGGGGACCCAAGAGACGTGAGAGGCAAAGCGCGTCTCCAGGATGACAGGGCAGGGAGGGGGGCCGAGCATCAAGCCTGGAGGTCAGAGGAGGCCGAGGAGGTCAGAGGCTCCAGCAACACCAGGGCCAAGAAGGGAGCGGGGCTGGAGGTGTGGTTACAGCACCGAGAGGGTCCACCCCAAGTGGGAGAAGGCCCACCGGCCAGAGCAGCCCCATCGGCCCTCCGGCCGACCAGCCGCCTGACCAGCTGACCTCAGCTGCACTGGCCTTCAGCTCACTCCGTCACCCTCCCGGCAGCAGGGCCACGTCTTGGACTTTGTCATCGCTCAGACCGGCCCCGCCTCCGGAGTCTTCCTGCCGGGGCTGCCTCTCCCGACGTCCCCACAGGCTCGCACCCACGGAACCTGCTCTTCCTCCCGCTGCGGAGCCTGCCCTGCCCTCCCGTCCTGTCGCCCTACCTGCCGCCCCTCCCGCTCAGGATGCGACCCTAGGGTTAAAGCACGGGTTCCTCAGGATCGCGCATAGTATCCCATGAGGATGCAAATTCTAAACTTGACTTTGGAATTCTGGTGGAATTATTTCTGTTATTTACAAGCCTCATAATTTCGTGCTACACAGTGAGCACCGTAAAGAAGTAAAAATGGCCAGTCTTAGTGAAAGGATTACGGACTGCTAACGCGATTATCCACTGAGAAGGGTTTTCACTTGCCAGCGCCCTGAAGGGAGGAGGGAGGTGCCTGCTGCCTCCGGAAGGAGCTTCCGGACTCGGCCGAAGTCCACACTCCCAGGACGAAGCTCCAGAGGACCGTCCGAACCAACGGCAGCGTCTACGACGTGGCAGAGACTCAAGAAGGCAGGACGAGGGGGGTTCTGACTGTGGATGGGAGCAGATGGCAGAGAAAAGGGTCTAATTAAAGACACCCCAGCGGAGACGCAGGGAAGCCGCACAGCAGGCTCAGACACGGGCTGTGTGGCTGTTTGGTCTCAGGCCGTGGGGCTCCAACTCGGATGTTTTTAAGCAGTGGAACTCTTTCTTCCAATTGAAACAAAAGCTGAGCTCTGATTAAAACCGAGGCCTGGAGCCCCACTCCCCGGTCCCACCGACTTTCCCCGGAGCCAAGCCCCACTGGTTCCTACCATCAAGTACAGTCCCGTTTGTGAAGATACTTGCCCTGGACTACCTGAACACGTGTGTGGAGTTGCAATATCTAACACATAACGGAATCTGATTTTTCTCCTAAGAAACTTTCTCAAATTCTTGCATTTCAAAGTCACTATGTGCTGCTCCTTTTATTTTTTTCTCAGCTCCAGCAACCAGACACCCAACTTTAGGAGCATCAGTGTCACCCTCTTCAGCATCTCTCTTAATTATTCATCTATTAATCAAATACGTAATAAGTAACCACATGCGTGTATATACATATTCATATATATTACGGTAGGCAGCTGGGAAACAAATTGGAATAAGACATAATCTCTGCCCCCCAAGTAGCTTGGACTCTAGCAGAGATTAAAACTGATAGCTTAGAAGATGCACAGACATTACAGATGCCCAGAGAAAGGACATTTGACCATGTTTTGAATGGAAAACAGGATTAAGATAAAAAGAAATGATTTGCTAGAGAGATGGGCAAAGTCCAGACTGTGAAAAACTTTGTGCTTTTCCTCTTGTATTTATGGGACGTCTCAAACAGATAAAACTCCAGCCGTGGGGAACAGGTGAGTGACTGCTAAGGTGAGGGCTGGGGCGACGACGGGGGCAGCGGGGGTTTCGGGGTGCCAGAGCCGCTCTGCACCCTGCCCCGGGGGAGGCCACACCGTCCCCCCCGGGGCCAGCACTCAGAGCTGCAGAGCCTCCAAGATCAAATCACCGTGTGGTCAAAAATACGTAACTGCCTCTCAGCAATCATAACGCCCTGTCCCAAGGCCACCTGGTTAACGCATTGGGGGGGAAATAAGTCTTCATCAGTGTTGTGTTTTTCCTATACTTATATGTCAGTTTTCTAAACTATTCACTATATCATTAGCTTACAGAGTTTTGCCACATTTAGTACTTATATTCCTTTTTAATGGATCCCACAATATGACATATTAGAAAGTCTGACTCCCATTTAAAAATGAGTGATACACTTTATCTTTCTAAACCCTATATAATTTTGCAAAATAATATTATAAAATCTACATATTTGTAAAAGAATAATGATAGTTTAATTTTCTAGAGTTGTTACAGAGTTATTTATCAGCAATTTTCCAATGTTATCTTTTAGCTGAATATATTTTATTTGGCTTCAGCAGGTCTTAGTTGTGGCACGTGGGATCTTTGTTGCTGCATGCGGGATCTTTAGTTGCAGCATGTGAGCTCTTAGTTGCAGCACGCGGGCTCTAGTTCCCTGACCAGGGATCGAACCCGGGCCCCTGCATTGGGAGCACAGAGTCTTACCCACTGGACCACCAGGGAAGTCCCTTGCTGAATGTTTTTAGTAAGCCATACTGCAGTTAGGAAAAAATTAATCGGATTTCTTAATACCAGTAACACATATTTTAAACTGAAAATTTCAAAAGATAACATTTACGATCGTCTGGAAACAGTCACGTCGTCCTCATTACTTGCAGCAGTTGCGTTCCATGAAGTCACCGCACGCACTGAACTAGCAAATCCTGAATCTTGGTTCCTGGGGAAATGAAGGCTGAGCTTCCTGTGAGGCTCTGGCCACATGTTCATCAGTGGGTCAGTACCTAGGCTGGTGTTATGTGTGTTCTGTTTAGAGACCCCTAATTGACCTGTGTTGTTGACTCACTAACACTGAACTCACAGCCAACAGCACTGTAACTGCGGCCTGAGCAAACCATACTGGACACACATCTTTTCTCCATAAGGGGAATACATTACAGCCTTCTTGTATTTAGGACACCGGACAGCACGTCAGCCCAACACTTTGGGGCTATTTTAAACGCGAAATTTCTCCTTCTCCCCTGAAGAAAAATTAACCAGAAATGTGACCCTAAGTAGCCTTCGAGAAGGATACTTGTCTGCAGCGTGAGAGCGGAGGAAAGAAGGCAGCACCCGAGCCTGTCTGACCTCAGCTGGGAATGTGCGTTCGGTGACTCAGATTTGTTGCCACAGAGTTGATTTTATGGCAACATAAATTTCATCAACTAGGCAAACTTGTAAATTGCAAAATCCACAAATAAGGACAATTGAGTGTTCCCGGGAATCGTGCCAACACAAGGCGCTCGAGACACGGTGAAGCGCTCCTGAGAGGACGCGAAGAAGAGACCTAAGGGAACAGGAGCATCTCCCACGTTCCCGATCGGCTCAGTGGGATAAACATGTCCGTTCTCCCCAAAGGAGCGCAGCGCAGTCCCAACGCGGTTCTTCACAGAGATTGGAAAGCTGATTCTAACACGTATACACAGCGTCAAGAGGAGCCAGATCCTCTTGAAGGAGAGTGACGAGGAGGACGTGCCCTGCCCGGTGTGGTGCTGGGCCAGGCGGGGAGCCGCCCAGAGAGGGAGCGCGGCCAGGAGGAGCTCCACGCCCGCCGGCTCCGTGTATGACCAAGGCAGCCCCGCAAACACAGCAGCGCGGAAAGGACTTTCTTTTTTTGGCAGATGGTCTCGTTCAGTTAGCTAGCCACGTGGGAAACGTGAACCTTGGCTGTTACTTCACCCCATCAGCAACACCACAGCGGTTTAATTGTAGCTCTAGATGTGAAAGGCAAACAAACACAAAGTATTAGCTGTAAAGGGAAAATATTAACAAATTGGGCTGTTTTGATACTTAATTATCACTTCATACTTAAATTACTTTAAGACGTTTACTTAATTTAAGATCTAAATCAAGGACTTCAGTCCAACAAAAGACACCAGTAAGAGGGCAAGGGAGTTCCCCGGTGGCTTCGTGGTTAGGATTCCGCGCTTTCGCTGCTGCGGCCCAGGTTCAATCCCTGGTCTGCGGAACTGAGGTCCCACAAGCCGCACAGTGGCCAAAAGAAAAAAGAAAAAAAAAAGAGAGAGAGAGGGCATGAAAAAGCAACCACAGAGTGGAAGAAAACAAAAAATATATACCTTGTTTGAAAACAAAATAATTTACATTTACTTTACATAAAATACTTTCTATAATTATGTATTTTATTTTAAAGTAAAAACTCCTATAGCTAAATAAGAACTTTGAGAGCCCCGTTGGAATGGACAAGGCCCTTCCAGAGCCCACATGCTTAGCATCTCTCTGCGGCCCAAGTTTTCTCTCTTAGAAGGACACAGTCACTACTGAGGACCTGCTGTAGAGCACAGGGAAGCCTGCTCAGTGCTCTGTGCTGACCTAAATGGGAAGGAAATCCAAAAAAAGAGAGGATATGTGTATATGTGTAGCTGATTCACTTTGTTGCACAGCAGAAACTGACACAACATTGTACAGCAGCTATACTCCAATTAAAAAAAAAAAGGGACACAGTCAGGTTGGATTCGGGCCCCCCTATGGCCTCACTGTAACCTAATCACCTCTTTAAAGACTGTCCCCCATCAGCCAGTTTGCAAGGCAGGAAGAGACACAGATGTAGAGAAAAAACATATGGACACCAAGGGGGGAAAGTGGGGGGAATGAATTGGGATTGCCATGTATACGTTACTAATGAGAAAAAAAATATCAAATTGTACACTTTAAAAAAATAAAAAATTAAAAAAATATAAAAAATAAAATAAAGATTCTGTCCTCAAACACTGTCACATTCTGGGGCACAGGGGCCAGAGCTTCAATGTGCGAAGCGGGGGGCAGACGGAGTCCACAGCCATCCACCCCGGCTCCCCAGATTCACGTCCTCCTCACGCAGAGCCCGTTCACCCCATCCCAGCACCCCAAGAGACTCTCCCGCGCAGCAGTCCCCAGCAAAGACGCTGAAAGGGGCAGGACGCCCGCAGGAGCATCTCCCAGGAGTCCCCAGAGTCTAAATCGTCCTTTTCTCCAACTGTACAGACGCAGACAGGCCCTGACAAGCTGCTGGGAGGAAAGGCAAGCTGTGGTGAAGATACTCGATGACACGTCCCGGGGCCTGGCTTCCGGAAGCCGCCCTGCGAGCCGTCAGGCCGAGTTCCTGTGTTCAGTCAATAGGCCAGTTTTAAGGCAGGGACCCTGACATGGGCCCACAAAATCCTGCAGCTGCAAAAAGCAACAAAGACCCTGAGTCAGTGATGCCCTTACAAGGCAAATACTGTAGCTCAGGGGAGTTTAGTGAGGAAAACGAGACACAGTGAGCTCTCTGGTGCGGGAGGCGGGGGGCGGCCCTCGGCTCCCTGGATGCCATGACGACCCCCGTCCGCAGGACACAAGGGTTAACAGCCCGAGGTGACAACGGCCGGTTAACTCACTTCACTCAGGGTGACAGTCTCTAGGTCCACCCCGTCTCCACAAGTGACCCAGTGTCATTCCTTTTTACGGCTGAGTAATATTCCATTGTGTACATGCACCACATCTTCTTTATCCATTCCTCTGTCGATGGACGTTGAGGTTGCTTCCGTGTCAGAAAAATAAATGTTGTATGTTAACACATATATGTGGAATCTAGAAAAGTGGTACAGAGGAATCTATTTGCAGGGCAGGAATAGAGACACAGACGTGTGGACACGGGCGGGGGGCCAGTGGAGGTGGGGTGGGATGAATTGGGAGATTGGGACTGACGTAAATACACTACCATGTGTAAGACGGATGGCTAGCGGGACCTGCTCTACAGCCCAGGGAGCGGAGCTCAGTGCTCCGCGGGGACCTAGGTGGGTGGGGGGGGGGTGGGTAGAGGTGGGAGGTCCAAGAGGGAGGGGATACAGGTACACGCACAGCAGGAACTAACACAATATTGTAAAGCAACTATAACCCAATTAAAAAAAAAAAGAAAATGGTTAAAATACAACATTGACGTCAATGCCCCCAGCGCGGGCCGAGGGTGAGAACCACCCAGGAAGCTCCTGAAGTGGACACGGCTGCCCTGCTGCACCTGCCAGTTAGTTGCGAACCTAAAACAGTGCAGGACAGAAACTACCTAGGAGATGAAAAAGAATAGCTACTGTATAGATTAACGTAACAAATGGCCGTATGAGACCTAACGTTAAGCAAAATGGGTGAGAAAACCACGGAACAAAATTAAAATGACACCCAGGATGTTTATAATGTATTTTACAAGATGCTGATAGTATTAATTTATAGTATCTTACACCCAGATTTCCGGACTTAAAAACAGGCACAGAATATCAACAGCAGTTTGCAGAAGAACAAGGCAGGTGGCCAATACAAATGAGAAGAAAAGAAAGTGTAACTCATGGAAACAAAAGAAATACAAGTGAAAAGGAGTTACCATTTTAACTTTTAAAATTGGCAAAGTTTTTCAAAAAATTATAATTCTCAGGGTTGGCAAGGGATTAATGAAATAGAAATTCCTCAACAGGTCACAAAAAGTCTTACAATAGTCATCTCTAGTGAGCTGGGAACGCTGCTTTTAGATTTCTAGCCTACAGAAATGATCAGAGATGTACTGAAAATCCCTACAGCTATTTTAATAGCAAGACACTGAAATTATTCCAATTATCCAACATACCTAAAAGTGGGGGAACGGCTACACGAATACCATTCAGCCACTAAAAATCGCACAGGGTCCGTTCCAGACCACTGCACTAGAACCAATGTCACAATAAAGTGTCACACGAATGTTCTGGCTTCTCAGCACGTAGGAAAGTTATGTTGACAGCACACTGCCGTCTACTAAATGGGAACGTGTGAAATATCGCAAGAATCACCAAAACGTAACCCAGACTCGAACTGAGCACACGCTGTCGGAAACATGGCACCGACAGACGTGCCACAAACCTTCTCTCTGTAAAAAATACACTACATGCCAAGTGTAATAAAGCGGCACGCCTGTGCTGTTGAGATATTGTGAGCTATGCTCACCTCACAACCTTAAGTTAAAAAAGCAGGAATAAAGAACTATACTGTGGAAGTCCTGACACGCAGAGAAAAACGACGGGAGGAGAGGGAGCAGGATGGCAACACGGACCGATGCGAGGGCAGCGCGCAGCTCGGGCCCGAACCTGAGCCGCGGCTCCTATAAAAAGACGATGGCAGAGGGACGCAGCGAAGAAACGAAGTCCAAGGAGCCGTCACCGCCGCGTCGCAGGCGAGCCGCGTGCGCTGGGCGAGCCCTCAGCCTCTCCAGGCCTCGGCTTCCTCGCGTGTGCACAGGGAGGAACTCTGCGGTGCTGAAGGTTAAGTGAGAGAACACGTGTAACGCGATGGATAACGTCTTACACACCTGTGGCCGTAATGGTGCGTTTGAATAACCCTGCGGACACTAGTCACTGACATTTATCACACGCTTACTCAGGTCCAGACACGGTGTTTTGAGCATCCTGTCATGTACTCTTCGAAACCACCCATGGAGTTAGGAACTATTCCCTCCCTTTTACAGAAACGGAAAGGCACAGACGTTGAAGAAACGCAACCAAGCCCAACAAAATACATCAGAAAAACGATCCGAGACAAAGACGGTGCAGAGAGAGGAAGCCGTGACGCAGACTTCGCAGCACACGGACACCCCCGTGGCCTGGGGGCCCGCTGAGCTGGGACACGCGGCGTGGAGGCGCACATCTGCAGCCAGGTGGGTGCAGCCCTGCTCCTCGGGGAGCTGCCGGCCCAAAACGAAGGGGCTCTTGCCTCCGCTCCCTCCCTCCTTCCAGCGTGTGTGCACGCGTGTGCGCGTGTGCACACGCCGTCTAGCCCTGACATTCTGTGGCTCTGAGGTTACATTCACGAACACGTGGAGAAAACGTGCAAGGAAGAAAAGACCATAGATCTGAGCAAGGATAAGAGCAAAAGGTCCTGAGTCCCAGTGGCCTCAGAAGTTTTCTGTGTGTGTGTGTTGTGTGTGTGGGGAAAAAAACAAACACAGAACAAAGTTGACCGTCTTCACCATTGTTGAGCTTGTAGTTCAGTAGTGTTAGTATACAGGTGACGCGCTCTATCTACGGGTTCCCCACCATTGAATTCAACCAACTGTGGATCAAAGAGACTCCAAAAAAAAATTCCAGAAAGTTCCAAAAAGCATAGCTTGAATTTGCTGAGCTCTAGCGGTTGTTTACATAGCATTTACATTGTATCAGGTGTAGTGAGTAACCTAGAGATGGTTTAAAGTATGTGGGGGTGTGTGCGTAGGTTATATGCAAATACTACACCGTTTTAAAGATTCTTTTTTTTTCTTTTTTCTTTTTAAAATTTATTTATTTATTTATTTATTGGCTGTGTTGGGTCTTCGTTGCTGCACACAGGCTTTCTCTAGTTGCAGTGAGCAGGGGCTACACTTTGTTGCCGAGTGCGGGCTTCTCATTGCTGTGGCCTCTCGTTGAGGAGCATGAGCTCTAGGCACATGGGCTTCAGTAGCTGCAGCACATGGGCTCAATAGTTGTGGCTCACGGGCTCTAGAGTGCAGGCTCAGTAGTTGTGGCACACGGGCTTAGTTGCTCTGTGGCATGTGGGATCTTCCTGGACCAGGGCTTGAACCTGTGTCCCCTGCATTGGCAGGTGGATTCTTAACCACTGTGCCACCAGGGAAGCCCAGTACTGCACCACTTTAGACAAAAGACTTGAGGGTCCTCGAATCCTGGTATCTGAGGGGGTCCTGGGACCAGCCCCTGTGCATCCACATTGTTATGCAAGCCTAACCTCCAGAACTTTTCATCCTGCAAAACTGAAACTCTGCACCCATAACACAACTCGTCCAGCCCTCCCCTGCCCCCGCTACTACGAACGTCACTACTTGAGAGACCTCACATACGTGGAATCAAAAAGACAGCACTTGCGAGCCTTCCTCCGACCCCACAAGAGTTAAGAGGCTACTGTTGTCCAAAAAGATGGAGGAGTTTTCCATCGCCAAAGTGGGTGAGACCAGCCTGTGACTGGGAGAGGCAGAAAGCTAGTCAATGAAGAAGGGAGAGCAGAGAACTCAATTGCTTACATATTTGAAGGAAAGGTCTCTTGAATAATAGTTAACCGAGGGAATGGAGTGTCCCGCCTGCCAACAGTTCCTGCCAGCTGACATTCCTCTACCTCGCATGTAACAAAACACACAAATTTCATATGTGCCAACTGATTCTAATTCTTCCTATCGCCATTATTCTACCTTTGGGGGCTGAAATAGGGATGATTTTCTGGAAAATGACAGTTATCGCGAGAGCCCTACAGGATCCGAAGATACATCCAAGCCACCCCGTCTCCAACTGTCGCTGCTGCTTCTGTTTTCCAAAGAGGACCCCCGTCTGGACCTTGCACGACCAGGCTTTTCCCCATGTCACAGGACGTGCGTGCTCGCCTGGTCCCCACCAAGGGTCCCCTTACCCTCAGCTCTTCCACACGCCGCTGGTGGACGCCCGCTCCATGCCAGGCTCTGGTTATGGGTGGAAACGGAGCCAAGATACCACGTGAGTCTCAAAGGGCTCCCCACCCGGTGGAGAGCACACACCTATAAGGAAACAGTTATCCTGCACGTGACCGTGTGTGTTCAAAGCCCCCGTTAGGAAGGACCCAGGGAGAGCTACAGAGCACGGTTATCCAGAGGCCATCGCGCAGGGAAGGTGCTATTCAGGCGACAGACAACGGTCAAAGCATCTCCAAGGGCAGAGCAGCAAGAAGGAAGACAGAGCGACAGCGGCAGAGTGGTGGACAGGCGGCGCCAAGCTCTCGTCCTTGTGTAGAAACAGCAAAAAAAAGCAGAAATGGGTGAAACCAACTTTTTCAGAACTCAGTCAAAACAGTCAAAGTTTATAGCAGAGCTGAAAACAGTCAAAGCAGAAAACAGTCAAAAGTGTATAGCAACCAAGCAAATGCTGAACCAAGAAAAAGGCAGTTCCAAGATGGTGGGAAAGCTCTGTGAGCGCTTCAGTGGCCTTAAAAAAAAAAGACGATACGTGTGTTTCTGTGATGGGCTTATCTCGCTGAGCACAGTGTCCTCCGGGCTCACCCACGCTGTGGCCCGTGTCAGGATCCCCTTCCTTTCAAGACGATGTAGTGTTCTGTGTCTGTATGGACCACATCTTGTTCTTCCCTTTACCCATCGGCGGACACCTGGGCTGCTTCCGCCTCTTGACTGCTGTGATTAACGCTGCTGGGAACGTGGGCGTGCAGGTATCTCAGACATCCTGCTCGCAGCTCTTTCGGGTCGGTACTCAGACGTGGGATCACTGGATCATATAATAATTTTTTAAACTTTTTTAGGAACCACCGTACTGTTCTCCATCGTGTTTGTACCATTTTACAATCCCAACCAATAGCGCACAAGGGTTTTCTGAGTTTTTAGTAAAACATAACTTACTTTATTAATAAAGAAAAGAAAAATTGTTAGTGTTTTAAATAACTATTCTCACTTCAGAATCTTACTCTTGATTAGAGTACTTCAGAGCAAGGCTATGATATTATATGCAACAGTAGCTCCTTTCCCTTAAAAAGAGAAAGATGACAATTAGAATCACCTCACTTTTTCTATGTTTAATAGAAATAGAAAATAATCACCTTTCCTATTAATCATCTTTTCCATCTTTCAGTTTATAGAAATAGCTGTGAGATTTTTTTAAGTGTCTGTGGTTCTATTTTTTTCCTTATTCCTCGTGCATCCCATGACTGTATGGCAGGATATTAACCAAAATACCCTGGAAGGAATCAGTGTAGTAAAATTTCATTCAGTAAAATACAGCACAGGGTAAACAGCCCTGTGTTCTAGAGAAACTTAACTGGAAAATACAGTAAAGTTCTCCTCGTGGGATGATTGGAAACAACAATAACCCACCAGGTACCAGGCATTCATTACCCAGGAGACAAGGATGCAAACCTCCGGGCTCCAGCCATGCGGTCCATGACAAGGAAACCGGGGCGGGGCAGGGGATGCCAGGCAGGTGAGGGAGGGGCTTCCGGACCACTCACCACACACGTTCCTCCCTCGCTGAGTTTCACTACGATGAATCCACCTGGTAAATTCACTGTGATGAGTCTACGCAGCCGTTTAAACAAAAAAAGGGAAGGAAAGTGCAGTCCAGGCTGGTGGGGCACCGGCGGGAAGTCAGCGGCAGGGCACAGCCTGGACCCACGCGGACTGGGAAGGACAGCGAACCAGAGGGACAGGAGGATGTGGTGGCCGGGGTGGGGGGGAGCTGGAGGGGCAGGCCCCTCCCTGAGCCCCAGCTGCCCGCGGGTCCAGGCGGGATGCCCGGAGGAGGTGGTGCAGCCGCGGAGCTGATGTGAGCTTGAGGGTTCTGCGTCGAGGACCGGAGGGGGAGGGGACGGTCCTGGGAGGAGAGAGCATTAGAGTCTCACGTGTGAGAATGAGAGTGATGTCTTTTTCATCAAACTCCCCGTGAAATGGAAGCTAAACCAGGAGAATCCATAGACGGGTGTCTCACCAGGAAGACTGTACAATATCATGGCTGAAAATGTCAACCTAGCTGGAATTTTATTTAAATAATGTCTCCCAGCCTTTTGGGGCATCTGACCGTGGGCAAGCTACTTAGCCTCAGCTTGTTTATCTGTAAAGCAGCATAAGGATATTCCTACTTCACAAGGTTGCTGAGGCTTAAATAAGGTAACGGTGAGCAAGGCTCCAGCCCAAACACAGCAAACGTGGGATGAACGTCGGCCACCACCGTTTTGTCGCCCCCCCGCACCCCCAACTAAGTGAGGACCGCGGCTCCCGCAGACCGGCGCAGGCTGCTTCCGCTCATCGCCTTATTTTGGACGTTTGCGGGTGTAACCGGCCCGGCTGCTCCTTCTAATCGTCTGTCCACAGTGTCTGACCCACACTCTGCTCTGCAAGATCAGCCCACGAGAGACGGACCACAGAGCATCTCACGTGGACGCACAGAATCACCGCTTAAAGAGTAAATTAATAGGTAAAGCGTTAATGTTTTCCTAAAGGCCAAGGCCTGTTGGGATTTACCGGTCTTTACTCTACAAAAATAGAGTACATCCTGTGCACTCTGTTGTGAGGACAATACCAAGGGCCCAACTTTTATCTCCTAAAACACTAAATGCCAAACCTTTTTCTAAAGACTCAGTCCGGGCTTATGCTTAGGTTTTCCTACGAGTCTGCTGTGTGTTGATTATGCTCAGGAGAGACAGTCTGGTGATAAACGTGAAGGAAACGGGCCCTGAGACACCTTGCTGAACACCCGTGTTTCATAAGGAAACTCCCGTCCTGACCTGGCCACACGGAAATAAGTGCATAGGTGTGTGCGCGCACACACACACGAGCGTGTGCTCACCTGGCCCTACCTTTTTTGAATGTTGCAGGCGGGGCACGAAGGAGGGGTCGTAAGCAAAAGTGCATCCAACTACGCAGCCCTAATGGAACCTTCAGTCTAACTCTCGTTAGAGCATCAGCTTTCCTGCTCCCGGCGGCGCCTGCTTCCCAAAGGGCTGCGGCCCGCACGCGCGTGCGCGGTCACAGACCATCCGCATCCTCTGGTCTCTTGCACCGGCTATGACCCTTTCAGTAAACAGTGGAACACACTGAGGTAGGTTTTTTGAGCTGTTTCATGCTGTTTTTTGGCCCTGGGGTAGAAACGTTGGGGAGAGGCACAGCCTGCTTTTCAACAGCGTGAGGTGAAGGCGTGAGGCCAGCCTCTGCTGAGAAGGAGCCCCTGAGCCTCACGGGCTGGTCCCCGTGCGTCCCCCGTGACCCCCTCCCGGGCGCATCCACACGGTGATGGAGAGCTCAGGTCCCGCCCCCAGGACCCAGGATCAGACCCCCAGGCCAGACCCCGCAGCGGCGCGGGGGTTGGGGGGCGGGTGGGCGGCGTTCCCAGGCCCCGGCTCTCCCCTTGCTTCCTCCTCCTGCCCGCTCCGCCGCCGTCAAGGCGGCCCCCCCACGAGCACACACTGGACGTGGGGACAGAGGACGAAGGACCTGGGGACGCTGCCCGGGCAGGCGATGCAGAGACAGGTAAGCAGGCCCCACACCCCAACCGGGAGGAAAGCCGGCAGGTTCGCCCGTCTCGTCCCCCGGAACCGGGCGGTCGGAGGACGGCCGTGGGGCCCCTCGACCTCGTGAGGAGCACGCGGCCCGCCCCCCGCGGCCCCGCGAGTGGGAAGCAGAGGGTCACAGGCCACCAGGAAGCAGGTGACGGCGGAAGGGGAGGGGGCTTGAAGGACACGCAGGGAAGGCGGGCCACCCCGCCAGGCCCTGAAACGGAACTGGGTGGAAGGGGACCCCAGACACGTCCACTGGTCCTTGGAGTCCCTCTTTCAAGAAGGGAAACGTACCCGCAGCCACACAGACGATCAGGCAGACGCCGTGTTGGCCAAACGCCCGACGCCTGAGGTTCGAACCCATCCTGCGTCTCAGCGGCCACAGGAAAGTCGTGGTTTGTCCTTATGTTTCGTTTTGGGTGTGGGGTTTGTTTTGGAGAGAGCGCGTGTGCTTGTTTGATGTTTTAGCATAATAGACAACAGTTGGCAAGAAAAAATTTCAGGACTCTGCCACAGCAGTTGAGGTCCCAAACGATCTTCAGTAGCCCTCAAAAACCAGACACCGAAAGGACCTTCCCTGGGGAAAAGGAAAGGAAAAAAGCTGCAGTCACCCCCGAGCCTCTACATTTTTGCAAAAGTCCAGCGTCCGGAGAAGCCTCCTTGCCCGGCCTGCATCTGCCGATCGGTCATTTGTAATTCAGGTTAAAACCAAAACAGAAGTGGGCTTTGTTCGGATCCTTGCCCTGATAACACGCCAAGAAAACTCTAGCGCTGGCAGGAGAGAAAAGCAGATAATGGTCAGTGCTGTCACTTGACTTTAAAAAGCACTGATTTTTCTTTTAAAGGAACATCTTCAGTTTCCAAGACCGTACACGGTTTCTCACTGCAGCTTGAAATTTTCCACTGGGCTCCCTCCTAGGAATAGACAGGGCCCAGGGCAGGCACTGTGGCCCCGCCGGCCGCTCCCTGGGCAGAAGGCCCTTCTGCTCCTCCTTTGCCTGTAAAAAGCGTTCCTCAGACGGCCCCCAGGTCTTGTGAACTCACAGTTGATTTTCCTAGACTGAGAAGAATTATACGTTATATGTATTAAGTGCTTTGATTGCATATAATAAATTATTTAATCCTCCAAATAGCACTTTGAAGAGGCTGCTCTCTGCGCATGTCCCCAGTGCAGCCTTTTCCAGGGGGTCACTGGCTGAGGTCAGTGGGCAGGGGAGGGGCCGGGACCCCGACCCTCGGCCTCCTGGTCCCCATCTCCCCCCGACCCCGCTGCTTTTCTGTGTCACCCGTGCCGTCACTGCTGCCGTGACTCCGTCTGGCTGCAGCCACACCCCCTTATCTCTGCCACCCCGCCTGTCCTCACCTCCTCCCCGAAGCCCGTCCCAGTCACCCCAAGCTGGCATCTCCGGGCGCTGATCTGTATTTGGAGATGCTGGGTTGTTGGCTAGTGGATGGCAGGGGACGGTCTGATTCAGACTCCCAGGCTCTGATCTTCCGTCGTTACCTGCGTGGCCTTGGGGACATCACACCACTAATCTCCTCGCATCACCTCCCAGAGGCACTGAGGGCCCACCTCACAGGGCAGCCCCCCCCCCCCCCCCGCGAGTGCCGGGGGTCTGCGGGCTGGAGGACGGGGCCCCGACGCCCACTCAGCTGCACGCCCACCTTCGAGCCAGCTCAGTGACAGCCAGAGAAAGGTGCAGACGCGTAAGATCAACGCTAACAGGAGAGGTCGAGGTGACAGGAGGACACGAAACTGTGCCCCCACGTCCCTTTCTCTTCCTGCTGGACGATGTGCTTCAGCAGCATGAGGGAATAAAGCAAAGACGAGGAAAGGTGCCTCCAGGAGGGCGGGCAGCGGGCAGGCCCGCGGGACCATCCAGACCGGGGTGCGGGGCAGCAGGGGATGCGTGCAGAGAGAGGGAGGGCAGACCACGTCCGGGAGCCGGAAGAGCGATTCCTGAGCGTGTGACCCACACGCGGGAGGGCAGGGGACACGGAACAATAGGCACACAGAGGGCCCAGCGAGGAGGGGCGGTCCCTGCGGCTCCGGGTGGGGGGTCATGAGAGGAAAACAGTGTAAACAGCCAGCGCGGCCCAGGAGTGACTCTGTACGTAGTTAAAATCACGTAAGGAAGCAGGATTGATTTGCCCAGAACCGGGGATGTGGGATTGTCATGAGGACGGAGGGAAGGGGTGTGTGCTGGGCGGGCGCCACGGGGGTGAGTAGAAGCCGGCCCCCAAGTCCACAAATGCCAACAGCTCCAAACCCAGCACCGGTAAACAGCAGAATGAGCCCATTGTTTAGAAATCCAGGGGTAACTATTGGAAGAGCTATGAAAAATGAAGGGCTGTGGTTGCCCTTGGAGTGAAGGGTTGCAGTGAGTAGCGGGGTGCGGGAGGGCTGGACTGCTTCCTTGAAAGCCTTTTAGTTCTACTTGAATTTTGAAACTGTGTACACATTATTTTGATAAAATTTTTTAAATGATTCATATTTTAGTCAATATTTAAACGGTGTGAAATAGAAGTAAACCCTGTATTTTACAAATTTAAATAGTGGAACGTAGTTTTAGCAGGACACCCAGCAAGTATTTGGTGCCACGTGAGACAGGACTGGGAAACACAGCCTCCCGGCCGGAGGGGCCGCAGCCCCACCCACGGCAGCCCCAGAGGAGCGTGGTCACTGCCGGAGGCTTCGTAAGGATTTGAAATGCGAGACCTCCGGAGACCAAACGTTTAACTATTAGCGCTCTTTTCAGGGTGGAGAGGAAGTTAGGGAAACGTAAGAGGGAGGAAAGTTTCCGACCTGAAGCACCCAGGTTCACGGTCTAAACCCATCAGGCCGTCTGCCCCTCCTCCCTCCACGTGCCCTAAAACACGGTTTCGGGAAAGCCAGGAAGCCTCTGTCCCAAGGTCCCGTCCCTCAGGAAGCTGGGACGCTCAGCTCCCCTGTGACGGCCACGCTCATCTTCCTTACTCAGGCGCTAGAACCCCGTTCCCACTCACAGACGTGAGCGCGTTGAGACTCTGAGGCCCGCCCGAGAGCATGTGGGTCCCACTGTCCCCGAAGGCCCTTACTTACGGGCAATTTTGGTTGCACCCACGATGCTGTGATGCATTTCCCAAAGGCTGATGGAATCCTGGACCGGCTGAACCCCAGGGAGCGCCGCACGTGGTCACGGGTGCAGAGCGGAGAGAGGCCTGGCGGGAAGAGCTCCTGGCCCCGAGGGGCCTGTGACTCCACCAGGATGCTGTGACCCTACAGAGCCGGCAATTTGAAAAGGTGCCTGAGGAGGGAGGGGGTGGAAGGGCGGCGTGACTTCCTGCAGGACCCTCAGGAGAAACCCTCGGCAAGGCGGCGGGTCCGGCAGACCGGCCGTAGCTCCCACAGCCGCTCGCGCCGGCTGGTCCTGCTGGTGCTGGCTGCCTCCTCCCTGCCCAGCACCTGCCATCACCCTGCTGTCCTCCTGCCGGAAGAGAGAGCGTCTAGCTCATGGTACAGCATTTACTGAGTGTTCCCTTAAAACACTGTCATGTAACTAAACTGCTGGCCCTTCCCCCACCCCCACCCTGCCCACCCCCGCCGGGTGTTCCCAGCGATCTGTTGCATTTCATTGTCTAAAATTGTGTCATTCCTGCTCATGGCTTCCAACACCAGCTTAAAGCAAAAGGGACAGCGGTTGACAATCACGTGAGCACAACTGTCAGAAAACTCTGAGAAACCACAAGATTTCAGGCAACGGCTACTTGCCATTTCAGAACACAAAATACTAAGTTCCACGGGCCTTCATCTACGAGGGTGAGTCAAAAATTATCCGCATTCCGGTTATATTAAAACGTCTGTTGGCAGCACTGTCTTATCAGCGCTTTCCATTCGAGGCTACTGTCTCCCCAGTCACTGCTGTGCAGGTGTGAACGTGTTACATCAGCTCATCTGCAACTGCGGTGAGAACAAACATGCACGCCCCACTTGTGATTTGCACGAAAGAAGAGCAGCGGTAGGGATGCGTATTTTGTGGTCTGAGGGTGTGCACGTCTGCACACTTCTGCCCACACTGCCGACACTCTGCCAAAACTTCGTTCTGAGGTGTTAAAGCATCCTCCCTACAGTCCTGATCTTGCTCCATCAGACTTTCACCTGTCTGGTCCCCTGAAAGCAGCCCTACGAGGACCAAGATGCACTTCTGATGAGCAAGTGAAGACAGCGGTGCATTCGTGGCTCGCAGCTTAGCCTAAAACACGTTTTAATGAGGAAATACGAGAGCTCGTTGACAGGTGGACAAAGTGTATTGAAAAGCAAGGAGATTATGTCGAAAAATAATGTATTCGTCTTTTCTAAAAGTTAATTAAATTCTACAGCCAGAGTGCAGATAATTTTTGACTCACCCTTGCATCTTGTCACCACTATAATCCCGGTGTTCGGGACATAGAAGGAACTTAATCTTTGTTGCCTGAGTAAATGAATGAATGGTCAGCACACATTAAAAAAAAATCCTCCAACTCCATTCGTGGATATTTATCAGAAAAAACACAACACTAACTTGAAAAGATATCTGCATCCCCATATTCACTGCAGAATTATTTATAATAGCCAAGATCTGGAAACAACCTAAATGTCCATCAATGTTTGAATGGATTAAAAAAAAAAATGTGTCCCACACACAATGGAACCTTGTTTGTTCAGCCATAAAGAATGAAATCCTGCCGTTAGCAACGACATGGACGGACCCCAAGGGTATTATGCTCAGTGAAGTAAGTCAGACAAAGACAGACACCGTATGATCTCACTTCATACAGCAAACAAAAACCAAGCTCATAGATACAGAGAACAGACCGACGGTTGCCAGAGGTGATGGTGGGGTGGGGAATGTGGGTGAAAGGGGGTCAAAGCCTACAAACTTCCAGTTACAAAATAAATAAACCGTGAGGATGTAACATACAGCGTAGCCACTATAGTTAACAAGTCTGTATTGTATATTTGAAAGTTGCTAAGAGAGTAGACCTTAGAAGTTCTTCTCACAAGGAAAAAACCAAAATCCTGTAACGCTGGATGCTAGCAGATGTTAACTAGACTTTGGTGATCACAATATATGCAAATATCAAATCACTATATTGTACATCTGTAACCAATATAATGTTGTATGTCAACTATACCTCAATAAAAACAAAACAAAACAGAAAAAAAAAAAAAAAACCCAAACAACAAAAACAAATTCTCCATGGCAAGTAACAAACGACAAACTGTTTAATCCTACAAGAACTTCCATGCTGTGAAAAATGCATAGAACATTTTGAGGCTCGGAGAAAATGTTTTTAAAATACCTGATCTCATGAAAGTAAGGGGCTGAACTCAGCCACATGAAAGCACAGTTATCACAAGAGTGACTGTAAAACTGCGTCTGAAAAAGGAAGAAGGAAAATAGTGAGCCCCACGCAGGGGGAAGCCACCTGCCCGCCTGTGAAAGCACAGGAAGGTCACTTTTAAGGAAACGACAGGGTGCGATGGGGAAAACCAGATGTGGGAGCAAGAGGGAAATGGAAGACAAACTGCAGAGACTCGTTCAGGGAGAAAAATTTTAAAGGTAAAAGGTTTTCATTTCAAAGCATCCCTCTTTCCCAGCATTTTTCTGAAGAGAGCCTGAAAAGGCAGCAAAATGACCACAAACCAATAAGCAGCGGAGTTCATCCACGGAGAGCTGGCGACCACCGTCGGGCCCCGCAGGGACCCCAGGCCCGTCGTGCTCACAAGGGGGGACCCGCATAGCGACAGGGGGACTTGCATACCCGCGCAGGCCACACCCACGTCCACATCCACTCCGGAGTCAGTTCCGAGACACACAGGAAAATAAGTAACACGTTTCCGTTTCTCACTTGACCTGCCGGTGTTTCCCCAGCTCAGCACTTCTTCATAAGCAGCCGGGATGCAGAACAACTTTCAGATGTTTCCAAAGAGCAGATCCACTCACCGAGTTCTGTAGCACCAGGGTCCAGGGCCAGGAGGCAGGTTCTGGGTCCGTCTCTCACTCCTGATGGGACGTCAGGGTCGTCCCCGTCCTGCTCTGAGATGTGGTTTCTTAGATGTGAGGGCTACACTTGCCCTGCAGGTCGTGTCAGGTAGCTGCATAGACAGGCTTTGCACACTGTCGACCTGCAAACACAGGGACCCGTGATGGGCTGGGGGGGGCATGGCCACTCGGGCAAGTACCATGCAGCAGCCTTGATGCTGGGCCCGGCCCGGGGCTCCAGCGCCCCGAAGGCAGCTCAGGCTGAACCCCACGAGGAGCGAGCCCTGCGGGCGGCGGGGGGGGGGTCCTGGGGATGCCGGCCCCGCTCCCAGCGGACACGCTGCACAGGACCCTCCCTGTGAGATGGGCAGAACCCACAGAATCATGAGAAATAACCAATCAGCATTTTTTTCAAACCACGAAGTTTTGGAGCCGTTTGCTACGCAGATCACTTAAGCGATAACTATAATAAAAGTTCTCAAGACGTCTGCATCGCTGACAAAACTGTGCTCCTTCTACAGGCAGCTCTGAAGGGGACAGTCGTCACTCACGCGGCGAAGCCCTCCTCTGGGTTTATGTTAATTAACAGAGTGCCCTGTCCGTTGTCGTCTCCTCGAGGTGGGAAGAGGGAGCCCAGCCGGCACCTGCGGCACCAGGGCTGCTCACGCCCAGCAGCTCAGCGACTTCCCCGACCTTCCCCCAAGCCCTCCCCCAAACCCACACACAGCTGGCTTGTTAGAAATAAAACGCAGATTGTTGCTTTTTTCAATTTCTCCTTTTTAAATTCAAAAATCCCCTGCAACCGTCACTCCACATACTATGGAAAAGGACGGCGCTCGGCCGTGGAGATGTGAGCTGAGTCTGTGTCACCCCAGGGAAGCAGGGGGCCGCCTGGGCCCGGGGGCTCTGCGTTACAGCCGGGCTTCGAGCGGCTCCGCTCCAGGCCCCGGTCCTTCCTCTGCCCCGGGGGCCCTCGGGCTGTGTACGAACCCGCTGCCTTCCTGAGCTGGCCGCCCACCTGGCGTTTCCTCAGGTCATCAGCTCCCAGCCCGCGGCCGCGGGGCGCAGCCCTCGTGAGGACGTGCTGGGGAAGCAACACTTGTGCCGCACGGAACGTCAGGGTGCTTTTCCAGCTCTTGCTGCCCAAACAGGGCAAGACAGCACCGGGGGCCCGTGAGCAGCGCCTGGAGGCCGTCTCGAATGAGGGGGGCCTCGAAGAGACAGAGCTCAGGGGCAGGCTGTGCCCTCCCTGGGACTGTTCCTTTTGGGAAGCGGAATCAAGGGTCAGCTTTCCAGAGAGAGGAGCTCCTACTTCCACGTGTAAAAAGACTCCAAGGGGTGCAGGCTCTTACGGCTACAACCCTCATCCTCAGACTTCACATTCCCCTCACCTGCGCCAGGTCCACACTGAGTCACAGATGACAGAGGGAAACGGATCATCACTACAAACATTATGTCAAACTCATAAAAGTCAGTTGCTTGGGTGGAATTTCTCACATGATAAACGGAACCTGACACTACATTTCCGAGACGTCAACAGGCCAGAAACTTAGATGGGAGAGGGCCGGTCTTCGCGGGCAGCGCCTGGCTGGCACGGAGACAGAAGGGCCGTCGGTGTAGACCTGGGCGTCAGGACCCGCCGCCTGTCCCTCTGAGGCCGTGGGTCTCTCCGAGGGTCTAATCAATGCCACGACACCTTCCCTAGAGAGACGCACGTGAGCACGTGGACACAAGCTTCGTGTGCGATCGTGTGGGCCTCAGGGACCAGAAGCCCGCCCTTGTGGCTGTGCTGGCAGAGTGTGGGCTCCAGACTGAGAATCCTCCACGTGATGCCTGGGGTCCCGGCCCCGAGGCCAGGAGACGGGAGCTCAAGTCCTACCTCTGCCGCTTCCAGCTGTGCGTCTCGGTCACACCACGTAACCCTTGACCGTAGAATGGGGACCACACTTGTGTTTCAAGGATTGCTGTGAAGCTTAAAATCAGTTGAGAGGATAGACCCGATAGCACGTTATCTGCACACACACAAACGGGAAATGAAGCCTGAATGTGTGGGTGACGCTTGTCTGCAAGTCCCGAGACAGCGCTGACGCAGCTGGAGGACAGGACGAGGTCTCCAGGTCACCGCTGGCCGCAGGCTGCCACATCTGTGAGCCAGTCAGAGGCACACCCAGCACCCGGAGGGACCCAGGCCGGGCTTCCGCGGCAGCTCAGCCCAGGCCTGCAGGGATGGTTGTAAAGGACAGAACGGAGGCCGGGTAGGTGGCCTCACTGTCCTTCCAGGCCCCTCTTGGCTGCGGGAGGAGGGAAACAATGTCACCGAGAAGCTGGACCAGCAAGAGAGAGGCCCCGAGTCTGTGGAAAACGGGGAGGAGGGCTGAGCGCACAGAACTGCGGTCTCCCAGGGGCTCCTGCAGAGGAAACAGCGGCTGTTCGATCCCCCCACCCCCTCCTGTCACCTCCCGCTCACAGCGTCGCGCGTCTGCTCTGCGTTACAGAACGGAGGTGTTCCCGTCCCCCCATTTCTGCTGGCGTTTCATTCCAGGCACACGAGGTGCTGGGAAGCACCTGGGTGGGGAACCAGGAGGCTGGGTTCAGACACCCTCACCTGTCTGGGCAGGTGCCTGCCTGCCAGTAAATACCTGTGAAATGAAGAAATGAACGGCCCTCTCGGAACCCCCAGCTTCTTCCTCTGTAAAGGGAAAACAACTACCTCATCTGCGAGCTGCTCCCCAGGGAGCTCCCATGTGTGAAAGTGGCGCCGGACCCGTGGGGCACAGACAGTGGGCGTGTGAGCACACAGCCCTCCCACTGCGGAGGGCCTCAGGAGACCACACGCAGAGGCCTCCCGGGCGGCCGGCCAGGGGGCACCAGCAGAGCTCAGCGGCCTTCCCGCCTGCAGGGCAGACCCGGGCTCATAAGACGGGTCTTTGCCTCACGTGCCCGCGGACACTGGTGGCACCTCCGCAGGGCACATCCCCCCAGGGCAGGGTGAAGCCCACACCCTGGGCTGTCACTCCTCACCCCGTACTGAACTGCAGGGACTTGGGTGCCAGCTGTCACAAGACACTAGGTTTTAATTACATGCAAAAAAATTACAACATCACACCCATAGATGGTAATTCTGCAGAGATAATTTGTTAATCATGGAAGAGTCTTTAAAACCATTACTCAGGTTAGGAAAGTGAGTGCTCATTGGATTTAACAAAATTCCCTGAAAACCTGCTACGGACAAGGCACTTTACGGGCTGCTGTGCCGGGTGCTGGCACTGGTGCTGGTGCTGGGTACTCGCTGTTGGATGTTGGGTGCTGGTGCTGCTGCTGAGTACTGCGTACTGGGTGCTACTGCTGGGTACTGGAAGCTGATGCTAGGTACTGGGTACTGGGTGCTGGTGCTGGGTGCTGGGTACTAGAAGAGGCAATGATATTTCTGTCCTCAGGGACATGTTTCACCATAAACACGTGTAGGTAAACTCTCAGTATCACATAAATACAAGGAACACACAGAACCTTCTGGGGGAAGTGACTATTACTCATGAGAACCAGGAAAAGCCGCATCAGCTGGGCCCTGAGAGCAGATGGAGAGCGTAAAACCCAGGCCACGGGAGCGGCGTCACCCAGAGACGCGGGCGGGGACGCCACGTGGGGGGAGGGGCGGGGACCGATGCGCCTGCGGCCACCGGCGGGTCCGGGGGGGGGGGGGGGGGGGGGAGGCCGGCGCCCGGGGCGGGGGCGGGGCGGGGACACAGCGGGACCACCTCGGGGGCTCTCCCTTCGGCGCCCACGCGAGCCCCCGGCCCGCGCCCTGTCCCCAGGCCCCCCCATTCGTGGACCCTCAACGAGGGATGCGGATGAAAGAATCAGCCAATGAAAGGCCCGAATAAAGTCACCAGAAAGATGCGACCAGAGACGGCAGAGGAACCCGAGGAGAGAATCAAGGCCATGTCCCCCACCCCCGCCAGGGACCGGAGGGCCGCCGGGGGCGTGGCTGCGGCCGGTGAGCGCGAGGCTGGCTCGCCAGGCTCCCCCCCTCCCCCCATGCCTCGCCGTGGGGTCAGATTTGGCGGGACCTGTAATAATACACTTCGAGTCTGCTTCCACACCGTCCACGCCCTCGCGCTGCTGGACACGAGCACAGGAGGCACAAGGGAAATCCAAGGCGTCCCCATCCACCGGCGGTGGGGCGTCATTCACCCCAGGAAGAGGAAACAGTTCCAAGGTGGCAACGACCTGGTTGCACGTCCAGGCCGCCCAACCCAGGGGTGTGAGTCGTGGGCCCACGGATGCCAGGCTGCTCCCCCGGCACCGGCTGGACGTGCTCAGGCCAGGATGTGACCCGCGTCGTCGGCTAGGAGACGGGTGACTCTCCCGCGAGCCACGCAGAGGTTTTCATCAAAGACTGACCAGAGCAGAGTGGGCACAGCGCTGCGTCCAGCCCAGACGGAGGGCTGGCTGCCTGCACGGTCTGAGCTGTGAGCGGACACGGGAGCTTCAGGAGTAAAACAGCGCGGCTTTGGGTCAACGTCCTGCGGCGGGGCCTGGACAGCCCAGCGCACTGAGGTCAGCTCAGAGTCTGCACACAGCCCCAGGGCGTAGCTGTCAAGTAGATGAGTAACTGTCTCCAAACCCTCTTTGCCCCTCAAAAAATAATGCTTTGAGAACCCAGGCCTCCCTGTGTGCGGTCTGCTCCCTTCCCGTTTTCTGTGGGTTTGCTGCGAAAGTCAGAAGCCCCCAGACTTTCCAAGCAGCCACCACAGAGACACTGCACAGGAGCGACCCTGAGCCTGGAGCCCCTGACATAAAGGCGGGTGAGAGGAGGCAGAGAGAGCGGTGGGGGGGGAGGGGGGCGGCTGAGGGGCCAAGGGCTGCAGTCCGGGGTCTCCCACCCCCGCTCGGCAGCTGCCGGGCACCGTGTGAGGCCTGGAACAAGGCGAGTCCTCACCTATTTACTGAGCAAATGAGAAAGAAAATCACTGCAGGGATCCGTGTGATACTAAACACATCCATTAAGAGAACAAGCTGTTTCAACATTTCCACGGTTTGTTGTGAGTAAATGCTGCTAGATACAGAACACTCTTCTGTGAATTAATGCCAGATCTTAAGCTAAAGGGCCCAGGGCTTTACTTTATTCAGTTTTTAATTAACAGACTTTATTTGTTAGAGTAGTTCTAGGTTTACAAAAAAAAAAACAACTGAGCAGAAAGTATATTGGGTTCCCACACACCACCGCCTCCTACACAGTTTCTCCCACTACCAGCATCCCCGACAGATGGTACCCTTGTTCTGGCAGGTGAGCCTGCACGGACACATCAGCATCGCCTGGAATCTGTGGTGTGCACCGGGGTTCCCGCTTGGTGGCGTACTTTTTCTCCGGGTTCGGACAAATGTAAGATGATGTGTACGCAGCATTACAGCCTCATGCAGAGCAGGCTGCCCTAAAACTCCTCTGTGCTCCATCTGTCCATCCCTCCAGCCACCCAGCTCCCGGCCACCACTGCTCCGTTTGCCGTCTCCACAGCCTTGCCTTTTCCAGAATATCACATAGGTGGAATCACGCTGTATGTAGCCTTTTCAGACGGGCTTCTTTCACTTAGTCACATGCACCTAAGTTTCCTCCATGACTTTCCATAGCTCCATAGTTCATGTCTCTGTATCACTAAATAATATTCCATTGTCTGGCTGCACCACGGTTTATTCGTCCATCACCTACCGAAGGACATCTTGGGTGCTTCCAGTTTTGACAATTATGAATGAAAGTGCTGTAAACATGCGTGGGCAGGTTTTCACGTGGACGTAAGTTTTCAGCTCCTTTGGGTAGGTACCGACGAGCACGATGGCTGGACCGTATGGTAGGACTAGCTCTGTAAGAAACAGCCAAACTGTCTTCCAAAGCGGCTGTAAATCTGAATTCCCACCAGCAGCGAGTGAGAGTTCCTGTTCCCCACACCCTCCCCAGCACTTGGACTTTTCATGGTTTGGGATCTTAGACATTTGAATAGGTGTGTCGTGGTATCTCGTTGCTGTTTTACTTTGCATTTCCTTGGCGTTGTAGCTAAAAAGTCATCACCTCATCACCAAACCTAAGGCTACCTCTAGTTCCAGGCTACCGCCCCGGAACAGGGGCCTTGGTCCAGAGCATAACCGCTCAGGCGGTGTCGCGTGGAGCCCGCCACAGGACACGGAACGCGGGTGGTCCTGCCTCGGCAGCAGGAGCCATCTCCAGGGCCAGCTGCTGTGTCGGCCGGGCTGTGCCAGTTGAGACGCAAAGCCGCCCGGAGCGGCATGTGCTGTGTCCACCCGACGAGGACCCTGCCCGGTGCTGTGGGAGGGCGAAAAGGGCTTAAACTGCTTATAGTCCCCAAAGAAGTTTACAATCTGCTTTTAAAATTGAGTTGTTTTACTATGCCAACGTGTGTGCCCGGCTGGAGCGTCTGTCTGGGGCTGGGGTTGGGGGAGTGGGAGACTGGGAAAGTGCCAGACTCTGGAGGGCAGGGGAGGACCCGCCAGACCCTGAAGGCCACAGACACACGAAGGCAGCAGGTCTGCCCCGTGAAAACGTCCGGAACAGGTTTTTGTCTCTCCACCCCACCTTCAGGTGTTCCAGGGGCTGCCTCAGTATTCTCACCCTCTCTGTTTCAGGGACAATTCTCTGAGAACCTCCTTCTCCTCAAAATATTTAGGCAGAAGGATCTCTGTAAAGTCTTGTTTCCTCTTCTGCAACGCTGAAGACACATCTCAATCATCACCCGCAGCCCTGTGCCTTCCAGAAGAGGCCCCCGCAGCAGCGTCGCTTCGGGGGACTCAGTTACCCACCCATTTCGTGGAATAAGCAAGACACACACCTCCAGTCTGACGTGGGGCAGGTCCGGACCCCTAAAGCCGGGTCCCTGTGCGGCTCCCAACCTTCCCACCCCGCTGGCCTGCAGCCCCTGCCTGGGGCGGCCCTGGGCGCTCAGAGCCCACCCGTGGGTGGGAGGGGGCGCCGGCAGGGTCTACGCCGGCGAGGCGGGGCTGGCCGAGGGAGGCCCGCTCGGCCTCCGCTGGAGGGGTGGCAGGGGACCGGCGTGACCAATAACGCTTCACCTCCGCGACGTGGCCGCGGTGAATAGAGCCCCGCAGCCCCGGGCCTGCAGGCTGCTCTCCGAGGGGCGCGCGAGGCACCCGGCGGGCCGGGGGAGGGCGGCCGCGTCCGGCACCAACGCAGCCCGCCCCGCGCGCCCCGCGCCCCGCGATCCCCCCGCGCCCGCGGCGCGCCTCCCGCCCGCCCAGCGTCAGGCCGGAGGCGGGGTGGGGCGCGGTTAAAAGGCGCCGCAGGTGGGAGCCGGGCCATCCCCGAGGCGCGCAGGCCCGCCGAGCCGCCCCGCTCCCGCGAGCCCGCGGCGCCCGCCCTTCCTGTGCGTCGGGCTGCGGCGGAGACGCCGCCCCGCCCCGGACCCCAGAGCCGGATCCCCGACCCGGATCCCCGCGCCTGGACCCCCGCCCCGGACCCCGCGCCCGGATCTCCGCGCGCGCCCTTTGCCCCGCCGAGCAGGTGAGCCCGGGATGGGGCGGGGGGTGGGGGGGCCCCTCGGGCGGAGGAATGGCCTCCAGCAGCCGGTGCAGGTAGGTCGGCAGCCGGCGGCGCCCGCGCCCTCGGCCCCCGCACCCCCGCGGGCGACCCGCTCCGGGGGCCGGGCTGGGGGCGGGGTGCGGTCGGCGCATCCGCCCGCGCCCCGCATCCTCCCGCTCTCAGGAACGAGGATGGACCGGTTTGACGTTTACCCCGACGGTCCCCCTAACTTGCACAACAGGTTTTATAGACGCCTCACGTCGCGTGTACAAGTGCCCCTGCCCCTTCCTCTGCTGCGGTGGGGATTTTCTTGGCCTTCGTGGGTCCCTGAGCGGGTCCGGCTCGCGTCTGGGGGCGCGGGGCAGCCGGCCGGAGCGGCCGCAGGACGTAAGCCGGGAGCCTGCGAGCCGCACGTGACAGCCACCCGGTCCCCGGACAACAGTGGTTGCCGCCGGTGACACATCTCAGTTGAAAGGTGGAGGCACCGGAAGGTGCTTCCTGCCCGACGGAGAAGCCGGGTCCCCGGCGTCCCCCGGCTCGGCCGTGTGCTTCGGAGCGCCTGGGCCTCCCTGCCTGGCGAGCAGCACGGAGTGGGAGGTGAGTGCGGCCTGGAAGCCGCGCAGGGACCCGGGCCAGCGCCCCCGGCCCTCGCCCTCTCCCTTGGGCAGAGCTGAGGCCACAGAAGGCTTTTCTTGCCCCAGTTCTGGCCGCGTCTGGCCAGTGTTCTAGAAGGAGACGTCCTGCCCCAGCCAGGCTCCTTAGAATTGCGGCTTTGTCTGCGGCCCGGTTCCGCGAGCCTCCGGGGTGGTGTTGGAGCCCTGCCAGGCAGGGGGGAAGGGGTGATGAAGAGGGAGCCTCCACAGAGAACGCCTGTGACATAACGGGGGGGGGGTCCCCATCGCCTGCACCAGGTACACCCAACCCGGACGATGTCAGTCCGCTCCGCTGCTTCGCAGTGTCTTCATTTAAAGCCACGTCTGGTACAGGAAATGGGAACGTCTTTCTCTTTTTCTTTTACTTCTCTGAATAGTACGAGCTTTAAGAAGGAAAAGAACCAGCAGAGGTTCCGACTGAACCGTTTCCACAGGGTGAGGGGCAGATTCTAACCCGCAGCTCCTCGCCAGGCGCCCGGCGCAGTCTGAAAGCTCGGGAGCTGTGAGTGGTTTGCATGCTTCAGTTAAATTGTTAGGTGGAATGAAATTGTGGGAAAATAATTTCCGGCCCGAGCGTCGGGTCCGTGAGGGCAGAACCCTGCCAGTGGCTTCATTTTCATGTTAAGATTTGTTTGACTCCCTTGATCCAGGAGAATGAACTGGGTCCCCAGAGGGCTTTTCTGTTTTTATTCCCAGGATCATTTAACTCCAGCTGGACCTAAATGTGTGGAAAGGACCCAGGTTTGCTTGAATGAACAGGGACTGCTAAATGGCAACACATTTTTTAACGCTTTGAATTCTTAAATGGAATAAGAAATACATGTACAGTATTAAAATACGCCTTCCTGAAAAAAATATTTTGTGGGTCTAGGTTCTAAATAATTGTGGCAGTTACTTTTGGACTTTAATTGTATATGTTAAATACATTTTTAATATACATATATTCAAATTGGAACACGTTTTAATTTTAAATGTATCTTTTAATAAATACCAAAGAATTTAATTCAGAGGACCCCATTATATAACACACCTCCCACATGTGGACATATGATTACATTGAATCTCGGTTTGTAATAGCTCCGAACCGTTAAAGTTTACTTTGGACAAAAAGAAAAAAAAGTACATGTAATTCTATGAATTGTCTATTTTTATGTTTAGACTCCACAGACAGGATTTTTTTCATTTTTATTGCGTTAATTTTGAAGAAGTATATAAATCCTAAATCCATTTTATCGCTAGTCGTTACTTTGAAGGGACAGGTGATGAATATTTGAGTCATTAAACTTAAACATCAGTTATCATCCCTTGGATGACCTGAGATTTCCAGAGACACGAGGAAAAGACTCTTCTAGATTAAGGAGAGAGTTTAAGATTTTTTTTTTAGGCTGCTGACTTGGGCGTGAGGGAGTCTATCCGATTCCTCAAACTCCACCTCCTCCGTTTCGGTGCTCAGGGAAGGGGCTTGGGGCTCGGGATCGGGCATCTCTGTCATCATTCTTGTTATTACTGTTTTGATGGGAAAAGAATCTACGCTGAAGATTTTATTTTGATGTTACTGTGGATTTGAAGCACAGAGCATCAGGAGACTGGCAGGGTCCAGACAGCCCCATAACAGTCCTGGGGACCAAGAAAAACTACCACCGGGGCCGTGCCGTGGACCCCCAGGGAGGCTACTAGTTTCCCCTCCACGGGTCACATCCTCACGGCCCTCTGGAAGCTGCACCCGGGTTCCCGTTCCTGGGGGTGCTGAGCACTGCTGGCGCCTGGTGATGGGTGATCGATTGGTGACGGATGGTGCGGGGGAGGCCGGCCCCGGAAGAGGGAACCTCGCCCTGAGTCTTCTCTGGCCGCCAAGCTGTGAGTCCTTGAAGGGAGGCCCAGGGCGCTGGTGCTGCATTGGCCTTATTGCCTCTTGTCTGCACGGGCTCCTCCACCGTCCGAAGCCCATGAGGACACAGTGAGGAACGTTCTGTCCTCAGGTCCACCAGGGACTCGGGGATGACTTTGGAGGGAGTAACACCCTGGGAGGGCTTCGCCTCGTGGCAGATGCTGCGCGATGCTGAGGCTTTCACTTTGGTTCTGTCATCAGTGGAACTGACACAGCTTTATTAAGCAAACTAGTTAGGATTAAATTCTTGTATAAGAAGCTTTAAAACAAGAAATTATATTACTGAGGCAGAATGCTAATAGACTTGAATTACTTATCACTCTTCCTGACACTGTGTCTCATCAGAAGTCAGGACCCTGGTTTCCTGTTTTCAGAGCTAAGCACTTGGCCGCAGCTGAGTGTCCACCGTGACCAGAGACGCCGCGCAGCCCGGCGGCTTTTGCCTCTAGGAGCTTGTGTCACCACCTTCCTGCAGAGGAGCCAAGCAAACCTGTTCTCTCCCTAAAAGAGAGCCAGGAAGGCACCAGTTAAAATAAACCGTGCTGGTCCACAAAGAGAGTTAATATTTTACTTTTTATTGGAAAATCTCCTCCCATTGGCTGCAGCCGGCTTGCAGCATGAAAGGAAAGAGGAACTTCATTTAATACTAATCGTGAGGGTGTCAACAGAGGCGGTGACTTTGGAAAGTAATTTTCAAAGGTCTTTGCCTTCAGATCTTCTGCCACCAAAATGTTTCTGACAGGTTCCCCCGGGGGCTTTCCTGCAGGGGAGGGAGAAGGGGGCCCAGCCTTCCCTCCTGGGGTGGAAGAGTCCTGGGGGCAGGAAGCTTGGGGGTGGGGTACACACCCCCGGCCTGTCTCCTAGTACTTGTGAGGTGAGCTCTGCTTCTGCTGGAAGCCTTGAGAATGACCTGCGGCCAGACCCCAAGGCTTCCCCCTAAGAGCCACGGAAGGATGCAAACAGACACTGTAGAAGGCTTCTCATTTCTTTTTCTTTCTTTAAAGGCAAATTGCTGGGTTTTAGTCAAAGTCAGTAAGTATTGTAAAATAGATTATTTTCTGTTCAGCTCTGCTACTTTGATAGAGCGTGTGAATTGGGGGTCCAGAAAAGTCAAAAGAAATAAAGCTGCTGCCACGATAATTATCCTGTTTTTTAAGGAGATGCCCCAGTGGGCAGGGGTCAAGGATTCTGCTCTGGAAAGGGGGGGGGGGGGCAGAGGTTAACCTCCCGACCTCTCCCGTGACATCAGCCTCTCTGAATTCCTTCAGGCCAGTGGCCTCTGGCCCCTGGTGGGAGGTGGGGGTGCCTTACTCAGGCAGCTGAAGATAGAGAACTCAGAGAGGAAACAGTCTTCTTACTGGTGGGAGAATTTACATTCTCTGCACTTGGGAGGGTTGGAGAAAATGTGACCTTTGTTTGACAAATGAAAACCTCGCTGCTTGGGTGAGTTCCCCACACTTCAGTGGGAGGCGTGTACTGGTTAACCAAGAACATCTCCGTCTTGTAAACAGACAGGATGCACCTCCCAGGTGAGCAGTCACTGTAAAATATGCTCAAACATCAAGGTTTTCATTTTTTCCTCCCACTGGGCGCATCCTGGTGCTTCCAGAGTAGAAGGGTGACAATTAGGAAGATTTATTCTGACAGCTTCCACCAGGTGCTAAGAGTTAATTCTACCGTCGCATCATCTCCAATGAGGTTTTTAAGTCAAAGATATTACCATGGACTTGGAAATCCTTTAGGCCGTGGGGTCAGAGGCCCGGGGGGTGGCAGACGCAGAGCCGGAGACCCGTCTTCCTGACGGAGGCCCCCACGTCCCCACCGTGGCGCTCACCCAGCCCCGATCAGAAGCGTTAAGGACGAGGAGCCACAACTGTAAGGAGTGTGTGTTTGAAGAGTTGTGCTTTTTTCTCAGCTCTTTTTTTTCAAAAGGCGAAAACCTGGCTGTCTGTAAACGCTGCTTTGTGTGCCGCTGAGTCCTGGACGCGCACAGGGATCGAGCCCCCCGCCACGCGTGCCCCCGGCCCCTCGGCTGCTTGCGGGGCTCCCTCTGGGCTCGGCCCCCACTCCTCCGCCGGGCGGACGCCACCCACGCACGGGTCTTTCTGGAGATGGGCGTGAAGAGCTGCCCAGGGACCCCGGGCTCCCCGGGCTCCGGGCTCCTCACCAGCCTGTGAGCTCTCGAGCCCTCCCGGCACCGTGTCGTGGGGCACACGTATCCCGTCTGTGGGGCTGCTCCTGGGGAGGACACGAACAGCCCTGCAGGAGAGCGTCAGGGTGCGGGACTCATAACCTGGACACGCGACGAGCTCCTCGCGACGTGGGGGGGCCGGGGCCCGGGCCCGGGGATTCGAGGGGACAGCTGACCGCTGCGTCCAGCAGACCCTGGGTGAATGCTGAGCGGGGCCGGGGCTGCAGCGGGCCTTGGTGACGTGCTGGGAGGCAGGGCTTTCCCCGCGCTTGGGCTCCGTCTGTCCTGGCCAAAGAAAAAGGCAGGAGATGTGGACGATTCCAGCCGCAGCCCTGCTCGCCTCCCCCCCCTTCCGCCCAGCGATCGCCCACCTCCCCGCCCCGTCCAGACGACGGAGGAGGGCCCCTCGCAGGCATGGCCTCCTGAGACCCCGAGTCCTTCCAAGACTCGAAAAGCCAAACCAAGGGCAAAAGACGGATTTCTCAGAAAGCAACCAAAATGAGGGCTTCCTCTCATAGCACAGGACTGGCTTGATTAGCGTCTACGGGAGCCGGCGCCTGGGCACCCTGGGCACCCCTGGGTGCCGCCTCTATCACCCACTGCCTCCGAGGGCAGCCGGTCCACGCCGCACAGGCGGCCGGTGGACAGAGTGGGGGACCCTGGGGAGGCTCGGGGGTCGGCCTGAGAGGGAGAAGCCTGACCCCACATTCAAGTGCAAGAGAGTCTGCCCCCAGGGGATTGACAAAAGGCCTTTGGGGCCCCCTCCCCATGAAAGGGTACTTGTGTGAGCGTGTTTTTCTGAGGAGACAGTCTTTCACTTTCAAAAAATTCTCAAAGGGTCCATTATTCTTCTTTTTTCTGAGCAGAATACTGACCAACTCTTTGGTCTGCTGTGGCAACGCAGAAGGGGCATGTTTGGATTGTGCAGAGTTTCTGTAGACGTCGAGGCCCCTTCCCCCGTGGACGCTGGATCAGAGCCTTCCCGGGGGGCCCCATGCTGCAGGCGGGGCTCTTGGTGTGAACTTGGTGCTTGTGGGCAGGGGGGCAGCCCTGCCCATTCCAGGGGAGAAAAGTCAGCACTTTCTGTAAAAGCCTGTGGATCTCTTTTGGGGGAGGCTCTTTGAGTGGTTTACGGAATTCGGTTTCCTAAGAAGCCGAGACTACCGCAGAGGATGCTGTTCCCGCTAGAGGTAGATCTAAGTATATTGTACAAAGTGAACGGATACACGTTTGGTTTCTTTTTTCCCTTCTTAGTCTGCTGAGTAAAGCAGATTGTGTCGTTCCAATGCAAGATTTTTTTTTCTTGGAAAACCATGTAGTGAATGTGCTCCCTTGGGCAAAGCGGGACAGGGAGGACAGGGAGCCTGGAGACCAGTGCGCTTGCCAGAGGTCCTAGGTTAGGGTCGGGAAGCAGCCTGACGTGTGGTCCTGATTGGAAGCCCCCACGAGAGCACGAGAGTGTCTTCAGAGAGGGTGTTCCCTCCTGGAAAGCCACCTACTAGCCGTTTAAAGGGTGTCCCCAGAGCGGTGGTCTCCCGTCTGTAACATAACAGCAGTTTTATAAAGAAGGAATGTTCCACTGACTACCCTGTGCTACTTCTCGCCTGTTCAGGAGTAGAGCGGCAGGATGGACTGGGGCGCGTTGCAGGCGCTCCTGGGGGGCGTGAACAAGTACTCCACCAGCATCGGGAAGGTGTGGCTGACCGTCCTCTTCATCTTCCGGGTCATGATCCTCGTGGTGGCCGCCCAGGAGGTGTGGGGGGATGAGCAGGCCGACTTCGTGTGCAACACGCTGCAGCCCGGGTGCAAGAACGTGTGCTACGACCACTTCTTCCCCGTGTCCCACATCCGGCTCTGGGCGCTGCAGCTCATCTTCGTGTCCACGCCCGCCCTGCTGGTGGCCATGCACGTGGCCTACTACAGACACGAGAAGAAAAGGAAGTTCATCAAGGGAGAGATGAAGAGCGAATTTAAGGACATCGAAGAGATCAAAAGCCAGAAGGTCCGCATCGAGGGTTCGCTGTGGTGGACCTACACCGGCAGCATCTTCTTCCGGGTCATCTTCGAGGCCGCCTTCATGTACGTGTTCTACATCCTGTACAGCGGGTACCACCTGCCCTGGGTGCTGAAGTGTGGCATCGACCCCTGCCCCAACACGGTGGACTGCTTCATCTCCAGGCCCACGGAGAAGACCGTCTTCACCGTCTTCATGGTCTCCGCGTCTGTGACCTGCATGCTGCTGAACGTGGCCGAGCTGTGCTACCTGCTGCTCAGAGTGTGTTTCAGGCGATCGAAGCGAGCGCAGAAGCACAGACATGCCCCCAACCACGCCCTCAAAGAGAGTAAACAGAACGAAATGAATGAGCTCATTTCTGAGAGCGGGCAGAACGCCATCACAGGCTTTCCCAGTTAAACGGCTGACGGCACACGGGGCGGACGTGTCGCAGAGCCGGGGTCTTCTCCCGAAGGCAGGGCCGACCCGGCACCCTGGCTCTCAGCTGAGACTCTGTCCTTACAAATGACTTTCTTAATTTCTAGAGACCTGAGTTAACTTTCTGTAGAATAATTGGGCCACGAAAGTGGCACGTAATCAATCATGTGGTCTGTCTCTACCACCAGGCCTTGGTGTGACTTTTACATGTGGGTTTAAGTGGACCGTCTGACATGGGGGTATTTCCTGAAAATTTAAGGGTGTAACTGTTATCAATAAAGAACACTTATCTAGAAATTGATACTTTTATTAGGAAGAGATATTTTTATAGGATTGAATGTTTTAGTTCTGACTTTGAATTTATATAAACTATTTTTATAATGACTGGTCTTCCTTACCTGGAAAACATGATGTTAGATTTAGAATCTTGCCATAAGTATCTAATATTTGAACTTACTCTGTCTTGTTGTAGGTATTGTTTTGTGTGGTCTATTGACGAGTCTATGAACTGTCATGGCTCTTAGGGTGGGACGTGTTCACTGTGCAATGTATTTTCCCTGCTTTCTGGGCATGGCCAGAGCTGTATGGAAGCGGGAAGCTTTTTTAAAGAGGCTGATTTGCAATCAAACAGCTGAGGCAGGAATGCACTCCCTCAATAAAGATGAGCCCATTGCTGAAGCCACCGGCTCAGGGATTCTGTTCTGTCCGGGTGGTCTGACAAGTGGTTGGGGCAGGTTGCTGGGGAGGCTGTGGGCGCAAGGCTGGAGTAGCGGGTCTCCGCAGACCTCTGCATCCTCCTCTCACCCCTCAGCTTGGAGAGGGGTCGGCTGCTGCAGGACGTGGAAAGTGTCCTCGGGGTCAGCCCAGCCTTGACAGAGGGCAGCTGGGGAGGCCCTCAGAAAAGGGAAGGGGTCCTTCAGTCCGCGGTGACCGAGGAAGTGCCCAGCTCATCACCCACAGGCTTTCTGGGTGGACACAGATGCTTTTAACGGGGGTGCTGCTGCACCAGCTGCGGGCCGGTCACTCTGGAGATGCCACACACCAGGGCCACCCCTCTGAAGGGCACAGTCAGCACACATGCCCCGCGTAGGGACACTTAGTGAACCTTCTCAAGGGCTGGATGTGCGTGCACCAGGATTCCAGACCCTCTCCCCAGAAAAACAGAACAGGAAGGCTCATCTTCAGAATCCAAAGTGAATTCCAGACATATCCTTCCATCCATAAATATTTTAGTAGCAATCCATGAAAACCAAACTCTAACCTTTAAAAACAAAACCACGATTCTCTCCCATGGAAAACCCAGTCCTCATCCGTAATTCCCAACGGTCCCAGGACGGCCTTTCTTGATAACAGGCTGTTTGAATAGGTCTCAGGTGACGCCCATAAACAGGAAGAGGGGTATGGGGGGGGGGTGGATGAAAAGGCCCTGGTGACACCCCCACCGCGTGGGAGAGGCTCTTCCCACCTGCGTGCTCTGGGGCTCCTGGCCATCCCCCTGCTCGTCCATCTTCTATTTCTCCTCAGCTTCTCCACCCCCTCAACGCTCCTGCCCCCGGAGCTGCCTCTTGGCCACCCATCAAGGTCTGAGGCGGTGTCCACACTGCCAGCCTCCCCCCTTCCGCCCCCCACTTCCAGCACCTGAATCTGGGCCCAGCCCACCACCAGCCCAGGCCGCCATCAGCACCAGCGACATTCTGACACCAGTGTAACGGCCTCTTCCCAGCGTGGTCCTCATAAAGCTCTCCTTGAGGGCTTGTTTCGGATTCCGAGACACCGTCCCCTACCCTTGGGTCTCCTGTGCTGGCTCCCCACCCCCACCTGGTGGAGGCCTCTCCTTTCCTCTCCCTGCACTCTTCCTTATGAGATATTATCTCCATTTTACAGATGAGACCACTGAGCTTGCCCAAGGTCATCCAGCTAATAAGCAGCAGAGCCAAGGTTCAAAGCAGGCTGACTGTCTCCAGGGTCGGTGGCTTCACGGCTGCTCCTGCAGCTCAGTGCTCGGGGACCATGGTGCTAAGACGCCCATCACCCCTCATCCAAAGTCATCTGGCTGTGCCTGCTCACGTTCTGGGGGTCTCACCTGCTTTTCCCCCAGCCTGGATGACCTTGAAGCAAATCCCAGACGGATCATTTCATCTGTAGATATTTCAATATGGGTTTCATCCCTGGTCAGGGAACTAAGACCCCACATGCTGTGAGGTAACTAAATCCGTGTGCCACAACAACTGAGCCTGAGTGCCACAAACTACAGAGCCCACACACTCTGGAGCCCACATGCCACAAGTAGAGAGAAGCCAATGCACAACAACTAGAGAGCCCGCGTGCCACAACTAAGACACAATGCAGCCAAATAAATATTTTTTTAAAAGAGTATAGATTACACTTTTAAAACAGAGACACAATGCCACCATCACACTAAAAAGTCTATGTTCATAATTCCCCAAATGTCCTGTTCATGTTCTTTTCTTTTTTAAATTAAACTTGTTATTTTGAGATCACTGTAGACTCACATGTAGGTGGAAGAAATAATACACAGGTCTTGTGTGCTCTTGCACAGTTTCCCCCAATGGTAACATCTCTTTGCTTGTATGCTGTGATCTTGCTAAATTCATTTATCAGTTCTGGATTTTTGTAGTTTCCTCAGGATTTTATGCAATGATATCATCTGCAAAGAGAGAGTTTTATCCCTTCCTTTATGATCTATGTGTCATATTTCTTTTTCTTGCCATATAGCACTGGCTAAAACTTCAAGCACTATGTTGAATAGGAATCGTAAAAGCAGAAATTCTTGTTCCTGATCTTAAAGGGACAAGATTCACTCTTTTACCACTAAGTACAACGTTAACTGTAGGGGTTTTGTAGATGCTCTTTATCAAGTTGAGAAATGATAGAGAAATGCTCCTCTATTCCTATTTTCTGAGAGTTTTTATTATGAAGAGGTGTTGAATTTTATGGAAAAAAAATTGCACTAAATGATATGATCATGTGACTTTTCTCCTTTAGCCCATTAATATAATGGATTACCTTGACTAATCTTCATACAGAAACCATCTTGCACCCTCGAAATGAACCTCACTTGGCCACAGTATGTAATTCTCTTTATATATTGCTGAATTTCATGTTAATATTTTATTAAGCCTTTTTACATTTGTGGGAGATATTGACCTGTAGTTTTCTTTTCTTTTTTTTTAAATTGCCTTTGTCTGGTTTGGTGTCAGGGTAACACCAGCACCACAAAATGAACTGGGAGGTGTTCTTGCCTCTTCTATCTTCTGGAAGAAGTCATGCAGAACAGGTGTAATCCTTCTGTAAACATTTGGTAGAATTTCCCAGTGAAACTATCTGGGCCTGGACAGTTCTTAGAACTTCTCTTTTACAAATTCAATATCCTTAACAGTTACAAGGATCTTCAAATTATCTATTTCATATTTGATGAGTTGTGATAGCTTGTGTTTTGGTTTTTTTTTTTTTTTTTTTTTGAGAAACGAAACTCTTTTTTTTTTTATTTTTTTATTTTTTTATTTATTTATTTATTGGCTGCATTGGGTCTTCATTGGTGCATGCGTGCTTTCTCTAGTTGTGGCGAGTGGGGGGCTACACTTCATTGCGGTGTGTGGGCTTCTCATTGCGGTGGCTTCTCTTGTTGCAAAGCACAGGCTCTAGGTGCTCGGGCTTCAGTAGTTGCAGCATGTGGGCTCAGTAGTTGTGGTGCACAGGCTTAGTTGCTCTGTGGCATGTGGGATCTTCCTGGACCAGGGATGGAACCAGTGTCCCCTGCACTGGCAGGCAGATTCTTAACCACTGTACCACGAGCGAAGTCCCCCGTGTGTTTTTTGAGGGAGTGATCCATTTCATCTAAATTGCAAAATTTGTAAGTATAGGATTGTTCATAGTACTCCTTATTATCCTTTTGATGTCTGCGGGGTCTGTAGTGATGTGCCCTCTTTGATTCCTGATACTGTTAATTAATATCTTCTCACTCTCTCTCTTTTTTTCCCCTTTGTCAGTCTTGCTAGAAGTTCATGTTTTATTGATCTTTGCAAAGAACCAGCTTTTTGTTTCAACAATTTGCTCTATTCTTTTTGTTTTCAATTTAATTGATTTCTGCTCTTACCTTTATTGTTTTCTTTCTTTTGTTTGCTTTGGGATTATTTTTCACTTCTCTTTCTAGATTATTGAAGTGGGAGTGTGGATTATTGACTTGAGTCTTTTCTTCCTCACTCATATTTGCATTCAGGGCTGTAACCCCCATCAGCACTCCTGTAGTGTGTCTTGCAAATTCTGATACCTTGGGCTTTTTATTTTCATTCAATACAGTGTATTGACCCATGGTTTACTTAGAAGAGTGTTTTACAATGTTCATTGCAGCACTATTTACAATAGCCAGGACATGGAAGCAACCTAAATGCCCATCAACAGATGAATGGATAAAGAAGATGTGGCACATATATACAATGGAATATTACTCAGCCACAGAAAGGAATGAAACTGAGTTATTTGTAGTGAGGTGGATGGACCTAGAGTCTGTAATACAGAGCAAAGTAAGCCAGAAAGAGAAAAACAAATACCATATGCTAATACATATATACGGAATCTAAAAAAGAATGGTACAGATGAACCCAGTGACAGGGCAAGAATAAAGATGCAGATGTAGAGAACGGACTTGAGGACACAGGGTGGGGGATGAAGGGGAAGCTGGGACATAGTAAGACAGTAGCATTGACATATATACACTACCAAATGTAAAATAGATACCTAGTGGGAAGTTGCTGCATAACACAGGGAGATCAACTCGATGATGGGTGATGACTTAGAGGGCTGGGGTAGGGAGGGTGGGAGGGAGTCACAGGAGGGAGGGGATGTGGGGATGTATGTATAAATACAGCTGATTCACTTTATTGTACAGCAGAAACTGGCATAACAGTGTAAAGCAATTATACTCCAATAAAGAACTTAAAAAAAAGAGTTTTAGTTTTCAAGTGTTCAGAGACTTTTGTTTTCTTTCTTTCCACTTATTATTGATTAATAACTATTGATTTCCACTTTGATTCCACTGTGATCAGAGAACACACTCTATTATCTCAATTATTTTAAATGTGCTGAGGTTTTTTAATGGCCCGTATATTAAGCATGCCTTTTTCTCCTGTTATTTTGGCATCTCTGGCCTTACCAACACTGGGGAGATGGCCCCTCCCAGGGCTGGCTAATTCCTAGAGACAGCAAACAAGTCTTCTGTGATATGCCCACCGACCAACCCCAAACCCACACCGCCCTCCTCCTCTCAGGCTCTCACATGCCAGGCCACTGTCCACCTGCCCTAATCACCCCAGAGCCAGGCTCCAGACAAGTGGCTGAAATGTTTCACACGAGCCAACCCTAAGCCCGTCTGCCCTGCCTCCTCATCTTTCCCACAGAAACCACACTGAAGGATCTGCCCGAGGACCCTGCCTGGTCTGCCTGCTTCTCGCCAGCTTTCAGAGTTGTTTGCTTTCATGTATTTAGTTATTTAATTGGCCGTGTTGGGTCTTCGTTGCTGCACACAGGCTTTCTCTAGTTGCGGTGAGTGGGGGCTACTCTTCATTGTGGTGCACGGGCTTCTCATTGCGGTGGCTTCTCTTGTAGAGCACGGACTCTAGGCGCGTGGGCTTCAGTACTTGCGGCACATGGGCTCAATAGTTGTGGCGCACGGGCTTCGTTGCTCCGCGGCATGTGGTATCTTCCTGGGGCAAGGATCGAATTCATGTCCCCTGCATTGGCAGGCAGATTCTTACCCACTGCGCCACCTAGAAAGTCCTCCTTTTATATAATTTCCAGGGTTTTTAGTTGTACTTGGCCAGAAGACTCGGAAAAAGTACATCAGCCATCTTCCCGGAAGCAAAAATCCCCTGTCTTTTAAGCAGCAGCTGATGGGGCATCACCAAAGCCCACGCGCTACGACCGGTTAACGCGTCGCTCAAGCCTTTTAAGGTGCTGACTGCCCTCCACCTCTTTTTATTTTCCTGCGACTGTTTTCTCTCAGGATCTGGGTCGTTTGTCTCCCAGAGTCTCTCACAGCCTGGCCTTCGCTGACTGCGTACTCGCGGGGCTGTGTCGCGTCCTCCATCCTCGCGTGTGCCGTGAACGAGAGTCGCTGTGACGCCAGCGCTGCTCCCCGTGGCTCTCCCTGGTTCTCTGCGCGCCCGCGTTTCTCCCCCCACCTCCCCTGCCCCGCCAGGCCTCACCCCGGCTCCCTCCTCCAGCCCGTCCTCCTAGACGCGTCCAAAGCCTTTGTTCCCAAGACTGCCCCGCGCCCCCGCCGCCAGAGTCACTGGGGCGTGTGGGCTCCAGGGTCCCGGCTTCTCTGCTGCGGTGGGGGCCCCTGGGCAGAGCAGAGGCAATGCTGCTCCCTCTGCCCCCGACACGTGTCCCTCCACACAGTGAGCACCGGGGGGGGGGGGGGGGGTGCCTGGAAGTCCCCGGGGCCCCGCTGCCCAGCCCTCTCTCTCCGGCGCCGGGGCAGGGCTGTGCGAAGCTCGCCCTCCGCCCTGCGTCCCAGGGCACCCAGGGGGCTCTCCGCGGCCCGGAGGGTGACCGCCCGGCCTCCGGGACTGCCGTGGCTGGGGTTTCCCCACCAGCACGGACACAGGTGAGTGCGGATGCTACAGCAGGCGCCGCCCAAGGCCTTTCCCGGTCACGGTCGGAGGGGAACGTCGGAGAAGCGGCAGAAGGCCTTGAAGCCGTTCAGGTGTCAGAGCACAGCGGGAGACACGCGCCCCGACGAGGAACTAAACTAAGCCGAGAATGCAGACTTCAGAGACTCCGTCGTTAATCAACCACGGAAATGTGAAGGTTCTCGTTAACCTACGTCACTTCTGGGCTGATTTATTAGACAGACACTAAAATAATTTATTTCTAGCTTGTCTGTTGAGATCATGTTTAAACGTATGGGTTCAGGATGGCTGTGGTATTGGAAGCTGTAGTTATTTAGCACTAAGCTGTAAGGAATGATTTCTTTGTATGCCGTGTTACCCTTATTCATGTCTTATTAGCTGAGAGATTAGTTTCTATCCAAAATATATTAATGAAGCCTGAGACAGTGTCTCCTGACTGGTCATCAGTATCCAAATCGTCAATGTGCAGAAAAAGAAAGGGCTGTGTTGAGAAAGGGCCTGGCTATTTCTGGTTGCCCCCGAGCCCTGAAAGGACCCGGGAACGGCCTACATTCTGCTCGGAGCTGAGGGACACCCAACACGTGCCAGGAACTCACCTCTGGGTTCAGCACTCACCCCAAAGAGATGCTCCCAGTAGCACGGCACGGGCTGTCCCCTCCTCACCAGAGGCTGGGATTTGGGATTTCATCCTATCGCGCCTCTGCCCTGGACGCGGCAGTTCTAGCCCAAACAGGAGAGGACGCCCCTCAGGTGACGCGACCATCACGGGGTCAGGATCCCGAGTTTCCCCTGAAGCACGTGTGTCAAGACCCTGCTGAGTCCGGTCACAAAACTGTGAGGACAGACTAACACAGAGCACAGACCATGGGTCCCCAAACCCACGGGGCCAGACGGTCGGGTCCCACAGTCCAGGAAGCGGTGTGTTGAGCAAACTCCTGAGCTGGTTTCTCTGCGGCCGGCCTGGCTGGTCCCAAGAGCCACTGCAGAGTCTCGTTCAGCCGGGGGGGGGGGGGGGGGGAGGGGCGGGGGGAATGGGGGTGTCCTGCATTCCAACACCCCCCCCACCCCTCTGGACTCCAGAGACACTCACAGACGTGGCCTTTCAGCCAGGAGGCTTGAACACAGGGCGCCCATCCCTCTGCAATGCGTGCACTCTGGAAATGCAGCTGAGAGAGCCGCGCCACGGCTGCAGGATGACAGACCTGCACCAGCGCCAGGGCCCGCGGCTCCTCTTTGCAGCCCCCGCGGACCCAAAACAGGAGTCTGTCCTCCCACAGCCTGTCCCCCGCCTCTGCCCTGCGGAGGACGTCCTGCTGGTCGCTCAGCAAACCCTCACCTCCTCACAAAGGAGGCCCCGCGAACGACACTGCCAACGCCCGTCTGGACCTGCCGTCCGCCTTCCCCCGCACCGAGCGGGTCCTCGGCTGCGCCCTCGCCCCTCCCGCCAGCTCCTTGGCTCTGCCCCCCCAGTATCTGCTTTCTCCTCCGTCTCAAACTGCCCTCCTCATCTTCCCCGACTCAGACAGACAGTCCCAGCACGAGGTCCCGGCACGAGGTGACAGCCGGAGTCCTGCTTTGCTCTGGGTCAGGGCGCTGCGCCCTTGCAGGTCCAGAGCCGGGGCCGTGGGCGCAGGTGAGCCGGGGGCCGTGCTCCAACCGCCTCTGCCCGCGAGGGGCCGAGGCTGCCTTCTGGCTCCAGCTGTTCCTCCCCCAACATTCTCTCCCTCCTTTAAGCAAAGCGGGTCTCTTTACACTGGAGATCCTAATTTATCAGGCGTCTCCTGCAAGCTGGCCACTGGGTTGGATTTTTTTTTTTTTGGCACACGGGCTTCGTTGCTCCGCGGCATGTGGGATCTTCCTGGAGCTGGGATCGAACCCGTGACCTCTGCATTGGCAGGCGGATTCTTATCCACTGCGCCACCTAGGAAGCCCCTGGGCTGGATTAAACGTACTCTCACAGAGGGACTTCTCTAGTGCTCCAGAGTTAAGAATCCACCTTCCCACGCAGAGGACATGGGTTTGAGCCCTGGTTGGGGAACTAAGATCTCACAGGCTGCGGAGCAACTAAGCCCACGGGCCCCAGCGAAGAGCCTGCGTGCCTCAACTAGGACCAGACGCAGCCAAAAATTAATTAATTAATCAGTTAAAATAAAATACAATACAATTTAAAACAATACTCCCCTCGTGTTGTGTGATGAAGTAACCCTAAAGCACCTGGCACGCCAGGGTACCAGTCACGTGTCAATGAGCAGCCCAGGGACCTTTGCACAGAGTATCCCCAGACATTCCTTCGTTTGTGTTTGTGTTTTGTGTGTCAGTTACACAATATAAATTAACTGTTCAAACACGTTACTTCTGCAACTGTCTCTCCTTCCCTTTGGTAGATTGTAAGCAGGGACCATGTTGTTCCAAAGCGAACGACAGCCCAGCAGGCAGCGTCACATGGCCTGAGAGCAGAGATGGGGTTTCACACCAGACAGGGGCTGAGACGCCGCCGCCGAGATCCTCCAGGAGACCCCACCGTCTCCAGCAATGTCCGCCACACGTATGGAGCCTCCGAATCGCTAAGGAGAGAAGCCCAGGCTCCACCACCTCGGGCTCACCTCAAAGGCCATAAAGGAACGACGCGAGGCTGTACGGTTATCGTCTCCTCTTTCCCAAAGCACAACTGTGCAGCCCACATGCTTGAGTTAAATGCGTAATCGGCTAAGACGGCTGGCCCCTGACCCACGCGTGCTGGACATCAGAGCAGCATGTGTGTCCTTTCCGAGACAAACAACTTTACTAAGTTAATAAAGGACTCAATCAAATGGTCCTTCTCCTCCATCCCACGAACCCACATCCTCAGATCAGAGAGGAGCCCTGGGAGACAAGTCAGATGGCAGAGGTCATCTTCCAGCCTGAAAGGGTCTTAAGCAGCTGGGAGCTGCTGGGGTCCCCAGGCTGTGAGCTCGGAGGAGGCACAGCAGGGCAGGAGGCCACGCTCAGCGCCGGGATGTCTCTCCTGCAGAGACGCCACGTCTCCCGAGGCAACAGGGATACGCTTGTCTCCGTGGAAACGACGTTCCACATGTGTGACAGAAGCCTACAGCAGCAAGCACACTTTACACTGAGATCAGCACACGTGTGAGTGTGAAAATACCAAAGCAAACATTTCCTAAACCGTGACTTAACTTATTAAAAGCAATGTGTTCTGATGTCCCTATTCTATTCCATTTCATTTAGTTGTGAAAAAAAAGGAACGACACTTATTTCCCAGCCTATGGACAAGGTCGCGACAAGCAACGCTATAGACTAAAGCAAAAGGTCATCCATCCTTGTCCTGAGACCTCCTCCCCAGTGTCTCCCCGGGGAGTCTTCCCAGTGCCATCTACTGGGCACTCTGGGTATTGCAAGTGCCTGCTCCCCACCCCCACCCCCACCCCAAGATTTTTCAAGGATGAGATGCAACCATCCAATATGGGCTTCTTCCCCCAAAGTACAAATGGCTCTGAAACAGTTCAAGGAGAAGTTTAGATGAATGGCTAACACACAAACCCAGCTCTGAGATCACAGACTCCATGTTCAATTCCCAAAGGAGGGCTTTCCAAGCCAGAGAACAGCCCATGGTGCAAAACGGACCCTGGAATCCTCAGTTTTCAGACAGCGACAGATCTAAACGCAGGACCGTCCACACTAGCACTGCACAAAAAGCTGCTGTGGTCTAGCAAACCAGGTGATCGTTGCTCTGCAGCCCTTTGTCAAACCTATGCCTATAATTTTTTTTTTAATAAAGAAACCCTTAATATGAGTGTTTACTAGACCCTAACTTATTCCAAAAGCTCTTCGAGATGATATATAACACTATATTGTTCTAACACAACGAAAAGGTAGAAATCTCTTTTGGTCCTTTATGAATTGTGCAGAATTTCCATTTTGACACTTCACCAAAGCTTACAGAACCTAATCTTTATATTCAGTAAAAGTCAATTTTCCCTACCAGTTTGCCTGGGAGTTATAGCTTTGAATTCATTTCTGACCAATACATGTTTTTGATACAAATACATCTGCAAGCCTCTTTGTAATTTCTCCACAGTCTGCTTAAATAATCGTACCAGAGCTGCATGGATGGATTTGCTGGTAAGAGTATACATGGATCTGGTAAAGCCAAGGAAATCAACTTCTCTGACCACTGCCTTGCAACCCACACACCCGACAACTCAGGTTTCCCCCAAACACTCTATGTATGAATACGGGAATGGTGGGGGGGGATTCTTCACGGTCCAGTGGTTCGATCCCTGTTAGGGGAACTAAGACCCCACAAGCTGTGCCGTGTGGCCCCCCAAAAAATAGAGTGAGGAAAATGGAAAGGCTTATAACACTTTTGGTCACAACTCAAAAGCTGGAATTTTTATTACTTTAATTTGAAAGTGAACCACAAATTAGTAACACCTGAGATCTTTTTTTGTCCCACATATCTGGAATGTGATTGATCTACTTCCCTAAATTTGACATGAACAGTTTTCAGGATACATACGTGAGGGTGTGGGTCAATGATGCAGAGAGAAAGCTTAGTGAAATGCTCTTCTCCTGTGATAATTATCCACAAAAACGTGAAAGGATCACACTAGGGCCACGCCTGCTTTAAAATGATATTATCATATGTAAGTCATTATTAACTAATTATGCAGGGACGCCAGGAGTTCTTAATGTCTGCTCATTTGAGGAGGGTTGAATTACCCCTTTTTGCCAGTTATTAATATGATTAATGTTTCAACAGCAAAGTCAAGAACGTAGGTGCAGATCAACAGCTAATGGCTTATAACCAATAGCTCAGAGACACCCAACGACCCCCAAACTGCCAAGTGTCAGCACGGGGGCTTCGCTCTCTCACAGGTCCCTTCTTGTCTGGAGACATTTCTGCTATCACCTACGTACGACTTATGAGTCAGGAATTTAACTGGGACATTCTTTCTGTACATTCAGAGCGTCCTTCCTGGGGAAATTCAAGGGGCTGCCCCCTCAGGCAGCCGGTAGGCAATCATTCATTAAAATATATTAAGAAATAGTGTTTGATATATGCAGAATATAGAAAAATGGTACAAATCAACTGGCTTGCAAGGCAGAAATAGAGACACAGATGTAGAGAACGAACATATGGACACCAAGTGGGGAACGCGGCAGCGGCGGGGGGGGGGGGGGGGAGGGCGGGGTTGGCAAATGGGGAGGTTGGGATTGCCCTAAACACACTGATAAGAAAAAAATCACACTGTACACTTCAAATACATGCAGTTTATTGTATGTCAATTGCATCTCAATAAAAGTTCTTAAAGAAGAAAAAGAAAGCGTTTGTCTCACACTGATTTCTTGCACAATAGCAACTTTCTTGGTTTCTTTACAAAACAACTGTCAGATTGAAATATCAAATAGCCTTACACAACAGCACTTCCCCTTAGAGCCCGACAACTGCATCACGTTAAATACCTGCATAAAAGTTCCACTCCATTTTGAATCCCTGGGATTTGTCTGCTTGCTACGAAGCACGTATGTAAAAACCTTAGTCACACGCATGTCTGACACTGTGAAGTGACAGGTGCAGTTGTCACTGATCCCCACCTGTTACTCATCAATAGTTACCCAATAAGGGCCTGACCGTCCCTGGAAAGGGCCTGACCGTCCCTGGAAAGGGCCTGTATCAGCGTCACTCGAGACCTACCCAGGAGACACCAGAGTTCTTCCATAAAACCGAGCCCAAAACTATCCTCTATTTAGCTTGGTGCCTAGTTAATGAGGCCGGAGAGGTGCACCCACCAGGCCGGGGAGGCTGGTGTGGAAGGCAGGACAGGTCAGCCTTCTCCAGGGGCTATGTGGAAAGGTGAAGACCTGAAAATGAAGGCTTATTTTCATTGCTTACATACAGCAAAGCAATGCTTTCAACCAAAAACAATGCAGCAATATAGGATTGTGCTGTTCACAAGATAATTTCAGGATCTATAAAAATATTAATTTGTGGTGTCATCTGCTAAGCGCACATAGGTCTAAGTCCTGCGGCAATAATGTCAGACGTCCCGACTGAGACCCTTTCTCTATCTTACACCCTCTCCCCTCTGCTCTGGAGGACACGGAAATACCTCCGAGAGATCTACCTTATTGGAGGAATCCGGGTCTGGTTGAGAAGAAAACACCAACGCACAGAAAACAACAGACGTCACCCCAAACGGAGGAAAATCAAGTGCTGAGTTGTCATTAAGACTTAAGAGCTGTAGGAGGGCTAACTCTAAATCCTAAAATGCAGAGTGGCCAGGATACACAATTAGCCAACAACATGCAGTCATTACGCAAATAAGGAGACTAAGTCAGGGAAAGCAGAAAAAGGAAGTTGAACAGCAATCTGCAGTCATGAAACACACAGGGAAACGCCAAGGAGAGATTCTGCAGCAGGGAAAGTGGGTCAACTTTCAATCTCCAAACCTCCTTTACCAGCCCGTTTCCCGCAAAATTTCCAGACCCTTCCTTCACTCCAGCGGAGACCCCCGCAGAGCGCTGCCCCGACAACCTGAGGGTAGCCCACCAGCTCCCAGGAGGCTCAGGCCAGGAAGCTTCCTCCAGGCCACCCACCTCCCCCTTGTAATTTCTAACCAGTGGATTCAGCACATCTCTCAGACGGGCCTCGTAGGGCTTTGTCGGTTCACGAACAGACACTCTCTCGCGGACTAAGACCTGGGGCTGGAAGGTGGGGTAGTGACCGCGGGACAAACTCAGGTTCGCCCAGCAAGAACGGCCTAAGCTGGCCCGTGGCGATGGGGCGCAACTTGTACAAGGAAAAGTCAATACTTTTACGCTAATGTTGGCAATCACGGGAAACCCATTTCTCGGGCCAGATCTGCCCTGTCAAGGTGAATCACCTCTGTTCACGGCAAAGCCTACCTAAGTGAAGCCGAGCGTGGGAGCCAGCACGCCTGCCCCTCAGGGCTGGCCTCTTTGCAGAGATTCTGGAGCGAGGTTCCTGCCCCCCACGCGCGCACGGTTCCCCAGAAGCGGCCCACTCTTGCGATTTTAATTCTCCATCCACTTGCTTTGTGAACATCAAAATACCTAACCACATGTGAACAATGAAACCTCGTAATCCGAGCTCAAGCTTCCGGGACAGGAACCGAGCTTCCCAGGGAGCCTCTCCAGAAATGCCACCCGTGCGCCCCTGGTGTGTGTGCGGGGGAGGGGGTCGGTAGACTTCATTCGTGGTGGGCCCCGACCCCGAATCGAGGAGCCTCCTTGCGTTTTCTCAGCCGTGGGAGGCAGGGCCGGGGGGCGCCCTCGCTGGGGCGCAGGGCTGGGTCTGCGCGCAGGGTCCCTGGGGCAGGCCCCGTGTCCCCACCACCTCCAACCCCGGCCCCTGGCACGCAGTTGAAAGTGACCGAATTAAATAGGGACCCAAGGAGGCGTGTGTTAAGTTTGCCTGCGAGGTTTGGGGGAGAAAGAAATGGGCACGTGGCCAAGCCCAGAGGTGCCCTCCCTCGCCCATCGTGAACCGACACCCCCGGGAGGGAACCGGCCCGGCGCCGCCGCGGGGAGAGCCTCGCGGGGAACCGGACCTCTGGCCCGAACTTACTCTTCGAATATTAAAAAAAAACAATTAACTCAGAGCTCTGACTGCGACAGTACTCTTGAACCGGTCCCAGCAGAAATAACAATAAAGCAACGACACCGAACCTTTAACCTCCTCCTCTCCCCAAAACGCAGGGAGCCGGGGCTCGCACGCGGGCCGGGAGCTGGGGGCGCGGGGACCCGGGGCTGGCGCGCCCCGCCCGCGGCGCTGGGGGCGGCCGGACGCCGAGGAGCCGCCCGGTCCCGGACTTTCTCAACAGCGCGGGGGAGGCGGCGGGGGGCGGGGCGCGGGGCGCGGTTAAAAAGGCGCCGCCGCGCCGACAGGTGTCCAAGGCCGAGCGCCCGGCGCGCCGCGCTCTCCCGACTCCCAGCCGCCGCGGCGCCCCCGCCGACCCCCGGCCCCGCCGCGCGCTCAGCCCGTGCGCCCCGCTGCCAGCGGTAAGGCCGGCGCCACTCGCGGCTCCTCGGGACGGTGGGGCTGCGGACCCGGCGGAGAGAGCCCCCGGGAGGCCGCGAGCTGCGGGACCCGCGAGGGGGGACCCCCGGGAGGCCTCGGGCTGCGGGACCCGCGGGGGGGACCCGGGCCCCCCAGCCTGCACGCGGCGCCACCGGGGCCCCGCCGCCGGGTCCCGGGCACAGGGCGGGCGGCGGTCGCGGGCCCCTGGCCGGGAGCTTCCCGGGCAGAGCCTGGAGCTGGCACCGGCCGCCCCGGAGCCGGGCCGCGCCGGGAAGGAGGGCCGGGCCGGTGCCCGGGTCGGCAGGTTCCTCCGCGAGAGCCTCACCTGCCGCCGCGCCCGCCGCCGCCGGGAGCCTCTGCTCGGTGTCGCGGGGCGGGCGGAAGCTGCCCCTGCGGGACACTGCGCTGTCCCCGCGGGGGCCTGTTCCCCCCCGGCCGCTCCGGAGCCGCGCGGCCGGGGGGGCGGCTGTCGGGGCGCAGGGGGTGAGCCCGGAGCCCTGCCTGGGGGGCCGTGGGCCCTGGACCTCCCCTGCTGGACCGCGAGGAGGCCGCGCCCGTCCTCCAGCCTCCGGAGAGCCGACCCCGCGGCCGCCCCGGGGCCCGCTCGAGATGGGTGCCCACAGCCGCGTCCCGCTTGCCCTCTGGGTCGGGTCGGAGGTGCGGCGCACCTGGGGGGCGGGGGTCTGCGGAGACGGCTGGTCCAGCGCCACCATCGAGAAGAGTAAGGGTTGGAAAGTTACGGGGTAAAGATTCCTCTTGCCTCTTCTGGAACCTGGTGGTCACCCAGCAGCCTCCCTAAAGGACACAGCCAGCTCCTCCACCCGGCCCGGCAGGGGCGGGCAGGCCAGGAAGGGCAGGGGTCAGCGCGGGCCTGGGAACAGTTTCATCCTGCCGGTGGGTCCGCCTCCCCCCGTTACCCGGTCCCATCGGGATCTAGCTTTAATTTGCTCCTCTTCCTGAAGGATCTTTAGAGCAGGTGGCTGCGGCCCACCCAAGAGCTTTCAAAAACAACCAGGATGCCGGGTTTACTGCCAGTGCTGCTCTTCTCAGCCGCTGCGGATGGCGCGGGTTTGAGCAGTGTGGGTGGTGGGGCGGCACTGGCCCCACCCTGGGTTTTTAGCCGGCTGTGCTGATACAGGTCGGCTGGACTGTTTCTGTGAGTGTCCTGTTTCCACTAAGTGCCAGCGAAGAACTGGAGGGTCTGATTTCACAGGAGCTTTGGGTACGTGGCCGGGGCAGGACGGACCAGGTGCAGAAGCTGAGGCCTCCTGGGCCAGCTGTATGGTAGGGTCAGGGCTGAGCCCAGAGCAGACCTTCCCCAATGACGTCTCAGTGCTCGTAGCTCTCCTGTCCTGACCCTCCTCTCGTCTCCGCTGTGTCCTGTGAACGAGGTGGCCCCGGATAAGTTCAGCCAGGCCTGGGTGCCCCCAGCAGTGCCCCCGAGGCGGCGGGGAGACCAGACTTTCCCCAGCCTGCGCAGGAAGCCCATCGGGAAACAGGACCCGACTTGCTCAGAGTAAAGAGCACTGAGCTTTTAAGTAAGAGAAGGAGGAGGACTGAGAACCAGTTTGGAAGGGGTGGACACAGATTACTCATCAGGCTGCAGAGGGTGGAGTCTTGCTTAAAAGAGGCTTGATTGACACAGATGGGTTGACTGTGCTTACCTGAAGACAGTTCATACCCTGGGATGAAGAGGCCACCGGCTCGTGGAAGGTGACTGCACAGGCTTCCAGGTCCCTTTTCAACAGGCAGCATGTCACCCAGCAGCATCCGACTGACCTTCCACAGCGTAAGGGCGCCTGACAGGGCCAGTCCCTGGGGAATCACTGAGTTAAACTTTCTGTCGTTTCTTTTTTTTACAGTGCACCTCTTGAGACACCCTTCTAAATTAAAACCAGAGCCCAAGATAAAAAATGCAGCCACAACACTTTTCAAACCTGAGTACTAACCGACCTGTCAGACCCATCAGGACGGCAAGGACCCCAGTCCATACATAGAATGGTCACAAAAACCCATGCTTTTCTCCACAGAAAGACCATTTCTTTCTCTTTTTTTTAATATTTATTTACTTATTTAGCTGCATCGGGTCTTAGTTGCGGCACTCAGGATCTTTAGTTGTGGCGTGCAGGATCTAGTTCCTGACTAGGGATAGACGCACTGGGAGAGCGGGGTCTTAGCCACTGGACCTCCAGGGAAGTCCCGGGAGGACCATTTCTGATCTGTTCCTTTTCATATAGAAGAAGAACCTGAAGCCCTTTGGGCAGCATTGAACGTGGATTTTGCCACTGGGGACAGTGGTTTCACTGCTGTGTCCCGCGGCCGGAAGCTTAATTGAAATAGTTAAGGAAAGTGGTGCTGCCGGGAGACTTGGCGGCTTGGCCTCCAAGGCGAGGTCGGTCCGGCTGGCGTGAGTCACGGGTACCGTCCAGAACCGGAGGTCAACGAGCACTTGGGAGCACGGGGTGCCGTCGGAGGGTTGGGGGTGCAGGCAGCGTGTCCAGGGCGCCGGGCAGCTTTGCTGGGGCGCCCCGCCCACAGGCTGACCGCGTGCTGCAGGTCAGGTGCGTCTCTGGGGTGAACGTGCCCCCCCTCTTCGCTGGAGGTCGTGTTCGAGGTGGTCTGCACGCGGCAGACGAAGTGGCTTCTGTTCTCCCCTTGTTGTGTGAGGTTGTGTGAGAGCCGGCACTGGCTGGGGAGGGGCCCTGGTGCTGACTCGCCTGGACACACAGCGCCTCTCGGGGCGGCCCCGCCCGTCACCCCCGTGTTGTGTCACGTTCTTTTCCAGAGCAAGCTGCCCGGCCGAGAAGATGGACTGGGGCGGGCTGCAGTCGCTCCTGGGGGGCGTGAACAAGTACTCCACCAGCATCGGGAAGGTGTGGCTGACGGTCATCTTCATCTTCCGCGTCATGATCCTCGTGGTGGCCGCGAAGGAGGTGTGGGGGGACGAGCAGGCTGACTTCGTGTGCAACACGCTGCAGCCCGGGTGCAAGAACGTGTGCTACGACCACTACTTCCCCGTGTCCCACATCCGGCTCTGGGCGCTGCAGCTCATCTTCGTGTCCACGCCCGCCCTGCTGGTGGCCATGCACGTGGCCTACTACAGACACGAGAAGAAAAGGAAGTTCATCAAGGGAGAGATGAAGAGCGAATTTAAGGACATCGAAGAGATCAAAAGCCAGAAGGTCCGCATCGAGGGCTCGCTGTGGTGGACCTACACCGGCAGCATCTTCTTCCGGGTCATCTTCGAGGCCGCCTTCATGTACGTGTTCTACGTCATGTACGACGGCTTCGCGATGCAGCGCCTGGTGAAGTGCAACGCGTGGCCCTGCCCCAACACGGTGGACTGCTTCGTGTCCAGGCCCACGGAGAAGACCGTGTTCACGGTTTTCATGGTCGCCGTGTCTGGAATTTGCATCCTACTCAATGTCACGGAATTGTGTTACCTGCTGATTAGAGTTTGTTCCGGAAAGTCCAAAAGACCAGTGTAACACAGTAGCCAGCTTCAGATAAAAGATAGCATCAGGATGGAGCCGTGTGCCCGGCGGTGGGCACGGGCCCCCGAGCCTCCCAGGTCCAGCGTCCCGTCTTCAAGGCCACCTTTGACCCCCTGTGGATCTCACGTGGGACCCCAGGTGCCTCCAGGGGCTGCAGCCCCTGGAGGGCAGAGCTCCAAGCCTCTGCCACTTTTCTCTGAAAAAGCTGGCGGGGGGGCGGTGCCGACAGTACTTCCCTATTTCAGACAAAGAACGTGGCGTTTGTTTCTCTTTCTTTGAGGAAAGGAGAGAAACGCCAGGGCCTGAAGCCGGCGCTGAGAAGCTCTGGTCAATCCAGTGAGGGCTCCCTTTGCCATTTCCCCTGAATTAAAGGTGAACATAACGTAGAGAATCTTGGTTCTTTTATTTCCTTTGACGTTTTAGTCTTTAACAATGGACGAGGTTACCTAGTGCTTCAAACTCTGTTATACTTTTTTAAGTGAAAATTTAAAATAAGATATGCTCTTTTGATCTACAAAGAACCACTCATTATATGTTCCTCTAATTTCAAAGGCTCAGATTATGATATGTAAACAGCATATAATTAGATGCTCCCATTGAATTTACATATGGCCTTTCAGGTAGGAAGGGTTTGCAGTGCCCCCAAGAGGCTATCATGTGAAGCGTGGTGTGTGCTGCATTTCAGCTTCTCTCGAGCACTGCAAACTAGAAGTCCTTAGTGATGGCTTTCAATAGCGAACGGCCTCATTTCAAAAGTTTAGATGTGATTTTGCATGAGAGATACAGACTGGATGTAACACCAGCTACTACCAACAGTGGGTGGGGAGAACGCTGACTTAAAGAGGTGGCTTGTGAGTATTTTATTGCCACAGTACGATTTAATGCTGCAGAACAAAATGGCAACATTGGGGGGTGAGGGTAGTTACTGTTTCTAAAGAACAGATGGAAAGACTAAATTCTGACAATTAAAAATGTTTCATCTACTTCAAAGGTTTGTTTGCTTCCCTTTTCAGCATCCAGGTTTTTTAAGTGAAAATAGAATTAATAGACACTTTTTAAAAATAGAAACTAGAGGGGCTTCCCTGGTGGCACAGAGGTTAAGTATCCGTCTGCCAATGCAGGGAACACGGGTCTGAGCCCTGGTTGGGGAAGATCCCACATGCCGTGGAGCAACTAAGCCTGTGTGCCACAACCACTGAGCCTGTGCTCTAGAGCCCGCGAGCCACAACTACTGAAGCCCATGAGCCTAGAGACCAAGCTCCGCCACGAGAGAAGCCAGCACAATGAGAAGCCCTCGCTCTGCAAGGAAGTGTAGCCCCCACGCGCCACAGCTAGAGAAAGCCCACTCGCAGCAATGAAGACCCAACACAGCCAATAAATAAACTAATTAACTAATTTTTAAAAATAGAAGCTAGGGTTTAGATGACTTTTAGCAGTTCTGTAAGACAAAACGAATCCTAAATTAACATGATGCTTGACACGGTTTCCAAAAATTGGTACCCAGCATGCGTCAATGAGAGTAAAGATTTTCTCGTTGCCAAGAACAGCATTATAAAAACATTTTGTAATAATAAATAATAGCTTTAGTTACATACTTGTAACTAAAATAATTTTGTAATATCAAAAGTTACTTAAATATTAAAATAGAATTAATTTACATGATAGTTATTTAAAATCTATTACAGTTTTTAATAGACTAGCAGCTTTTAATTTCATCTCTAGCCAGTTTTTTAAAAATATGTTCATATTTTATATTTCGCAACACTAAACGGGTAAGTTACCACGGTGTCTGTCCACGATTCTGGGATCCTTCTGCCCCATTTACAGAAAAGCCTCCGTCACCAGAAAGACTGACAGGGAGGGAGGAAGAAGGATGACTCCTGCCCTGCCCCCACTCACTGCAGACAGGTTCCTGAGGAACAGGCACCGTGTGGGGTGTGAATTGGTTTTGCTGCTTGGAGGATGCGGAGTTGGGGTCACGTGACCAGGGTGGCGCCTAGACGAATCATTGAAACACTATAAAATGTTATTCCCGGTCAAGGTTGGCTGAGGCAGGAGAAGAATTCTGTCGGGTGTCTTTTCTGTGGGGTTTTCCACAGGACTTCAGACAAATGCACACTTGTGAGGAACCACAACTTGTCTCATAAAGTGCTTTCTGTGCCCAGGGCCCCTTCCCATCCGTGTGTGGGGCCTGACAGCTCCGGCAGCGGCTGTGTCCCTCCTAGGACAGCCAGCAGCGGCCCCTGGTCGGAGCCTTCATCCAGGGACCTGAAAGCATTTTACACATCAGTAATTACGAGTGTTTCTATAGGGAACCATACACTTTTTAGATGGATTTTTTTCTTTTTTTCTGGCTGTGCCGCACAGCTTTTGGGATCTTAGTTCTCCAGCCAGGGATCAAACCCGGGCCCTCGGCAATGAGAGCGCAAGAGTCCTAACCACTGGACCGCCAGGGAACGCCTTAGATCAACTTAAAATGACAAAAAGCAGTCAACTTTCCTCCAAGTGATAGAGAAGGGATAAGAAGCGGTCCCCAACCACCTTCCAGGGTGCCCTGCATACAGCCTGTTAGAGGAGCGTGTGACTTTTTAAATAGAGGTGCTCACGTACAACCTGTGACGATTATTAGTCTCGGGTATTAAAAGACGGGGTTGAAATAATTACAGACAACTACTGGCCACTTTTAAGCACTTACAGACAGGTTTGGCCACATGCCTGAAAATTAGAGCCTGACCTCTGGGAATGATCGTGCTGCGTCTGTATCTCAAAGCATCCACCGATCATGTGCAGGAGGTAAGAAAAAGCTCTGTTTTGTTTTGTTTTGTTTCCCGTGCCATGTGGCTTGTGGGATCTGACCAGGCATCTAACCCGAGCCCCTGCAGTGGAAGCGCCACGTCCTAGCCACTGGACCACCAGGGAATTCCCTGTCTTATGTCTAACGATTCCACCCACGTTCTCTGCCAGGCTGGCCGCCCCAAGCGCGGGGCCTCACAGGCCGGCCTCGGCGGGGGCGGGGTCAGCGCCGGCCGGAAGCAGCGTGGCCTCCGGCGCCTTAAAAGGCAGTGGGAAGAGCCCAGCGGCTGCCTCTCCCTGGGCCGGGCAGCCCTGGGCCCCGCTCCTCCGTGCGTGGATCCGAGTGGAATCGGGAGGACGGAGGCGGGGTGGGGGGGCTGGGCCGCCCCTCCTGCGGCCCCTGACGTCGGGGTGGGCCGGGGGAGCAGGCGGCGTGCGGAGGGGTCGTCGTGGCTCCACCGGGGCTCACTGGCTTCTCCAGACCGAGCGTCCTCGTCTCACGGGGCCCGCGGAGTGCTCCCCGGGGTTCGTGGCCCTCCAACAGGTGATTCGTGTAAACCTCGCCGCACGGTCTAGCGCTGAGTGACATGCCATCATTCTCGTTCCACTGGACGGGCACAGGCTGCAGAGTGGACGGAGGGGCTTTTAGACAGGAATGAGCCTCGCACACCTCCATAGCGGGGAGGCTTGGGGAAAATGCCCGCGTCCTCAGAGCCTGAAATAAGTACAGTTCGGGGGGGGGGGGAAGAGACACCACTGAGACAGCGGAGGAGAGGCTGAGGGCGGATGGGACAACAGGGCGGCTCTGTCACTCTGCACCTGGAGAAGGGTCGCGTGTAAGAGAGAGAGGTTTGATCCACCTTGCTGGGGCGCTGCGCACCTCGCGCACAGCTTACCAAGTGCTTCACGCACACGACGTCCCTGACGCCGCCAGAGCGCTGCCCTCGGCCTCCAGACGGTGGGGGCAGCTCAGAAAGCCGGCACAGCCCCCGGGCGGGAGCACAGGGCACGTGGGGGGACTGCGTAGCCCCCGGGTGTGGGGGGTGGGGGGATTCCTGAACCTGGCAGTGCCCCTCCCGGCGCTGGCAGGGCTGAGGGCTCCGCCTCCGAGACGGCGCGGCGAGCCTGCCCCTGCTGGTTGTTTACTCGGCCAATGTCACCGAGCGCCAGCGGAGCACCAGGAGCCCTTGGGCAGCTGGGATGCGAACAAACAAAATACAAGCCCGTCCCAGCAGACAAGCGCAGACAGTCGCACGGGGAGTAGGAGGTGCCGGGGCCCAGGCAGGGCGCGCAGCCGCCCGGGGGTCGTGTGTGGGGAGAGCTCGGGTGATGGAGGGAGGGAGGCAGCCCGCGGAGCGGGCCCTGGGCCGGGTGGACACCTGCCTCCGGGGCACCTGCCTCCACGCCTGCTCTGCCCTCTGCTGGGCCCAGAGGAGTCCGTCTGCCACTCAGGAATCTTCGATAGCTGAGCACACGTCCAAGTTCAACCCTGACTTCATTTTCCAGGGACACGGGTCCACGTTAGCCTCTCATTCACTGATTCCTCCGTTCATTCACTCTGAAGCAGCTCCCCACCCCCCGTGCCCGGACCCAGTAGGTCCAGGCAGAGAAGAAACAGGACAAGACGCCCCCTCGCCTCCCCTGTGGAGCCGGGACCGGCCGGTGTCCAGCAGGAGGGGCACCTCCACCCCTGCCACCACCCCCACCCCCTGCAGGGAGACGGATCCAGCCACTGCCCGCCCAGGACCCGGCCTCGTCGCTGAAGAGGTCTGCTCTCCAGCTAGCTTTTCAACAGCCTCATCACCGTTCCTCATTTTCAATCAAAAAGGCCACTGATGTGGTGTGCGTAACTGTAGAATTAATACATAAATACATTTGCTTTCGGATTAAATACAGAAATAAAGTCAAAGTGAAAGTCTCTTTTCCGGCCCTGCTCAGAGTGTCGGTGTCACCGTTCCGACGCAAAGCCACGCAGACGTCCCGCGTTGCAGCTGCTTACATGCAAACACGCACACACACGCACACGCACACACAACCACACTGTTGGTGGGTTTGCTTTTCCTACATCATTCTTTTGCGACAGCATCTCATTTACTAAGACGCCTCAGAACGCTCTCCAGGCCTGTGTGTACAGCTCTAACTTGTTCTTTTTAGCAGATGTGCAACGTTCCCCAGAATGCCTGAGCCAAAGTGTGTAACCGGGCCCTGGTAGTGAGCCGTTGCGTTGTTTCCAGTTTTTCACAAAGAGTAACCCTCTTTCCTCCCCGCTCCCCATCCCCCACCTCCTTTAAAAACTAGGCTTTCCTTTGCAGCATGTGTCACCCTGATTTTCAGGCCTAAATTCAGGGCTTTGCCTCTTCCCCCGGAAGGGATTTCATCCTGCCGGCCTTGGTGTATCCCTTGGGTCCCCTAGACCTTCCTGGGCCCTGTATTCAGTTTATCAGTAATTCCTTCCAACCGTATGTCACTTGTCAGTTTAATGAGCCTCCAGTCTCTTCAGCCAGTGATAACGTTGACTGTGGAACACCTCCAGACCTTCCTCTGAGCTTCGCCGCAGTTCATTTACCAGCAGGATTTGAGTTTGGGGTTTTCAGGATAAGTGTACTTGGCTGCGCCTGGTTCTCACGTTTTCTCCATAATAGTGAGGATAAGACAGCTGGGTGAAGGGTCTTCCACAAACATCTGGGTGTGTTTACCGCACTGTTATCCACTCTAGACACGCTGGCTGAGGTCCTCGTGTGCAGAGCGCCAGGGGGCCCCGGGCAAATGCAGAGATGATTCCAGAAGAGGTCATGGTGTGCAGGGCAGACGTGTCCAAGGCTTTCACATCACAAAACAGAACAGCGACCGGCTGGGAGCGACGGGCACACCAAGCACCCCAGGAAGAGGTCAGGGCGGCACGTCGCTTTGCTGGGTAAAAGTAAGTCATGAAAGCGGGCGGGCCCTTGCCAGGAGGGGCGGCCCGTGTCCAGCCTGGCCTTCTCCCGTCTCTTTGAGACGCCGTTGCCACTGGCCGGCGGGCTTCTGGGGAGCCCCGTGGGGACGGGCCCCCGAGCGATGCTTCCGCTCGGTCAGGGAAACCGCGGGCGCCACCCCCCCACCCCCGCTTCCCTCACGGCCGCAGGTGGCGGCGGCTTTCTTAAGAGCCTGCCGCATCTGCCCTCCTAGAAACCTCACTGCTTCCACTGGCGTCTGTGTTTCCAGTTTGTAGGTGTATAGCCATTGCTTTTTTAGGGTGTCACAAAAAATGAAAAACAAAAATTCACACATAAGCATACACTATTTCCTCTCGTAAACAGTATATGAGCAATATTAGCAGACTTCTGTGATCTCATGGTTATGTTTACAAGGTTCTAGTTTAGGTTTTCCTCAGGTTTCTCTAACTATCCTGTCATTTGTATTTTGAAATCTTACCATCCAGGGCCATAAATGCCACGGTGAGATTATTTCTTATTCAACTCTCATCTATGGGGCAGGGAAGTCTCATATTTAAAATATTTTTTAAACCGTCTTCTAACATTAACGCAGCAACTCTTTAAATACTCAGTGTTATTTAGTCCTAATTCCCTTACATTACCTGGGGGGCAATCACCTAATATATTCCACTCAAAATTTTCAGGCTCTCTATAAATTGCGGTACCTACTTTACAAAACATGAAGAATGGGTTTAGGGAATTGTGCGTCATGAGAACTCAAGAAAGCATGAATTTTTCCCATTTGCTTTGACTTTTCCCAAAGAAACAGATCTAATGTAAACAGACGTGTCTGCCTGTGTTCACAGCAGCGTCACTCACATTTACCAAAAGCTCTACGCACTACAGTTTCATCGACAGATGAGCAGATAATAAGATGTGCTTCATATATACAATGAAATATTATTCCGCCTTAAAAAAAAAAAAAAGGAAATTCTGACACAGACTACAACATGGATAAACTTGAGGACATTATGCTGCGTGAAATAAGCCAATCACAAAAGGACAGATGCTGCATGATTGCACCTGGATGAGGTCCCCAGAGCAGTCACGCTCACAGAGACAGAAGTAGGAGGGCGGCTGCCAGGGGGTGGGGGTAAGTGTTTAATGGGGACAGAGTTTCCGTCTGGGACGATGAAAAGCTCTGGAGCTGATGGTGGTGACGGCTGCACAGTAATGCAAACGTACTCTAAAGTGTATGCGCAAACGTGGTTAATGCGGTAAATTTCATGTTACGTGTATCCTACCGTAATTTCTGAAGCTGTCTTTTCTCAACACAAGAGACAACGGATGGGGTCCGTGCAGGGCTCTGGGGGTGCCCGTAAGCACGAAGAAGTGTTCTGAGCTCAGACACGCGCCCAGCCCTGCGAACGTCTCCCGCCTAGTTTGCTGGCCTTGTGACACCCTACGTGACTTCCTAAACCCGTAGATGAGCCACAGACACGATGCAGACAAGACAAGTCTGCGCACGGAGCCCAGTCCTTCCTGCCCCGTGGAGAACACGCCTGCTCCAGTCCGCTCGAGTCGTCCAGGGAAGCAGCCCCACGTTCAGAGGCAGGAGTGACCTCTCCTCACCTCGCCGTGCTCTCTGTTGCCAGGGAGGATGTTACAAATAGAAACGATTCTCAGGAATGGTGATGCGAACAGAGGAAATTCCCGCGGCCAGACGGTAAAGAGCTCACATCCCTCTGAGTCCCCTTCAGCTCATCTCCCGAAGCTGGTGTGAATTCGCGTCCACTGCATAACTGCTCTGGTTTCACTTCCACCCCAGAGGCAGAAGCTGCCATAACATCCCCTAAATCCAGAAGCAATGGGGAAGAATTTGCTCCCAACAGCCAGCACATTTTAAGTCACAAAAAGAATTTTTATGGGCTTTTCATTCTCAAGAATCGTGACTAACTCTGTTTCTGAAAACAAACAAAGTTCCAGGAGCAGCAAACAGAGTCCCCGTCCTTACAAGAAACAGGAAACGGGCATTTCCTTGATTGTGGTCCTTTTTTAAAAAACGATTTATGAGGTGCACTTTGGTGTTCCTCATAAGCTGGTACAAGAGTGCAAAGCAATTATATTCCGATGAAGAGCTTGGGGGAGAAAAAGCCATGTTAGAAGGCTGCCTGCCCCTAGATGCTTGAAACAATAGTTCTCAATGGATGTTACACGTTATTGCAATAATTAAGTGCTTTTAAGAATAAGCTAAGCACAAAAAATAATAGTAATAACAGCAAAATAGCTTTTTGGTAGGCTTAAGAAACGAGTTTAATGAATTTTAATTGAGTACTATGTGTCAGACACTATCCTAAAAAGTGAGAATAAAAATATAATGGAAACTTACCTTTTAAGGAATTGATGGCCTAATGGGAGAGAAAACCCCCCAAAATACCATTTGCTGTGATGGAAATAGGCATATATTTTAGTGGGGATACAAAGAAAAGAGTGAATGGTCATCTTAAAAATAGAGGTGATGCTTGAATCAAGTTCTGAACACTTGATAGGTGTTCACAAGATTGGGAAAAGAGCGTTGTAAGGAGAAAGAAATCTGTGGATAAAGATAAGAAGAAGCAAAAGAGAAAAAAAAAAAGATTTATTTTGGGCTAGTTCTGCTTTGTCAGGAACAGGAAAGTGCTTTCCTTTACCGCCTGGGAGATGGTGGAGCGCTGAGCGAGCAGCTGTGTGTGGCGTGGCCTCGGTGCCGTCCTGTGCAGCCAGGCGGCCTCGGGCCGCAGGGGACACCAGCCCCTCTGTGCACACAGGCCCCGGCCACCGGCCACAGGGACAGAGCCCCTGCCCGGACCCCCTACCTCCCCCACATCCTGTGCCTCCCCCGTGTGTCCTGAGATGAGACCCCAAGGCGCTGAACGAAACCCCAGTCTGCCGTTTAAACTGACCAATCCCACCTTAGCCCAGGACCCCAGCGTGGTGCACCCTGGACACTGATAAAGGACGTGCCCAGGTCCTGCCTCCCCCTCACCCCCGGCCCCCTGTCTGCACCTGCCTCGCCCTCCCCGGTGGCCTGGGTCCGTCCTCCAGGACCCGTGAGTCCTAAACGTCTGTCTCAACTCCCCGGTCACCGTCCAGTCGGGTGTGCCACTCGACCGGGTTCAGGGCCAGAGCCGGAGCAGAGAGAGTTGCCCCCACTGGAAAGGAGCGGAACAGCTGGAAACGGGCAGACCCTCAGCGGAGGCTGGTGCAGAAAGGCAGCCGACCGCAGGGGCGCACCCGGAGTCATTCCAGGCTCACCTGCGCGGTCCCGCCCCGCCCCGAGGCGTCACGGGGCCCTCGCAGGTGGAGAGGGGACCGCGCACCTGGCGACAGGGGGGAGCAGCACGGGGACACGCGAGGCGAGCGGTGCCGAGGGGACAGGAGGCGGAGGGCGGGCTGGCCCGGCTGTGTCCAGAGAGACAGCCCCGCGCCTCGGGCGCCGCAGAGGGGAGGCTGCAGGACGGGCGGGCTGAGACACGGGCCAGGCCCACGTCAGCCCAAGGGGTCCTGCAGCTCACGGCGCGGGAAGACGGTGGATCTCACGACAGATGTTCTCACCGAGAAAGAGGGACGGAGAGAAGGACGCGTGCTCTCCGTGGGCTGAGACCCCAACCCCTGCTGCCGCCTGAGCCACGTGCCCCCTGGGGTTCGAACGGTAGGGCCGCGGCTACCTGAGCTCTTCCACGACCATTAGGATTCTTCAGACAAAAGATCCCAGAGCACGTTTTGTCTGAAGAACAAAAGCCATGGAAACGCTGGTGCCTGTTTTCCCAGATGGAACGCTGCAGCTCCAGAAATGTGGGCTCATCAAGGGCTGAGTTTGGCCTGAGCCCTCGTAAAACGGATCATGGGATCTACGCGGAGGGCGTGTGAGGTCGATTGGTTACAGGACAGCAGATATTCTGCGCGCCGCCCTCAGCTGCGCTGTCTCCCGGATGGGAAGACACGTCCCTCTAGGAAGACGGTGGAGGCTGTAAACGTTTATTGTCGACATCAAGAACAATACCCAATGTATGTAAGCTGCTCTGTAGCTTTTTCTGGTACCGTCACATCGATGGGTTCACTTAAGTCCTATACACAACCCTTTGAGTGTGGTTGTATTATTCCAGGTTCACAGGTACAGAAATTAAGTTCAGAGAGATTAACGGATTTCCCCCATGGTTATACAACTTATAACAATAACCGGCACCCGTGTAACTTTTTGAGTATTCAGACCATTTCAGCTCAGTGCTCTGTGACGACCTAGATGGATGGGATGGGGAGAGGGAGGTCCAGGAGGGAGGGGACATATGTATACATATGGCTGATTCACTTCTTTGTACAGAGGAAACTAACACAACACTGTAAAGCACTTATACTCCAGCAAAAAAAAAGAGTGAACCCTCATGCAAACTATGGACTTTGGGTGACCGTAATGGGTGAGTGCAGCTTCATCAGCTGTAAGAGACACAGCGTCCTGGCGCAGGGTGTGGACAGTGGGGGAAGCTGTGGGCGTGCTGGGCCGGGAGTGTACGGGAACCCTCTGTGCTTTCTGCTCAGTTTTATTGTGAACCGAAAGCTGCTTAAAAAAAAAAAAAGTCTATTTGAAAAAAAGAAAGAAAAAAAAGGAAAGAAACACTCCCATGACAACCTAGAATAGTGAAATTCATGGAGACAGACGTGTAACAGGGCCAGGGCCAGGGGTCAGGGGAGGGCGGGGGGGATGACCCTCAGGGCCACGGGCTCTGGACACCGCAGGGCTGGCTCTCAGTGACCCGCTGACCCTCAGGGGCCGTTCCCAGCTCTGGGGCTCGGGGAGGCACCCATCCTTCACTCTCCCACCAAGATTCTCCGCGTGTGAGCCTGAAGGACGCTCCACCCGGCCCTTGTCTGCTGTAACCCACTCAGTGTCCCCTGCTGGGGACTGGCCTCCTGGGTCCATCGTCACCTGGCAAGTGCCCAGGAGTGGCCGAGAGCTCTGGGGACACAGCTTGCACTGCTGCCACCTACTAGAGCTCCTCCTCGTCCCGGGCCCCCAGGCCCCACTGACCTGGGACACGCAGGCAGAGTGATCCCCTCCGGCATGAGGTTCTCTCGGCGCCACTATGCTTGTCACGCTGAGATGCCCTGGGACCGCCTCTCAGATCCTGGTTTTGGGGGCGGCCCTCCTGCTCCTCCCCAGCGCTCTGGACCCCGCCTCCCCCTCGTGAACGAACGCCCTGTCCCGCTGTCTCCAGGTCTGGCACTTTCTGGGAAGATGAACTCATCCTGTCTCCTCACTTTGGGGCCCGTGTGCACGGCTGGGGAGCTGGGGAGACTCCTCCCGGGATCTCCAGTTGCCTGAAAGGTAAATTCCTTCCAAACGGACTTGCCACCCAACGCGTGCCTTTCACATCTGGTCCCTGTCTCTGCTTCCAAACCCATCTGGTGTTGCCTCCATAGCAAGGTCCTTCACTCCAGCCCAAGCAGTCTCTTCCTGGAGCTGTGGGGATGTCCCATTAGCTTTTCTTCTTAACTGTGGTAAAATACACGTCACATAAAATGTACCGTTTTTAAGTGCACAGCTCTGTGGCATTAAGCGCCTTCACCGTGTCGTGCAGCCATCACCAGCACCCATGTCCAGAGCTCTTTCATCTTCCCAAACTGGAGCCCTGTCCCCACGAAACACGAGCTCCCCGCTCTCCCTCCCCAGCCCAGCCCCCACCGTCCTGCTCTCGGTCTCTATGAACCCGAGTCATCTAGGAACCTCCTGTAAGTGGACGCGTACCGTGTGTGTCTTCTTGTGTCTGGCTCATTTCACAAAGTGTCGCGTTCCCAGAGTCCACCCGTGGTGTCGCCTGGGCCGGAATCTCCTCTTTCTGAGCCTGAATGATGCTCCACCGTGTGCACGGACCACATCTTGCTCATCTCTCCACCTGTCAGTGGACACCTGGGCGGCCGCCCCGTTACAGCCCCTGAGACTCGCGCTGCTGTGAACACGGGCGCACAGATATCTCTTTGAGACCCTGCTTGCAATTATTTGGAGTATATTCCCAGAAGTGGGACTGCTGGATCATATGGTAAGTCTATGTTTTTTTTAAGATCTTCAATACTGTTTTCCACAGTGGCTGCAGCATTTTGCTTTCCCAAGGGTTCCAATTTCTCCACATCCTCACCAGCACTTGTTGTTTTGGTTCTTTTTTTTTTTAATTTTATTTATTTACTTATTTATTCATTGGTTGCATTGGGTCTTCGTTGCTGCACACGGACTTTCTCTAGCTGCAGCGAGTGGGGGAGGGGGCTACTCTTCATGGTGGTGCATGGGCTCCTCATTGTGGTGGCTTTTCTTGTTGCAGAGCATGGGCTCTTGGCACATGGGCCTCAGTAGTTGCAGTACATGGGCTCAATAGCTGTGGCTCATGGGCTCTAGAGCACAGGCTCAACAGTTGTGGCGCACGGGCTTAGTTGCTCCGTGGCATGTGGTATCTTCCTGGGGCAGGGATTGAACCTATGTCCCCTGCAATGGCAGGCGGATTCTTAACCACTGCGCCACCTAGGAAGTCCTGTTTTGGTTTTTGATAGTAGCCATCCTAATGGATTTGAGGTGGTATCCGAATGTATTAAACAGTTTTGATTTGCATTTCCCTAATGATTGGTGATGTTGAGCATCTTTTCATGTGATTATTGGCCATTTGCAAATCTTTGGAGAAATGTCTATTCAAGTCTTTTGCCCATTGTTGAATTGGGTTGCTTGTTTGTTTTTATGTCAAGTTTTAGGAGTTCCTTATGTATTTTGGGTATTAATTCCATATCAGATATATGATTTGCAAATATTTTATCCCATTCTGTGGGTTGTCTTTTTACTCTCTGGATACTGTCTTTTGAAGCATAAAATGTTTAATTTTCATCAAGTGCAATTTGTGTACAGTATTTTTCTTTCTGTGCCTGTCCCCTTGGTGTCATATCAAAGAAATTATTGCCAAATCCAATGGTGTGAAGCTTTAGCCCTACGTTTTCTTCTCAGAGTGTTATTGTTTTAACTCTCGCATTTAGGTCTTTGATGCACTTTGAGTGAATTTTGTGTGTTTGGTAAGGATATAACATTGCTCTTTTGCATGTGGATATTTAGTTTTCCTGGCACCATTTCTTGAAAAGGCTGTCCTTTCCCCAGGGAATGGTCTTGGCAACATGTACAAAGTGTTTATTTGTGAATTAACGCTCTGTAATTCAGAATGGGCTGCAAAAACTCTCCTCCAGTGGGCAGAGTTGGGCCTAGAGCTCAGCATAAGAAATTCTTTGGGTGGAGGAAGTGGGATCTTCTCACCTCCCTCAGCACCCGGCCACAGACTTGAATGAGCAGATGTTTACTAAGTAGTACTTGAGGGGCTTCCCTGATGGTGCAGTGGTTAAGAATCCGCCTGCCAATTCAGGGGACACGGGTTTGATCCCTGGTCCGGGAAGATCCCACATCCTGCAGAGCAACTAAGCCCATGCACTGTAACTACTGAGCCTGTGCTCTAGAGCCTGTGAGCCATAACTATTGAGGCAACGTGCCACAACTACTGAAGCCCTAGAGCCTAGAGCCCCGTGCTCTGCAGCAAGAGAAGCCACTGCAATAGAAGCCTGTGCACCATAGAAAAGTAGCCCCTGCTCACCGCAACTAGAGAAAGCCCACGTGCAGCGACAAAGACTCAATGCAGCCAGTAAATAAATATAAAACTATAGAAAAAATTTTAAATAAATAGTAGTTGAATTAATTTATGAAAGTACTATAGAAGATAAGTATACCTCACAAGTAACTAAAATACCATGCGTGCATTGCCAATTAGTATAAGTAGGTAATGAACGAGTCATTTTAAACTAAAAGGAAAAAGCAAGCAACGATTTTGTACGCACCCTAAGCCCAGCTACTTAAAGAAAAGCACCATTAAGCCTGCTCGCCACAGTTAGGACAGGATTACTGCGTGTACGCTGGGCCGCCGCCTTCAGCAAGGACTTCTGTACTCTGCAAGTATCTGTTGAACTTGGCCTTGCACACGCAGCGCGGGTACCGCGTCCCGGCCCGACCAGCAGGGGGCGGCCGCGGCGAGCGCATCCCGGCGGGGCCCCGGGGACCACGCGCTGCGGGCTCCGCGCGCCTCTGGCCGGAGATGCTGCTGGAAAGTGGAGACGCGGCCGGAGACGTCAGCCCTGCGCGGTCTGGCCTGCGTGAGCGTGTGTGTGCACACGCCGCCTGAAATTATCCTAAACGCAATCTTTCCTGAGGCCAGGTGAGAAGCAATCTTTACAACGAAACACTAAACCATGCGATTAACATCGCAGTTGTCTCCCTAGAAAATGTAAAATATGACACATAGAGAAATCATTATTTTCTAATTTTGCTAGTCTTTACACAATATCATTAAAAATTTTTATTGTAGTAAAATATACAAAATGTAAAACTTACCATTTTAACTGTTTCTTTTCTTTTCTTTTCTTTTCTTTTTTTGCCACACCATGCAGTATGCGGGGCCTTAGTTCCGGACCAGGAATCCAACACATGCTCCCTGCAGTGGCTGCGCAGAGGCCTAACCACTGGACGCCAGGCAAGCCCCCCATCTTAACTATTTTAATTGCACAGTTCTGTGTATCAGTACAGGAGCATCGTTCTGCAGCCACCTCCATAACGTTCTCATTTTCTCAAACTGAAACATAAAAACACCAAGTCCCCATCACCCCCCCCACACACCCACCACCCTACTTTCCAACGACCTTAGACACTTAATATAAGTGGAACTATACAGTGTTTGTCTTTTTGTGACTGGTTTACTTCACATAACACGGTGTCCTCAAGGGTCATCTGTGTTGCAGCTTGTCAGAATTTCCTTCCTTTTTTAGGGTGGATAATATTTCATTGTACACATAAGCACATTTTTTTAGCTATTCATAGAGTTGTTTCCACCTTTTTCGATTGTGAATAATGCTGCTATGAACATGGTGTACAAATATCTGAGTGACTCAATATTATTTTAAATCTGCCTTTTTAATGAAAAGTTCTAAATCACTGCACTATTGTATTTCCACGTTTTACCCTTGGAATACCAATAATAGTGTTTGGCAAAGAGACTATACTTATTAAGAATTTTTAGTTCTTCTGTGATCAAGAAAAAAAAAACTATTCCTGCACTTCTCAGAATTAAAAATCAAGAAAAATATCTGATAGTAATATTTCCCAATGAAAAACAAAGCCTGAAACCTTAACTCCACAAAAGCACCACCTTCTACACACACACATTGTGGGAGTTCTACAAGATGAGGGTATTTTAGACGTGCCTTTAGCAGCTTAGCTTGCTTTGTCCGTGAGAGAACCTCGAGTTCAGATCTCACCGGGACAGCTGAGCTGTGCGGGGCAAGCAGGTTGCTCGTCAAACAGACCTGCCTGGGCGCTAAAAAAAGGCTCCGTCGGGCTTTGAAAGCAACCGGAGACTGGAACTTTGCCGCCTTCCTGCACTAATGCTCACTCGGGACTTCCGAGACCGCGCCCAGCGTTCGGAGCCGCCGGCCCACTCCAGTCCCGTAACATCCGCGAACCCGCGCCCCGGCCGCCAGCTGGACCCGGGCACAGACGCCAAGGCCGGAGGGACGAGCCGGACAGGCCGCCGGCGGCGTAGACGCGGCCCCCGGCCTGCGGGCGGCGCTGAGGACGCGCTCCTGCCCCGCAGCGCGGGTCTCCCACGCGTGGGCTCGAGCTCTAAAAAAAGCAGGGATCTCGCTGCCCTTGGCTGAATCGTGTCCGACTCGAGCCAGGCTCGCTGCGCTACTTACAGCCCCTCCGCCCGCGCGCACCCCCCCCAGCACAGCGTGGGCCGCAGCGGCCCCGCGCCCCGCGTTCCCCTACCACCCTCAGCGAGCAGGCGGGAGGTCCAGCAGGGGGGCCGGTGCGGGTGCGGGAGGTGCAGCGCCTGGCGGAGCCGGGCGGATGCGGGGTGTAGAACGCGGGGGTGTGGAAGGCGGAAAGGGGTGCAGGACGTGAAATAGGGGCCGGGCGGGTGGGGAACCGGCTGTGGGATGCGGGCTGTGGGATGCGGGATGGAGGCGGGGGGCGAGTGTGGAAAGGGGTGCGGGGTGAAAGTGCGCGGTGCAGGTGCAGGATGCGGGGGTGGGGTTCAGGCGCGAGATGTGGGGTGGGGGCGGGGATGTGGGATGTGGGATGCGGGCGGGGGGCGGGACGCGGGGTGGGGGCGGGGGGCAGCCGCGGGACGGGGCGGAGGCGAGGGGCGTGGCGCGGGGCCCCGGCGCGGGGCGCGGCGCGGGGCGCGGGGATGGCGCCGGGGCGGGGAGCGCGGGCGGCGCGGGGCGCAGGCGTCGGGCCGCGCGCACGGGGACGGGGTGTCCGGCAGAGCGGCCCGAGCCCTGCCCGCGGGAGGAGCGCAGCGGGTCGGCGCGGTGGGTAAGCGCGGGAAGCTGGGGGGGCGTTTGGGCGCAGCGGGAGCGGACAGCGGGGCTCGGGCACGTCCTGGAAACTTCTGGAGCCACCGCCACCCGCTTTGCTCCTGGAGAGCTCGGCGGAGCGGTGGCTTCCTGGGCGGGTGGCCGGAGGCGGCCTCGGACCTGTGCCCCGAGGGGCTCGAGCGGCGGCAGGACCCGCCCCAGAAGGACCCCGTGGACGCGGGGCGGCCGCCGGCCTCGCCGGGCGCCCCGCGGGGCGCGCTCGCTCCTTGATGAAACGCTCAAGGTTCTTGGAGAAAGACTTTCGCTCCGAGTGCCCGCGTGTCTCGCCGCGTGCGCGCGCGGCGTGTTTGAGTAGGATTGGCGGACGGGGGGAGAGCCCTGGTCCGCTCGGCCGGAGCCCCTCGGGGCCGTCGCCGTGCCACGCGGCAGTCGCTGTGCTGTCCGGTGCGGGGAACAGAATCCGGGCTCGTGCGCAGACCTCGCGGGTCAGAGTATTTGTGACAGGGGCTGCAGCGGCCAGGGGAGTCCTCCAGGTTTTGCTTTATCAAGATATCGCCCCAAAGTGCCCCTTAAACATGGTTATATACAAAGAGCTGGGACGTGAATTCAGAATGATGATTTATGGCATGTGCTTCACTTCGCCGGCAGGCCATCAGTGTGCTGTGAAATGTATTGCAGATCAGACATTAAAAGATTAAAGAGGAAAAGGGACGTACTTTCTGCAGGTCGGTGCATTCACGGTAAACATCAGCTCATCCGTCTGGCAGGGGTTCCGCTGCTTCAGCAGTTTGGTTCTTGCTGAGATAAGCCTCTCGTGAGGGCAGCGCACGTGTCCTCTCGTGTAAAGTAATTCACAGACGCTTTACAACTGTAACGAATTAGACGATGCTGTTCACGTGGACCAGCAAATGCTAACTGGCTTAAAGCTGTCGTATAGCCGTGGCGGTCACAGCGCTTCACTGCCTGCCAGTAAGGAAAAGAATTTTGACATGATTTCCTTGAAAGCTGCTTGCATTTTGTGTTCGTTTTCATAACTAAGATAACTTTTACACATTTGAAACTTTAAAACAGTTATAGGTACAGCCATCTCACACGGTCTCACACATGTAAAGAATTGAAACCGTAATTCACCTCACTTGTTACCACTAGTGAACACGCACCTAACACAGAATAAATAGGATACATGTACCTTTAGGATTTTACCTCAGCGTCGCACATAAATACATTAATAAACACATAGCTTTTGTAATGTACTAAAATGTTATTGGAACATTCTAGACAGTGGGAAGGTCTTTGAGAAGCATTTCACCCTGCACAGAAAGCATGGTTCCCAGGGCCTGTGTGTGAAGAAATTCAGCCCAACTCAGTTGCCACCTTAATATACCATCTCCTTACCTCCTCCCCCCCACTGTATCAGGGTCCCCCCCAAATCAGGGCCATTACCAATACTTTGTATCACATGTCATGTTACATTTTGACCAGTTTTTTACAAGCCTGCTTCTCCCCTACACTGAGGGGATGGACCAGATCTGAAAATATTTTTGGTAACAGCCCTGTGTAGCACAGTCCCACACTCGCAATAAGCGTTTGATAAATGTTTACTAACTGCAGAGGGAAAAAAATCCAATACATGTGACCCTAAACAGCATAGGCGTGTCTCTAAAAACAGTATGTTTTTGCAATTTCACTGAAATTCTTAAAAGAATAAAAGAGCAATAGACTTTCATCTTAATTTTCATTCTTACAGTGGTGGAGAATTCATCGTAGTAGCTAGGTTATACTCTACTGCTTGCTTTTTAGTATCTGCATCTTCAAAGGTGTGACAATAATGGTTGCTGTAAGGTTTCTGCATCCTTACATTTTCTTTAAGTGGAAGAGTTTGTGCTTTGCTTTAAGTTCCCTCTTAAACTAAATGCTACTAAATGTAAAAAACAATTTTTTTCACTCAGATCACCTGATTAGTTCCATGAATGTTCATCTATTCATGAAACTTCATTTCCTACTAGCTTTAAAATAAATCTTTTATTCTAGAACGGAGAAAAGATTTCTGGTTTATACTAATAGAAATAGATTTAAATAAGATAATTCAAATTCCATTTATACTATAGAAATTATTCTTTCTGCAAAAAATATAGGAAACATTTTGACATGTAATTTGTGTCTGTAATATAAATGGAATAATAAAAAGCCACAATTATAAGGCTATGAGGTTTTATTCACTAAGCAAGAGCAAAGAGAATACCCGAATTTGCTGTAAAATGACAATTCCAATTTATATGATGAAGTAACTGGCTGTTGTTAGCACATCAATGATATTTAACAGTTTTAGACACTCTGGACTGGAAGAAAAGAGCAAAAGCTTAAAATGTGCTCCAACCCGAGTTTCTACACATATGTTTCAAACTGTGGTAGAAACAGCTCAAAAGGCAACTGTTGTCATCTGGACAGTCTGCCTGGTGCTTCATCCCATGAAGTCACGTGGAAGGAGACCCAGAGCAAAAAGTCAGGTGTTTTTGTGCCAACCTCAGCACGGTGTGCTGTGCAACCTCAGGGAAATCACAGAGCCCTCTCTGGGCCTCCACTTCCCGATCCGTAAAATGAGGAGGATAACGGGGCCACTCCTGAGGTTCTTGCAGCTCTAAAATGCTGTGATTCCTTATTCCTTCCACAGATGATGAGTAAGAGTCCTGGAAGGTGTCACTGGGATTTATATAGGGAACTTACCTTTGAAGTGTGTTTATGAAGTCAGGGTGTGGGGTGCCGTGCAGACTTCCTGCCCGCGTGTTTCAGGCGCGCCGAGCTGCTCAGAGCGCTGGTAGCCGCTGCACCCCTGTAACCTTGCTCGTTGTTTACTCTTGGCCCAAACCAGCCTTCAGAGGGTGATGCGGCACGTTAAGGGTAATGACTGTTTTTTCATTATTCACTTATTAAAACTTTAAGGGCTAACGTTGAAGTGCATTACTAAAATTAACACATCACTAGAATGTCTACATAAAGTGTGTAAGTGAAAAATTCTAATGGTATTCTTAGGTCTTTCACGGAGGTCATTCTAGAAACGTATCCTGCCGTTTAATAATGGGTAGGAGAAACGGGAGGAGCCTGCAGGGTCGTGGGGAGGCAAGCTAGCTGGAGGGTTTAAAGAGGGAGCCCCTGGGGCTTCCCAGGTGGCGCAGTGGTTGAGAATCCGCCTGCCCATGCAGAGGTCACGGGTTCGATCCCTGCTCCAGGAAGATCCCGCATGCCACGGAGCAACGAAGCCCGTGTGCCCAATAAAATAAAAAAAAAAATAAAGAGGGAGCCCCGCGGGCCGTGAAAAGCCTCGGAAGACCGTCGTGTGTCTAATTCCACGCCAGACTATCCACATTTTCTGTCAACGGAACTGAAGCTCGACCAGCTCGTGACTTTCTAGCTTCATATTAGAACTCGAATTGTGGAACTGTGATGTGATACTAATATCTGGAGGGAATCTTTATTTTATTCAAGTGTTTCAAGAAGAAATCCATTGATAAAAGCTCAAGTGTACTTTTAATTTTGCCTTTGTGGAATATACAACATTGAAGACGTTCGTTCTTAAGCTAACACAGTTGTTTAAATTACTTCTAACTTAAAATTAGCTCTCACTAAGCTTGCAAGTTACAGAAGGTCAAACACAAAGACTGATGAGTCCTTCCTTTTGACTAAAGATCGAAGTGTTACCCGTATTTACCTTAGCCAAATAAAGACTTGGGAGCTGATTTTTTGAATATTCATAACTGATGAAAATCCCACATGAAAGAGAAAATACGAGGATAATCATAGTAGTACCTGGATGGCAGGAACTATTATAAGTGCTTTCCATAGATTCTTATTTAATAAATAAGGTAATTAAATTAAAATATTATTTTAAAACAACTTTATGTTTCTGGAGATTTATTCTCTGACAATAAAATAAATAATCCCAGACATGTTTTTTTTTTTTTTAAGATTTATTATTTATTTATTTTTTGGCTGTTGGGTGTTGGGTATTCATTGCTGCACGCAGGGTTTCTCTAGTTGTGGTGAACAGGGCCTGCTTTTGGTTGTGGTGGCTTCTCTTGTTGTAGAGCATGGGTTCTAGGTGCGCAGGCTTCAGTAGTTGTGGCACATGGGCTCAGTAGTTGTGGTGAATCGGCTAAGTTGTTCCATGCGGGATCTTCCCAGACCAGGGCTCAAACCCATGTCCCCTGCATTGGCAGGCGGATTCTTAACCACTGCACCACCAGGGAAGTCCCTCAAAGTTGGTTCTTTAATAAAAGAAAGACTTCTAGCAAGACTAATATTTTAAAAGTCTCAAACAATATTTGGAACTGAATAGAGGAATCTAACTACAGATACTACAGAGTTTTAAAATCATAAGAAAATACCATGAACAATCTTATGCCAATAAATTTGAAACTTAAATGAAATGGAAAATTCTCTAAAAGATATACATAATCAAAAATGAATTAAGAAATAGCAAATCTACTTATGTCAATAACAGTTAATGAGATTGAATTTGTAATCTAGTCTTCCTCCCAACCCCTCAAAAAAAAATGTGAGCCCCAAAAGCTTTTATAGGACATTCTTTTTTTTTTTTAATTTATTTTATTGTCTGTGTTGGGTCTTTTTTTTTTTGCTGTGCACAGGCTTTCTTTTTTTAGTTGCGGTGAGTGGGGGCTACTCTTCGTTGTGGTGCATGGGCTCCTCATTGCCGTGGCTTCTCTTGTTGTGGAGCATGGACTCTAGGCACATGGGCTTCAACAGTTGCAGCACATGAGCTCAATAGTTGTGGCTCACGGGCTCTAAAGCTCAGGCTCAATAGTTATGGAGCCACGGGCTTAGTTGCTCCTCAGCATGTGGGATCTTCCTGGAGCAGGGATCGAACCCGTGTCCCCTGCATTGGCAGGTGGATTCTCAACCACTGCACCAGCTAGGAAGCCCCTAGGACATTCTTATACAAGAATTTTACATAGAGAATTTTTAATTTTTCAGGTTATAATAACACTCTTACCAAAATCCAATGGTAGTACAAAAAAGTTGAGATCAATCTTAAATATGAGCAAACACATAATCAAAAATAAAGTTGTAGCAAGTTTAATTTGATAGTATGTTAAAAATAAAGTCATGACTGGTAAGGTGCTTCACCATCTAAAAATCACCACAGATGCAGGAAAAAAGTATTCCACTAAATCCAATATTCGTTCATGATTTTTTTTTTTTTTTTTTTTGTGGCACACGGGCTTAGTTGCTCCGCGGCATGTGGGATCTTTCTGGAGCTGGGATCGAACCCGTGACCTCTGCATTGGCAGGCGGATTCTTAACCACTGCGCCACCTAGGAAGCCCCTCGTTCATGATTTAGAAAAGAAAAGCAGACAAAGACTGAAGGAAAATTCCTTTGCCTGATACAAGCTGAAACATCACACACAATGATAAAACTTCAGAAGAATTCATTTAAAGACAGAAATCAGGAAAGATGTCACCATGTGCACATTGTACCAGAAGTTCAGGCCAATGCAAGAAGACAGGAAAAAGAAATAACAGGGATTCAAATGAGAAGAGCAAGAGACACATCTTTCCTTCATAGCAGACGATATGATTGTGTGTCTTTCACAGAAAATCCAAAGGAATCTTCTGACTGTTCCAACTAGGAGAGGCTTTCTAACAGGTTGCTGGGTACAAGATGGATATATAAAAAGAAGGTTCCTAGGTACCAATAATAACTACTCAAAAATTATAATGAAAACAACTATTTAGAACGATGAATTAGAACAACACAAACTTACCTGGGAATAAATGTAACAGAAGTAGTATAAGACCTTTCAGGATGGCATCCAACAGCATAAAGATGCCCTCCATCCACAGAGCAGCTGTGCTTAGTGGTGGGGGTACTAGATTGTGAAGTGGTAAATTTGATTCATTTGTGAATTCCATGTAATTCCAAGCAAAACTGTGTCTCAGGGGCTTCCCTGGTGGCGCAGTGGTTAAGAATCCGCCTGCCAGTGCAGGGGACATGGGTTCAATCCCCAGTCCAGGGAGATCCCACATGCTGCAGAGCAACTAAGCCCGTGCACCACAACTACTGAGCCTGTGTCCTTGAGCCTGCAAGGCACAACTACTGAAGGCCTTGTGCCACAACTACTGAAGCCCAAGCACCTAGAGCCTGTGCTCCACAACACGAGACGTGACCGCAATGAGAAGCCCGCGCGCAGCAACAAAGACCCTACGCAGCAAAAAACAGAAACAAAAAACAAAACTGTCTCAGATTTTTGTGGAACTTGACAAGCTCTGCCTAAATTTCACGTGGAAGAAACAAAAGGCCAAAAGTTGTTGAGACAAACATGAAGAACAAAGCCGAGGACTTGCCCCGCCAGGCATCAGTGTGTCTGCAGCCACTGCCGCTGGGCGTCGTGCTGGCCGCTGCCGCCAGTCCTTCTCTTCTGGAGAACAAGTGCCACACGTTATTCAGCCTGAAACTTCAGAGGTTCAGCTTCTTCCTCTTTCACGCTCGTCTCTGTGGTGGAACTTTTCCACGTTGCTGTGGCCCTGCATCGTGCCGGCTCTTACAGGCCTGGCTTCCATCTTGCTCTTGGGAGCTCAGACAAAGCTCAACTCTATGATGTTGGGGTCATCCCCACTCCACAGAGCAGAAGAAGAAGGGGTCTTTTGCTATTTTGACAAATTTGAGTTCTGTTTCCTCTTTAAGGAGTCAGACCAGAATTATAAAAAGGTGTGATAAGGACATAATGCCACGGGGCTAGGTCTCTTGGCATCTAGAAATTACTGTCTTAAGTGTGAGAGCTTGAAGTATGAACGAAGCGAATGGCAAACAGTGTTTCCAGTGGCTACAAAATAACCAGATAAGCCCACTTATCACTGCATCACATATGTGACTAGCTCAGCCTACCAAGTCCTTTTAGCTTTGTGGCAAGTCAGGGATGGCAAAAAAAAAAAAAAGCATTTGGGCCACTGCTGGCCATGCCAAACCCTGGCAGACATTACTGACTGAACATAGAACGCTTTCTGGTTAGGCCTGCACGTCACTGTGCAAACCCTACACACAGTGTTCCAGGCAGTGGTAGACAAGTACAGAGCGGACGTGCGCGCCGTGCGCCACGTTCTGTTGCCTCTAGTTCAGAACCAAGCAAGAGTGTTTCTAGTGTCCGTCTGCTGTTATAAAGGGAATCTCGCGCGATACAAGTTGTACCATTGGCCTTGTTCTGTCCTAGAGTCAACTGAGAGGGCATCTCCTGATGAGCAGCTCTCGTGCGCCTCGTCCTCCAGAGGCTGGAGCGCCGGGCTTGGCCTCCGGCCCCTTTGCACCCCACCCCCGACCCCCATCGCTCAGGCGACCTCACTGCCGCCTCAGGGTTCGATGGTGACTCGTGTCTAAGGCGTGTCTAATAGCCATCTCGGGCTGAATGTTCCTGAATGGACCCCCGTCCCCTGCCCACCCCCCGTGTGACCCTCTGCTTTCACCTCTGCCCCCAGGACGACTCTCAGCACAGATGCCATCCCCGAAGATGTGGGCGGGACTATGCCACGGCGGTTCCAGCCCCCCACCCGGTACCTCCCTGTCTCTCCTGGGGTCAGAGCCCGGGTGCTGGTCACTGGCCACTGCGGTCCATCCGCCTCCTGCTCGCCCGCCCCTCTGACCTGCTCGACCCCCTCTGCCAGCTGCTCTGCCCCAAGCTCTGCTCCGCACCTCCCTCTCGGGGGGCCCCCCCACCGTGCCTCAGCCCCCCCAGCTCCCTGCTGGGCACCCAGGCCTCACCCCTTGGTTCCCTTGTTACCAAACTCTCTTTTCTTCTCGAGCTCAGGTCCTGCCCTTGCCTGGGAAGACGCCCCCTTTGACTCACGGAGAAGAGTCTTATCTCTTGACCGCTGTCTGAAGCAGCTTCTCCCCAGGCCTGCTCCCCCTCCATCCTGGCTGCCACGACTCTCCGTCCCTGGCGTCAGGCGCCCGTGGCTCTGTCCTGACAGCCTCCGCTGGGCCTGCATCCCGCCCCCACGCACTGCTGGGCGTGCCTCGCCCCGTGGCCCGGGCACTGGAAGGGCGCCCGCGGCCTCCTTGTCGTGAGATCAGAGGGCCTCCCCGCGGCCCCTCCTCCCGGGTGGGAGCCCTGAGGAGCCCACCGCTGAGCCGTCGGCTCCCCCAAGCCCCACCTGCATCCACCACACCTGCTGCCGGGGGGTCTGGGCTGTGGACGCCGCAGGGGCTGCCTGACCGCGCTGCCCCTGAGGTTAGGATTCCCCGGAACGCTTGCCGGAAGACGAAGGGGAGAACAGCAGCCAAATAAAAGATAAAACAAGTTTTCAGAGCACAAGCGTGCTGGACGGCTCAGCCCCGGCCCTTCCCCCGTAGTCGGACTAGCACACACCTGCCACCTGCCCTCACACCTGCCACATGTCCGCACACCTGCCACCCATCCTCACACCTGCCACCCGTCCGCACACCTGCCACCTGTCCCCAGACCTGCCACCTGTCCGCACACCTGCCACCTGTCCCACCTGCCACCTGTCCCCACACCTGCCACCTGTCCCCACACCTGCCCCTGTCCACACACCTGCCACCCGTCCACACACCTGCCACCCGTCCGCACACCTGTCGCCCTTCGTCCCTTCTGCTGGTTTTCCTTGAGCGGGGTCTTTCCGAGGGAGAGGCGGCCACGCCGCGCCCTGTGGCCCAGCCCCACCTCAGCCCGCAGGGCACAGGGCAGAGCCTCAGCGCCCCTCCCTCCCCGCCGCTCCCCCACCCCGCCTGTCCTCCTCGGGCTCTGCGCAGACACCGCTCTGAGACTGTCTCCTTCCTCCTGCCCTCCTCCTCCCGCCCGCCCATCACCCTGCCAGCCTGCGGCGCTCACTCTGAGATCACCGCCCTGTCTGAGGCGCTTCTTTCTGAACAACACATGCGGGGTCTCGTCCCCTCGAGTGGCGGCGTGAACATCTGCCCTGTGCCCCCCACCCCGCGCCGGCCCCGTGACTCCCGGTCACACCTGGGCCACGGCCCCCAGGACGACGCTCCGGCCAGGAAATGCACCCCGTCCGCCTCCTGCTTCCCGAAGCCACATCCCCTGATCCGGGCGCAAACCCCATTCTTCCCTGGGTACCTGGCACGTGATTTAATTCAAATGTCCTTGTTCTCTGAGACCCTCTGCACCTGCATTGCTGCCCATTTTCCTGAATCTCCCGTCTCCACACACAGATTTCACAGGCAGGTGTGCTTACCTCTCTGTGTCCAACAGAACCTGTGGCCACTGAGTAAATAACCATTGATGGACCAGGAAGAAAAACGACACGACCTCAAGGCCAAGGGGAACATGCGACTTTGGACGGAAGACACAACCGTCGGAGAAACTTGAAGGCAGCCACGTGAACTTTGAGACATGAGATCTTGCATATTCTGTAATAGTGTCAGAATCAAATTTTTCCTTGAGATAAACTTGGAAAGCAAATGCTGTCTCATGAAGATACTTAACGTTCCCACCTCCGCGCGAGCTCAGCGCTGGGATGGCGCTGGGTGCTGGGGCCTGTGGGCAGCTCTGGCTTCCTCCTGAGATGGTCCTGCGCCCAGACAGTGCGTCTTCTCTGCCGAGCGGCTCTCAGGACGGACCACTCTGGCCTCAGTAGGGCGTGGAGTCTGTCTGTCAGCCGTTTCTGTCCTCATCTGGCCCAGCAGAGCTTGCTGTTCTGAGGGTCACGTCCTCCGCGGTAATTTTGTCCCTTAACTGATCACGGGGAAGCGTGGTTTTGACAATGTGCCCCGAGGCCTCTGCGTGGTCCAGGGAGACGGGCTGAGCAGCGTGTGGACGTTGCCTCTGCTTGCGAGGCTCCCATTTGGGTCCGACCTGGACTCAAGTTGCTGGCCTCGCAGCAGATACTCAGCCCTTTGGTTAATTTTCTTATTCATTCACGCATGCATTTTCCACAGCAAAACCAAAGCCGCGAAGGGTGGTAGGAAGGCTGGGAGCAGCAGGAGACACACAGTCTGGCCCTGGTGCACTTGGGGTCCCGCTGCGGGGGGGAGGACATAGCCCAGGGCAAGCCCGGCATCCTCCGCGACGGCCACCGTCGGGGCAGGGAGGCGACACGTATTGTGTTTGTCTTTTGCGTGCTTCTTAGGGACATAATTTGAGAGACCATAATGAGAGAACAATGAGAAAGGAATTGGCAGACTTTTTCTAAAACTAGAACTTGAGAAAATGAACATTAATGGACACTAATCTTTTATGATGATAAATGCGATAAGTTGTGATGGGAAATGCCAACAAATATGAAAAGAAGAGAAAATTGTCCAGTTCTTAGAAACCCTGAGGTTAACATCAGCGTCATCCCTGCTCTTCCTTTTCCCATTTGCACATACGAATGTTTGCAAAATCTAATGAATACCTGACATTTTGATAATTATAAATGAACCATGGCTTTTAACTTATGCCTGGCTTTATTTTGTAAAGAATGTAAGATAGTATATCAGTTGGGAATTCTTCTGTCTGCAGGCAACAGGAAACCTGACAAAGTTTTTCCCCTCCTGTCTGGAGGTGGCAGCTGGGGTTGATTCAGCAGGTCCACGGCGCCACAGCAGGGGCCTGGGGAGTTTTTTGATCGTTCCTGCCCAGCGCCAGGCATCACATCTGTACTCAATGTGGAAGGAAAGGAGCAAGGACAGCATGAGTACCACCTGCCCCTTTATCACGAATCCAAAAGCTCTCCCAGAGGTTCCCCAGCAGACTTCTTACACATCATTGGATAGAACTGCCTTTTGCAATCGCCACCAGCCACACAAGGAGATGGGAAAGCGAGAATTCCTCTCCCCGTCACGGTACGGAAGGGGAGCGCTGGGCGTGGGAGCTGGGTCACCAGACCGTGATGTCGCTGTGGGTAGACAACCGCTCTTCTTCATTCAATGGCTCATCCTTCAGGGGACACTTCCTTCCCACGTGTCCTTTCTTATCAGCAGCATTACAGGAAACACTCACGCGCACCACTTACCAGAGGCTCTGACTAGCTCCTTCGTGTGACGTCTTGGATGTAGAATTGTGGGTCAGGGTGTCATCGCCTCCACAGCTCTTCACACGTACGACGGAGCTCCTTCCCAGGAAGGCCTCCCAGCCTGTGCTGCCACTCAGTGCAGGGCACGGGCTCCCCTGCCCGGGACACAGGCTCCCCACCGGGCACACAGGCTCCCCCGCCAGGCACAGGCTCACGGTGCCATCGTGGACTTAGGGAGCCTTGGAAGCTGCCGGAGCCCCACTGGGTTTGCGGGCGGTAGGCTGGGGACCGGGGTCATGGTGCAACTTTAAGGCACGTGTTTGAAGGTGTGTGGGGGCACCTGGACCCGAGGGTTCTGGAGAGGCTGGGCTACCGTCCCTCCTCCCTCTGGCTGACTGAACAAGCCCGCCGACAGCCCACGGCGCTCAGCAGAGGGTGTTCGGGGTGGGACGGCCTCTTCCTGTGTTTGGCCTCCTAACAAAAGGGCAGACCCCGTGGGTGCCGCCCCTCACCCCCCCACGCACCGCAGGGCATTTGGCCTCTCTGGCCCCGCAGGGAAACGCCAGCCACACTCTCCGGGCTCCAGGTCCCCTCCCTCCAGGCGCCGGCTGTGTGAGCTGCCGCCATCGGTCCGGCACCTCCCAGGGAGGGTGACCTGCACGCGCGCAGCCCAGTGGCGGCAGGAGAAGGACCAAACGGCCCCAGGCGCAGCGCTGGCAAGGCCCCGAGTGCCCTGTGCCCAGCCCCTCTGCCCGCAGGTGTCGGGACAAAGGGCTGCGGCCTCAGAGCTGGAACCCGCGGGGAAGGCTGTGGGGAGTCACGGCTGTCCAGGAGGTTTTCTGTGGAGCCCCGAGGCCGCGCTGCCCGGGGCCCCGGAGGCCAGGCGGGGGTGGGGAGGGCGGCAGGGCCACGCGCCGGGGCCTGAGAAGGAGGAAGGGCCGGCACAGCCCCAAGGCGGCCTGAGCCTGGACATGATCAGGCCCGGTTCTGCCCTGGGGCCCAGTTTTTAAGGAGAAGAACAGCACGTGCAGAAGCTCGAAGGAAGCGCTGGGGACGCGGAGGGTTCGTCCTGCCTGGATGGGTGGGCGGAGGGGGTGCCGTCCAGGCTGCAGGCCTGGTGAGAGGCGGGTGTAACCTAGAAAGTTCCCGACACCTGACTTCCTTCATGCTCAGTAAGAAAGTCTCTAAATTTAAACGTTTCACCCTCTGAGAACACGCAAAATAGCATAGGTGGCGGGTGAGGTCTGAGAAGAGTACGATGTCTCGAAGGACCTCAAATGACCGAAACAGAGAGTTGGAAGTTTGGTCTAGAGAGGGTTAGCATTTGTTTGTTTCTTTATGTCACAGTAAAGTTTTGTTTTGTATTTTGCCTTGGAACCAACTCATAAACAGTAATATTTTTAAGCATTTTTAAATTCAACGTGAGAAGAGTTGTCTTTGGTTCCACTGGAGGGCCGTGTGTGTGTGTCTGTGTGTGTCTGGAGGTGTATGTCTCTGTGTGTCTGTGTGTGTGTGTCTCTGTGTGTCTGTATGTCTGTGTGTCTGTGTGTCTGTCTGTGTGGCAGCAACGACCAAGGGGCCCTGCGTCGGGGGCAGAGAGGGCCCCTGGGTCCGCCCCACCTCCTCCCGAGGGGCAGCTGGCCGCCTGCGCCCAGGTCCCGTCTTGCAGGGGGAGGCGGCACGGCCAGGCCTGCAGCGAGCTGACCGTTTACAGGACATTTGCCGGGTGAGAGGGGAGGGGAGGGGAGGCAGTAGGCGGACGTGGCAGCAGTTACGAGGGTGGCGGGAGAATCACGGCGGTTTGGGAGAATCGCTCTGATTTCGCATGAACAGAAAGGCCAGCTTAGGAGTTGGCCCAGCTGTGTGCAGAGCACCAGGGCCCCCGAGAGCCACTGGAGGAGACCAGACAGGAGTCGGGGGCCAGGGAGAGGCCCCTCCCTCAGACAGCTTTCCTCGTGTCCTCGGCTCTGCAGGGAGAGCGGGAGCAGCCTGGGGGCGTCTCCCCCGTGCCCGCCCTGGTGTGGGGTGACCGCCGCGCTGGGCCACAGGCGCGGGGGACGCTTACCAAGCCCTGCGCAGCCCACAGAGGGAGACACGCACGTGCGTGCTCACACCTGTGCCCGCACCCACTCACGTACATGCACACCTGTGCCCGCACCCGCGCACGTACACGCACCTGCGCCCGCACGCATGCAGGTACACGCACCTGTGCCCGCACCGGCGCACGTACACGCACCTGCGCCCGTACCCGCGCACGTACACACCTGTGCCCGCACCGGCGCACGTACATGCACCTGTGCCCGCACCCACTCACGTACACGCACACCTGTGCCCCCACCCGTGCACGTAGACGCACCGGTGCCCTCACCCACGCACGTACACACCTGTGCCCGCACCGGCGCACGTACATGCACCTGTGCCCGCACCCACTCACGTACACGCACACCTGTGCCCACACCCGCGCACGCACACGCACACGCACGGCTTCCGGTGGAGGGTTCCCGCTGGGCAGTGGGAGCACGACTCCCCACGACAGCACATCCTGACTCCCGTGGGGCCGGGCTGCGCCCTCAGCCCCGCCCGGAGCCCACCGACTCACGCCCCTGTTCCCCCGCAGGTTAGCAATCTGAAGCGATGGGTGACTGGAGCTTCCTGGGGAGACTCCTCGAGAACGCCCAGGAGCACTCCACCGTCATCGGCAAGGTCTGGCTGACCGTGCTGTTCATCTTCAGGATCCTGGTGCTGGGGGCCGCGGCCGAGGAGGTCTGGGGGGACGAGCAGTCGGACTTCACGTGCAACACGCAGCAGCCCGGCTGCGAGAACGTGTGCTACGACCGCGCCTTCCCCATCTCGCACGTGCGCTTCTGGGTGCTCCAGATCATCTCCGTGTCCACGCCGACCCTCATCTACCTGGGCCACGTGCTGCACCTGGTGCGCATGGAGGAGAAGAGGGAGGAGAAGAGGAAGGAGCGCGAGGAGGAGCAGCTGAAGGCCGACGGCCCACCGCTCGGACAGAAGGACAGGCCCCCCGTGCGCGACGACCGGGGCAGGGTCCGCCTCGCCGGCGCCCTGCTCCGCACCTACGTCTTCAACATCATCTTCAAGACGCTGTTCGAGGTGGGCTTCATCGCCGGGCAGTACTTCCTGTACGGCTTCCAGCTGCAGCCGCTGTACCGCTGCGACCGCTGGCCCTGCCCCAACACGGTGGACTGCTTCATCTCGCGGCCCACGGAGAAGACCGTCTTCATCCTCTTCATGCTGGCGGTGGCCTGCGTGTCCCTCCTGCTCAACGTGCTGGAGATCTACCACCTGGGCTGGAAGAAGCTGAAGCAGGGCATGACCGACCCCTACCGCCCGGACACTCCGGGGTCCAGGCAGGGGGGCGCCAAGCCCGGGAGCGGGAGCCCCGTCCTCCTGCCCCCGCCCTCCGCCCCGCCCGCCCTCGCCATCGGCTTCCCGCCCTACGACGCGCCCTCGGCCTCCTCCCTGGGGCAGGCGTCGGCCCCGGGCTACCCCGAGCCCCCTCCGCCGGCGGCCGTCTTCAGCGCCGCAGCCCTGCCGGGGACCCCGGGCGAGGGCCACCAGCACCTGCCCGCGACGGCGCAGACCTGGGCCAACCGGGAGGCCGCGCCGCAGACTCCGGCCGGGAAGGCCTCCCCGCCCGCGTCCGCGCGCGCAGCCCCGACCCCGACCCCGACCCCGACCCCCGCGGGCGGCGCGCTGCAGCCCCCTCCGCAGGGCGGGCCCGGGAGCTCGGGCGACAGCGACGGGGAGGGGGCGGTGACGGCCGTGGAGCTGCACGCGCCCCCCGAGCTCCCCGCAGACCCCGGCCGGTGCAGCAAGGCCAGTAAGGCCAGCGGCCGGGCCAAGGCCAGCGACCTGGCCATCTAGCGGCGGCCCCGCGTCCGAGACCCAGCGCGTGCGCTCCGGCCGGTGGAGCCTGGAGGCGGGAGGGGCTGGAGCGGCAGGCGGGGGCCAGCGAGGGTCGGGTGGGTTCGTGGGTCAGTGCTTGCTGTTCTAACGCGGGGGGGGTAGTGCGGAGCGCATCCGAGACGAGGAGCGGCGGGGGCGGGGGGCGCAGGGCCGGGGCACCCGAAGATTCTCCCAGCAGCCCCCGCGCCCAGCACCCTGGCGCCTCTGCAGGTGCCGCTCTGCGGTGCGAAGTCCCCGGGGTCTGGGGCAGTTCGGTTTTCCATTCTCACACCCCCTCCTCTCCCCGGAGCCTCTGGACCGCCCAGCAAGTCTAGATGCTCTTAGCCTTATCTCTGTGTGAGACTTTAGCTTAGAGTTTATTTTCATTTGGGATATTTGCCAAACCGTTCTGAAAAAGCTTTTGAGCAAGTCCATGTAGCGTCACGGAGTTTCTGAAATGACATGTGAAGCCCAGGATATCAACCCACACGCTTCAGGACAAGTGACAGGCAGCGGGGCGGGGCGGCCAGGAAGAGGGGCAGGCCCTTGAGACAAGTTTGAACGGTCGAGAAAACTGAGTGAAAGTGTGGCAGGTATGCCCTAGGTTTCTATTTATTAAATGACATTTTGTGCTTTGATCTGAATTGTACAGGTATGCCTATTTTTCCCCACTTTCTCTCTTTCGGGAAAAAAAAATGAAAGCAAATAATATGATTAAAATGGATGCTGACCAAGAGAATGCAAATTTGTCCCATTACATACTAGTAAAGATCTGAACTTTATTTTGAAACAAATTCTTCAACCTCATGAGTCGGCTAATTACGGCGAGCGAGTGCCATATAAAACAAAAGCAGGGGAAGTCTGTAAGCACATCTCAAATGCTTGAAGTTGTGAAGTTTTTGAAGGGGAGGTTAAAAGTTAACTACTGTTGCCAGAAAAAATATTTATACAGATGAATCCACGACCTACTTTTTTTTTTAACAGTACAAAATAAAACCCTTCAAGTTTCCTAACCATCCTCTGTGGGCAGCCTGTGTGCTTTCTGAAGCGCCAGTGTCAGTGTTGGGGTCTCCTGCCCGCGTGCGTGCGTGTGCTGGTTTGGCGTCCACACACTTCCTGCACTGACCGGGGTGGCGGGTTCTGTGCACGGCGCAGCCGGAAGATGGCACACGTGTCCCGGTCGCTGTTTGTTTACAAGCCACTAGACAGGAGATGCTGAGCCTGCCCTTGTCACACCTCACCTCCTACCTCCTCTGCATCTCCTCAGCCCTTGTCCAGCAAAACTGAACCCCGCCCCACCTGATTCATCTTTTTGTGAATTACTGTAACTTCCTGATGATGTGTTTGGGGCCAGACTCCACAGCAGACTGTGTTTTATATCGTAAAGAGCGACCCACTGACAATGTGATGAAAAGATGACTGTGTGCCAGCTGGTGGCCGCCTGCTTGGAAAGTGCAGCCCTTCCCAGAAGACTGGCGGACAGACATCCAAATGGCTGTCTTCTCCGTTCTCCCCAGACTGGTGCACAGGAGAGAAGGTAATTCCTCACCCACGGGGGACAACTCAGGCCCCCGGAAAATCCGAATTTGATAAGCTTTCTTATGAAAAAGATTTGGTCGCAGATGCAGTGATCACATGGCTAAAGGACAGCTCGCTGAGTGGCTATGAATGTCCTCAGTCCCCCAGGTCCCATCAGGACAAATGTCAGGGACAGTCGTGACCCACAGTGTGATTCTGAGTGGGGCTGGAGACGGTAGTGAGAACTGTAATTGTAGTTCGTTTCTACACTTTAAACGTGGGTTTCATTCCCTGCATGTTGGTGAAGGTGCCAGTTCTGTCTATAGTCTAGTGGGGCTGCTGGGTGCTGGGGCAGGAGGATAAAATTAGATGCGCCTACTTGAAAACCACTGATTGATAAAGAAACATTTCACAATTCCACGGGGCCTGTGCATTTCTTCAGCTTAGTGTTCTGATTTCAATTCATGTAAAAAAATGAAATAATATCTTACATTTTGTTGCTATTTGGGGCATTCCTGACCCTGAAGGCCAGGGTCCTCCCCCATCATGGGGACATGGCCAGGCGAGAAGGTTGCCTCTATTTAACCAATCACATTTGGCGCTAATATGTGCTTTAGAAACAGAAACCACACCCCTATGGTCAAGATTCCAGATATAGTTCTCCTAGCTTGTTAATTATTTGGAAATTTCACTGAAACTATTTTTCTCTCAATTTAATATAAATTTTTTAAATCCCTAAGGTTCCATTTAAACTGCAATGCCATACCTATTACATTTACACACTCCGTTTCTTTAACCCACAGCGTACAGGACAGAACAGGACAATTACGTTCTTCCAGCCCTGTTTTTGGAAGCCCAGTCACCCAGCTGGCACTGCACAGTCTACAGTGGTTACAAATGTGAAGTATTACTACACTCATAGTCCCCGAATCCATTGTTTAAAATCCTAAAATACTTCATATATCATCACTTACTTTCTCTTTTTTAAACTTTATTTTACTGAGTTGTTTTTTCCCATGAAATTAACAAAAAAGATACCTTAAGTTTAAAAAGAAAAGAGAAAGGGGGAAAGAGCCAGCCAGACTATTTCTGACCTATCCCGGCTTCTTTTATCTTTACGTAAGTGGCTAGATCATCCTTTTTCTTCTGATATTTTCACATCGATTTATGGGTCTCCACCAAAATAAACTCTTGTACAGAGCACTGCGTGCTTTCAAAGGTAAATGTTTTTGTAAAGATCCTGCCACCACCCCACCCCCACCTTCAGAGGGCTCAGGATATTCCCGAAATAACTTTTGAAAATGACATATAGACGTTGTACATTAAGGTCAGAAAATGTATTTCTCTCCCTAATTCCGCATTACACTGCGAAGCTTCAGTTTCCGCACTCTAAGATTTCTTATTGCCCAAAAGAGTTTTCCCTTTTGCGTTAGGAATGCCATAGCAGGACTTCCTACCATCAGCTAGCAATCTAAGTAGCTCTAAAATAGTGAACTGTTCCTAGTACTATATTTGAAGGTGTTTGATATGTAAATGGTAACTTAGGTCATAATATTTACAAAACTCTAAAACTTTTTGTGCTATAACAATATCTTTCAAAGGCTAAATTATAGCTGAAAATAAGCATTTTACAACATAAGTAATTAAAACTGGCCTTAAATTTAAATCACTAGTTCTGTAGTTGTAATGTTTTTCTTTCTTTTTTAATTAAAAAAAGTTTTTGAGGTATAGTTGACGTCAATATTACGTTTCAGGTGTACAACAAAGTGATTCACAATTTTTAAAAGTCCTACTCCACTTACAGTTATAGACTATTGGCTGTATCCCGTGTTGCACAATATATTCTTGTGGCTTGTTTATTTTGTACACAGTAGCTTCTACCTCTTAATGCCCTCCCCTACCTTGCCCCTCCCCCACACTGATAACCCCTGGTTCCTTCTCTATCTGTGAGTCTGTTCCTTTTCTGTTATAGTCACTAGTTTGTTTTATTTTTTAGATTCCACATTTAAGTGATCACGTACAGTATTCGCCTTTCTCTGACTGACTTGACTTAGCGTAATGGAAAAATTTCACTCCTTTTCATGGCTCAGTAGGACTCGTATTTATTGATAGAATCCCGGAGCAGGTTTTCAAAATAACAAACTATTATTTTGGATATAAGAAGGAGCAAAACCTTCTTCCCTACACAAGAAGCTTGAGGAGTTACTGCGGTAGGTGTTCTGTCTTTTCACAGGTATTTAACCACCTTAGAGAAGCGTCTCCAAGAGTCCTTGCGGCCTCCCCGCCGCGCGGCGGGTTCTCGGGAAGGGGTCATTCTGTAAACGTCAGCCTTCTTTCCGTCCCGGGAGTCCTCCTCCAGGAAGTCCTCCTCCAGGAAGTCCTCCTGCATCCGCACAGAGAGCCAGAGCGCTTCCCCCAGCGAGGCGGGGGCGGTGTTTGGGGAGGGCTCTGTGTGTGTGTGTGTGTGATCACCCGTAACCGTGCGGCTGCAGCTCCGCTTTCCCCGTGCGTGGCGAGACCCGCGTGGGTCTGAGCGCCAGCCCTCAGTGAGGCGTGCGGCGTCCCCAGGCTCCGAAGAAACCCGCACGCAACAGGCAACAGGCCACACGCAACAGGCCACACGCAACACGCAACAGGCTACACGCAACAGGCCACAGGCAACACACAGCACGCAACAGGCCACAGGTAACACGCAACAGGCAACACACAACAGGCAACACTCAAAACACAAGAGGCAACAGGCCACACGCAACACGCAGGGCATGGGGGGAGGGGCGGGGGCGGGGAAGGCGACCCCGGGCCGCGGGGAGCCCGCCCTCAGCCGGGTCCCCTCTCCCCGCGCGGCCACGGCCTCGGCCACGCGGGCTCCAAGCGTCCACACGGCCCTTTCTCCTCCGCCTCCTCGTGTGGAAGGTGGAAATGAAGGTGTGGGGAGCAGACCCTGACCCACGGGAGCCGAGCAAAGCCTCCGGTGACCGAATCACACTGATGCGCGGCTCCTGTGCCCACCAGTCCTACCTTTTACCTTTACTTAAAACAGGAGGTTTCACACATACACGGGGTATTATTATTCAGCCGTAGAAAGGAAGGGAACCCCGGCACCGCCACACGTGGCCGAGCCTTGAGGGCATTACGCTCAGCGAAATAAGCGGGTCACAGGGCAGGTGCGGCGTGAGTCCGCGTGTTTGAGGCCCCTGGAGGCCTCAGGGTCACGGAAGCAGGAGGGGCCGTCGGGGGCTGGGGGAGGCGGATGCAGAGTTAACTGCGAAGAGTTTCAGGTTTGCAAGATGACCAAGTTCTGGAGAGCATGGTGGTGACGGTTGCGCAACAGCGTGACTTAATGCCACCGAGGTGTACGCTCAAAAACGGCTGACAGTAAACTTTATGTTGTGTATTTTACCATGATTTTATATCTATATCTACACAAACATTTTTTAAGTTCTACACTGAACTAAAATGTACACATAAGAGGACACAGCTTGAGGAACTGAACACATCTTGGCAAGAAACAGAACTTTTCTCCTTCCCGAAAGCCTCCCTCTCTTTTTTTTTATTTTCTCTGTCACGCTGTGCACCCCCTCCTGTTGTCATCGTTCACTCTGAAAGTATTCCTTCTGGAAATGAGGGGGACCTTTGGGAGGGGGAAGGAGGACCGCATGGGTGGGGACAGGTCGGCAATCACAGCTGGCCCCGCATCTGCGTCCCACGCGCCCGGAGCCGTCCAGCCCGCGCTGCTCCCAGAGACAAGAGTGCAGCGAGCTCTGAACACGGCCAGGAAACTCCGTCCGTCCCTGGGAATCTTCTTGGAGCGACTTTAGGAGTTTTCGTGACATTTTTTAGTGGGAAAAACAAGATGGTTTATAGTTTTTTAAACGGCTTATAATGTTACTGAATAAGTTCTCAAACGTGTGGATATGGAGGGAACAAATGGGAACGCCCCCCTCGTGGAGGCCATGGGAGCACCCGTGGGGCCACCTCCACAGGGGCCTCTCCTGGGTTCCAGTCGGCCTGATGCTCAAGGATCAGGCTCCGGGCACCACAGGCTACGCCTCCCTGGAATCTGTCCACATGCAGCTTTACTGTGTGTGATGCTGGCAGAACCAGGCCTGGACCTTTCCCGTCCCCCCGAGCTGCAGGTCCTGTTGTCCACAGGAGGTGTGGGGTGGGGGCCACCTGCCTACCCCCACCAGTGATGAAGTGATGACAGCCGGCCTCTCAGAGCGCCCATGGGGCTGCAGGCCCAAATACGGAGCCAGAGACTTTCGTGAAATAGAGACCATCCCCTTCCTTCTAGTTTCCTCTCAAAGTTTAAAGCGAAATAAACAACAACAACAAAATAACCCTCAAAAGTCGGTGGTTCTCTGGCACAAACCCAGACCTTCTCAAGGCAGCTCTCTGTCCCCACCACAGCCCGCTTGTCCCAGGCGAGGGCCTGGTGCCGGCTTTGGGGTATGGATTCCACAAACACGTGCACGGGGTCCCCACAAGGGAGGAAACATCGGAGCTGAGAACTTGGATCCCCAAAACCCTCGAAACATGTTCAGAGAGCGGTCCCTGCCTTCCAGCACTTGCCCTGAGTGTGTGCGTGCGTGGGGACCCTGGTCCTCGTCATGCTTTCAGGTTTGTGCTTCAACTGTTTAGGGCCCGAGCCAGACAAAACAAGAGGCAGGTGCAGAACCCAGTGTGCTTTCCGGCTGTTCGCGGCAGCTGAGGCTGCACTTGGGGTCCCGCTTCTCTAGCTCAGAGCTGCCAGGACACCAGATCTCATCCGTCCTAGGGCAGCTCTCGGGTGGGGGGTGGGGCTGAGGCGTTGTGTCATGTACCAAGAACAGACCGATCAGAGGAAATGCAGTGTGGTCTGGAGAGGAAAGATTTTTTTTCTTCTTTTACTAAGAAAAATCCAACACTAATATCACAGATCCAAGCATCAGTCTGCAGATTCTTCTCCCAAGAGTCACTCAGGGTAGAGCTCAGAGCTGACATCACCATGGTGATGTCATCACCAGGCACCCCCCCCCCCCCCCACTCCCCGACCCTGGAGGCTGGGAGCAGGCGCTGTGTACGAAACCCGAAGGCCTGTTCAGTTATCAAGTGTGGACAGTGTTCAACTCTGTATAAAACAAAGATGTGAGACTGTGTGTTCGGTTTGGGTCCTTGGGGGTTTTTTTAATGAGCAAGAGAGACTTGAATGCACAGAAAGAACTTTATTGCTACTTTAATTTCAAATGAATGGTGCATCATTAAAGTTCAAATTCAAAAACCTTTTTTTCCTTTAGCTTTAATGTTCATTGTACAAATCTTGTTATAGTGTGGTATGCTACATGTAAAACTTTGGGTTTTTTTAAATTTATTTATTCATTTATTTTTATTTATTGGCTGCTTTGCATCTCCCTTGCTGTGTGTAGGGGCTACTCTTCATTGTGGTGCGCAGGCTTCTCATTGCGGTGGCTTCTCTTGTTGTGGAGCACAGGCTCTAGGTGCACAGGCTTCAGTAGTTGCAGCATGTGGGCTCAGTTGCTGTGGCCCACGGGCTTAGTTGCTCTGCGGCCTGTGGGATCTTCCCGGCCCAGGGATTGAACCCGGGTTTCCTGCAGTGGCAGATGGATTCTTAACCACTGCGCCACCAGGGAAGCCTGCTACGTGTAAAACTTTAGGTAACATAAGACTCACCTTCAATTAGTTCAACCAATTAAACTCTTAAAAATCAGTGTATAGTTAAGTTCATCTCCCCATTTTGAGCTGTGTTTATAGATTTAATATATTCATTTTCTTCTTAAATGTTTCTCATGCAGCCTATATCCCCAGCTTAAAGGACTTAGAACAACCTTAAACAGCTCTTTAAAAATCCAGTAAATCACAGTTGTAAGTGCAGGATCTTTCAAATTCTTGTGTATGTTCCAATAGCATTTACAAACTTTGTCAAATACTCTTAAACCTTTTAACTTAAAAAAATTACAAGTCTAAACTTAATTATACACTTTACATAGAAATGACAACACTATTTTTTCAGCCTCCCTAGTATGCCAGATTCTCCTAAGCGTTACAGACATAGGAAATATCCACTACCCAAGGTGTGACACTGACAGAAGGCAGGTTAGCGGTGTTGGGGGCCAGGGTCCACACTTCTCGGGGCTGTGGTGAGACGAACTCATGAAACGGCTGCATCCAAATGAAAACAGGCAAATAACATGTAACTTTAGGTTTAAAGGGATCATCCAGAGTGAATTATTTTTACAATCACATGAGTAGCTATAAACTCCCGAAAGAAACAACTTTCATGTATTGAACAAGTCAGACAGTTTACATCAGTCATCTCATTTAATCCTCACAACACGGGACTTCCCTGGGGGTGCAGTGGGTAAGAACCCGCCTGCCAATGCAGGGGACACGGGTTCGAGCCCTGGTCCGGGAAGATCCCACATGCCGCGGAGCAACGAAGCCCGTGCGCCACAACGACTGAGCCTGTGCTCTAGAGCCCGAGAGCTGCAACGACTGAGCCCATGTGCTGCAACGACTGAAGCCCGCACACCTAGAGCCCGTGCGCCACAGCCAGAGAAGCCACCGCAATGAGAAGCCCGCGCACCACCACGAAGAGGAGCCCCCACTCGCCACAACTAGAGAAAGCCCACCGCAGCCAAAAATAGAAACAAAAATCCTCACAACAATCACAGAAGACAAAGGCAGAAGCTGCACATTAGTCCGAAAGCAAAATCTGCGTGAACCCCGCCCCTCACAGCTGGTGGTGTTCTCTGCCCTCCGGCCCTCGCCGCAGCCTGGGCTGGGGAGGGGGCAGGGGGTCCCGTCACGCTCCTCCTTCTCACAGCACAAGCCGAGGCACAGAGACGCCAGGTCCCCCAGCCCGGGCCGCAGAGCCGCTCGTCCTCAGCGCCGGGAGGGGTGGTCTGGGCCCGCAGGGCCCGTCCGCCGGGCACTGGCCCCGCACACCCCGAGGTGCCCCCCAAAGGCCTCCGCAAGAAAACGCGCTTCCCTGTAACTCGCCTCCTCAGTACGTTGGACACAAGCAGGGACTCCCCTACGAGCACGCGCGTCCCTTTCGGCGGGGTCTCAAACCCGGGCGCGGCCCGGCTCAGCAGCCCGTCCCGCACCCGCAGCCGCAGGTCGCCCGGCAGGCCCTCCCGTTTGCAGCGGACCCACGGGGCCGACCCAGCGGAGGCTGCAGCCCTGCTCCCCTGTCGCTCTGTCTTCCAGGCCCCGTGAGCCCGCAGCCCGCGGCGCCGTCGGGGCAGGCGCCCGAGGGGACGCGGCCGTGGCCCGGCGGGGCCTGGAGTGCGGGCAGCGGCCGGGCCCCGGCCGGCAGGCGTCGTGCGCCGGGGGGGCGGGCGGGCTGCGGGCCCGGGCCCCCCCTTCTGCTCCAGCGCCTCCGCCTCGCCGCGTCCCCTGGGGGCTGAGGGAGGGGCGGGGCACGGGCAGGACAGCCTCAAGGGGGACACCGCCCCGGGCCCAGCGTGGGCTCCGCCGGCCGCCTCCGCGTCCTCCGACGCCGTGGGGCCGCGAGGCGTGAGCAGCAGGCGCGCTCGCCCCGCCCCCCGCCCCCGGCGGCCCACGCTTTCTGTGCGGCCAGCGCGCCACCTGCCCCGGGCCGTGCCCGCCGCCCACCGGCTCCCGGTGCCCCTCGGGTGCCCTCCCCGCCCCCAGCCCCGCCAGGCCCCCGCTGCCTTCTCGCCCGTCTTTTCTGGAATGTCGCGCGCGTGGAAGCACGGGGTGAACGTGGTCTGTTTCACGCCAGGCGATGCTCTCCAGATGCACGTCTGTGGGTGCCTTTTGGTTGCCGAGAATCCCGGGGTCTGCCCGCCTGCCTGTGAGTGGGCTCGGCGGGCGGAGCGGCGGGTGTGTACCGAGGACTCGCCGCGCGTGGCTACCGAGGCGGACGAGGGCGACAGCCTGCAGGTCCCGGGAGCCCGCGGCGACAACCCCAGTCCAAAGGCCCGTAGGGTCGAGACCCACGAGGGGCCCAGGATTCCGTCCGAGACTGAAGGCAGGAAACGCAGTGCCGGGTGCAGAGCCGCGGGGCCGGAGGGTTCTCTGCTCCTCCCGGGAGGCTCACAGCGGACCGGACGGGCCCAGCCTCAGGAGGCGTGCGGCCCACTGCTCACCTCACCCAGAAACACCCCCCAGACACACCCGGAATCACGTCTGGCCAGGTGCCTGGGCGCCCCGTGCGCGGCCCCGTCAGCGTGCCGCGCACAGTTGAGCATCACAGACGCTCCCCTGCTTGGGGCTGATGGGACACCGTGCACAGGTCTTCCTGGAGACACAGTCCGGTTCTGAGGGTGTGAGCACTGGCTGTGTGGCGAGTGCATCCTCAGCTTCCTAAGGAAAGGGCCAAAGTGGAGAACAACAGAGGGTGAAGTCCACCAACGGAGGAGGGGGTTTCAGGTAGAGCTGCCTAGTTCGTGGCAGAGAAATAAATGCAGAAGATAAAAGATAAATATTTTTGTTGAAAATAGAGGAATCATGAAACATACAGAAGAGATCTCAGATTTCCTTACATGCTGTTTTTAGGGCGTAGTTGCTTGATTATATCTTCGGCAGTTAATTCAGTGGAAAAGGAAAATCCCAAGTGACCTTTCGGGAACCTGAGTGTGTCCGTTCCATTATCTGGTGCCGCCACAATGCTGCCTAATAGGCCGTGGCATCTGCGGGAAACATGGTTTCATTTCTACACCACGGGGTTCGGCTCGGCCGGTACGGGCTGTCGGTGTCGGTAGGGACCACGGTCACCTGCAGGCTGGGGGGAAGGTTGACCGCTGCTGGCCGTGGGCTGATGCAGGGTGTCTGCTGGCAGGAGGACCAGGGCCTGTGCTCGAGGCCGCGGGAGGCGTGGACACAGGCCAGCACAAGAGCAAGGCTCTGCTGTGTCACAGCTGCCAGCTTCCCACGGCCACAGCAAGTCCACAGCCACATGCAGGATCGGGGGAGGGAAACGGCTTTGGAAATGCCCGGCGGCCATGGGGCTGGAGCAGCGTGAACGAGGGGATGGTTACTGAGGTTGGAGAGGGACGATGTCTAATGGGACCCACTTCAGGGTCTGGGGCAGAGGAGTGACGTGATGTGACTCGCTGCTGTGCTGAGAACAGGGGCCAAAGCAGAGGGACCAGCTCGCTGGCCGTGAAGTAACCAGGCTGGAGGGGAGGCCAGAGGGGAGGCCAGAGGGGGAGTGAAGAGGTCAGACTCCAGACATAGCTAAAGACAGGGCCACTGTGACGTCCTGTCAGATTCACGGTGCAAAATGGAGAGGAAAAAAGATGTCAAGGGTTAATCTGAGCCTCCGTTTCCCTGACCTCGTGGGAAGCACTAGGGTTAAGGGTAACGTCCACGGAGGAGTCTCACGGACACCCACAGGCTGGCACCCAGAGGCCTCACACACGCAGCTTAAAAATCAGGAGAAAAGAATTAGAAGTCCCTCCCCACTCCAAAGACTGCAAGAAATGTTGCCGGTTTAATCCTTGGTGCCCAGTGGGTGGGGTGTCCTGCCCCAGGGACTTGCAACCATCGCTAGTTCTCACTGCAGATTTGCATCCTAAACCCACACTCCTAGTTCAACAAAATCCCTTCACACAGAGTTGGATCTGAGGCATCTCCAAATAAGGGAAAAAAAACCCTGCACATCCTCTCTGGAGGAATTCAGCTTTATCCTTCATCTCAGAGAAACCCACAAACGATTCTCCAGTGAGTAGCAAACGGAGAAGTCATGATCTCTTTCCCTTTTAGCAACCAGAAAGACTCACGTTTTACTTTACTCCCGCACATCTCAAAGATAAAACTCACACATGCACAAAGGAAAGGAGGCTCCAGGGAGTGCCCCGGCGCTCCAGCGGTTAGGACGCGGCGCTTTCGCTGCTGAGGGTTCGGGTTCCATCCCTGGTTGGGGAACTAAGATCCTGCAAGTTGCACAGTCAAAAAAGTCTACAAATCAAATTAAAAGTTTAAAAGACAAAGAAAAAGAAAGGAGGCTCCAGGAGTGAGATTGAACAGGAACAAGAGACAGCAGAAATAGACTGACAAGGACTGCAGGTTTTAGAATCATCAGACACAGAATGTCACTGAACTATGGTCACTATGTCTAAAGGATTAAAAGGCAAGACTAAAAATATGTGAATAAAACAAGAAATTGTAACGAACGACCAAATAGAAGTTCTAGAAATTTTAAAAAATAATAACAGTATTTGAAATGTAAGACTCAATGGATAGATTGAACACACAGCTGAAGAAACACTAAAGGTACAGCTGAAGGAATGACAGAATGCTGCAGAAGAGTCAGAAACGGGAGGAATGGAAAAGAGGTTCAAGGAGGGAGGACAGAGAGGGCGGGTCCCGGGTGTGTCTCATCAGTAACCAGGAGGACAGGAAACAGAGAAGCAGCAGAGGCACTATTGGAAAACATTAATCGAAGAGCCTACCCATAGACTCAAAAGCCAATACATCTCAAGTCAAAGGAAAAAATGTCTACACCAAGACACATGATACAGAAAGTACAAACACCAAAGCATGCAGAAAAACGTACAGGACATTAAAATCCCACCAGCCAAGAGATAACCTTTGCTAACATTTTGATTTATTTTGTTTGGGATATTTTCTAAGTGATCATATTTATTCTGATATTTTTTCCTAATACACTATGAACGTTTCTCCAGGTTAATACGTTTTCTTCAAAATCGTAATTTTAAAGGATTCCTGACTTTCCACCATATACATGTATGCCTTGTTTAAGCAGAACCCGACTGTTGGACATTTAACCTGTTTCCAATCTTTGGCCATTTTAAATAGTGCTTGTTATACATACATCTTTTCCACATCACTCTTACTTTAGGACACGTTCTTAGAAGTGGCATTGCTGGGTCAAAAGATATAAACTCCACTGAGACTTTTGATGTATCTGCCTCCCTGCTTCCCCAGGAGACCGGCAGCTCCCGTGGACCGATGTCTCCTCACCTAAGGAGAGGACGTCCAGCTGACTCCGGGTGGCTTGGTGGACACACTTTCCAAGTTAACTGACTCATTTACACATCAGTCCAAAACCAAAAGACCTGATGCTTCTACACTAGTAAAAGAGTGTCACTTCACAACCCATGTAGGGACTAAAGCAACCAAAGCCCTTCAGGAACAGAAAAAAATATGAGCATTTGAGAACGTTTTCAGCTCTTTTAAAATTTTGCTTCCCTATTTTCCAAAATGACTATGCTTCATCCACTTGAACAAAGCAGTTTAAAATGCAGTTGTCATCTATTCTATGCCTCCAAGAGCCAGGCAGCTGTTTATAATAAAGGTGGTCTTAGTTCCCACCCTGTGACCGAGGGCATTCAGCCTCTAATCACAGCCGTAATCTCGTTTTCACATTTCTCTCTGGTCCATCCTACTTGACCCTGCTTATTGAAGCACTTTTATTGTGCTGGTTCAAAGGACAAGGGATTGAGCAGAAACAAAAGTGAGGTCTGAGGATTGTGTTTTTGCCATGTACCCGGTCCAGCTCTACCATCAATGAATAGAAACTCTCTGGAATCCGGCCAAGCCTCTTGATGGAAAACTCTTTCAAAAAGTACTCCTGCTGCTTTTTAAAAGCATCACAATTCGCCCAGGTTGAAAGAGAAAGGTCCGTCAGCTCACGAGAGGAGCACAGCTAGCTAGGTAGCCAGCCACACCCGCCAGCGTCCCTCAAATTTTCTGTAAAGAGCTGGGTAGTAAATATTTTGGATTTTTCGAGCCAGGCAGTCTCTGCTGCAAGTACTCAGTTCTGCTGTCACTGCTGGAAAGCAGCCGGACCCCGTGAGGCCCTGGTGTGGCTGAGCACCAGGAAACCACCCTGAAGGCCGGGGCCGGACCGGGCCTGCGGCAGCGGCTCTGCCAGTCCCTGGTTCTCCTCGGACAGTCACCGCCCCAGCCCTTTGAGTCTGTCACTAGGCTTGGCACGTGGCGCTTGGAGTTAGGTTGTCCGATGCCGGCTGGTGTGGGGATGAGGACGGAGGGAAAGGAAATTCTGGGGATCTGCAGAGGTAGACAGACCCGGGCAGCAGCACCCGCCAGCCGGGGGGACCAAACGCTTGGCTCGCTGCCTTTCTCTCCTGGCTTAGATGTTAACATTTGAGTCTTGTTTCGTTTTCAACTCAGGTCCTGTTAAAATGTCTTCAGTCGGGGTACATCTTCCAGCTCTACGGCTCTGTTAAACCTGTTCCCAGACAGTCCTCGTAATGAGAGGCACATGGGGCACCCTTCACCTCGTCAGAGGCCAGGCGCAGGCTCAGGACCAGACGTGCGGATGGGCAGGCCGGTGGGCTGGTCTGCCCCCCACGGAGCCTTTGGAGGGGCTGTGAGTGGGAACAGCTGCAGCGCCTGCTTCCAGGATGGCCTCAAAAGGGAGGCTCAGCTCTGATCCCCGCTACCTTCACCAGCAAAGTCCCCAGAGGGGGTCCTCCGCTTCCAGAGCTCCTGGTCCCTGTTGGCCCCAGTGCACCTGATTCCCAGGACCCCTGCAGCCCTGCCCGCCTGGCTGCAGACGCGCCCTATTTGTTCTCCCCTGTCTTCTTCTTACACGTGGCCGTTCCCAGAGTCCTGTCCTTTGCTCTCTTCCCTTTAGGGTTCTCCTGAGACCGGGTCCAGGCCTGGTGTGTGATCAAGGAGGTACCCTTGGTCTTCGGGGTCCCATCGGATCCCGACAGCACAGCCAAGCTGGTGGAGGGTCTGCTGGGCTGCGCTCTGCGCAGATCCTCAGAACGACACCAGCTCCTTCGCCTTCAATCCTAAATCGTGTCCACTCAGCCGCAGCTCCTCTGCCTGGCGACTGGCATGTTTATGCCTGCCACCTGTGCCCTGGCTGTGCCACCGTGTTCTCTGCTGGCAGGCTGGGCCCCGCGCAGCCCGTCTTGAACAAAACCACTCAGATTCATATTTTAAAGGTACACTTTGAAGTCACTCACCTATTTAAAAACCACCTGTGCGTCCCATTTAAATAAACGCTTCGAGGCCCCACAGCCCAGCTCCTGCTGTTCCTGGCTTTTCTGGCACTGGTTCCCATGTGGACTCTGCACCTGAACCGAGGGGGCCACCCTGGGCTCCCACCATTCTCCTAACGTGGCCAGGGTCCTTCTTCACCAACTGCTTCTGTCCCTGAGAGGAGACTGTCTCCTGCCTTTCCCAACCCACTCCTCGACCCCAGTTTAAAATCCATTTCCTCCAGACATCTCCCCACATCCCAGAGGTGGACAACGGCTCCTTTAGCCTCCTTGCACCACGGCCCTGAGTTTGCACCCCTCCCATCCCGTGGGTCATGTGACGCCCAGGGGGTGGAGGTGCCCCCGACCCCTGAGTCTCCCCAGCTGCTCGGTGGCCATGCTTCTCCCGCATCGCCCGGTCGCTGCCGAGGCCCGATGGATACTGAGCCAGTGAAGAAGCGCGGAGGAGGGGACAGTGTGGTTCCCACCGTTCCTGGAGAAAAGATCCTTTGTGTTTGGGGGTGGGTTTTTGGGTTTTTTTGGTTTTGTTTGTTTTTTGGTATCTTTTAAGTCATTTCACAGACTGACACAGAAATGTATTTAACACGTGGGTCTTAATGTTAATCTTAACAAAAACAGCAGCAATGAGTAAAGCACACCAGCAGCCTTTTCCCAATGACCTTGTGCTTAAAAAAATTTTTAAGAGGTCATAGTAAACTACAGAAATATTTTATATAATCAAAAATCCTCAGGGGAACTACATAAAAATACTTATGATCTATTAATGCAAAGGTAGGATATAAATATAACTGTATTTATATACAAATTATGTGAACCTGTGGATAAGGACCAGATGGAGGAAATATTGATGTGGCAAGAGGATGAAGTGTGAGGTGTATTTCTTGTATTAAAGTGTTTCCCCTTTATGGTAACAATTTCATATTCTTTACTGCTTTCACAAAATACTCTGACCCAGAATATTGTTTCAACCTAAAGCAGAATATTTACCAAAAAGAATGAGAATTGTCCAGAAAGCTGTTAGTCTCTAGCCTCTCACCAGTGTCACTGCATGGCCGTGGCTATTTGTTGTGTGTTGACTGAAAACTTGACCACATGATTATCTCAGAGATTCAGTTCAACAGGATGGAGAAGTTTCTGGTCCACATCACCAGACTAGGGGGAGAAGAAGAAAGACGAACAGGGATTTAAACAATTACCTCTTATTTCAGGTTTTCCTCTTAGTCTTTGAGCAAAACTCACCTAGACTCGAGGGCTGCTGGCATCTACCCCAGATTCGAGATTTCAGTTACAACATGAGCCCGTGTTTCTCAGCGGACGCTCCACCGCGGCACTAGAAACGTCACTCCCAGCAGTCCACCCCACGCTGCTCGCTCCTTCCTGCACACGCGTGAGTGCGCCCAATCACGCAAGGCTTTCGGAATGTGAGGTCACGAAGCTGCTTACTACCCACCAGCTTAAGTCAAAGCATCCTGTTTTTCACCCAAAGGAACGAGCTCACGTGTACCCAGACAGGCTCTGGAACAACAGCTAATACTTCAATATAGATTTGATTTTTTTTTCCTTTCAAGTTTTGGGGAAAGGGCATGGTTTTCCTCCTGCAGCTTCTCAACTGAAGAATTTTTACGCATGTCAAGTTCCTGGCATAATAAGAGTCGTCCTTCAGCACCTACTGTGAGCTGAGCCCTGCTACAAGGCCGGCCCCACCTCTGGCCCCGGGGCAGGCAGCCCGTGTTCAGGGTGCCCATCTGCGGGCACAAAACATGACCAGAGCGGAACCAGGTGAGGAGAAATGGACTTTGCAGAAGGTGCAGCAGACGTGCGGGGAAGAAACGCTGTCCTGGGCCATCTGGGTAGGAGGCCAGGCCCGGGGGAGGCGGCCCTGCCTCGGGGATGCCCCACCACCTCCGGGGCGGGCCCCCAGGGGCCCCTCTGTCCGCCGCCTGGGTGCACACCCGGGCCTCCCCCGCGGCCTCCAGCGAGGCTGGTCTTTCCTCCAGGCTCCTCCACCCGCTGTCACTCCTGGGTCAGCGTCTCTGTTAAATCAGGAGCGAAAAGATGTTTAAAAAGATTATTTGGAAATGGCGCCAGCAGCGCGCTCAGCCCGACCGCCTACTCTGAGGAGCTGGTCAGCGCTGGGGCCGCTCCCGGCCGCACCTGGGCCAGGAGCCCCGCTCATACCGGACCGCACATCCGGGCGACCCCGCGCATCCCGGGACCCCGCGCATCCGGGGACCCCGAGCATCCCGGGACCCCGCGCATCCTGCCCGTCGGTGCAGAAGCAGCCCCGCCCCCAGCGCACCCCCTCCCCCCCCCCTCCCCCCCCGTAGCGTCCTCGACGGTGACTCTCCCGCGACCGGGCCGCGCTTGCTGGAGCCTCGGCCCTGGGGTCTCCGAGCACAGCGCTTGGTGAACTGCTAGGCTCCGGGTCGGGGGTCGGTAGACCCGCGGGAGAAAGGGGCACCCCCCCCCCCATACGGGACACGGGTCCCTGACGGCGAGCTCGCCCCGCGCCCCTCCCCCCTCCCGTCTGTCCATCTGCCGGCCGTCCTGTGCGACCGCGGGGACCCCGTGGGGACGGCTGTCCCCCCCAGCACCCCACGTGCATCTCCCGACGCACCAGGTGCAGAAGGGGCGGCACCGACGTGGCGCAGAAAAGGGCGAAGGACCGCTCCTCACAGCCGCCCCATCTCCAGTCACGGGCGTGAACGCTCTTTCTCTCGGACACCCGTACTTTTCACGCACAGTTTCATCACACTTAAGGCTTCTCGCTCTTAGGGAACGCGCGCATTCCGCGCTGCGAGCCGCGCCCCCCACGGAGGCTCCGTCCCCACGGGGCTCGGACTCTCGCCCCCCCCCTCCCCCGCCCCCCTCCATCCCTGGTTCCCGATCCGGGTGCCGCGCGGCAGCGGGGTCACAAACATCCGTCCTTCTGTGCCCCGCGCCTTCCGCTCACACGACGCCCCCCAGGCTCATCCACGTCGGGGCCTGTGTCGGAGCCTCCTCCCCTTTCAAGGTTGGAGAGTATCTCACTGTAGCTACACGGTTGCCCACAACCTGCTGATAGACACTCGGGTTGTTTCCACCTTTTGGTTATTGTGAGCACATGTAAAAATTTCCAGTAATACGTTTACATGATTTGAAGACAAGGCACTACTAAGGGCAAAGAGCAGACGTAGCAGTCTCCCGCCACACTCCTGGGTCCTGCCCTCTTGCCCAAAGGCAAGAAGTTAAATGTCACGTAGCGCTTGCTTCTGATCCTTACAACCGTGTTTCTAAACATACTTGCAGTGCATGTTGAGTTTTACCAGGTGTGCTGTCATCTCCTGGCTCCCCTTCCACACACAGCCTTCACGCGCCTGCCCAGAACCGTCTCCCTCCACCACGCTCCCAACACGACCACATCCCACATTTTGGTAAAATGTTTCGGTGTTTATAGTGCTGTGTGTGCAGTCAGGGTCCAGCCAGGAGGTACAGGACACACCAGTAATATGAACAGAGGAAATTTAACAGAAAGAATTAACTAGTAATCAGGGACTTGACGACTACGTGTGGAAACATCGCGGGTAGGGAGCAGCTGCTGTCTCTAGGATGGAGGGAGAGCGCCCTCCCCGGGGCAGAGACCTGTGCCTGTGACCTTCTGGTGGCAGAAAACGAGAGTGGTGTGCCAACGCTGAGATTTTCAGTGAAACCTGGCCGTCTTGCCCCAAAACAAGAAAACCAATGCCTGAAACCCAAGAGAAGCCAGTCCCTTCCTCTTGCAAGGCCCTCCACCGAGACCTGACACTGACGTCGCAAAGGGGACGTTTGCAGGTCCACCTCCAGCACCAGCCAGGGCCACGAGGGACGCACCTGGTCCCGACCCCCCACCACCCTGTTCCAGGACCCACATCTTCCTTTTCCTTTGTCACCTCATTTGGGGGAGAAGAGAGTAGCTTCTTGACAAATGCATCCAAACTTTCTGAAAACTTGAGTTATCTGAACACAACCTGGTAGTTTGGCAAGATTCAGAATTCCGAACTGCAGATCATTTTTGTGGGCATTTTAAAGGCACTGCACGGTCATTTCCTAATTCCCAGCACTGCTGCTAAAAAAGCCCGATGACATCCTCACTCCTGATCCTTTATATGTGATCTGTTTCTTGGAATCTTTTTTTTTTTTTTAATCCTTTCTCTGTAGAACCCTTTAGGATCTTTTCTTCATATGCAGACTTTCAAAATTTCCCAACAGCGTGTCTTGGTTTGAGTCATTAGTCACTCGGGGTGCCCTGGGCCCTTTCATCTCTGGAGAACCTGTTCCATCTTCCTCCCCTGCACTTTTTCTTTCTGGAAGTTCTGGTTGTTTCACATTGGACCTCCTGGGCTGAACCTCGCATTTTCTTTTCTCCCTCAAACTTCGCCCTTTTTCATCTTCTTACTCGACTTTATGCAAATCTTCTCAGCCTTTCTACTGAATATTTCCACCGCATTTTTAATCTAACATTCCTTTTCCGTAGCCTCTATTGCTTCCTGTATGTTATCTTCCCTTGAGAATCACTTCCAATTTTTTAAAAAGTTTTCTTCTGCTTCTTCCACTGTCGTTTTTTCTTGCACCTTGCTTTTATTTTGATGTCCATCCTTCCTGTTGAAAGCTTCCATCCTTAGCCCAGAACAAGAAGACACCCAACAGGAAGCTGTGGACATGAGCAGGGTCTCCTGCCAGATTCAGGGAAAGCTCACTGCGGGGAGCAGACTGTGGGCTGGTCTATTTCCCAGAGAGAAGGCCTCAGATCTCCCAGCAGATGGGCTGGAAGCCTGGCCCCCAGCCTCCTGCATCACTGGGAGAGAGGATTTTGGAAAGCGCTAAACGGCTTCTTTTACAGACTTTTAAACCTTAGCTTCAGAGTATCTGGTTCCTCCAATTCCCAGGACTCTGGGGCATAACTCACTAGCTCTTTGTTAGACACATCTAGCCTTCTAGATACCACAGTGTAGTGACTGAAGACATGGTTTGTGGAGCCGCCCATGGGAACCCTGGTTTCATCACCTCCTAGCTGATGAGCTCGTATAAGTTATTCAGCCTCTTTGTACCTCACTTTCTCCATCTGCACAATGGGGGTAATACGGCCACTACCCCACAGGGGTCCACGGTGCAGCCAGCACACAACCCACAGCCCGGATCTGCCCACAGCCAGCGTCTGCATGGCCTGTGAGCTAAGAATGGCTTTTACATTTTTAAAAGGTTGAACAAAACTCAAAGAACATGAACTAAAACTGCTCAGAGGCCCACAAAATGGTTTCTATCTGGCCTTTTACAGATGGTAAAAGCCTGGCTTTCAGGGCAGCTGTATTAACTAAGTTAATGCGGTGAAAGTACTACAGCAGGATAAAGCCCTCTCCTTCCCTTCACTCCTCAGGGTGAAGGCGCCTGTTCCATCCGTGTGATGGTGTCGCTGTGTATCCGCAGCCCTCAGAGCCACGGAGCCCGCGTGAGAGCCCAAAGGGCTCAGTTATTAGAACAGACGCCCCAGCGTTTAGAGGTTGGAGGACAGAGGGGTGGGGTGGGGGAATATGAGTGAAACACCAAGAGGCACCACGTGAAGCAGAAGACTCAGGAAACTGAGTTTCGGAACATCTCAGAAAGAGGCAGTGACCTGCAGCAGCCACCTGGCTCGTGACACGAGGCCTCGGTCACTGCGCGTCCTGGGGACCCGGAGAGCAGTTCACATCAGTGTCCACAAGTAGAGTTTTATTGGGACACAGCATGGCTCTGCAGCCGCACATCGTCCAGGGCAGCCTGGCTGCAGGCGGTGGTCCGGGATCTCCCAACGGCTGGCAGGCAGCGCTTCATGCGGGTGTACTGCCCGGGCCCCGTCGCATACGTTTTCCCAGTGCAAACCCACCACGTCAAAACAAAGTGTTCTCCAAATGCCATGCTGCATTAGTGCTATTGAATAGAGGGTGTTGTGCAGCTTTTGCAAAGACCCCCAGCTGTGCTGAAAGAATGCAAGATGCAGGACCAGACTGGGGCCTCATCGCAGGGTTTCCACCTCACAGGAGAGCAATTGTTGGAAAAGCTAGAAAACGCACGATGGAATACCTCATTCCAGCTCAATTTCCTCACAAAATGAAAACATATGACTGAGGCTGCCACCAAAGTAAGTTTCCAAGTGGCTCATCTGTTAGCCAAGCGTGAATTTACCTATCAAATCAAATTGTCTTTGATTGCAGCAGCTGAAGAAATGTATCCAGAGAAAAGAAGCTTAGCCTTTTGGCAAAAGAGTTGCTCAGAGCTGAAGAGTCAAAAATTGAAAAATGAGACGAATGTTTTCAAGTGCTTTCTCTCAGCTCTGGAGGAGCGAAAAGACTTTTTACCCAAATTGCTTAGCTGTCTCTCCAAGGAGTCAAAGCCAAATCTGAAGTGACTGAAGAATGGCCTCTACGATTGGTCTACAGCTGACGACTACACACAAGACTATTTCCATAGAAGATGAGAAACACTCACTCAGGAAAACCTGCAAGTGGCATCCGGGAAGATAGGACGAATGGCGCAAAAACGCATCTGAAGTAGTAAAAGCCTTCGCGGGAAGGGAAATGCTCAGGGCACTTTCCACTCAGCAGCGGGCCCAGCAGTGTCAGGGCGCGCCCGGGTGGGGACTCACCCGCCATCAGCTCTGGGTGTCGGGTCAGAGGCTGCACGTCCTGACCTGCCCGCCACACGCAGTGCACGGCCAGGCGGCCCCCGGACAGCGCTCAGGGCTGAGCACGGGGGACAGCACCCAGCCCCTGGTGCTGCAGGCTTGATAAAGCTCCCTAATAAAGTCACCCCAAAACTACCAGTGCCGGGTGCACTGCCCTGCGCACCCATGTCACCTATCCAGTGCAAACCCATCACGTCAAAACAAAGCGTTCTCCAAAGCAGCACTTGTACACAAAACAGCCGCAGTTACTTCCAACCACGAATGCTGCTGGACTTCCGAGCAACCTCACTTCTCAGCCATCGCAGTGACAGCAGCAGCACCTCTGCTCCCACACACTTACAGCAGGTGTATCTTCCCAGCCCGAACGACAGTCCCACTGCATGTGTAAAGGAAATTTCCATATTTCAAAATCTGTTTAGCTGTGCAGTTGAGAGTCCCTGTAATCTTCAGCTGGAGGTGATGAATCCACGACGTAATGACATGCTAGGAGGCAAACATCCAATGTCCAGAGTCGAGAAGCTGTATAGATGCTTCCAGGTGACGATGCGCCCCATTAAAACCAGTGCTCGTGGACGGGCATCCATGTCCAGCCGTACTTATGTGTGAAAACACATCTGCGAAGGTGAGATACTTAAAAGCCAACAGATGAACATTTCCAATCAAATTCAATGACTGGGAACCACGGACCCTGAACCCCAAGTAGGCCAAGCGGACGCTCCCCCAAGACCGCCCATCCTCCCCGCTGCAGCTGTGCACGAGGAGATGCTGCACTCTGTGGCCTTCCCACAGAAAGCGCTCCAGTGACGAGTCATCCCATTCCCACAGGTGCTCTTGAAGGAAAAAAAAAGCCTCAAACTCAAGGCAACAGGCAGAGAAAAGGTCCATGTCCAAGGAGCCACACAGCCACTTAGTTATGGCAAAGTGAGAAGCTCCTGTCTCCAACAGTTCACAATTCTCTGGAGCTCGATGTAGGTGAAATTAAGAAAGTGGGGGAGGCTCTGGTGAAGAGTGAGTCCTTCCACGGAGGTGGGGTTCCTCTTAGTTTCCTAAATGCAGGCTTTCAAACTCTTGACGGAAAAACGTCATGTTTCAACACACAAGTACAAAACAATTTTCATGAGAAAAATGCCTGTAATATGTTTCCTCCGTTCACCTCTATTTCATTTCTTTTAAAAATGTCTTGGGGTTTTGAACCCAGGTGTTACAAATGCAGCTCTCTGGGACCCACTCCAAATCTACTAAATCAATCTCCCGGGGACAGGTCAGAAGCCTGCATTTTAACAAACTTCACAAATGACTTGTAAGCGTTCCTATTTTGAACACTACTGCGAATGAAGACCTACATGCAACCCACCTGGCCCTCGTAAGTGAAAGGTTACAGAAGCAGACACACCAGCGAACGCGGGGCACGTCAGACGGATGCACACAAAGAAACCAGGAGCATCACTTCGCGGACGGGTCGTGTCCCCGAGGGCCACTTTCAAGGCGCTTGAATTTGAAAGTACTTACAATCAGTAATTCGCTCAACAAACATTTGTGAACACCCAGTACGTGCTGGGAGCTCTTCCAGGTGCTCAGGACAGAGCAGGGAAGCACGTGCGCCCCAGCCGGTGACCCTGCCTTCGGTGACACACCCGCCACTGCGGCGCGGCGCCAGTGGCAGGGGTGCGGCCCTGCCCTGTCGAAGCAGTCGTGTCCACTCTCCCTCTGCAGCACAGGAAGCAGACAGCACGGTACAGAGACCTGGCCTGCGGTAAAGACTGGCGAGCCAGGCGCGCTGAGAGCAGGGGCTTGATAAGCTACTTGACCTGTGCCTTAAACTCGTTTATTTTATTGTACGAGTGACTGTGCTCAGGGAGGCCATGCCCCCTCCCCCCACTCTGACAGTCCATCACACTCTCACTTCTCCCCAACCAGACTAAGTCTCTCAGGAGGGACACTGTGTTCCCAGCACCTGGCTTAGGGTACTTGAGAGAACAATCTCCCGAGTGTTTGCTGAATGAACAAACAACGGCTCCAGGACACAAAAGCAGCCACTCAGAAAAGGCCTGTCACATTTCTGTAGAACAGTCATGCTACAACACTGAGGCAAAATGCAAAGTAAAAGAAAGCAGCTGTTTCAGAATTCAATAGTGGTTCTACAACTGCCACTGTATATATGCCTGTTCTAAGCATTCCCTGCATTTTCCTGTCAGTTGAATAGGCAAATTTTACAGAAAGCCTTCAGTTACCTCTACCCAAACTAAGAAATACAAGAAAAAAAAAATACTAGACACTTTACTGAAGGAAAATACTAGATCTGCCATTAGTTTTCTTACTACAGGCCTGCACTTCCTCATCAGCAATTCTGAGATGCAAAAAGTTTGAAAATCTAGCTTTTCGTGCTTGCGACAAAAACTACCTAAACCACGTAAAGCTTTCTACGGACACACAGTTTCATCCCGGCTACTATGAGCATCTGATTCACTGCTGAGGAAATACTGTTTGATTATGGGGTGCTGCCCTGAGCCCATTGAGGATCCTACGTAACCTACAAGCACATATATTTTTGAAAAAGAAAATGCTGAATTCTAAACCCACAAGAATTTCTGCTAAAGGATGACAGTAGACTTACAGTCTTAGAAACAAAGGAAAAAGGCAACTGAAGCCTGGTGCCTCACACTACTGCCACCTGCTGACGGCACTCAGAAATACAAACAGGTATCAAAATGGAAACATTTAATCTGTGACTTATGAGCAGCACACAGTGACTTAAAAAAACTCGAGATTCTATTTTTTTCAAAAGCTACTGCTAAGAAATAAATCCTCAGTGGTTGAAGTTTAATTCCTATAATATATAGGACCTCATATGTTCCATCCATATCACATAACCTAGAAGCTGAATTACCTTAATTCAACGTGGTCTTGTACTTTTCAGTGTTCTTAGCATGCGCTAGCTACCCCTTTGGGTATTATTATAACTCAGTCGGAAAGCCAGAGGCAAGGACTGATGCCACCGAAGTGGAGCCATTAAAATAGCCAGACCATTTCCTACACAGCCATAAGCAATGTCAAGGTTACAGGAATCTAAACAGACCACAGGTGGAGGTAACTGTATGAAAACTCCTCTAGACCATAATAGCCTTTTAGGGCATTTCTGAGTGTCCACAACATTCTCTGTTTTAAACTATCGTGGATATGTTCCCGGCATGTTCCCTAGGAGTTAAATATCCATATGGGTGTACCTCCTTCACCCTCATAATTGTAACCTTTGGAACACTGCTGTCTTAATCTTTTACTTTCTCTTCCTCCCTAACTACCATGGTTGGCAGTAGCTCTTTGGCACAGAGAAAATATGAAACAAAGATCTGGTGTTTAGGTTTTAGGATAATGAATTTCCATGTGCTGAGTTTACCTCTGAGGAGTTATCTAAATAAGACTCACAAAATTAGGTATAATGCTCTCTGTGTTAAGGCTATTTTAGGAAAGATCTTTCCACTCTCCAAGAAAATGTGTTTCTAAATAAATCATACTGATTCAAACATAAATCTGTTAACAATTTACTACTACGTCTCTTAAGTATAATATGAACCATGCTTAATTTGAAACTCCAGAATCAGAAATCAAGGCATGGGATTGCCATATATACATTACTAATAAGAAAAAAAAAATCAAAATATCAAATATCACTTTAAATATATGCAGTTTATTGTATGTCAACTGTATCTCAATAAAAGTTAAAAAAAAAAAAAATCAAGGCAAAGCCTTCACTTTACAGATAAAGAAACTGAAACCCGTAGAATAAAGGACCTAGCAAAAAGCCACAGAAAGAGCTGTAATTATTCTCCCCTGACCACGGCAGAGAAAAAAGGCTCAGTCAGGGTTACACCTGCTTCAGTCAATCACACGATGACCTCTGCTAGTACACCCACAGGGTCTGTGTACCCCCTATGGTTCTATTCCTAATACATACTTTATTTACAGATTAAACCTTAGTTTCACTTTGGTTCTTTTTTCTCAAAAGGCCTAAATTCATGGATGCTTTAACTCAAGTAATTAACTAGGAATGTTATATGCACAGATGTTAAGAACATAAGGCAGGGTTCACGGCAACTAATTCGGGGTACTCCTCTAACATCTAGCTTCTAAGTAAAGAGGGGAAAACAGGACTAATTGAGACACCATTTTCAGTGTTTCTACTCTCAGACTCAGGCTGACACCACTAACCTGTTCTGGACATCAACTTCTAAATTCATAAGATTTTGTTACTAGCATCATTTTCAAGCATGATATACCCACAAGTGACAAAAAAGTACATAACTCTGGAAAACAACATTAACAATGGTCTAGTAGAATGAAACAACTAAAATCCAAAGAACTTCTCTAAAAATGAGTAAGAGGCTTACTAAGGGGGAAATCCAACAGTATTATAATTTAGTTAAAGAAATTTATTCTTTAAAAATATTTTCATGCACACTTTCATGAGGGGAACAAGGAGATGACCCTACAGGCATTGTTCAGTCAGAACATAAGTGCTGTGTGTATAACAATTCAGTTGGAAATAACTGGCAAAATAAAAGTGTAAATGAGAGTAGTACGAACCCAAAATGTGCAATGTTATCACTTCGTTATTGCGACCCTTCACACGGTGCACACGCAACCACCCCAGTCGCAAACCACAGGTGCCCAGAACAGAGGGAAGCCCCCTCAGAAAACAGTGACAGACGTCTGAACGCACGGTACAACACACACGCTCTCCCTATCTTAGCGTGTGTAATTCACTGGTAACAACTCCATGTAGCAGAAGAGAAATGTGAACTACTATTTAAACAAAAAGTACTTTTATGGCCAAAAGAAGAGTTGAGCTTCTTGCCCAGAAAAGTCCTTTAATATCTTACATTACCCAATACAGTTAAAAGTCTTTAAAAAAAAAAAAAAAAGTGGTAATGAAGATTCAGTTTTGCATGGGAAATTCATTTTTCAATATGGATAAAAACTTTTTCATTGATTCATTTTAAATGGCAAAATCTTCAGAACAGAAAAATATAGCATCTCCAATAGACATCTAAAGGCAACAATACTGTATTTACAAGATGCTGTCATCAGAAATCACTAAGATGCAAGAAGAAGCTATCATGTCACTATCCTTCTCTCAGCGGTCACCTGGGACCACAAAGACTAAGGAGACCCAGCAACCAACGAAACGTACTCTAGATGAAGTAAGTTTCACAGAACAAACAATTCTCATAAAATAGTATTATTTTCTTTTCCCCCCTGAGAGTCAAGTTAACCAATCCTTGGATTGCAATCAAAACAAAGACAAGAGCTCTAAATCCTTAATCATATCAATATCAAAACTATGTAGACATTTCTGTTTAGAAAAGCCAAAATGTACAATAAAGGAAATGAAAATAGCAAGACAAGGTGCTATTCATAGTGGGACCGTGGCAGAAATGTATGGTGTTTGGTGAAATATACATTAAGTGACATTCGGGGAGACTTTATTGCTCTCAATGGAATATAGCACCCGTTCAGAGAGTAAAAGATGGTCAGGATTAATCACCTTTAATCAGCGATATGTGTTTATAGGAAAAGTGCTTAAAGCAGTAGTTCTGGAAAAAGGTGAGGATGAGGAAATGTTTGTATTTTATATTTTAAATGTTACCTCCTCCATTAAGCAGACAACGAGCGTCTATATGTAAGTGATATACGATTTGCTACTGTCAGTCTGATTATCAAATCCACATATACAAAATCAATTAAGGGACAGAAACGTTATTCAAACTTATAAAACAAGTTAGAACATTATAAAATAATTCTTATGCCAAAAATATTTCTGTTAATTATTGCTTCAATATACAGTTGATTACACGTGGAATTTTCCAAATTGTGATTGAGAAGATCTCTTCTGAATGCTAACATTTATCCCAAGGAAGAGAGAAGAATTTAAGGGATGTGTAGACATTGCTTAACCACTGTGGAAAATAGCCCAATTTCCCCCAAACAACTGTAATAACAAACATCACTGTGGTGACTCAAGAACTGGAAACAAGACCATATGATCACACTCAAGCTCTGTGAAGTCAGCCAAAGGATTTCTTCATGGTAATTGCAGCTGGCACTTTCTCAGTCTTTAGAAGGTAGGATTTTATGTAAACATTCTTGTTCTAAAAGAAAAGGTCTGAATGGATAAATTGCTATGCAGAAGTACAAAGTGTTTTAATGCAATCTTCTATAAGAAGTAATTAAAATGTAAAAGCCAAACAATCTCACATCAAACTTAATTTCCTTCAAGATACACTTTATACATCAGTCTCTTTCTCTGTCCTCCCATCATCTGAACCATCAGAGTCACTGCACTGCTAATCCTCACAGTGAAACGGGTACTATGTTATTTAAACTAGCTCAACTTTCCATAACAGTCTCAGGAGTGGCATTTTTAAACATAATTTTACCCAACGTGTGCATCAGTCATATTTGTGGGCAGATACGAGAATTTTCATAAAGTTGGTGAAGCTGTGGAGTACCACCCGGGAATGGAAACACGACCTGTATCCTTGCGGAGAGAAACACCAAACGCTTATAAATGAAGGGGATTTGGGATACTTAGGGTTGACATAGAAAACAGAATTTTATATTTTCATCAGACATTTTTACAAGGAAAATGTCTCCATGATCATCTTATCAACATCATTCTTTATATGTGTGTGTATATGTACATATACACATGTATACACGTATACACACACACACATATATGTACGTATACATATATGTATTTATTATCGTCTGGGGTGATGCAGAAAGCCACAAGTGAGAAAAGGACCCTGAGGTTTTAACACGGGGACAAAGCGTCCTGCTCACCAGCGCAGCCTCACGTCACGGTGCACCAGTACCAACAGCACTCTCCTGTCTATTTCTGGTACAGAAGATGGTATCTCTCTACAGGACCTTGTAAGGCTTCAGTAACTACAGCATAAAACGAACAAACAAAACCCCCCCCAAAAAACAAAACAAAACCCCCAGCCTATTAGTTTACAGTTTATTTTAAAAACTCTGAAAGACACTGCACGTTCTAAACTTTTAGCAGGTGCTCCCCACACACCACCATCTGCTCAAGAACCCAGCAGAAGAGCCCGTTTCCAGGAAGCCTCGCGCCAGCAGACTTGTGCAACATGGGTGTTTCTTTACGAGGAAAATGATACATGGCACGGTCTCACTCATAGTTTGTAATGTAAAAAGTTACAAACATACCTAATCAAATAAATAATAATAAAAAAAGAATCTGGATGTATTTGTAAGTATCCTAAAACCACTACATAGAATAATGGCAACTTTCACTCACAGATTATTTACATGGTAATACCCAGTGTGGGTACACTGCTACAAAACTCAAAACAGAAGGAGTAAACTTGAAATGTTTTCCATAGTAAAGATCTAGCAGCATGACTATCTAATGCTGTTTTATCCCGACTGCTTCTGAAACGTTCCTTTTTAGTCTGTGTCTTCGTCCAGTTCATAATTGTCTTTATCATAAATATCTTTTACTAAAAGAACCCGTACAAGCATATTTTCCAAGGTGTTTCGGTCCAGTGAAGCAGACGTGTACCAGACAGGGCTGTCTGTAGAGCTAGAGCATTCTGGTTGCAAATAAAAAACATCCATTCTCTGATTAAGATTCTGTGGACTTTGGGAGAAAGGAGAAAGTCAATTTCACAGTATGTATACGAAATTCCTCACATCTTCCTTTTTTTCTTTCAATAATAATTCTGCTACACTAACCACACTACATGGGCAGATCACACACATGACTACCTACATTAAATACTCTGTCACTGAGATATTCTGAAAATCAACTTCTACAATAAAAGATTATCTTCCCACAATAAATTAAATTCTGTATTTCACTGAATCTAAGACACCACCAACAGAAACATCATTTTCAATCATTATTTTAATATTGCCATTAAACAACTAAAGTACTGCCAATTATAATCTCAAGATGCATCAATTATAACATGCATCCCAGTTTCAGAGATAGAATAAAATGTGAGAAATGTGTCTTAGAGTTGATGAAATATTGTAGCACATAAAATAAAAATACTTAACAGCTTTACACAAAAGAAATAATATTTAAAATAACAGTATAGGAATTTCCAGCTAATAAATAGTTACACCATTGGAAGATCCAGACACTGGTACAGGGCCACCCCAAACCATCATCAGAAATATTAATTATTAAAAACAATCATCCTATAGGTAACTGTTTTATGGCTTTTATGGTTCTTGAGAGCTAACCTGGGGACAATTTATAAAAATTTATAAAACTGTTTACATAAGAAAATACATTCTGAGTTCATGTTTATCTTTTAAAAATTAAAGAGTACACACTTAAAATAATAAACAGGCATAAAATAATTTGTGGTCTCAAAAATTAGGTTCCACAGCCCAAAATGCCTAAAATATTTACTGTCTGCCCCTCTACAATAGCAGTAATCTCATTAGTAGAGAGCAATTTCTTAACACATGCTTAAAATATGAAGTGTAAGCTGGGTATTCAAAATAACAGGACTAAAAACATTATAATTGAATGGACTTAAGTGAGAAGAGAGAGAAATCTAAAAAAAAGGACCAATGAACTGACATATATACACTAGCAAATGTAAAATAGATAGCTAGTGGGATGGTGCTGCATAACACAGGGAGAGGAGCTCGGTGATGGGTGATGCCAGAGGGGTGGGATAGGGAGGGTGGGAGGGAAGGGATGTGGGGATATATGTATAAATACAGCTGATTCACTTTGTTGTACTGCAAAATCTGGCTTAACACTGTAAAGCAATTATGTTCCAATAAAGAGCTTAAAAAAAAAAAAAAAGGACCAATGAAAAAAATGTCACCTCTCGGTAGTGATAAGTTCATGGCAACTAACTGTTACTACCATTTAAAAAATCAAATGTCATTAACAGTTACCTTTTAGACAAGTAGCATTCAAACATTTTCACAGGACATCTCGAAGGATTGGCTGTATTTTCAATTTGTTCAAATACTGGCTCATCATCCTCATGTTTTCTTTTTCCAGTAGTAATTTTATCTTAAGAAATAAAAATGACATAAACTTTCTAAGACCAGCCTTGAAAAAAGATGTCACTATTCACTCTCTGTTCTCTCTGTATCTCTTACACCAGAAAGCGGGGACAGCTGTGCTCCAGAGCTCTAAGCTGTGGCCTCTGGTAATTCCTAATTTTAAGATGACACAGGTTGTCTTATCTTATGAAAATGACAGTCCTTAGGTTCTTAACAAGTGACCCAGGTGGTCTTTAGTAAGGCAAGGAGTGGCAGTCCCTGCCACAGAGAATCCCACAATGAAAATCTGTTACACTACCTTCATTATCTGTTCCACATAAGGAAGACACTTGGTATCGAAGACACGCCTTATTTTCCATTGTTAAAGGGTTTTTTTTCCAATGCCTAAACACAGTGCCAAAGGAAAGCCTTAAGTGCTGTTCCACTGTTTTCAGGCCAAAATACTTAGTGTTAAAGTAGAACAGGGTATTCAGAAGAGCTACTGGAGAGTGTGATCCTAGCTGTTTTATCCTCCACAGATAATCTTCTTCAACTCGAGAAAATATTGACCCTTAAATAGAGAGAAATATTTTTAAAGAATTACAATAGACAGTTTTCATGTAACCATCTAAAAACAGATAAAAGTTAAATTCAAGAACAAACCTATTCCAGTCCTCCATTCACTCCAGGTCAACTGGAATGAATTTCAGAATCACCTACGTGGCTCTGAAACAGTAAGAGCCAGGGAACACAACACACTACACAACTAGCACCCCTGGGGTCGGGCCTGGAGGTCTGCTCCTGGTCGTCCAGAGGACATGCAGACCATGGTCAGAAGGGAATTTAAATCTGTAGAAACCCTGAAAAAAAATAGGTGATTTCCATTCAAACAAGTTTTCTTTATACATCTAAAACAGTTTCTTAGAGAAATTTACATCAATCTCAACTAGAGGACTTAAGAAATGAACATCCAGAGAAAGTGGGTCACGTTTATTACGAAGTTCTTCATAAACACCAGCTAACAACCACAACTGCCTCTAATTCAGCAGAAGCCGAGCCGTCGCATTCGTCAATGAGCACTCTCTAATTTAAATTATTCGCTAATTATTTCTAGTAGCAAGTCAGAGACATTTTATTTAAAGGAGCATTACCATCTGGAAGTATGCTTGGTTGCCAACTTCGGAGTATTTTATTCAATTCTTGCTCAAATGTCTGGTATCCTGGATCAATAAATATGTTGTCTTTTCGATTACTACCACACAAGTACTAAAAAAAAAAAAAAAACAAAAAAAAAAAAACTTGAAGGAAAATCAGCTAATTATATATCACTTATACTCTATTCCTAAGAAAAAATAAACATCTTATGTCTTTGTCTTTATTAGTATACTAATAACATGAGATTATTGCCTTTATCTATATATCTAGAAATCAAAGAAACAATCTGTTGCTTAAAAATCTCAAAGCTGAAATGCGCACCCGAGAACTCAGAATGTGAGAACTGGGTGCGAATCTTCAGTGCGTCGGGTGAGAGCAGAACGTGTGGCTCCACACACCATCCTCGGACGTGGGGTGGGGGTGGGGGGCCTTTCTGCACCTTGCGGAGCCTCTCCAGGCAGCCTGTGAGGTCAGTACTTCTCCCACTGAGTTAGTGCAAATCTGTGACTCTCACAACTGACTATGACAAACCTTAACAGGGAGGGTTGTTAAAGAAAGATTTACTCACCGAAGTTTGTAAAGTCCACCTCCAACAGGTAAAAATAAACTACAAGCACAATGTGTGACAGCAGCACCGAGAATGGGAGGTGGGACTGGGCGGACACACATGAGGTTATCACGAGAGAGAGACAGGCCGGGCAAGGAGACTTGAAGGCAGAGGATGATTAACTGAAGATGCACACTGTAAATCCACTAAAGATAACTTAAGACGCATAAATAATAAACCAATGGTGGAGACAAATGTAATCACAGAAAAATAATTCAAAAGAAAGCAGAAAAAGCCAAAACAAAAAACAAAACCCCACAAAGAATAGATACAGCGCCCTCTCATCCACGGTTTCACTTTCTGTGGTTTCAATTACCCAGTCAACCATGGTCCAAAACCATTAAATGAAAGATTACAGAAATAAACAATTCATAAATTTTAACTGCATGCCCTTCCAAGCCGCCGATGGAATCTTGCGCTGCCCGGAGGGACAGGAATCACCCTTGGTCCAGCGCGTCCTGCCTCCCTCCCCCACACCCCGAGAGTCGCGTGGTGGCGGGTGGGTTATCAGACCCCTGGGGTGTTGCGAGGCGTGTGCTCAGGTGACCCTCCTTCTACTTAACAAGGGTCCCGAAACCAGGGGAGTGGAGCTGGCGATTTGGACCCGCCAGAGAGAGGACGTGAAATGCTGCCTTGGAGTGAAAAGGCCAATGTTCTGGAGTTGATCAGGAAAGAGAACGAGGTGTGTGCTGAGGCTGCTGAGATCTGCGGGGAGGACGAATTTTGTATCTGTGCTGTCGTGAAGCAGGAAAAGGAAACGCCTGCTCATTTTGTGGTCACACCTCAACCTGCAAAAGCTGCAGCCACAGCACCTGGTCAGTGCTTAGTTACGATGGAAAAGGCATCTGTACAACAAGATTTTTGAGAGAGACGCCACATTTACATAACTTTCATCACAGCATATTATGATATTGTTGTTAATCTCTTGCTGTGCCTAATTCACAGATGAAAACTGTATCTCAGGTAGATGTGGCTGCCAGCACAGCAGGCACGGGCTTCCCGCCTCCAGTGTGGGTCCTGAAGTGTCCCTAAGGGCGGATGACTATGAAACAAGCACAAACGAGCAGCCTTTTCGATCTAGGGGTTAATTACATTAAATGTAAAAGGACTAAACCGGGGTCTGCACTGCAGCCCTGAGCCTGGCCCCCGCACATCTACACACACGAGCAAGTTTTCCTGAAACAGAGGGCTGGCCGTCAAACACGCCCAGGTCATGTTCCAGACAAGTATGGCCTACAGAGCCTAAAATGTTGACCAGCTGGTTCTTTAGATAAAAAATTTTGTTGGTCCAAACACACCAAGACAAATACTGTCAGACCAGATTAAAAAAATTTTTAATTCAAAAAATAAGGCCCAACAGTATACTGCCTAAAAGACACCCACTTTATATATGCAGACACAGGTAAGTGAAAAGTGAGAGCACGAAAAACATAAGCCACGTGTATCCTAGCCAACAGCTAGGCCCGAGCACCCGCACCTGAGCGGACCGGCTCCTCAGGGCAGTTAGACAAGATGCTGGGGGGTGGGGGGGTGCACACCGTTTATAACACAAAGGGGATGCGCGTCCGGATGCGCGTCCCTGCGGAGATGACCCAACGCACGGGCCTCTCACCCCGCTGCCTTCAGGGGCTGACACGCAACTGGACATCGGAGCGAAGGAGAGGAAGACACCAAAGTGTGCAACACGGTTTCCTGTCCTGAGGGGACAAACTTCTGCATCTTTTGCCACATTCACAGAAAACCACAGACACGCACCCACACCTAGCCACGCATGATGGGGCGGGAGGACGAGGGGAACGGCGTCTGCCCCCTCTCTGGGTAGACGTGGTGGGAGGGATGTGCCCACAGACACGCAACAGTGTACCAAAGACTGACGGGATCGCGGACGTCCACGGAATTCTCCTTCTTTCTTCCTCAAATATCTCCATGTTATGTGAACATTTAGCAACCACCACCATCCCTTATACAACCAGAAGGGAAAGTCAGCTACTGTGCTTGTGAGGAAGAAGGACGCGCTCCCCCCGTCACGTCAACACACGGCCTGCCCCCCACGTTCTCACCGTTACCGTCAGACGGGAGGAGAACCAGCAGGCGCCCCACACAGAAAAACACGCACTCTCCCAAAACAGCGTCGACTCTGCACACATCCTTGAAGCACCAATAAACAGCATGATGTCTGTAGAGCAGCTTTTAGACACCTTATCATCACACTGAGTTTGAAGATTATTTTTAAAGCTGGTCACAAATACCATACAGTCTTTCACAAAAAATTAAATCCAGCTTGTGAAAATCCGTCCAATGATGAGAATAGTAAAACAACTGGTTTTCCAATTGTGGTAAAAATACACAGAACATAAAATTTACTACCTTGACCTTTTTTTTTCTGTTTTAAATTTTGTGGCCGTGCCACACCACACCACAGGTGGGATCTTAGCTCCCCAACCAGGGGTCAAACCCCCCTCACCCCCCCACCCCCACTGGAAGCGTGGAGTCCCAACCACTGGAGCACCAGGGAAGTTCCATCTTGACCATTTTTAAGTGTACTGTTTGGTAGTAAAAATTTATTTTGAGGAAACATTTTTTAGTACATAAAGAACCTATTTTAAAAAGGAAGGAAATTCTGCCACGCGCTACAACACAGATGAAGCACATGACGTGATGCTGACTGCACTTACGTGAGGTACCTGGGAGACTCAAGCTCAGAAACAGAAAGGAGAAGGGTGGGCACCAGGGGAGGGGGATGAGGAGTTAGTACATAATGGGGACAAGGTCTCAGTTTTGCAAGATGAAGAGGGTTATGAAGATGGAAGGTGGTGATGTTTACACAAGATTACGAATGTACTTAATACCACAGAACTTTACACTTAAAAATAGTTAAGATGGTTAATTTTGTGTTCTATGTATTTCACCACAACTTAAAAACTGGAAAAAATGAACCTATGTGAAGATATCATTTATTATTTTTTGAAGGTATCATTTATAATCATTAATATTACAATCCATTTAGCTTTCAAAACTCTAATGGTGTCTGGAGTTCTAATATTTAAACATGTGATGGTCCCTGAATACACAGTAATTTATAGCTCTGTGCTATTCCCACCACTGCTTCATCTTAGGCAAATTTCTATCCTGGAGACCAAAATACAAATCAAGACAATTCTGGTTTTCTCCAGTAATTTATTTCAGCGTGTACCACCTGTTAGCAGCATAATATTTAATTTTAAGACTATGAACAAAACTCTACATAAAAATATTTCCTCTTATCATTTCTCACATTTACAAATACACAGGATGTAAAGCTAGGATCTTTTCTGACCTCTGGGCTCAAACCTGTACAATTTGTTCAAAACTAGAAGCCATTACTTCAAGTGGATCTTCATGTTTATTATGAAAAACGAATTCATTAAAGATTCACAGACATGTGGTTGAAGTTTACCTAAAACCTCTAAAGAATGATCTCTTTTATAAGACGACTCCAAAGAACTAATGAGTACTTACACTATTTAACAAGTTAGAAACACATCAGAAGTGAAACAGACCTGCTGTTTACAGAGGGAAGTCATGTATCTGTTTACATGCACATCGGCCCAGATCTATATATACATGTACACACCATGCTGCAGATCTTAATTCATTTATTTGCAATTGTAGGGACTTCCTTGGTCGAAGGGTGGTTAAGAATCCGCCTGCCACTGCAGGGGACACAGGTCAGAGACCTAGTCAGGGAACATCCCACATGCCACGGAGCTACTAATCCCATGTGCCACAACAAGAGAAGTCACTGCACTGAGAAGCCCACGCACTGCAACAAAGAGCAATCCCTGCTCAACACAACTAGAGAAAGCCCACGCGCAGCAACAAACACCCAACACAGCCAATCAATCAATTTTATTTAAAAAAAAAAAAAAAGAATTATTATATTTGCAATTATAAGGTGGGGATGAAATCAACCTGATTATCATTCATATATATATATGTATATATGCACATATATATCATATTTGTTACCATATATACATACATACACACACACACACACACTATATATATATATGGTAAAAAATACACAACTTCATCAGTCCTGTTACAAAAGATGCATGAGCTATGAGCAGCCCATTACTGTTTTTCACATAAGTTCTTTTTGGTTTTGGTACACAGTTTTGGAGAACTAGAAGTTCATTTTTAGGAACATAGCACATTATAGGAGAAACACCTGTGTACAAAGTAGCTAAGAAAATCCTTTCTAATACCCTAGTATTTTCAAATACACTATTTTTGCCTTTCTTGGTAAGCCAATAAAGCCTTATGTTCCATAATATTTCTGAAGCAAAACATTTTTTTTTCTCCAAGAACTACCACAACAACCTTTCTTAACATTATATTCAAAAGTAGCCATGAAATTACTAACCTCCTGAATCCCAAGGCAAAGATAATAGATGCTGTCAGGGGCATAATTCTCTCCATTTGGCCTTCGGATCTCGTTGACAAAATGGGCCAAGCCATAGTCAAGCTCAGCCGTGGTGTGAGAGAGCAGATCCTCTTTTAACTTTACCGATTTAGCTAAAAAGAAATAACATTTAAAATAACTGTTATTATTTACTGTCTTAAGATAAAGACACTTTCTGAAATCACTTTATTCTATATAAGAATTTAAAAGTAAAATGAAAGCTACATTTAAATGTAACCTCTTTTAAGCTATATTCATGCTTTTTAAAATCTAAGGCAGTTCATAACAAAAAGCTTGATTTTAAACAGGACTTATGGGAAACAAAATCAGAACACTTACAAGATTTTAGCTCCTCTAATGCCAGAAGATCTTCATCAAGTTGCCTCGTTCTGACCCAGTGTTTCCAGGCGTTTACCCCGTACGTGTACTTGAAAGGGAAGCTGCATTCCGAGTTGTCAGAACTGTCGTCATGACACTGGTACCCTGACACCGCCTTCCTCTTGGCTCCCTGGCAGTAAAACACCACTGTCAAATCTTCTTTTTCTTAAACCCATACTATTTCATGACTTTATGTAAGCCATCTCTCAACAAGTGCACATTAAAGAGGAATGTATTTACATGATTAGAACTGACTGGAATTTCTGGTCTGAGAACATTTACCTACAGCATTATTTGAAATCTCTCTCCAGGAATGCCATATTTCTGCATAAACTACTTTGTACAACAAAATCATGTTAACTTCTGCTGTGAGTTGAGAGTCACTGATAATGAGAAAATAAGGACATAAATAATCAATTAAACTCTGAAACAGGATTCCAAATATTACTGTCAGAGGGAAACGGAAGAACTCGGCCTCACGGGGAATGACCCCGCAGCTCCTTTCCACTTTCTTGATGGTTCTCTTTGCTCTACACAAATTTTAAATCTGGATGTAATCCAATTCATCTATTTTTTTTCCTTTTGTTCCTGTGCTTTTGGTGTCGTAGCTAAGAAACAATGCCTAACCGAAGTTAATGAAGATTTAGGCCTAAGTTTTCTTCTAAGAGTTTTATAATTTCAGTTTTTACATTTAGGTCTTTGATTCATTTTGAGTTCATTTTTGTGTGTGGTGTCAAGTAAGAGTCTGATTTCATCCTACTGCAGGTACTCACTCCTTTTTCAATTTTCCCTTTCTTTTTTGGAGAAATCTGTGAAAGTCATCTTTTTTTTTCCTTTAAATCTTGCTTTATGTTGGAAATCAGAAATATAGAAAAAGTTGTTAATAAAATGTCACGATACCCGTCCGCTCATTTAGATTTGGGCCGCTGGGTGACTGAATTGTCCCGCATACCTTCCTATGTGCTGGGACGCTTCAGAGAGACCAGATGTAATGAACTGTGTGCCTCAACCTCCTCAAAAATAACAGCTCCCTCGAAAAAAGTCTCAACTGTTGTCAAATAACTGAATTTACTTTTTTAGCAAGTATGTCAACCTTTTATCAATGACAACCTTTTATCAAGATAAAAATTGAAAATAAAAACTAAGTTGCATATTCACTCTTCTATGAAGTTACAACTAAATAGACTTTTTATTACTTAAAAATGAAGTAATAACAACTTTCCCTCTTAAGTCTTCTTAATTCTAGAAAACAAATATCTTCCCACATTCTCAGGCACAACTGAAGCTCACGTAGCCTTACTCTCTACTTACACAGAGATATGACACGAATGCAAGAATACTGTTGTGTTTCATACCTTTTTTTTAGATCGAGGTCTAGGCTGTTCCTCATATTCTTCTCCAAAAACAGGTGGTAATAAAAACTCATTTTCCATATCAAGCTCCTCAGCAGCTGACAATCGAATCAGAAGACTTTCATTTCAAACGTAATAACACAGGCTCACGTTATATAAACTCAGCCAACGAAGGACCAAGCACTGAATGAGCACAAGCGCCAAGCACAGGGCAGCCGGTGCCGCATGGGGAAGGCACCATTCTCTCTGCCTAACCTGGTCTCTGAGTTCTGATAACGTCTGTTCAGACTCTGAACGTACGTGTATAACGCATATCAACATGGAATTTCATGGAAATGTGTGAGAGAAAAATTACTAAAACCTGAAATTCGATTATAACAGCTAAATGGTCTCAGTACAAATCTGTTTCAATCTTTTAAATCCTTTCCAAAGTAAAAGGCTTTACATTCTATTCAATATGCTTATTGGCCATTGATAGATTAAGAAAATAAATAATGAGAAACATTTCTTTTACAACAAAAGACCTGAAATTTTTTTTTTTCCTTTTGAAGGTTAACTTAGCTTTCGGAAAGTTTTAAGAAAAATACTATCAATATTTTATTTAAATTTTTAAAAAGACGCCTACTCTTCTTTACTCTTTACCTTCAAAGTTTCTACAATGAGTTAGTTTAATAGAATTTCTTTTTAAGACTCTGGGAAACTCCTTTTAAGTTCCTACAATTCAACATATGCTTCACTTTGGAAGTTAACTGCTGAGTTTTATTTGGGTAAAAAAGAAAAGACAAATGATGAGTACAGGCAGTGACACGAACATTAGGTTGTCAGCGATTATAACCACGCTTATGACTCCATGAGTGAAGTTCAGACCACACCTCACACTGAAAGCATAAAATAGCATTTTTAGTACCTCTAGGGAAATCTATTTCAATATCCAAATCTGGTTCATATGGTACATCAGGCATGTTGGACTGCGTCTCTGGGTCAGAGTTCTTCAAGAGATCTGAGCCAATTATGTCCGTTTCAATAATTACACCTGTAATTAAGTCATAATATCAGAAATCAAAATAGAAACCTGCAACAATACCTATATTTAATCTGGCAAATGCCATTTACTTGTAAATGCAAAACAGGAATCCATATATTAATATGTCACAAAAAGAAAAAACATGCAACTACCTTGAAATGTAAGCTACTATAAACTTTATATTAGAAAATCATGAATACACAATCCTGTAAGTTTTCACTGCCCCTCGGCAAAGTTAAAAAGCATGCTTTATTAGTAAAACAACTCTGTAGAGTATTTCTAAGAGCAATCTCTTGTCAAAAATAAACTTCTGAGCATGGATAACATTCTTTTTGAATTGTGACCTAGGTTTTCCACAACATTTGCATGTGCTTATTTACAATTGCCTTCTAACGTTTTGATCGGTTGCTGTAAACATTTCTGTAGTGCAGCCAGTGACAAAGGCATTTTATTGAGTTCAGGTTGGTGGTGGGAAACAGAGACACGCACACACTGCAAACAAGTTTCACAAAACAATACCCTTTCTAGGAGGGATTCATGCTGACTTTTTTTCCCTTGTTTCTTTCTTTCTCTTTTAAAAAAACAAAACACACTGGCTGCAACCCACTAAATTCATCTCACACTCCCTACCAAAGTGCTCCCCAAACCCTGTCACCTATGAGAGGCACTAGGCTCTGGGTGAGGGGAGCGGGGCCTCAGGGCATCCCCGGAGGACGGAGGCAGGAGGAGCGCTCCCAGAGATTCGCACCCTGCTGCACCGTTTGGCAAAGGCTGCCCTAAAAGAAGTTAGGACAGACTCTGGTTTAGAAAATGCAACTTGCTTCCTTAGTATAAATCAATAAAACAAAATTGGGAATAACCTTCATAAGATAGGAGTCTGGATTACAAAAGCCTACTACAAGTTAGTTTTGTGTCTCAGCTCATCCATTAAAACAAGAATACTTTAAGAGTTGATTTTGCAAGTCAAATCCTATTAACAATTAAAACAGGGACTGTTCGAATTCCTGGGCTTGGCATCGGAGAGCGCCTGCTAGATACAGGGCGGGTCTCATAACCCGACATCTACTTTTGCTGCCGTGTGCCCCCCACCCCCTGGGCCTCGCTCTAACAGCGCCCCCCCACGTCCCCTGCCCCTCACCACCCACAGGCCTGCGGGGCAGAGGGCGGGGGGAGGCCTCACTGTGGATGTTGGTGCCCTCTGCCTTCCCCTCGTCCTCAGCCACGTCCGGCACCGTCAGCAGCTCTGTGCCCAGGGGGTCTGAAGAAACCGTGCTTTTGAGCTCCTCAGCGGCCTCGGGGATCTTCTCACTGCTGTCCGAGGGGGCGGGCAGAAACACGGGGACTGGCACCTACGGAACCAAAGGACTGACCATCAGGCTCACACAGCATTATAATGTGTTTCCAAACTAAAAATCACTCTGACACACGATCTGCTTCACAATACTGTGTTGATTCAAAGCTTGAATCTATAAACATAAGAACACGTATGTTAAATGTCACAAAGAAAGCTCTGAATACAAGCAGCTACTTTTTAAAGTAAAAATTAATTTTTGTGGTATTTCTGTTGCCAGGGACTACAGCAGCCAAGCCCTGACAGTGTCCCCAGCACTACAGGAGGTGACATTTATGAGGCTCTGTGTGTCAGTTGTAAACCTCTGGCTCACAAATCTTACTTTCTTCCTAAAATGAACATAAACATAAAACACAGTATGTGTAAAGCAGATGCAGACATTGGCTGAACTTCACTCTCAAGGACGAGCATTTACCTAATGAAACCCAGGGCAACCCCTGGCAGAGCCTGAACCAGACCCAAGTGAACTGCTGAAGAAAAGCCGAGCCTCCACCCTCCACCCCACCAGCGTCCCCAAGGCTGTCACCACCGCCCCGCGGCTCCCAGCCTGCACCCCACGGATCTCAGGAGGAGGCAGGGGAGCTGGGAGCCTGACTTACGGGCACAGGAACGGTCGTGGGCACGGGGATGCTCTGGCTGTACATGTGCATGGGCACCGGGACGTACACAGGCACGGGGATGGGCACCGGGACGTACTCCGTCCTCCACGCGCCATCTAGGGGCACAGAACGTGTTCAAGGGGCAACGTCAACCACGACCGCCACTCACACACAGCTGCTCAGTCTTAAAGTAATTTGGTAAAAAAGAAAAATTTAAGTACTTCAGTACCTATTTAAAGGAAATTCCCAGTTTTCACAAACCTAGGTAAGTTAAAAACAACAGGGACTTTCCTGGTGGTCTGGTGGTTAAGACTCCATGCTTCCAATACAGGGGGCGCAGGTTCAATCCCTGGTCAGGGAACTAAGATCCCACGTGCCACACGGTGTGGCCAAAAACAAACAAACAAAAACAACAAAACTGCCTGGAGTGCCTGTTCTAACTTATAGAGATCACAAGCAGAAGTCAGACTGTTCTCTTTGGCATGTGGGATCCCGCCAGGGACGGACGCGGGTAGTGGAAGCTCAAGTCTTAACCACTGGACAGACCGCCAGGGAAGTCCCTAGACTTTTTTCTAAAATAGAAAGGAAACATCTTTTAAAATATTACATGGTTCCAGACATCCTACCACATTCCCCTCACACCCCCCACAAAAAGGCTCACAAATAATTAGAATACAGCTAACATTTAAATTTGATGAAAACACATATTTGAATGATTTCAACTCCCTCTGACAAGGAAACAGAACAGTTATGGTTACAGACCACACTTAAAGAGATGGTTTTCTCAGAGGGGTACTGTAACTTTAGTGGGTCTTGGCCTCCAAGGAAATTTCTGATATAGTGTTTTATTACTGGTGACACCACTTGGAGGCCTTTGCTAGAAACTCATCTTTATTAATAATTTAAAATGATACACTGTATTCCGAAGGCATGCCTAAAACCAACGAGCAACATCAAGAGAAAGTGACAAAGTGACCCAACAAATCTATGCTGCAGCCCGTGCTGTGGGAAGAGCTCGGCTTCCACTTGCTGAGGGGCCAAGATGCCAGTCACCTGTCTGACAAGATTTGCTCTGCATGTGAGGCTTGCAGTAAGTCGCCTTCGTCATGGTCAAAGGTTTGCACAGAACCGCCTTGTTCTTCATCTCCTTGCTGGGGGTTGGAGAAGGGGGAGGTGCTGAGCCCTGCAGAGAAGCAAAGGGAGACACTGTATTCCCGCCTCTACCTCCGTTACGTTCCGCTGCTAGTAACAGCTGGCTTCTAGGTCCAGCCTAGGGAGCACCCGAAAGTGCAAGAATACAACCAATTTATGCTGTTTCTGCTACGTTTACCAGAGTACTGATCTGCAAGGATCAACAAGAATCTATCCCAACTATTGGCAAAGCAGTAGTAACGCTACAGATTTGTGTCTTTCAAAGATACCACAGCGCACTTTTTTAAAAAAAACATAAAAGACAAGTCTCACTCTTTGGGGAACTAAATTTGAAAAGAAAAACGATGAAAAGAATTACCAAAACTGTTATCAAACTTTAAGTTGTGCATTTCCTCTATCTCAGTAAATGCAGTTTTAGAAACTTCTCCTCTGATACAGTCTGTCATATGTTTCAGCCTGTGCATCACAGCACTGTTTACACCAGAGAAACACACACACACACACACATCCCCGCCCCGTAAAGCAAGCTGAAACCCTGTCCCTAAGGGGCAACACAAAGGTGTCGTCCGTACCACCTACTGCTACGGGGCGCAGGACACAATTCAGAGAATTCCCGGCCCCAGGGTGTCAGGTGCACACAGTCCCCCCAGACACGGAACTCTCGCTCCGAAAGGGAACACGCTGCCCACGTGGCCCGGCGCCCCAGGGCTCTGCAGCCTCCACGCACGACCCCCCCGTGCACGCCCGCAGCCCCAGAGCCACGCAGACCAAGTCCAGAGGCCGGGAAAGGCAGGGGCACCCTGCTGTCCGTCTCCAGGCCCGCGGCAGGACCCCAGGACAGTATCTCAGCTGTGGCCAGGGGACAGCCCCGGGGGCCTCAGGCCACTTTGCGGCTTTGCCCGGCCACCTTTTCTGCCAAAACCACCTCTGCTCATCTGTGTGCGATGCACACCACGTTTTCAACACCGTTTTTATTTTCTGTAACACCTTTGAAGGCTTTGAGGTTTTCCACACAATCTGATCAAACATCTTCCAACACCACCCATTTCCCAAGCTGGCCTCCTGCTGTTGCACCGGACAGAGCTGGTCCCTGGGGTCCTCGCCCTGCCTGGCGGGAGGTTGTTATGGGACTCAGCATCTGGGGGCCTTTCTGACTCCTCCACCGCAATGGACAATATCTGACAATCAAAGCCTGAAGGCAAGGCTTTTGTTCTGGAGGCCAAGTTCAAGTTCTAGGATGAAAGAGCTGTGAAACCAATCCCAGAATATTTCAGACACCATTCCTGCTTTTTTTGGTCCCACCCACGTACTGGCACACGGGCCAGGTTCCCCTCTAAGTGCTCGTGGTCTCGAGCTCTGTGGACCAAAGGGTTTGCACTTGGTCACCACTGGCCTTGGCCCAAGAGCAAGGTCACACAGTCTCTGAAGGATTCAAGTCAGGGCTTCGAGACCACCTGCATTTGGTAGGTTCGTTTTTACCAATGACCTTGCAAAACTGGCCACCTGCATCTTCCCATGTCACCCCCAGCAGCCCCCTCCGCAGATCCCTGACCTGCAGAACTCACCCGGGCCTGCAAGGCTCACACACTTCTTACACACGTGAGCCAGCCAGCGCACACACGAAGAGGCCACCCTTTTCATGATCCTAGTGCCAAGCTGTGAGCTAACCGTCTTGCCACGCTGCTGGTCACTGTGCTGTGTTGTCATCAGTCATACGCTCACGACTCCACAGATCTGGTCAAGTGCCACCCTTTCCCCACGCACTAGAGTTCACCTTAGCCCCACAGAGGCTGGACTTCTCACCCCTCTCTGTGGATGGACCGCACTGTGAACCCATGAAACCAAATTCACACGGATCCCCCGTCAGACACGCAGCAGCCTCCTGTGCTCACACCAGCAGCAAAATCACCCACATGGCACAAAAACGCGAAAAACTGGCACTCGCCCGACTGTGCAAAGGACATCTGTTTACAGCATAAGCAGAGATGAGGTGATCAAGCTGTCCCAGGGGCTCACAGCCCTCGACACCTGCAGTCCGCACGTGTGTGGCCTGATTTGGGCCTGACAGACACATCCTAGACAGCAGGCCATTTCACAAACATGAAAGGGTACAAATAAAAAACAGTGCAGGGCGGACCTCTCCCGGGTTTGCAGTCATGCTCACCGCCAAGGGGGCTGGTCCCGGGGGGGCTCACCCCAGGCTCACCAGGATTCCCCACCCCAGGAGCGGGAGCGGGTCTGACGTCACCGCCGTGCAACGTCAGGCAAGTCACTCGGTCTCCTGGGCCTCAACTTCCTCAGCTCTAAAGCAGGAGAACAGTTAACAAACAGCTACTGAATATCTACGACACAGCAAACCTGGGTAAGAGGGGTCTCAACTGGGAAATACTCTAGAACTCCCTTATGAACCAGAAGTCAAAGTCGCCGACGTCCCAGACTACTCGTGCTTCACTCCTATCATTCTGCAAACGGCACCATGTCAACTGAAACGCGCCACCTGGTAAAAACCGACACCCTACAATGCTTCTTACTCTTCTGTCAGTCAACAGGCAGGCTCTACACCTGCTGATAATGAATGCTGGAGAAGGACCCCAAATAATGAAAATTATAACGACGCCACCACATCTCGAGTATCAGCTACGTGGCCAGGGACTACGTGCTACAGACCATGTTTGTGTGGCCCTAAAATTCACACTGAGCGCTAATCCCCAAGGGGACAGCATCTGGAGGTGGGGCCTTTCGGTGATGACTCGGCCATGAGAGCAGAGCCCTCGTGAATGGGATCCGTGCCCTCCCAGAAGAGACCGCAGAGCCCCCGCCCCCTCCCACACGTGCGGACACACGACAGGACGGGCCGTCTGGGAACAGGAAGCAGGCCCTCACTAGACACTGGGGCTGCTGCAGCCCTGACCTCAGACGTGCAGACTCCACGGCTCGGAGAAGCACTGTCTGTGAGCCATCTCGCCACGGCGTCCTGTGGTGTGTAGCGGCTCAAATGGACCAGACACTGTGTAAAGTACCCAAGTCACACACCTCCGAAGTGAGTCCTTTAACCCTCTCAGCACCACAAGGGGTAGTAGGTGTTTTCTCACCCCTGTTTTACAGGTGAGGAAACTGAGGCTCAGAAGCTGCATGGCCCAGTAGAGGAGACAGAGCGGAGAGCTCTCACGTCGGGGGTCGAGTGGCTGCCCCGAGGCACACCCTCTGTCTGCAACAGCGCAGGCCCTGCCGCCAAGGCTTAGCGGGGACGACCCGAGGAGGTTCTGTCTTCATCCCCATGTTACAAATAAGGGGAAAGCCACACAAAGAACTGTAGAGCGACTTGCCCCAAACCACACAGCTGAACGTTCATCCTCTGCAGTCCACGCGCGGGAAATTAAGAGGTCCCCAAAGCTCAGGAGGACGAGGCGGGTAAGGCCTCTACAGGACAGCAGGCCACAGCTGCAAAGGCTCCCCGCCCGACAGTCAAGCCCCCGTCCTTCCATCTGTCCGATGAGGCGGTCTCAGTGCTGTCAGAGAGAAGTATTTGCTTCTGTGCGGGTGGAAGGGGTGTCTTGAAGCCTTGGACAAAAGCTTTGAAACAAGGTTGGGAGTTGCCTTGTAGCTGCACAAAGATGACAAACAGGGACGGCCACCTTCACACGCCTGGGCGTGGGCCAAGTGTCTGCTTAGGGCCACGTGACTCAGCTGACTCCCCCGGAACCATATGCCTCAAACACACATTCCCACAGTGGGGAGCAGACGGGAAGAAAGCAAGGGGAAAAGACTCTTACTTGTCGAGGACTCTAACTATTAACATCAAGACCAAAGACTGGGAGTTCCCTGGTGGTCCAGGGGTTAGGACGCCACGCTTCCATTCCATTTGATCCCTGGTCGAGGAACTAAGATTCCACCAAAAAAGAGAAACAACAAAACCAAACAACAAACAAACAAAACAAAAAACAAACAAAAAACATGAATGGAATAAAATAAAAACACCAATCTTTCACCTACATCAGAAATCCTAAACTGTGGTTACAGACAAAACTGCACCTAAAGAACTTCTCAGAAACACAGAAGGTCTGAGTTGGAGCCCAGGTGTTGGAAAGGTTTTGAAAACTCCCCAGGGGATTTCAGTGTGTAGCCAGAGCTGGTTCCCTCCTCCTGCCCAGGACCCCAGGAGCAGAGGCTCCCTGGTCCAGGGTGGTTCCTGCAGCCCTGGCACAGGAGAGCGGGCCCACTACCCCCTCCCTCCTCATTACACACAAACGGCCACTCCAGCCCACGAGAGCCTTGAAATGCTGACAGAATCTGATGTACACCAACAGAAAGAAAAGCACTACAGAAAACAAGAAAACAGGAAAACCCCAGAAGGAAGCGCTGTGGAAGTGCTCCTCAAGCTTACAAATTCCCAGGGCCTGGCCCCCAGCTCAGACCTCCAGTCCTGTCTGGGGAGCACAGGCCCAGCCTGCCCTGCCCCCCACTTCCCAGGATGCCACCTCAGACCCCTCCAAGCGCCGCCCCAGTGAACAGCCTGGACAAGCACGCACACCTCTGCACAGTACTACTCCTCCGACTCTTCTGTGCACCTGCAGCCTTCTACTCAGCCGCCCAGAAGTGCGGTCACAGCTGCCAGGACCACACATGCAACCATTTCAAACGCACCACTGCTGCTGCCCTCAAGGTGCGGCTGGGATGAGCGCTTGAACGCAAATACTGTGATGTCTCTCTCGCCCACTGGGGGTAAAGGCTCCCATTAATGCACCTGTATGTTCCTTAGCAAGCAGGAAAGGACCTGTGTTTACATCAGGTAATTCAGCAGAATATGAATACTTCAGCTTTTCAACAGAGGAAAGTAAAAAAGTCTTTTATTATTATAGTCAGATTAAAATGCACCAATTACTTTTTATCCCCACGTGATAAAAATCAACATGTAGAGCTTCACTTCAGCAATACTTACCATCATTTTGGTTCGGGACGTCTGACAACCCTGATCTAAAAACAAACAAATTTAAAATAAGACAAATATCACCTTCTTCAGGATTTTATAAATCCATATTTCTCATTAATTTTTACTGCTTTCTGAAACAGTTACTGAATAAAATATATTTTACGTTCTTTCAAGTAAAGAATTTGAGATTTGAAATACAGGGCTAAGAAATGGAATGAACTCTTTCCCCATTTTGTGCTCCACTGCGAGCAACGCTGTGTTCTCAGACTTAACTCCTGTGGGTTCCTGTTGTTTCTCCTATCCACCCCCAGCACACACAATTTGCTAAAAATCGTTTTCATTTAAAATTGCAAGAGACACATGATAGGCAGGTGAATTTTTTAAATAATTTTTGTTATAATTCTGTTTAGCTTCTCTCTACCCTCAACTAGCCTCTATATTTTTCAACTAGCGTTCGATTTTTAAGAGAATAAAACAAAAAGCAGTACATCTACAGAAACATCATTGAAGGCACTTCCATCCCAGGGAAACTATGGAAGTTGCTGTTAAATTATCTCCAAAAACAGCTGTTCCTGATCATTACCTCGAACCCAGACCTACAAGACTACAGGCTGCACTACGGGTTTTCAAGTTACCACCAAACAACCACGCACCATAATGCAAATTCTCAGGCCCCTTCTGGGTCGTCATGTTGGGCTCATTCTGCTGGCAGTAGAAGCGCAGCAAGCAGTGTTGGTCGCAGAAGTGCTTCATCTCCCCTCGCCACTGCACTCGCTCCCTCAGGGTCCCCTGAGATTTACAGCAGTCACACCGCGCGGCCTTGATGAAAAAAGGAAGGGGCAGACAGTTCCCCTTAGAAGGTTTAAAAAGTCAGACACATATTTTACAAGATTTCTAGACATTTCAGTGATTATTGCCAAATGTGATAAAATAAGGTCTGATGAAAAAATAAAATTGTAACAAAAATCATAAACATACAGTAAAATCCACAAAAGTTTAAAAAGTAGCAATTCACCTAATTGTGAAGATCCCTTTCTATACTTACCAGAAGTCAAAGACCAGCATTACAAAGACAGGGTAACCCCAAAAAGTGAAGAGTGGTAGACCAAATTGGTACAACGTATTTTAATATTACAAAATAATTTTGAGAGCCATAATGATATACTGGTCGAAGTCCCCCACAATCATACGACACTGAAAATCTGTAATTAATGAACAGATTTCCCAGGTTCAAATGAGTTCATAATAGACCAATTTATACACCTGTACAGACCAGAATAACTTTGAAGCCAGCTCTTACACTGAGAAAATCATGGATGTTAATTTGAAATGTTTTGTTTCAATAGTTTAATAAATTTAAAGGGCTTTAATAAATATAATGTTTTAATAACAAGAATTTCAAGTTCATGTTTTAAAACACTCAATGTTTAATTAATTAAAAAATAATTATATTTTAAGATCACAAATTTGAACTACATCTAAGAAAACAATCAGCCCTAACTAGTCTATAACTTAATATGCAAAATAAAACCAACTAAAATTCATACATTAAAAAGTTATACTTTATTGGGCTTCCTAGGTGGCGCAGTGGTTAAGAATCCGCCTGCCAATGCAGGGGACACAGGTTCGATCCCTGCTCCAGGAAGATCCCACATGCCACGGAGCAACTAAGCCCGTGTGCCAAAAAAAAAAAAAAAAAAAAAGTTATACTTTATGACAGTGAATCAATTAATCTAGGGACAGATTTTTGAGAGATTCCATTTTCCCCAGATTTTATCCATTTTCACTACCATCTTGATCAATGAGTGAACCAAAAGGTATAAATAATTTCAAATACAGTACTTTTCATAATTAAGTTTTTTATCTAGTTACAGCAGAAATAAATTACTGTAATTTTTTAAATTGCCCTGTAGTTTAGCCACCAACTTAGAAGTTTTGACAAAACAATGAATATTAAGAACTTGGTAGTTGGTAACAGTCACCTTCCCTGTAGTTTTCCCTCACTGCTCTAAACCACCTAGTTTTACACTGTGGGTTTGTTACGTCTCCACAGGAGTCCCGTGAATAAACACTACAACATGAACAAAGCACTGTGTGGGTAAACAGGTCTTATATAACAAACATACCCCAAGGTTAGAACACGAGCTCTTTATTTCTCCAGGTCAGGTATTTCTCCTGCTGAATAAATGTTAAATGAATGAAGATTTGCAGTGTAAATTATGACTATTAAGTGATGCCAATATCACATCTCTTGTCCAAAAACTTGTGAGCTTAAATGTTATACTGCTGGTAATATAACATGGTAATCTCAATAACATTAGCACTTACTATCAACCAGGTCCTAGTTTACTCAATGATAAAAAAAAAAGTCCCTACATAAGGCTCTCACCAGCAAAGATTGTTCTTTACAATAATCATTGAAGTGCTCTAGGTTTCTGGGATTTTTTCCTTTTTATACTTTATACTCAAAGAAAAGCCAAAGCAGCACGGGAGGAACTGAGTCTAAACAGTCAAGAACACAGCACAAATGAAGATGAGAACCTGAAAACAAAGGCCAGGCTGCCCTCTCCACTCTGCAAGCCGCACAACAGGGAGGGAAACTAAAGTCCTGATACAGTAAGTTACTTCTTAGCGCCAAATGCTGCAGTGCAGCAGGACTCAAAGCAGACAATCCAAGTCAAAACCGAGGCTTTATTCAGTGCACCAAGTTACAAAAAAGACAATGGAAAAACAAAATGAGTTAATATGAATAAGTAGAAATAAAAATCCCAACAGGTGTAAAATGCTGCAAGAAGGTTCTCAATGTAACATCTAAAACCCAAATCAATCTGTATACAATGTGTATCTGTACACAAAGTACTGTGCTCACTCTTTGTATATGGTAATATTTCCACTTACACAATAACTTCGTAGGCCTAGAGCCTACAGCCAAGCAGAGAATCTGAACAATGAAATCATTTCATTATTTTATAATTAGAGATATTTGGAATTTTGTCCTAACAACACTTTACGCTCCTTTCTTCCAGAAAGTCCAAAACAAATTTAGATGATTTCTATCAAAAAAAAAAAAAAAAAAAGGAGCGAGATTAATGCTAATTTGCAAATGGAAACAAAATATGTGTCTTTTCAGGATAAAGGATAATATCAGAACTCAATACTAACTCCAAGTTTAAGACCATAATCAAAATTTTAGAGGTTGTGAACCTCTTGGTTTCTGGCTTTTTTTCCCCCCTTTTACAGCCACTTGTACAAACTCCTGGTGAAGTGTTTGGAACCAGGCTAAATGGAAAACCTCACTGATGACCATCACTCCTTATCAATACCACTGCCTCCCACTCAGAAGACAGAACTCTTAGGAAAGCTTAACACTCCTACAGCATAAGAACCGACCAGTGACCCGTGTTTCTGGTTTAACACTGTATCATCGTGCACTTCGCGGTTTTCCTGCCACTACTGAAAATCAGGGTTGTAGATATTTTGAGGGGAAAAAAAAACAAACAGTTACTGATTCAAACAATCTAAATAATAAGCAGATACTAACTAAACTCTTAGCTCACAAACCTTAATCCAGCCTCTCAGCTAATCCAGGAGCCTCCTCTTCAATAACTGAGGAGAGGTCACTGGACCCACACCAACACAGCCCCTTACCTTTCTCAGACAGTCTGGGTTGATATACACACTTCCTTGTAACCTTTCATCCCCTCATTCCCCTCTTCACCAATCAGACCTAATTTTGCAAGGGCTAACCATGAATGCAAATGAAACAGGATTTTATACTCATTTATTTAAAAAAAGAATGCAGTAATAAAAGATCAGGCACTGGGTACTCTACGAAGCACTCAAGTGACAAGAATTCTTCAGTTACCCAAAGGCACATTCAAAGCAAGAATATTAGGTATTTCCTGTCTAAACTTAATGCCAAAAACAATGAGTGATTTTTTTTAAATCAATATTTCTGGCAGTTTATAGACAAAAAAGAAAAACATAGAAGCCGCAAAATATTTTCCATCCAGCTATCCTTTTATAACTAAGACTTATTAAAATATAAGTATTAATTTGATTACAGCCCAAAGTCATTGCTGTTTAACTGTTAGGGCATTCGCATTGAAGAATGTAACACTGCCACCCTTCACTACTAGTTTTTAAAACAAATCAAAGTCTGTATTAAAAAACTGTAATTTGAACAAAGTTTAAGAAAAGCTTATTACTTCTATTAAGAAGTATATGAAAGTCTTCTTGAGAAACAGCGGGACTTCTGAACTATCTTCACTGCATCAACACCTAGCTACTATTCCACTGCAATACTAGATCCTCTTTCTCCAAAACATTTAAATTTACAGAAATGAAAAGAACTATCCTCCCACCTGGTTTCACACTATGCCTGGAAACATTTACTTTGAGGAAAAGTAAAACCTACTTCCTTCTAAAGAGTTTTCTGGGAGAATAAAAAAACATCAGCTTTATTCTCAACATTTTTTGCTTGCATGATTTCAATGGCTTTTGTATGCTAATTTCGAAGAGACAGTATTTAGTTAACCTCTATTTTAAATCTTAAAGCAAACCTTTATATAGACCTGAAAAAGATTATTTAAAATGTCTCGTCAAGTTAAACATAGGCCGAAATTTTTTAAACATAAGATTAAACATTTAAATTTAAATAAACAAAGATGTAAAGCTGTTTGTACTCCAGGCAGTCTCTCAAACTGAAGCGCACAGACAAGCGCAGGTCCAGGCGGATGCTGGCTCCTCTGCGCAGGCGGCACCGGCGGACTGCTCTCGGGTCTGTGAACGTTCCCTGATGAGGCACTTTTTGTGGATTATGAGTCACATTTTTTAATGAACTAAAACCTAAAACTTTGAGTTCTTACATTTAAAGAGTAGAAGGGGAAAGAAGGTCAGGGAATAGTCTCGTGTGGCTGGGACTCAAAGTAACACCTGTTCAGGATGACCACATGCTGGGGACGCGTGAGAAAGCGAGAGGCCTGGCTGCCTCCACAGGGCCGCTGCCAGCCCGGAGAGCCGTCACTGGGGTCTGTGTTATGAAATCCCTGTCCTGTGCCACCGCACAGCTTGCAGTAATGCTATTGTTTATATTATACAAGGATTTGTTGGGTTTAAGACAAGGAATAATAAAAATGTGTTTAATGTATAGAATACTGACATTAAACAAACAGGTAACTGTCACTAGTTATTTAACTAACTTTCTGAAGTGCAGTGCCTCACTGAAATTTCATCATTGAACATATAAAAATATTAGCTACAATTATCCTTTAAATAGGAAACTGGAACAAATGGCAACATCTTGAATAATTTGGTCTTTTGCCAAAGAACACATCTCTGCTTCCCAAAAAAGAAAAAAGAGAACAGGGAGAATCAAAGAAAGAAGCCAAACAGAGAAATACAGTCCATGTGCTGTGAACAAAAAACAATAACCCCCAAGAAAGAGTATTTGAAAAAAATTGAAGTTTTGAATTCACAATTATACAGTTCGGCAGAAATTTGTATAATAAAATAATGACAGGGAAATCCTCAATAGCACGTGGTAACAACTTTCGTCTCAAACAATAAAACAAATGATGAAAAGGATGACAGAAAGAATAAAAGGGAGTTTCCACATTCGTGCCCACGAATAACTTCACTGTTTTGAGATTATCCAAAACCAATTTTTAAAAATAAAACCTCCTAAACAGTGAAGGAAACGTCTGTGTGTGTGCTAAACTGAAACTGAGCATTTAGAGCTATTAAAGTAACATTTTCTGACTGGTTTCTCATCTGTCTGTGACAACAAGGTGCTGGTTCAGATGGAAAGGGCTGCAGGCTCACATGTCTCAGTATTTGTTCTGTGTGTTTCTAAAATGTGAACCTTCATTCCAAGGCTTAAAATAGAAGCAACAGTAAAACAGTGAAGTAACTTTAAAAGTGCAGCAAAATCTTAGCCTATAACAACTTGGAAAGCATCTTGTTCCTCTTTTTATGTAAAAGATGTTTGTTACGTCGAGCTATAGATATTCAAGAACTACACCAAAAATTCCTACAATTCTCCTATCATTCTAACACTAATCACTTTCATTAAGTGAACTAAATAATATTCTACATATTTCAACCATTTTACTGTTTGTTTCTTTAGTAGCACTTCACAAATTTGCAGTTATAATGCTATCTAGCCTCACATGCTTTAGAATTGTATCCATAGTGAAGCTTTAGCGTTGAGATGGTTTACCATCAAGTAGTAAAAGATGCTTTTTCTGGGGTAGTATCTGACTAAATAAAGCCCAAATTTATACTCATTTCCTTATCTAAAAAGAAACCAAAGCAATGGACCAAAAAGGGCTTCTCTTCTACTTTTTGAGAAGTAGATTTTACTAAGACACACACACATTCACAACCTCAGGGTAACTGCTTCCAGTCTCTGTTTATCTATAGTGTCCTTTCCATTGGAAACTCTCCAAAACATCCACAGTTAAAGGGGGTGGGGGGAGTTTAAAACATACCCTAAGTATCCAAAACAATTACCTGGCGATGTTCATAACTGATAAGGTACTCATCAAAAATATTCCTATTTAGTGAAATAAGGACATACAAATTGTGGGAAGACATTCTGGAACCTTTTTGAAGCATTGAAAGTGTTGAAGTATGTGGGCCGAGCGATGGGATTCAGAATGTCCTGCTTGAGCAGTGGAGGAGCTGAGAGTGCGGGGCATGGAGACTAATATCACCCTGTTTGGTCCTGAGGGATGGCTGGTTAGCCAAAGACGGGTAAGATTCCTCAGAGGAGGAACAACCTAAGACAGGCACAGCCGCAGAGGGGCCAACAGGGGTGGTGCATAGAACCTTCCTTATATCACCGTGTTTGGCCCTAGAGGATGACTGGTTAGCCAGAGACGGGTAAGATTCCTCAAGGGAGGAACAACCTAAGACAGGCACAGTCGCAGAGGGGCCAACACGGGTGGGGCACAGACCCCCAATATCTGAGAGAGGTCTCCTGCCCCCAGGGCTGTTTTGCTCTCCACCCCCAGCTCAGATCCACACCTGCTCAACTCGGACCCAGGAAGTAAACAAAGATAATTGCCTCAGTCATGTGAGGCCTTTGATTGTTTATGAGTGTAACCTGAGAATGTTAGCCCACGAACTCAATAAAAGCAGCCTGGGATGAGTCAGCAGGGCTCTTGATCCAAGAGGTCTTGAGCCCCCCGGTCCCATCTTTCTCTTCAGTCTGTGTCTGTGTCTTCTTCAAGCTTGCGGCACCCGTCACTCACCTCGAGTCGCCGAGCTGGTCTCGGCAACAAATCTTAAGACAAATAATCCATTCAGTTAAACGACACTGGTGGAAGCAAGACACAGCCTAGTCTGGGCTCCCGAGGCCGCGGTACTTGCCTTGTAGTACCAGTCCTGGAAGCGCCGGCAGCAGTCCTCGCTGCAGAAGTCCCTCACCACACCGTCCAGCTCCTTGGTCGCCCCCTTCTTACACAGCTGAGAGCAGTAGTTGCAAGTCACACACCTCAATCCTAAACGCCTTGCAAAATCCTGTTTGTACAACAGTTTGCAGCCTGAAAAATATAAGGTTTTATTATTAAAACAAAAACTGATTTTTGAGGTAAGAAAGCGCTTACAGGTCAAACAGATCATTGGCTTTAGAAGGTGTTTATAAATGCACATATAAAGTCCTCTTTCTCTCTTGATCAAACTGTGAAATCTACTGTGATCAACACCAGCCTGTGAAAACTGGAAGAGAACATGGAATATTACATTAGATATCGTGTGGGTTCAAAAAGTTAATGTTCTAAGACTTTCAAATCTAGTAACGCCTCACATCTGTCATACCTGCTCTGTGTAAATAGAATCCTGCGTACCTATTATAAACACCATAAACAGGTATTTGAGAGAAATGAAATGTGGAGACTGTTGACAGGCTCTAAGCAAACTTCAAGATGCATTCAGCTAAGTAGGCATCTTGGTTAAATTCTCTAGCCTTAACCGACTCTGTCACCCTAAAGGACCGTCAAGGAAATAAAACTGGTTTAATGACTTGTCCAAAAAAACCATTCTGTTATTCCTTCTTTTGTTAAAACACTCCCGTTGCCTAGTACATAAATGCATTATTTTAACTGTTCTTACATTTAAATCTTACTTGTTCCCTATGATACCTCTACAAGGATTGAATAATCTTCCCACGCCTACTCACACTGCCACCCTTGGGAATGACCTTCCACTTGTGTATCTACCAGAATCCGACCCGTCCTTTAATGCGGAATGCAACTGTCTCCTATGTAATTTATTTGGCAATTACTTATGAACTGTCCTTATGACTTCTTTTCTGATACTTTGAACTATTACCTTAAAACACGTTTAATATTTTACCTTTATTAGCTTTATCTTTCTAACTAGGTTTTGATGGTAGTACCAGGTATTACATGTTTTTGTTATTTCTGACAGGTTCCAGCAGAGAACCAGGTGCAGTTAGAGAAAGCACAACATATATTATTAAACAGGAGAAAAATACACATCCTTTCTAAACTTTTATTGCCCAACCAAAGTTTAAGTCCCTCCAATTGAAAATTATGTCCTTCAGTGTCAATTATCTATTTGTTGCTACTTGTCTTTCATTTTAGTAAAATCCATATAATCCAAGCAGTGAGAGATCCCTGACGTGTGTTACCTCAGCACTAACACGCTCCAACTCAGGAATCCCTGAGACTGTCAACGCACAAAAACTCAGCTAGAAGAGTTACATTAATTCAGAATCAATCTTTCAATGAAACGTGTGTCACTCTGCACTATAGCTACGACCTTCACAGGAACCGTGGTTGCTTTTCATCTCAGGGGCCTGAAGCCGCGTGACCGGGAGCGGTGCTGTAAGCAGCAGCCTCTTGCAAACACGCCTCAGGTGTGAGCTGCCTCAGTACAAACGGAGACACGTGCTGGATGGACGAGTGCTCTTTTGAAACGGCTGCCATTCCCTACTGCATTTAGGATTTCCCAATCTTTTTCTTGCCTCTAACTAGCAGTAGAATCTATAGAAAAAATGGATCCAGGAAGGAGGGGGAAAAAAAAAAACACGGAAAACAACAGATGAGGATAGCAGGTGGGAAAGCTGGGCCTCCAGGGCCTAGTGCCTAGTATAGAAGGCGAGCGCCGCACAGAGCAAGAATGGGATGTCTGGGGGAAAGTAAAAATAATAAGAGCCCCAAATCCACAGCCACATCCCTGGTCCCTGTCTCTGGAGAGTTAGGATGAGAAGCGGAGTTTATTTTTATAATCTGCCGCCTGACAGCAGAGCAGCAAAAAGTGTAAATGGGAGGAAAGAGAATTCCCGAGTGTCCTGCTACAAGAGCCTGGGCTCCCAAACTGAAAATCTAAAAGTCTTTTCTGACAGTGGTAATGCCACATGTGACGTTCTCTCTGGGGTACTGAACACCTCAGTGGACGAGGCGGCAAACCGGGCAGGGAATGGAGGCAACGGAAAATAATTCTAATCCACCGGGAAAATCAACTTGCAGATCACAATTTGTCTGTTTAGAAATGACATGGTAAGATAATCCTTTTATTTTATTCTCAGAACTTCCTTCTAATGGAAACATATGTAACCAAATTCTTAGAGATAAAATACTCTGAGGCCCAGAGGTCTATAAACATATATAAAGTAACAGAAAAGCGAATTCAATTTTTTTGTTCAGCTACACTAAAATTGTACCACTACTCTGGACATATGTAGTTATATATTTTGAAAATATTTTGGCAAAAAATTAACATTAAATATTAATGAAAGTTATGAACAACACTGTATATACACTTGCCTTCACTACAGAAAGGTCTCTTAACGCCAGAGAAATTTACTGTTTCATGAAGAGTCTTCTCCTCTTGACAGTATTCGCAATATGTAACTATGCAATGCAGCTTCTTATAGTCATCTGAACAAGTTTTGCTGCAGAACTGATGCACTTTGTTCTAAATGCACAATGGGAACCTTGGTAAGTATATGACATCCACCTCAAGAACAAGTTTAAGAAATAAACAAGCCACTTTCACAGAAACAAAGTTAAAGCATTTACCTACTTAATGTTATAATCCTTAGCAATGTATTTCCCACAGGCCACAGACACCCAGTTTAACTAATTCACTGCTACATTTACACACAGCTCCACAAAATTCAGTAGTTAACCATTAACTACCCTAAAATTACTCAGTAACAGAATAAAAGTATAAGTAACACTCAGACAAGATGGCAGTCTGGTGCTGCTAACAGAACTGGAAAAATGGGAAGAAAACATGGAAGGTGCAACACGGGTAAGCTACAAAAAGATAAGAACTGTGACAATCATATCATTTGCACTCAAAAAGATGCAGTCAAACAGGCTCGACTGCATTCCTGCCCCAGCTTGCCAGCGACAGACCCTTTAGGGGGAAGGTGCTCCATCGCGGCCAGCACACAGTGAGACGGAGGAGCTCCCTTCAGCAGGGCGAGGTCAGCAATTAGTTATTTCTCCTGGCCCCAAACCCAGAAGAGCCAGAGCTACTTCCCAAACATCCAGCCAGCCAGGAGTACGTTAGAAGTGACAGGGCGGCAGCCTTCCCCCTCTCATTCTAGAGCACAGAGATGAGGTCTAAACCAGGTACCTAACGCTCCACAGAGCTCTCTGCAGAGCAAGGTAAAGAAGGTGAAGGTCTCAGAAGCCACGTGTAGTAAGACCAGCGGAGAGCTGCCCACGGGGGATGTGCGGCTTACAAGAGGGAAACCGCGGCCAAGAAGCCACAACTGCCAACTGTGGACCGAGAAGCGGAGGCCCCAGGGGTCAGCCTCGCTCATCTCCACGGTGCTTCTCCACTCATCTCAACACTCAGCCTCACAGACACAAGAGCAACACGCCGAGAACACAGGAGCAGGGCAGTGCCAGCCTGGGGCCGGGCGTGAGGACCCGCTGCAGCCAGCACTGCCAGGGCCCGGTCTGTGCCGCCCCCACCCCTGTGCAACACTCTTCTCTGTGCTCACCTCTGGACCTCTCTCCTCATTCCCCAGTCGCCCCTTTATTCCCTCCAGCTGGGCCTCCAGCATCCTTCCCGCTGTGACTTAGAGGGCAACCGTCACTAAACATCCTCAGTGGGTACTGACAACAGTCTCAGAGAATGACGGGTTTAAATGCTCTTGAGACAGCACCAAACAAAGTAACAGACCTAAAAAATTTTCTAGGAACTAAATAATAAAATTTCAGATTTCCAAAAGTACTTTAGAAATCATGTAGTCCAGTTCTGGGGATCACCTTCTGCCTAAGACTCAGATACTGAGGGACTTGGCCAAGAGCCAGTAATAACTTTGGCTGAAGAGCAGCTGTTAGTACTACATCTTGTGCACCATTTTATTACACGCACCATGCCCTCAAAAACATGGAAAGAAAGAATGGCTGAAGGGGAACACTGCTCAAGAAGCAGCATCCAGCCAGAGCCAGCCTGTCCCATCCTTCTTCCCTCCCTCCCTCCCTCCATCCATTCGTTACTACCCCCTTATTGAAGCAAACATTAATGCTCAGTTTCTGCTATGGCAAAAAGATGTGGCAAAGTAAATTAATAAACTGGTAAAGGCAAGAGTGATGAGAAAGGGAAACTAAAATTTATATTAGGATTCTTTTATCAAAACACAATTATAAACTGTTAAATGTCAACATGGTAAACATAAGGCAATACAAGATACTACAGCTCACAGACAATACTTATAAAGATGGGGGTTGGGGAGAGAGATGGGAACAACACTGCACAAACAGAAGACATTCCAGGTATGTGACTAAACAAAGTGACATTCTGTACACTGTTATGAACATAATATATAGTGAATATGACTTCAATAACTTTTTGTTTCACCTAGAAAGAAACAGATCCTTTTTTGGTGCTACTCCCACATAAAAAAAGCAAATAATCCAATCATCACAAAATCTGAAAAACTAATCCTTATCCACTAAGAAGTCCTCAAGTGGAAATGCCACAGTTATGGTACCTGACTTTCATTTCAGCACGAGATAACATACATAGCAAAATATGACTTGCCTCCCATTCCAGGATTTCTGGCTTTGAACAAAAGGAATTTTTGCAATAGTTGCACTTCAACTGAATATCACTTGGAGCTACAAACTGGCCGTTGGGAGATGACTGCATGCTCAGAGCCTAAAACAAGCACAAAACACACAGAGCCTGAGGCAGACTTCAGAAGTTTTATTGTGATGACCATCAAACATCAGCTACGTCCAGAAAAGTGTACTCATCTTTCTTAGGTACTTACTTCCTCAACATATAAAATTACATTTCTGAATTTTGTTTTTAAAAATACTAGTATACTAAGTTAGTTTCATGAAATTGAAGTTCATTTTTACCACATGATTACTACTATTTAAAATAATATGGAAAAGGAAAAAAACCAAAGTTCAATTATGATTTTTTCTTTAAGAAAATACAAGCATATGATAGTGAGGTCAGTTCACCAAGTTCTGAACTGGTAAACAAACCCAGAACCCAGCTCCTGGTTCTGCCTCTAACAGTGAACTTACTAATGGTCTGTTGCATTACAGCCATGATTTTCATTGCAAGTCCATCCGTAAAAACAGCCTTTTTATACTTTTTTTTAATTGATTTTTTAATACAAAGTTGGGGGGAAAAAGAGTTATGGCCTGGTATTGATACCACGAATTTATTTTAGTTTTATTACATTTTTAAAAGTTAAAACGATTTACAGACTAGAAGAAGATATAAGTATACATGGGCTTTAAAAGTTTTGTTTTGGGACATCCCTGGCCAGGGAACTAAGATCCCACAAGCCACAAGGCATGGCCCCCCCAAAAAAAAAGTTTTGTTCTAATTGCTAACCTGAGTGGTGAGTACACTGATATTTAATTATCACTCTTTAATCCATATTACATATAATTGTTGAATATATGAAATAGTTAATACAAAATTTTTCGAGGCAGCAGTGGACGGAGGAAAAAAACCTTTATTTTAAAACCTTTACCTACATCGTACAACACAATTTAAATTTGTGAAAAGAAATAAAACACATAGATTTAAGACCATAACTACCAGGTAAATGAATTAAAAAAAAAAAAACAAAAAACCCAGAAACATTACCCTTAGTGTTTCCAAAAAAACTGAAGTCCATTAAAGTTAATTATCCTTTCAAAACAAGTGAAATACTATCGTACAATCTTACTTTCAAGTGGAAAAGCATCTAATGAAGACATAAAAGTTCAAGATCTATGACTTGTTTTAAGATAAAAAATACTGCTTTTCTGTTTGTCAACTTAGTATTACTTTTGCGCAGACTCACAAAGTAGTGAGGCCGCCCCACAGGCTTCTCTTGGGTGTCTGCCAGGAATAACAGTCCAAATTGTTTCTTTACAATATACACTGTACTTGCACAAATGCTCTTATCAAATGACGGGCAATATAAGCTTCAAGTAAATGAAAAAAGCAGTTAAAACATGTTCAATAGCATTTCAGTTTACCCAACATCAAAAAGGAGGAAAGTTAAAAATCTGACAAGGAGCAAAGACACTGCCCTCTTCTCACCTAATAAACCCTCAGTCCTTAATTTCTATTCTAAGAAGAACCAACAAGTCAACAGTCACCAACAAGTCACCCCTCTCAGGACGTATCAATGGCCACGATCCCAACTTTCAAAAGCAAAGGTTAACAATCTTGAACGTGGTTATCACCTAAGCTCAGGTGAAGATATGAGGAAATAACTATTAACAAAAACTACATTCACCTGGCTGAATTCAAAACTACCTCAATTTAAATGCTAATAAATATTATAGTAACTACTGCAATGTACTTAAAAGACTACATTTTCGGTTTAAATAAATTAACCATAGCACAGTGCCTGCAACACAGTAGAACTGTTGGATAAATTAACTCATGAAGCCTTTGAGTACTACCCTGAAGTTTCACACACATCAGGTAAACCACTTAACACATGCTGAATCTCCTCTAAACTCCCCTGCCCTGCTGGTCAACCAGCTTAGTCTCAACACTTCCAGCAGGCCTATCCTCTGAGTCTATCCACACTCCAACTCTGACAACTATGGCAGAGAGCTCTTCTTGACCAAAATGGAAAAATGTCTCCCTGAAGCTGATCTTGAATTAAACAAGGGCCGACCAGAACAAGTCCAATCTCCCCGTCACATGGCAAATCTCACGAAGAAAACGTGTATGCTTGTTGCTTCCGGGCTAAACATGCCTACATCCTCCATGCACTTAGCATAAAACAGAATCCCCCTTACAAGTCTGATGTTACTCTAACCATCTACTAAGAAAATACTGGACCGCAGGCACTGAGCTCAACGACACTATGTGAAAATGAGTCAGGAAAAACCTCTTCAGAGGGGAGCCAGGAAGCCTGGGCGGCTCACTTCACAGACCCCAGCACGAGGAAGGAAGACGGTCTCCTTGCCCAGCAACACCCAGGAGTGAACAGCCCCCAACCCAGGGCCCTCGCCCTCCTCCAGCGAACTTGGGCTCAAAACCACCCCCAAACTCCCTCCTTTCCTCCTTTGTTCCCCAGATTTGTCTGTGGTGCCTCCTCCTTGGCTATTTCCGAATAAACTCAGGCTAGACCACTTACCCTTTTGTCTTAAAGGCTAACTAAAATTTATTTTCCTTCAAAGTCTGTATCATAAATAACAATTAAGAAGTCAATTGAGTATCCGTGCTAAGTAGAGAGTGGATCAAGCTACATCTGCTGTGACTCCAGAAATCTCCATCCTCCAATCTGACCCTCAACAAAATATGTAAAAATTAGCACATTAAATAAAGATGAAGCATATTACACTGTTCATTTTGTATGTGTATTTTATTGGAAGAGTTAAGCAAAATAAATAACATACCTGGAATTTAGCCACACAACTGGAATTGCAAAAGTTATATAGCTTTCCATCAGGCATTGTGGCCTGATACTGAGGTAAAGAGTTTCGCTTACAAAAATGGCAAATAATTCCCAAACCTAGGAGAGAAAAAGGACAGATCTGATTTTTTATAAAATAATCAAAGCTTAAAAAAAATCTTAACCTCTGAGAATAGTTTATTAACAAAACTTTCAGTAAACTATTATTTTATAAATTTCTGAGATTATTTGCACCTTAAAAAAATACTGTCATAAAAGAAAAGTCTGATACTATGTCTAAAACATACACGGATATATGAAACAATCTCAGTGGTAGATAACCTTTGGATGGGAAACAATTTTATCTAAGAACACAGACATGGACAGAACTTCATCAACAATTTCAAAATTAAGAGAAATGATCAAAACCATTAAAAAAGTTCACAGGAAGAAAGTTTAGTGTGATAATAAAAACAATCCATTTATGCAGTTAAAAGTGAGCATGAAAAGAAAGTCAGAGGAGGACTTCCCTGGTGGCACAGTGGTTAAGAATCCGCCTGCCAATGCAGGGTACACGGGTTCCATCCCTGGTCCGGGAAGATCCCACGTGCCGCGGAGCAACTAAGCCATGCGCCCCAACTAATAAGCTCTGCACTCTAGAGCCTATGAGCCACAACTACTGAGCCCACGTGTCACAACTGCCGCAGCCCAAGCATCTAGAGCCCGTGCTCCGCAACAAGAGAAGCCACTGCATTGAGAAGCCCACATACCACCATGAAGAGTAGCCCCCGCTTGCCACAAGTAGTGAAAGCCTATGTGCAGCAACAAAGACCCAACGCAGCCAATAAATAAAAAAGAAAGCCAGAGGAGAAAGAGTCGTTAAGAAATTGTTAATATTATTAAGTTTTTAACTTTCCAAATACCTGAAACTTACTTTGGGATTTTGCATGCTTCGTCTTGTGGCTGTTCATGCAAGCGGTCGAGCAGTAGGGCTCCATGTACCCGTTAGGGCCTATGCACTGAGTCATGTCAAAAAACCGGCACTGCGCGCGGCACCCAGTGCAAGTGGTCAGTTTTCCATATTTCTGAAATTTGAAACATAAAAAGAAAATTAAGAGTTTAACTAGATAAAATTATTGTATTTTTCATTATACTTTTTCTGTCTGCAAAACAATTCTGTTCATCTCTAATCAGGCTTAGTGGGTCAGAAGTCTTCATCTGACGCAAAGTGTTAACTGCAATACAGCTATATTAAGATCAAAGAAAAGCGTGAGCTAAGTCTCCTTCAAAAATAGTGGCTTTCCCAATTATTTAGTTATACAGAATTCTTTCACACAGGTAAGTAGAAACTGGAAATCTAAGAATGGCACGGTGTTTTCTCAATGATAACATACTTCCTTGTCATACGACAGAAGAAATTAAATGAATCTACAAAATATGTCCTAATAATCAAATGACTACAGTCTTTCAGTAGAATAATGTGAAGATGTTAAATACTTTTTCCAGTGAGCTATTTACCACCTATTACATTTAAAATCTCATTCAACCAAAATAAAATGTATAAACCTTTACATTTTTTTAATTAAAAAAAACTTCATTCAAAATGACTTTTGGTTATTAAAGTTAATAGGTTATTAAAGTCAATAGGTAACAATAAAGTCAATTGTGCCAAAGGTGAAATACTGCCAATCCTGATGTAATTCAGAGAATGGGTAAGACCAAAGGAGGAAAGGCCAAAGGAGGTGCACTCTGGAAATTACTAGACGTAAGCAGTATATGACTGAAATACAGTCTTACAAAAATACAATTCAGAGGAACTGGTGTGTTTGTATTTAAAAAATAACTTGATAGTCACAATTAGAAATCAAACAAAAGTAAAGGCAAGCCTTTAAGTGCAACTTGTATTTGATTTCTGTCCTGAGTGGTAACAGAACTGTCATAATCACTTAAATCAAACATCACAGTCCATGATGTCAAGGAATCACACAGTCAGTCCTGTGCACTCGCAGGTGCAGGTCACTGTATACAAGGGACGTGAGTGTCCATCTTTTCCCATGATGCTGAGATCACCGCACTCATCTTCACACCCAGCACCACCTAATACAACACGATGGCACAAGACGTGCTCAGCACATCCCATGGGGGGATGTGTAACAGGTGTTAGAAAAGCTGACAATCAGGCCAAAAATAATCAAAAATGAGTAAACTACATGGATAAATTTCACAAATGCCACAGGATCTGAGAAAATAAAATAAATTGAAGGCAAAAACATTAGCCTAAAACATCAACATCAAAAGAAGAAAAAAACTTTCTCAGCAAACAATAAACAGGAAAGGTATAAGAGAACATAGCTATTTACATGCCAGGAATGCATGTTATAGTCACGCTGGTTCCTTAATTATGCAAATATCACCTAAAGGAAGCTGTACGTTTTACTTTTCAAAGTGGAAACCAACTCATTCTTAAATCTCTGATAGGCTCACAAAAAAAAAAAGAAAGAAAAAAAAAAGAATAGAAAAGAAAAACCAAGAAGAAAAACTTAGCAGCAGCAAAAGAATGCTAACAGAAAAAATTAGAATAAATGCAAATCTATTAAGTCTAATTATGATTCTCCCAAAGTTATAGGACAATAGAGGAGAAGGCTGTTGTTTTGTTTGGAATGACAACGTTTTCCTGGGGCCTAATTTAAATTTTATATCGGAAGACATATCAAAGAAAACAACAATAAGACAATGAAAAATAAAAGAATGTTTAAAATTGGCGGCACAGTACAAGTGAGGAATACTAAAAATATCACGACACATGCCACTGTATCGCAGAACTACAGAGAGAAAAATGAAGCGGCTCCCAGCAGGCGGGTGTGAGATCTCCACGCTGCGGCACCTATGAAGAATTCCTTTACCATCCGTTCCAAATGTGCACTAGATTTTTCAACTTACTAGAAATATCCTTCAAGTTGACAATGACTTTACAGCCAGAATGGTTAAATAATCACTAAGTTTTAAGACACATCAACAAAACGCAGACCAGTTGACTTGGGTCAAGTAAGCTTGGGTCAAGAAGCTAAGCAACTGGTCCATACTGAGAAATAGCACTGTGTGAAGACACTGAGAAAGACAGAATCACTAACACTGAAAACACGTTAACAGCCACTTTCACAGCTGCCACTACTACTTCAACAAACAAAAGGACCCATCTAACAGTTAAAAAGACATATACTGTCATGCCACACTTTCTGCTTCCTGTGCAATCAACACAATCACATTTAAATTTCACGCACCCTATAAACATGCGTCAAGTGATTTAAGGAACAAAATTAAGTGGAGCAGATACACAATTATTATATTCCCCATTCATGCACAGGGGGAAATAAACCTACTTATAAGTTCAGTAAAAAAATATGGGGTCGGGGAGGGTGGGGGGGAGTCGCGGGAGGGAGGGGATATGTGTATAAATACAGCTGATTCACTTTGGTGTACCTCATAAGCTGGTACAAGATGTAAAGCAATTATATTCCGATAAAGAGCTTAAAAAAAAAGGTATGGGGTGGATCTGATTGAAACAACACCAGTGAGGTAAAAGGTAAAAGTAATGGGGAATTTCTGGTAAATGGGTTCACTTTCAGTCTAGTCATTAAAAAAAGCTGCCTTACATTTTCATGTTAACCAACTCTACATGAATGTCAAAATTAACCATTACATGATTCTAATTTTCACACCCTAATTACTTTTAGCAGAACCTGTGACTGTCAAAAATTAAAATCCCCAACTTTTTGTCTCATTCTGGCAGGTGGCTCAGTATATCACTGACACCCAACCTCACTTCAACACACACTGCGGTTATTAGCCACTGTGTCTCACTACTTAATGCATTCATACAGTGTATATGCATCACATTTCAAAATTTTTTACATATTTTAAAAATATTTTGATAACTATATTTTTGAATAACTGGTTCTAGTTGTAATCACAGATGTTTTATTTTATTCATTTAACGGCATCCTGAGAACCCATCTAACCATGTTACCAAGGGAGTCCAAAGCATAAAAATAGTTGGAAAACCCTGGAGAGGGGGTAGTGATAAAACTTCAACAATGACATGATATTACACTAATTTTCATGCTAAGTGAAGATTAAGAGATAAATTCAAGTAAGCCTTATACCTCACTCATTCAATAACACTCAAATTCTCTCTGCACATGATGCACAAGCAGAGAAACAGAGATTTAAAAAACTTACACATCATGGTTTACTCTTCTTCACTATTGTATAGTTTACAATTTTCCTTTCAATACATATATACAATTTTCGTAATTTTTAAAACTTTTCTAATTGACAACAGATGCTAAAAATAGTGAAAATTTTGCTGAGAAACATGATATTTATGTAGTATAAAACACATCGCCTCGAAATAACTTAAATACCAAGGGAAAAATAGTAACTACCCTGGAGAAACTGGACAGCACTCCCTTGACCGTGTGCAGCGATTAATGTACAACAGTGGGAAACACAGACATCACGTGCCTCCTGGTGTGATGCACCACGGAGGACGCTGTACCACTTACAAGGTACTCATGCCTAAAATGTCCTGCAGTGTTCAAAACTGTCAAGGTCACAAAAGACCAGACAGACCAGGGACCAGCTCAAAGTCCCTTCTATAAAATGGTGTAGTATTTGAATACAAGCTATGCACATCTCTTTAAGATACCCACATCCCTCAATTACTTACACTACCTAAAACAATGTAAATGCTATGTAACAGTTGGCAGTGTGCAGCAAATTTGTGTTTTTTGTAATTTCCTGGAATTTTTTGCCCTGCACCCCCCAACATTTTCAATCCCTGGTCTGTTGAATCTGATGCAAAACCTGTGGATATAGGTGGCCAACTGCATAACTCATTATATAGAAATTTTATACAGAAAGGACAGGTATGAAAATAGCAGGCAGAGAGGTTAAAAGAGCTACTATGATAAGAGCTACTATGATAAATAGGCTGATATACTCAAGAAACCCGTGGGGGGGAAATATGAACATAATGAGGCCAGGAATAGAGGCCACAAAAAAGATCCAGATGGAACCTCCAGACGTGCCAAACACAAAGTCCGAGACAAAAAATACACCACGTGGAACTAACAGTTGATTAGAAAAGATTAGTAAAACTAAAGATACAATAGAAAGTCGCTAAAATGAAGCAAGAAGGAAAACAAGATTTTAAAAACCTCAGTAAATAATAGACCCACCGTGACCGTGGGACAGGAGCAGGAAGTCTAATACACCTGGAATTAGGGTCTCAGAAGAAGAGGGAGAAACTCAAAAAAGCTTTTTTTAAACAATGGCTTATGAGCCAGGACTGGATGCTATACAAATTTGCTGTAACAGACGTTAATGCACACAATCTGAATAAGGTCCACAGGTTAATCAAACAGCAGTAGTACATCAACACAAAATTCTTTATTTTGATCACTGTACTACAATTACAATTATTCTTAATTGTATACATTTATTCACGTACTAATTTATTCACGTGGCTTAATGGGAATATAGATTTGGAAACATGTTTTGAAAGAAAGGGTTTTTTTTTTCCCCTCTTTCAGGTAAGCACAAGAGAAGAACTTTTATATCCTATATTTAATTGCCCACTGTGGTCAAGGACTGTACGTTAAAAATCTGTATCTTAAAATAATTTTTAATAACAAATACCTGAAAGCGAATGAGTGCCTCACAAGAAAACACATGTAAAATTTAGTAAAATGAAAAAGTCTGTCTGTCTTAAGAGACAAAATAAGAAAATGATCATCATCTGACATATTTTAAGTTCATAAATGTTAATACACTTCAAAACGTACATGATTTTTCAGACACACAGTAAAGGCAGTATCACAGCACATCAGGTCGCGTCCTTGACCCCAGCCACACTCCAGCTTACCTCAGGCTGCATTAAGAAAGAGTCCTGCATGTGATCTCGAACCTCCTTCAGAAAGCTTGGATGGCTACCTACCTAAAAAAAGATTTTAAAAGGCTTTATAAAAAGATATAAAGAAAGGCTGCTAGATTGAAAGGTCAATAAGCAATCTGTAAAAGTTGATTCTTAACTACCTGTTCTGTGACTTACAACCTGGTTCCAATTTTTAAAAATGCCTATCTGTCCTATCCCCGTGCCACTGCCAAGCTCAAAGAATAATTACCATATAACTTTAATTATCCTACAGAAAATTAACTAGATAAAGAATTAAAAACAGACCCTTAGATTTGACTCACCTCTAAGTAGTCCTTGCAAAAAAATCACTTATTTCTCTTAGATGACAATGTATTCTAAATGTATCCATTAAAATCTATTAATAATATTTAAAACGATATCTCTGGAGTTCCCTGGCAGTCCAGTGGTTAGGACGCAGAGCTTTCACTACCATGGTCCCAGGGTTCAATCCCTGATCAGGGAACTGAGTTGCATAAGCCATGCAGTGCAGCCAAAAAAACAAACAAAAACACAAACACTATGGTGTCTCACAGCATTCTAAATTAACTTCTTTGGAAATTACACAGTTAAAATATTCATCACCTGCAAATGGGTTGTTTTGCAAACTCTTTTGAAAGCACATGTAACAGCTTCTGGCACACAGAAATTTATATCCTTATTCCTTGCAGAAAGTGTGCTGCTTTCCCTAAAAGTCAAAAAACTATGCAAGAAAATGGAAAATAGTCTCCTAGGGTAACGGAAATAAAAACAAAAATAAACAAATGGAATCTAATTAAACTTAAAAGCTTTTATACAGCAAAAGGAAATCATAAACAAAACAAAAAAGACAACCTACAGGACGGAAGAAAATATTTGGAAATGATGTGACCGACAAAGGATCAGTCTCAATATCAAAACAAGAGCAAAAGCAAAAATCAAAAAATGGGCAGAAGATCTAAATAGACATTTCTCTAAAGAAGGCATACAGATGGCCAAAAGGCACATGAAAAGATGCTCAACATCACTAATTATTAGAGAAATGCAAATCAAAACTACAATTAGACAAAGGGGCTTCCCTGGTGGCACAGTGGTTAAGGATCCCCCTGCCAATGCAGGGGACACAGGTTCGAGCCCTGGTCTGGGAAGATCCCACATGCTGCAGAGCAACTAAACCCGTGTGCCGCAACTATTGAGCCTGTGCTTTAGAGCCCGCGAGTCACAGCTACTGAAGCCCAGGTGCCTAGAGCCCATGCTCCGCAACAAGAGAAGCCCACACACCAAAACGAAGAGTAGCCCCCGCTGCCTCCAACTAGAGAAGCCTGCGTGCAGCAAAGAAGACCCAATGCAGCCAATAAATAAATAAATTTTAAAAAATCTACAAATAAACGCTGGAGAGGGTATGGAGGAAAGGGAAACCTCCAGTGGGAATGTATTTGGTGCAGTCATTATGGAGAATAGCATGGAGGTTCCTTAAAAAACTAAAAATAGAGTTACCATATGATCCAGCAATCTCACTCCTTGGCATATATCTGGAGAAAACCATAACTTGAAAAGATACACGCACCCCAATGTTCAATGAATGACTATTTACAATAGCCAGGACATGGAAGCAACCTAAATGTCCATTGACAGAAGAATGGATAAAGAAGATGTGGTACATATACACAATGGAATATTACTCAGCCATAAAAACGAATGAAATAATGCCATCTGCAGCAACATAGATGGATCTAGAGATTATCACACTAAGTGAAGTAAGACAGACAGAAAGACAAATATCATATGCTATCCCTTACATGTGGGATCTTAAAAAAAAAAGATACAAATGAACTCATTTACAAAACAGAAACAGACTCACAGATATAGAACCCAAATTCATGGTTACTAAAGGGAAAAACCAGGGGGCAGAGATAAATTAGGAGCTTGAGATTAAAATATACACACTACTACATATAAAACAGATAACCAACAAAGACCTACTGTACAGCACAGAGAACTACACTCAATAGCTTGTAATAATCTATAATGGAAGAGAATATAAAAGAATAAAAAAAGAATGTAGATATATTTTTATATATATATAAAACAATTACTTTGCTGTACACCTGAAACTAATGCAACACTGTAAATCAACTATATTTCAATTAAAAATTTGTTAATTTTTTTAATAAAAAAAATTTTTTTAATGGCAAATACTGAAAGAAAGTATTAAGCATTAGACATTCTCCACAGCCAGGATCTAGACTATTAATCATCTGTGTCCATAAACTCCAGACACTACCTGGGCTCAGGGACACGGATAAACAACAACGGCAGCCAGGTTAGAGGTTAGAGACGGGGGAGCGGGGGTGCGCGCAAGCCCAGGGACAAGGGGGAAAAAAATCCCTCCACAGTTTTAGTTCCCAGGCTCTAGAAAAAGAAGACATTCACTAGAGCATCAGTGCAGTGGTCTCCAAACATGTCTGATTATGTCCCTTTATCACTAACAACATACACCCAGATTCCCTGTACTTAAAATTATGAACATATAGTATGACAATTATTAAAACTGTGACAATTAAAAAAAGATGAAACACTACTCTGAAATGCGCTTTATTTAACAATATTAAATAAAGAAGGAGCATCACCCTGGTACCAGGGAGGCTGCAGGGAGAGCAGCGAGCAGGTGCTCCTGCCCCCCCTCCCCACCCCCGCAGCCAGAGGGGAGGCAGAGCCGCAGAGAGACAGCCAGCAGATGCCAGCATTGAAAGCACAGATGCAATAGGACTACGCGACAAAGACTTTAAAGCAGCCATGATAAAAACGCTTCGACAAGGAATAAAAGCACAATTATAAAAAAACAGAAACTCTCATCAAAGAAACAGAAGATTCAAATAGAAATCTCAGGACTAAAAACAGGGGGCAAATGTCCTATGCAGAAGAGTTCCAAGTAACTGTATACTCCACCTTAGAGGAGACTGACTTTCTTCCAAACAGTAAACATGCAACTTGTGTGTGTTGGGGGGAGCTTTCCGGTGGAGAATCCTGACAAACACCACTTGAGCGAGGCGGTCGACATCAACAGTCTTAAGTCATGTCAAGACACGTATCCCCGTTGTGTGACGGAAACCACAAAGGTGCAAAGGCCAACCCCTCTGTCCTCTCCCTCCTAAACCCAGAGCCCAGTCTATCTAGAGATGAAAGCAGAGGGGCCTCTTACAATACACTTCACTCCTGAAAACTGTCGAGCTCGTCAAAAACAAAAAAGGTCTGAGAAAACGTCACAGCCAAGTGGAGCCTAAGGTGGCATGATCCCTGAATGTGATGTGGCATCCTAGATGGGATCCTGGAACAGGAAATGGACATGATGTGAAAATTAAGAAAATCCGAATAAACTGTGGACTTCAAAGGCTAATAATACTTCCATATCAGCTCATTAATTATAACAAATACATCACACCAACTTCAGGTGTCAGTAAAGAGGGAAACGGTGTGGGGAGGGGCTACACCATGGTGACTCTATATATCTGACCCACTTTTCTGTAATACTGAAACTGCTTTAAAAAATTAAGTATTAGTAAAATAAATAAATAACAACAACAACCAAAAACACCCCAAAGGATGGGACCCACAGCAGAATGAAGAAGACAGAGGACAGGATCAGGGAGGGGAGAGAGAAATTATCCAACCTGAACAGCAGAAGTAACACAGGCTTGGAGGTAAAAATAACGAAGAACAGAGCCTCAGGGACCTGTAGGACCACAACTACAGTTAATAATACTACATTATTAGACTCCCAGAGCGAGAGGAAAAAGAGGACAGGGCTGGACAAGTACTCAAAGAAACATCGGAAAACACTGCAGCAAATTAGGCAAAAGACAAAAACCTACAGAGAGAAGAAGTTGAAAGAACCCTAGAGTGGATAAACCACAAGAATCCCCACAATATACCAAAAATTTCTTTAAAAATTTTAATATCAAACAAAAAACTAATACAAGAAACAAAAAAAATTGGGAAAAGGGTAAAGTTCATTAAGAAGATATAACAATTACAAACTTTTTCACCAAATTTCAGAGACCCAAAATATACTAAGCGAACACTGACAGAAGTGAAGGGGAAAAAGGGCAATTCTGCAGCAGCAGATGTAGAACTCAATACACATACCCCACCCCACCAATTCAGTAACAGACACACCAACCACACAGGATTTCAGCACTTACCTACAGCATCTGAGTAGCACTATAAGCCATTAGAGCTAGCAAATACTATGTTCTCCTCAAGTGCACATGCAACATTCTCCAGGAAAGACCATGTGTTAGGCCACAAAAAAGTCTCAATAAATGTGTAAAGACTGGGGCTTCCCTGGTGGCGCAGTGGTTGAGAATCCGCCTGCCAATGCAGTGCACACAGGTTCGAGCCCTGGTCTGGGAAGATCCCACATGCCGCAGAGCAAATAAGCCCATGTGCCACAACTACTGAAGCCCACACACCTAGAGCCTGTGCTCCACAACAACAGAAGCTGCTGCAATGAGAAGCCCACACACCGCAATGAATAGTCCCTGCTCACGACAACTAAAGAAAGCCTGCTTGCAGTGACAAAGACCCAATGCAGCCAAAAATTATAAATAAATATTTTTTAAAATGTATAAAGACTGAAATTGCAGAGTATCTTTTCCAATAATAACAGAATGAAATTAGAAATCAATAACAAAAGCAAAATTGGAAAATTTACAAACACAGGGACATAAAAACTACATACTCAATGGATCACAGAAGAAATCACAAGAGAAATTTTTCAATACTTAACAGATGAGTCAAGGCAAAACCAAAGTATACCAAAAGTGATGGGATGCAGTGCAAGCAGTGCTCAGAGAAAATTTATAATTGCAAACACCTATTTTTTTAAAGGATCTCAAATCAATAACATAGCTTACACCTTAAAGAAACAAGAAGATAAAGCTAAACCCAAGACAGCAGAAGAAAGGAAATAATAGAGTGGAGAGAAAGAGTATGAAAATATAATCACAAACCAAAATCTGACCAATTGGACAGGTCAAAAAAGTCAACAAACCTTTAGTTAGACTAAGAAAAAAGATGCAAAGGACAAAACAGAGAAATGAAAGTAGGGATAATCTACAAACATTCCCTAAGGAAGGACTGTGAGAAAATGGTCTAAATAACTATACACCAACAGCGTGAATAACCTAGGTGAAACAGAAATCCCTTTAAACATGCAAACCACCAAAACTGACTCAGGGAGAAACAGAAAATATCAACAGACGTAAGAAGTAAAGAGATTGAATCCGTCATCAAAAGCACTGCAAAAGTAGTAAAGCCAGGCTCAAATGACTTTACTGGGAAATTGTGCGGAACATTCAACGAACTAACACAAATTCTTCTCAAACTCTTCCCCAAATCAGAACAGGGTGGAACACCTCCCACTCCTATTCTGTTAGGCCACCATTACCCTGAGTCCAAAGACAAATATCTCTTAGGATATACACACAAAAATCCAAAGGAAAGTAGCAGTAAACCAAATTCAGCAGCATATTAAAAGTATTATACACCATAACCAAGTGGGATTTACCCCAGTAATGCAAATGTAAAGTAATCAAAGTACTATACCACATGATGGAATGAAGGTAAAAACTACATGACAGCCCCAAATGAAGAAAAAGTTTAACAAAATCCAACACCGTTTTATGATAAAAGACAATCAACAAACTAGGAATAGAAAACTATCTCAACATAACAAATGCCATACATGAACAACCCACAGCTAACACCATACTCAATGGAGAAAGAAATCTTTTCCGCTAAGGTCAGAGACAAGAAAAGGATGCCTACTTTTGCCAGTTCTATTCAACATGAGAGTGAAAGTTCTAGCCAGAACAAATTATAAAAAGAAATAAAAGACATCCAAATTGGAAAGGAAGAAGTAAAACTGTCACTATTGGAGATGAACTGACTCTGTATAAAAGAAAACCCCAGGGCTTCCTAGGTGGCGCAGTGGTTAAGAATCCACCTGCCAACACAGAGGTCACGGATTCGATCCCAGCTCCAGGAAGATCCCACATGCCGCAGAGCAACTAAGCCCGTGTGCCAAAAAAAAAAAAAAAGAAAGAAAGAAAACCCCAAGGGATCAACAACAAAGCTACTAGGGCTAGTAAAGGAATTTAAAAAAAAAAAAAAAAAACCCTCAAATATCAGTTATTGCTAAACACTAGCAATGTACAGTCTCAAAAGGAATTAATAAAGCAATTCCATTAACAACAGCACTTCAAAGAATAAAATACCTAGGAATAAATACAACCAAGGAAGTATAGACTTGTACACTGAAAACTACATGACTGCTAAAAGAAATTAAGGAAGATCTAAGTAGATGAGAAAACATCCCATGTTCATAGATAGGAAACTTTAACACTGCAGAAATATCAATGCTACCCAAAGCAAATACAGAATCAATGCAATCACTATCACAATTCTAAAAGCCTTTTCTGCACAAATGGAAGTCATACGAAATTAAAATGGGGCTAGAGTATCCAAACAGAAGAGCAAAGTTTGAAGACTCATTTGCTGATTTCAAAACTTACTACAAAGACACAGTTATTTAACAGTGTAGTGCTTGCATAAGGATAGACATGTAGACCAATGGAATACAGAATTGAGAGTCCAGAAATAAACCTACTTGTCTATGGCCAATTAATATTTGACAAGTTATCACAAGTCCAATAACAGGGACTTCCCTGGCGGCCCAGTGGTTAAGCCTACACGCATCCACTGCAGGGGGTGCAGGTTCGATCCCTGGTCGGGAACTAAGATCTCACATGCCGTGTGGCACAGCCAAAATAAATAAATAAATAAATAATTTTTAAAATTACAAAGAAAACCAAGCCCAGTAACAGATGGTGCTGGGACAACTGGATTTCCACATACAAGAGAACGAAGTTGGATGCCTGCCTCACATCATAAACCAAAATTAATTCAAAATGAACCAAAGACCTAAATATGAGTTAAAACCTTAAAACTCTCAGAAGAAAGCATAGGGATAAACCACCGTGACCTTTGATTTGGCAACAAATCCTTAGATATGGCGCCAAGAATACAATCAACAAAAGAAAAACAGGTAAACTGGCCTTTATTAAAATTAGAAAGTTTCGTGCAAATGACACTATCAAGAAAGTAAAATGAAGGACTTCCCTGGTGGTCCAGTATTAAGACTGCGCTTCCACTGCAGGGGGCACGGGTTTGATCCCTGGTTGGGGAACTAAGATCCCGCATGCCTAGCGGTGCAGCCAAAAAAAAAAAAAAGTAAAATGACAACCTACATATGGGAGACAATATTTGCAACCACATATCAGATAAGCAATTAATATTCAGAATATATAAAGAATTCCTACAACTCAAGAACAAAAGGGAAAACAACACAATTCAAAAATAAGACTTCTATAGATACTCCTCCAAAGAAGACATAGAAATGGCCAAAAAGCACATGAAAACATATTCAACATCACTAGTCATAAGGGAAATGCAAGTCAAAACCACAAAGAGATACCACTCCTACTATGATGGCTATAACAAAAAACAAAATTTTTAACGGAAAATAACAAAAGTGTTGGCAAAAATGTGCAGCAAATGGAACCCTCATGCATTGCTGGTAGGAATTTAAGCTGAAACAGTTGTGGAAAACAGTTTGGCCACTCTTCACAACGTGAAACAGAATTACCCATGACCCAACAACTCCTCTCCTAAGCATATCTCCACAAGAACTGAAAACCAGAACTCAAACTGGTACTTATAAAGCTAACGTCCACTGCAGAATGCGTCACGACAGCCAAAAGATGCAAACAACACAGATGCCCACCATCAAATGGACGAATGAATAAGCACAACGCACTCACACACAGTGAATAGTATTCGGCCGTAAATAATGTGGCAACATGGCGGAAACTCAAAACACTGTGCTAAGTGAATAAACCAGACAAGAAGGACAGTATTACGTGCCTCCACATATATGAAATACATAGAATCAGCAAATTCACCGACAGAAAGCAGATCAGAGATTACCAGGGTCAGGGGTGAGGGGGAAGATGAGGAGTTGCTGGCTTCAGTGTCACAGTGTTTCTGTCTGGGTCACGAAAACGCTCTGGAAATAGAGGTGATGACTGCACAAATTATGATGCAATTACTGCCACTCAACTGTGTAGTTTAAAATGTTTAAAACTGGGAATACTCTCTTATATACATTTACCACAATTTTTTTTCCTAATATGAGTAGTTTTCACCTTTTTTTATGCTTTGGAATGGTTTAAATAGCATTAAGATTACGTAGTTCAAATCTGATGGAATTTCCCTGTGAAAACATCTGAGCCTATTTCTTTTTGTGGGGTAGTTCTGTGATAACTATCTCTGTTTCTTCTATGGAAATTTCTCTGCCTTATTCTATCTGCTCTGGAGTCAACTTAGGGAAATTATATTTTCACAGAAAATTACTCACTTGATCTAGGTTTTCAACATGTCTATCTATATAGGGCTGTACAAAGTACTCCCTTGTTGATTTTCTTCAATTTTCTGTTTTGATGGGTAAGTCCACTTGTCATTTCTTACCTTTGTGAATATGTGCATTATTAAACCTCTGTTCCTAATTAACAATCGGTTTGTCTAGTTTTTCAGACTTGATTTCCTAAAGAAGCAGCATTTTGAATTCTTTCATTACTATTAATATCCATTAATTTCTATTTTTAATCTTTTTTCTTGTCTTTTGCTTTACTGTTTTCCTTTTACAGTTTTTTCAGTTTAATAGTTAATTCATTTATTTTCATTTTTTTACTCATTTAAGCATATAAGGATATGAATTTTCCTCTGAGCATTTTTATAAAGGAAATATAACACTGATATCTTAAAGACTGAACCAAAAAAAGGAAATTCAAGACCAATCTCACTTATGAATACCAATGGAAAAGTACTAAATAAAATAGTAACGATTCGAAATAAAATTTAAAATACAATAATGATGTGGTATGGTTTATTCTAATAATGCAAGAATATTTAGATGGGTTAGGAAATCCATTAAAATAATTCACATATAGTAGATATATGGGGGACATCACACAATCACTGCCACAGACACTGAAAAGACCTTCAAAACTCAATGCTCATTTCTGATAAAACATTTCATGACACAAGTCCATGGATACGTCTTTACGATGATAAAATATATTTACCAACCCTGAAGCTGGCATCTAATTTACAGAGGAAACACCACAGGCATTCCCACTGGGAAAAGAAAAAGGTATTGACTAGTTCCACTATTTAAAAATTGTAAGAAATACCATCAGGCCAGACATATGATGAAACAGGGGGTGGGGGTGGGGTGGGGGAGGATCACTGCCCAGGACACAGAGGATGGCTCTGGGCCAGGACTTCCACCCAGGCCAGCTAGCTCTTACCAAGCCTCCCAGGCATCAGAAGGTAACTAATGCAATGACATCACCAACATCAAACACGCCACTGAGTCCAGGAGACTACAATTAGTCTGATCCCTTCAATCCCCACAAAACCTTCCTCAGGTTAACAAATCTGAACTACAATGCAGATACCATGAACGCAGGAAGGAACTGCCTAGAGTACCTCCCGTCCGACTATTTCAAGCAATCAGCACAGTACCTGCAGCATAGCAGGTGCTAAATAATTGTTTCCTGAACAAACTACAGGTGCATTTTGCTCGTTAAAATAAAGGTTTGACTCAATGGGGGAAAAACTGAGAAAAACCAGAGCCCAAACAGAAAAATGGGTATAAGAGGTAAACAAATAGTTCACAGAAAAGGAAAGGCAATTAGCTCTGAAACAGGAAAGACTGCTCATCAGCATTCCTAATAAGAGGAATACAGATTTTACTAAACATACCATTTTTATCCATCAGAATAATATGTGAATAGTCCCTGTTGGAGAGGCTATGGAGAAATAAGGACTTCCAATGCACAGCTGAAAGGAATGCAAACTAGTCCAACTCTAACAGAGGGAACTTAACAAAACCTAACTAACATGTGCATGTACCTCTGGCCAAGCAATCCTGCTTCTAGGACTCCACCCTGAAACCACATCTCCACAGAGTAAAGCGTATGCAGGCAGGCCTCGTTTTAGTGCCATTTTTACAAACTGGAGGTCTGTGGCAACCCTGCATCCAGCCACTTTATAAGCACCATTTTTCCAACAGCACCTCTTCCTTCATGTCTCTGAGTCACGTTCCGGTAATTCTTGCGGCATTTCAAACTTTTTCATTATTATTGTATTTGCTACAGTGAGCTTTTTGGCCAACCCAATATAATCAGTGATCCTAGATACTACTACTATGATTCACCGAAGGCTCAGATGATGGTTAGCATTTTTTAATTCAGGTGTGTACATTTTTTTAGACACAATGCTACTGCACACTTAGCAGACTACAGATAAGGTAAACATAACTTATATGCACTGGGAACCAAAAACTTCCGACTGGCTTTATTGTGATATTCACTCTGTTGCAGTGGTCTGGAACTGAGCCCGCAACATCTCTGAGCTGCCCCCGTGCCAGCTTATTCATCATCTTATCTGCAGCAGCAAAACACTGAAAATAACCCCAAATACCATCAAATAAACAACATTCAGCCCAGTGTTGTCTTCTATATGGTTAACTACTAGCTCTTGGGAGGTGAAAGGAAGCACCATAATTATTGTAGCATCTACCATGAAACTCCCCCCACTGTGGTTAATTTCAGGCCACCAACTTAAAATTGAACATGAAATTGGGAAGAGACACACAGAAGCACACCATTATGTATAATATTTCCATCACACAACTATAATAATGTAAATAACCTCAAGAGCACAGATAATATTAAAGTGTAATAAAATAATTAGGAAGTGATAAGTTTTAAGTATTTATTTTCTTTGTTTTCAACCTGCCTCCCTCCGACCCCAGATTCATATCTTCCCCCCCACCCCAAATTCATATCTTGAAGCCCTAACCCCCAGTGAGACTATATTTGGAATAGGGCCTTTAAGGGAGGCAGTTAAGTCCTACAGGTTAGGTCCAAGAAGAAGAGATACCAGAATACTCTTTCTCTCCTTCTGAGCACAGAGGAAAGACCATGTGAGGACACGCAAGGTTACCTACAAGTCTGGAAGAGTGGCCTCACCAGAAACCACCCTGGAAAGGCACCTTGATCTTAGAATTTAAGCCTCCAGAACTGTGAGAAAATAAATTCTTGGTTGTATGAGCCCTTCAGTATTTTGTCACAGCAGCTCTAGGAGACTAATACAAATATAATTTATAAGTTTCTGTAACTTAATTTTTAATAATGGGTGTTTTAACAACCGGCTCACAAAATTCCTAAAAATTTAACTTAGCCATAAACAGAATAAGGAATACTGACAGGGAATGATTCCAAGATTCAAATGGAAGGTACAGTACAGTATATACAGTATGCTTGCTGCCTTTTGTACAGATAAAAGAGACTAAGAATAAATCATTTCCTTAATTTTTCAGGAAGAACAGAAAACAAAACAGTAAGAATTAAAAATTGAAATCTATAAAGGATAAGTAGGAACCAAGAGAAGAAAGAAATGGGAGCTGGGCTTCTCTGACTTTTGAAACCACAGATACATGTTAAAGAATAAACTAAATCAAAAAGACCATCAATTTTAAATTAACATTAAAAAGGAAATAAGATAATCATTCCCAAGCTAAGCATTAACAATTTGAATAATCATATTTACAACCCTCTCCACCACCCAAAAAAATTCAAAAAAGGAATCACTTTGGTAAGCATTTACCTTTCTATGTAAAATCACAAATTTATTCCCAATAATCAACATATACTTCAGTATTCATTTGAGATAGGTTATCTCTAAGATGTTAAGACAATAATGGAATTGAGATTCCAAGATAAATCTGGTTAATAAATGCTGTTACAGTAAAACTACTACAGCAATTTAAAAACACATTTAATGTATAAAAACAGATGACTGAACTTGGTGTACCCCCCAAAAAATAATAAATAAAAAAAAAACACATTTAAAACAATGGTCGATTTTGATCAAATCATGAATTACCTGCTTGTATTCACTGACACAACTTTGGCAGCAAAATCTCTTCTGCTGACCTTCAATGACCAGGACATTGTTTCCAGCACCTTTGCTGGGCAGGTACTCCCCACACTGCTCACAGCAATTCATTATCAGACCATTGGCCATTCTGTATCTATTAAAGCAGTGGTCACTGCACAGCTTATGAGTCATATTTTTAAAGCTAACTTCATGGCGAATCTAAAAGAAAAACGAGCAGAATTAAAAAAAACAATTAATATATGACATGTAGCTAAGTAACAAGGTGCTCCAACAGAAAGAAAATGCCTCAATTTTTCTGTGTAAGGCTTGTTTAGGGAAAAGACAAGACAAAGTGCATTTCATTATTCCTTAGACTTTTTTTATACACACAAGGAATACATTCAATGTGTGAGGCGGGGAGGACCACCAGGGTCATCGTACAAACTTCTCTAGAGATCTCTAGAAGTGATAGGAAACAACCCAGTTTGGGTAGTGTTAGTACAAAACTTCCAAAACAGATTGGAAATCCTCAGATGCTCAGATGAATCCAAAAGGAAATATAAATACAGTACACTGCTGTAGAACAGGGAGGGAACTAATATTGTACTTCAAATGAGGTACGTATACGCAGATTTCTTTTTATTTCATCAAATGCAAAAACCATAATATATTTTTAATGAAGTCCTCAAAATATTCCCTCCATGTGTTCCACTTCTGAAGCAAGACTGTGGTCTCCGTGTGTGGTCGGTCTATTTAAACACTATGGTTTTGTCTTTGTGTGTTCCCAACCTCGGGGCGGGGGGGGGGGGGGGGGGGATCAATTGATGTTATCTTTCAATTTTTTCATAAATCATTCTCCCTATGGGAGAATAGGATTACATAATGGGCTATTTATAAGATAGATTTTATATATCCTCACTTTTAAGGGAATACACACTGATGAAAGATTATGTCAAAACAGTTAAAGTAAAAAATATTCCCATTAGTTAGAACTAAGTGATAAAGCACAAAAATACAAACCTCTGTTAGTTTACCACAAATTGTACATCTGGACTTATTTAGCGCTCCTTTAGTAGGATTCTGCTTGTCTTCATAGAGAGACAGACAAGATGTACTACAGAATTCCTGGAAGGATTCGCTCGAATCCACTTGAGCAACAATGGTTCCTTTCATTGTAGTTATATCTCTGAAAAACACGAGGAACAGCTAAGTCAAACTCTGCCTGGAAAGAAGTGACTGTTGGTCACAATGGCAGGTGAAGAAATTAATGAAGACTATCCAGTAGAAATTCATGAATATTTATCAAAATTTGAGAATTCCACTGGTGTTGTAGATGAGATGCTGAAGACCATGATGATGTCTGTTTCTAGAAATGAGCTGTTGCAGAAGCTGGACCCACTTGAACAAGCAAAAGTAGATTCAGTTTCCGCTTACACATTCAACTCAATGTTTTGGGTTTATCTGGCAAGTCAGGGAGTCGACCGTAAGGAACATCCAGTCAAGCAGGAACTGGAGGGAATCGGAGTATACGTGAATAGAGCCCAAGAAATAACAGACAAGAAAAAGGCTGGCAAGCTGGACAGGGGTGTGCCTTCAAGATTTGTAAAAACTGCCCTGTGGGAACCAAAACCTAAAAGTGCATCCAAAGTTGCCAATAAAGGAAAAAGTAAAAATTTAGAGGAAAAAAAAATTTAAATAAAAAAAAAAAAACCACTCTACCTAATAACTTAAATACAAGAGTAATAACAGTTTTTATTTCAAACCATTTACTAAATTTATTTAAACTATTTATTTATTTTTGGCTGTGTTGGGTCTTAGTTGCAGCATGTGGGATCTTTCATGGCAGCATGTGGGCTTTTCTCTAGTTGTGGCACAAGCGCTCAACAGTTGCAGTGCGTGGGCGTAGCTGCCCCGAGGCATGTGGGATCTTAGTTTCCCAACTAGGGATCAAGCCCCCATGTTCCCTGCATTAGAAGGCAGGTTCTTAACCCCTGGACCACCAGGGAAGTCTCTGAAACCATGTTAAGGCTCATTAAATCGCTTTTACTATTTAAAGATGCTTGGCTGGACTTCCCTGGTGGTCCAGCGGTTCAGACTCCTCAATCCCAATGCAGAGGGCCCAGGTTTCATCCCTGGTTGGGGAACAAAGATCCCACGCACCCCAACTACTGAGACCGTGTGTTCTAGAGCCCACGCCCGCAACTAGAGAAGCCCAGGAGTCGCAGCGAAGATCCAGCACAGCCTAAATAAATAAATAAATGAAGTTTAAAAAAAAAAAATACCTCTTCGCAATAAAATATGAACACAAAAAATTGAGAAGCAATGCTATGAAACCTTAGCCACTACTCAATTTATCTTCAAGTTCCTTAATGAGGCTTTCAGATACTGGAAACATTTGAAAAAAAAAAAAAGCTGTTGTTATTTACGTGGAGTTTAATGTCAAGGCCTAATTGACCAAGATATAAAGGTACAATACCTACTCAACTTCCCTCCCATGGGTAAGTGGAAGGCATGAGGTATCTAGGTCACAGGAATATGGCATTCTTCTAGAGAGGATTTAAGTGACCTTAAATACATCCCATAACCCCAAATCACCCCTTCTACCGTTTCTGTACAGCTTTCAACTACAAGGAAAATTGTTAGGAAATGACAATTTTGATGACCTTTGAAGTTTTCCTTCAATTCTGAATTTCCAGGTCTTACGTTGCTGTGTGTAAGCCTACTACTGTATGCAATCGAAAAACTATATAATAATTGTTACAATATTTGAATTTACTAAACCTATACAGAGCATTCACCCTTTGCAAAGCTCTCAGATTTAAAAATAACTTCACAAACTTGGGCTGCTCCAAGAGATGGCACAGAAAATCCATCTGTTCGACCTTGCACATAGCATACTATATTCAACTCCTTTTTAACTAGTGAGGACAGACCTAAAAAATGGCAGGAGAGAGGATCCTGTCACTCCAAGGCTGTCGAAAAACTGGTACCTGAGTCTTGAAAAAGTTAGTATTAAAGTGACTTCATGTTCAAGACAAACATAAATAAATGTATATAATATCCAAAGATCTGCCAATTTTAAATAATCTTAACATGAAGGTGGTCTAAATTTTGACCTATTTTAATATAAAACTAGTCACCCATAAATTACTTAACAATTTTATCTGGCTAGAACTAAATTCTTAGAATAATGTAAAAAAGCATGTATGTATTTTTACAAACTCAAGAAGTCCAATGGAGATTACAGACAAAATTAATTATAAGGGCCTTGTATCTAAATCAACCCCAAAGCCTGTCCAAGTAAGAAGGCTCTTCACCCTAAGCCACTGCAGCTTGACAGAGGACCCTCCAAAGTCAGTACAAATTTGAGTTTGGCTTTAATGAAACAAGCTTACAAGTTTTCAAAACATAGTGATTCATCTCTAAAACAATCGTTCTCAAATTTAAACCACCAATATTCAACCATGTGGAAATATGCTGAAAGGTAAATCTTACTTTTTACACATAACACAAAGTTTCTTTGGAGCAGGCTTGTGAGAGAAGGAAGAGAGGCAGGTGGTAGAACAGAAGAGGTGAGCGGATCCTTTTCGCTGATATGCCGTCTGGCCCTTCTGCAGAGGCTTCTTGCAGTTTGCGCAGGTGACTTTAACTGGCTTAGTGGGTTGCTGCTGGGCGGAAGGCTGGAAAATCTGTTTAGGAAGTGAGGCCACTGGCGACAAAGAATCCACCCCTGGCTGTTTCTGATTTCGGGGAAAGGATGCTGACTGGGAGATCCAAGAATCTAAAAACAAAAAAACAAAAAAAGAACAACAACAAACACACACACACATTGAAATTTATATCAGAGAAACAGTTTTAACTTCCCATTCAGACATCAACAAGGCGCAGTACAGCAGAGTGGTCAAGGGCACAAACTCTGGAGTCAAAATGGATGGCTAGACTGGATGTTATTCACCCCGTGCCTAACTCTTCTCTAAACTGGAAATGGTAACTTTAAATGAGATAATACACGGTTTATAAACCACAGTGACAGGCATATAGGAAGCACTAAAAAATATTAGCCATTAGTTACTAAACAAGAAGAATTTACAGATTACTTTAAGCAAGGAACACATATAGCAACATAAAACTACAATAAAATCTTGAACAACCAGAACCTTTGATAAATACAATATAGGTCAGATGACTTCCCTGGAAGTCCAGCTGTTAAGACTCCATGCTTCCAAAGCAGGGGGCAAGGGTCTGATTCATGGTCAGAGAACTAAGATTCCACATGCTGCGTGGTGCAGCCAAAAAACTTAAAAACAAACAAAAAAACTTTGTAGGAACAGCTTTTCCATATACATGTTTCATTCCATGGCCTCTAACTACCTCACATAATATCAAAGAAATTAGAGTGTTACACAGAAGCAGTGATATTAAGCCAACATCTAGTGACCAACGCAACATTCAGTTACTCTATCGCTGCCAGGAGCACAGCCTGAAAGGCACAGCATTATGACCAGAGGAACCTAACACTAGGGTGCTGAGTTCTCTCTCTCCTCTCTGTGGTAGTAAACTTCTTTAGGACTTAGCAGGAAGTCTCCAGCTCCCCACAGTAGTTACTGGTTCAAAGACTCACACTACAACACCAACACCATAAGGCTTCTTCATTTTGAAACTTTTCATGCTGCTGCTTCTAATTTCTACTACTTTGGTCTCTGGTAATATTTTTCCTTTCTAGTTTCTTCTGAAATTTGAACGTCCATACAAAAAAGATGCTCTTCCATATGAAAAACAAAGTATAAATATATTCAGAGTATGAGGAAATTTCTTCACTACCGAAAGCTTGAAGAGGGCAATTTCCTGGTTCTGACCCAGTCCATCAACCTAATGATTTCAAGGGGCTACATACACTGCCATTCAAATTTTACCTTATTCTACAAACCCCTCCAAATAAATATATACTTTACACACAGAGTAAACAGAGTGATTCTCTAATCCTGTTATCCTGCTATCATCGGGGTTTTAATACAGAGGAAAAAATACTAGTAAACACAAAGAAAGCAAACCACTGAAACAACTGGCAACTCCAACTTATGAATGGCCGTCAATCAAAAATTATATTTGAATACATGTTAGAAGGAACAGCTTTTGCAACATAAATAGTGGCTCCTCAGGATTTTCAAGTCTGTAGGCTTGTGATTTGAATATACACTTAAAGGAACCTAGTTAAACCTGAAGGCAACTATGAACTTGATTTTGAAAAAAGTTTGGCATTTTTTTTCCCATTTACTGTTAGGCCCTGTATAAATAATGCAATCGGCCCTTTTATCTATAGCTCTTACATTTCCCTACTTTCAAATTCTTACCTCTCCAACAGCAAAACTTTTAGGAATGGAAGAGACCTAATCATTCTGTCTAAACCCTCTATTTTAAACGAGGAACATCAAAGGATAGAGGTTAATTTGCCCAAGTCACCATTAGTCCAAGAGCCAGTATAAATGGCCAGGATACTATAATTCTCTGGCAAACAAAGGCAGCACATGCACACTAGAGCTAATCCATACGCTTGGGAGGACGAGGTGCATCTGTCTGGGTTTCTGACCCGTACTTCACACTTCCTATGTAAGAGTCTGCGTGAACAGCAACGCGATTCTTACAATAAATGTGCTCTGACCCGGCAACAGTCCTCAAGTACCGTGTATCCCGAGATACATGGATAAGAATATTCTTAAGAGTTATTTAAATAGTAAAAACTGGAAGTGAACTAAACAGAGAATTAACAAACTCAAACATATACTCATGATGTGGTCAGAAGTTCAGGATCTATTGCTGGATATTAAAGGGAGCAGGAGGAAGGCCACGTGTGCAAAGCTATTCCTACAGTGCAAACTCAGGTTAGAATTCAATGTGCCACTCTCAACAGGAAGATGGAATGTCACCTTCTTTTTCACACTCTATGTTTTTAATATATTTACAATTACAAGAAAGACAAGATAGCTATTTTGAAACTAATCTACTATCATGTCTTAAACTTTCATGTGATCCAGAAGGAAGACATTCTAACACGCAGCTGACAGCAGCATAAACTGGTAACAACTCTCCAGAAGGCAACATGACAGTGTATTTCCACAACTAAAAACACTGATACAAATTCACAGACAGACATACACACACAATGACATACCAACAAATATATATAAATACAGACAAGGGGAAAGACCTTGGAAGACATTAGAAATTTTCAAAGCTGAGTAATAAAAAACCTATTTCTTTCAAAATCACTATAACCCAGAAAATTTTCACAACCAAAATTCTTTGGAGGGATGGGAGCAGTGATAGTCTTTGGCCCAGTGACTTCACTTCTAGGAACATACTCTAAGAAATAATCAGAAATTTGGAGGAAAAAAATTTTTTAAAAGTTCATCACAGACCAATAATAACAAAGAAGGGAAATAATGTAAAAGCCAAATATGGGAATGGCATAACCAAACTCACTGTGCAGTCGTTAAAACTTCTGTGTATAAATAATTTTAATGCTATGAGAAAATACAGAGTAATATTAAACCGAGGGGAAGACAGGAAGCAAAATTATGAAGAACTGCACTTCAACCAAGTTAAGCAGCACAAAGGAAAAAGACTGAAAGACAACCACTCAAAGCATTAACGACAGTGACACCTTCAGTTAACAAGGCAGAGGGGTTTTTCCGTCATTTTTTAATTATGGATTTCCCAAACATTCTTCAATAATTAGACATCACTCTCATAGCCAAAAGAATAATAAGTATGAAAGAAAAACAACTGGCACTTCACAGAGCATCCTCCTCAGCCTCAGTCACTCCTCAACATCCTCCACAATCCCCGGCTGGCAAAGGCGCCAACAGGCCTGAAGCGTGAAGCCTGAGAAGGGGGCGGACACAGGGGCGGCGGGGCCACGCCCAGGCCCGGGCCCACACAGCATGTCAGGAAAAGGCCCAGGGCGCTTCTCACAACCCCCACAGCACAAAGCTGCCTGCAGAAAGCATTTCCAAATAGTCCAGAAATTTATCAATATTTCAATATAAGAAAAAATAACCAAGTGCTGGTAAGTAAAAATTGAAATCAGACAGGCGGTCAAAATTACAGGGAAAGTAATTGCAAAATCTAACGCCGCACTGCTCCTCACGTGTTATTTATCCTTCTCTATTTACACATTAAAACAATACTTTTATTAAAAACACACTAGCATAAAGTGAGTACATGACAAATACGATGCCAAATTATTAGACTTTAGTGATGGTGAATATAAAGACATTAATTTGATTAATTTTCTAATAATTTACAGAGAAATACTACATACATGGTTTTACATTCTTATTAGTTAAAATTTCAAACTTCAACATAAGTAACCTATCTTACATGAATAACCAAAACAGCACCAATTACCACAATAAAGAAAAGAATCGGCCAGCACCAGCACAAAATCCCTTTCCACGGGGGAGCAGACCCGCCCTGCTTACCAGGATTGTGATGAGCTGCAGACTCTCCATTCTGAAATACGTCTCCTGCCACATTCATCCTACCAGGGTTAAAAGGTCCTACTGCAGTCTTGGTCTGTGAAGTTAAAGACGGGGTGTATGTTTGCATATTAACACCAAAGCTACTCGACTGCAGTCCGTTAGAGACATCTCCCAAGCTGGTATTCTGCAGGGATGTCACGTGTGTGATCATTAGGTGCATATCTCGCCCGTCGGGATTTTCTAATTGGCCATCACTCACAGAGCTGACACCTGTTTCTAAGGTCGTAACGTTAGCAATCTGAATTTCAGAGTCTGGTTCTGTGGTGATACCACTATTACCCATTCCTGCATTTACCTTACTTCTTGAAAAACTGGGAGTGGAGAAATCCACATCATTGGTTCTGGTTTTAGACTCAGCTGGTCTCCGTTCAATAAAACTAGAGGAATTTTTCTCTTGCCCTTGATTTGTTTCCATGTCCTCTTCATCATCAATGACAATTGTCTCACTCACACTCCCCTTCTGAGAAGCCAATTCTTTTGAGGAAGGAAGAATTTTGGAATCATTTCCTTGTAGCTCCTCATTTTTTGATGATGTAAATGTTATGGTTCTCTGATCAGCTACCACTGGTGCAGAAGGTGGGGGAGGTTGTACAGGTTCAATAAACACAACATCATCGTCATCTTCCACTGATGAGTTCTGAAACTTATTAGATCTATTCACTAAAGGGTTAGGTGGCCCACTAAATGAATTTCCCACGTCCGTGAGGCTAGCTGCCATGGCCGTCCTCCCCAACAAAACTGGAGTCTGATCAGTGAGTTCTAATCCTCCCGCTGAACCTGTGTCCATGCCAGAGAACCTGTTAAAGAGAAGGAAAAAAGAAAAATTTTACAAATGTCAGTATATGGCTTTTGATGTTACTCTAATTCACAGAATTTTTTAAAGGTAGTTTTACTTTCTTTCTTACTCTAAATGAAAATCATTCTTATCTAATACCGGGGGAAAATTTGAAATCCATTCTGTGATCTTCTCTCATTCACTAATCATTTCATATAGTTTACATGTTAAGTTCTTGCAATATAAAAGAAAGGTAATTATCCAATTTTCAGTAAGAATATGCAGTATATTCCTATCTCTACCACCTCCTTTCCACCACTGCTCACCCTATATATTTTAACACTGAAATCATAGATAAATCCTTCTACATCCATGTGGACAAAAAATAACTAAAATCTGATCGTGAAAATCTCTTTTCTACCCAACTTATCCACTGTATTAAATAAAATGACATGATTTAATCCTTAATTTCCCTTACCTTATCTTTTTTTTTAATCTACCGAGGGTCACTGATTTCTGACCTGTGACCTCTAGAACTGTTAGAGGCAAGATTTCTGTTTTAAGCCACCAAGTTTGTGGTAATTTGTTACAACAGCCCTAGGAAAATACAATCCACTCCTTGGTTACACCTTCAAAACAACCCTTGAAACCATTATAACATTTGTTCCATTTTAATGATTAAGAAATTGTGGCCTGGAGACACTAACTAACCAAGTCACACAGCTAGAATTCACTCCCATGCCTTTACAACTCAACGGCCCAAACTCTGCCATAGTCAACTCATACTTCCGAGCACCTACTACATATGCAGAGCTGTGCTGAAGCCAAGAGTTAACAGTTAAAAAAAGAAAATAATAATAAAAAAAAAGCCAGAAAAGAAAGAAAATAAGGTAATCAGCAGATAGAGAGGATGAGGTCATGGGCACAGATGGTAGTATAATTAGTCCTGAACACGGATCACCTTAGTCTCAAAGACTAAAACAGGGAAAAGAACAACTCAAAGGGAAAATGAAGGGTGAGGACAGACTGCAGGTCAATCTACAGATGGATACAGATATGAAGTGGTTTACACACAGCAGCCTCAGGGAAGGTGAGGAGACAACAGCTGTACAGGCCACTCAGGCCAGTCTCACACTTACTGCTTCATATATGTTGTCATTGGCTTACATTGCTATAAGAGCCTCTGGAAGGATGAGGACAATACTAATACAAATAATCATCATGCTGACAGGTGGCTGATGGGGATGGAGATATTATTCACTGTATATTTGGTTGCATTTCCTTAATTTTTGAGCATGATTTCTCACTTATTTTTTAAAGCTAAATTTAAATTTAAAAAAAAAACAGGAATAAGAGAATGAAGAAAAAACTACTCTACTTTGGAGTCAGAGAAGACCTCTTTGAGAAGGTGACATTTATGCTGAGATATGGAATGACAAGAAAGATCTAACTGTGGGAAAACTGGAGCAAGGGCAGTTCCTGCAAAACCCTAAAGGGAGTGAGGTTGGAAAACTCAAGCAACAGAATAAAGGCCTGTGTGGCTGGAACAAGGTAGGTGGGGAAGAAGAGGATGAGATGAGATACAGAACTCACCAAAGCCAACAAGTTAATTTATTCATTGCATTCAACAAAGATTTACAGAACACCCAGTATCCACAAGGCACTGCCTCAGGCGCTTGATAAAAAATCAATCAACAAAACAGAGAAGCATCAGAAATCAGGAATTCCGGAGTTCCCTGGACAGCTAATGGTTAGGATTCTGGCCCAGGTTCAATCCCTGGTCGGGAAACTAAAAGTCCCACAAGCCACACAGCACGGCCAAAAAAACCAAACAAACAAAAAACCAGAAAAACCTGTGAATCACTATACTGTACACTTGAAACTTTTATAATATGTGCCCAAGGTTCCAAGACAATATCAGGTTTCAAGCACTATGTACCAAGCTTGATTCTGAAACCTTCTTCATTCCTCTTAAACCAAAGCTGTGTGTGTCAGGATGGAACACATGCTAACACTGGAAAATGGGAAAAGACACATTTATATCTGCTTTAAAGAAAATGGATAATTCCATTTAAATACTTAAGGAGTGGGACTTCCCTGATGGTCCAGTGGATAAGACTCTGTGCTCCCAATGCAGGGGGCCCAGGTTCGAATCCTGGTCAGGGGACTAGATCCTGCACACCACAACTAAGACCCGGAGCAGCCAAATACATAAGTTAAATAAATATTAAAAATAAAATGAAAATAAAAAATAAAGAACAAAACTTACAGGGTGACTATCTGCCTTACCCAAAGAGCTACAAATTACCACTCCATGCTCTGACACTTTAAATATACTTTCAAAATTAAAATACATATTATATTACCCTAAAACAGCTCCTCAATAAGGAAGACTTCTTTATGGTAAAACAATAGCATGTGTTGGGGAAAACCTTCATATAATTTTAAGTAAACATGAAAAAATGTTTAACATTACCACTACAGAAAGTTTTAAAGGTTGAAATAAGGTGACCTGGACTTCCCTGATGGCACAGTGATTGAGAATCCACCTGCCAATATAGGGGACACAGGTTTGATCCCTGGTCCGATAAGATTCCACTTGCCACAGAGCAATTAAGCCCGTGCACCACAACTACTGAGCCCATGTGCTGCAACTACTGAAGCCCACACACCTAGAGCCCGTGCTCTGCAACAGGAGAAGCCACTGCAATGAGAAGCCCACACACCACAATGAAGAGTAGCCCCCGCTCGCCAGAACTAGAGAAAGCCTGAGCACAGCAAGGAAGACCCAACATAGCCAAAAAATAAAAATAAATTCTTTAAAAAAAAAAAAAGGACAAAAGAAACTGAATAACATTTGATTCAAAATTTTTATAACTAATTCAATTAGGTTCTCTTAAAATGCAAGTACATTCATCCACTAATGGTTAACATTTACTTAATGCTTATTATGAGCCAAATATTCATGATGGTTAAACATTAAAGCAACCCCATGAAGTAAAATCGTTAACTCCCTTATATAGATTTTTTTAAAAACCCAATCTTCAAAAGAATGCTGTCCAAGATCACAGCCAGGAAGTGGTAGTTCAGGATTTGAATATTCATAACTACTATGTAATATGTGATTAAGTGTTAAACAATAAAATAATGCAGCACAGCTCTTACTAATTAAAAAAGAACACAGCCATTCAGTAAAACAGTAACCAAATCAATATTCAAAATACTCACGTATCAAAAGGAAGAGATATCAAGCCCAAAGTACCAGGCTAAAATAAGATTTTTTTCTTAATTGGAGTATAACTGCTTTACAATGTAGTGCTAGTGTTTCTACTGTACAAGTGAATCAGCTTTATGTATACATATATCCCCTCCCTCTTGGACCTCCCTCCCACCCTCCCCCCATCCCCGTCCCACTCCTCTAGGTTATCCAACACAAGCAGAGTTGAACTTGTAGTTAATATTCATCTGCCAGAAGGCAGGAAGTGTCCTCATCAACATAACAATTCTCAGAGGAATGCGGTATAAACCTACTGAGGTTATGGAATGCAAAGGCTTTTACAGTTTTCTGGGTCTTTTCTATGTTTAGCATACCTAAAACAGAAGGCAACAATTTTTGGGGCTTAAGCCAGAACTGACTCCACAGTGCCCTCTGGTGGCTGCACGGTGTCCATCCATTCTCCTCACAAGATAACGGTGGAGCAGAGATTACCACTTTCCTTACTACAGTTCCCTGCAGTAATCCACTTCCCAGAAAAGAATAACTACTCAACCATAACAGTTATTTTCAAATCCTAGACTATGATTTGGTCACTTCTATGTGTCACTGAGAATATGCTTCAACTACCAAACACTCATTTAGTCCTATAAAGAAAAGACAATCTGATTAAAGTCGACCCCTTCTACCTTTTCCAAATAAAATCTATTCCTTTTAGCCGCTTTTCTACTTTAAGTCAATTCCAATTAGCTATTTAACACCAAGCAAATAACTTCACTTCTCTGGGCTTCAATTTTCCCTAGAATAAACGGTATAAAAATAGTTTCCAAGATTTTTCTTAGAACTTACAGAGATAACAATGTAAAATCAACTAACACACTGTTAACTCTTAACAATTACCAGGCAGTTTCTGTCTGTACATCAAGATTTCAGTCAGTTTCTAATTCATTTTTAGGCTCCATCACTGTTATGGACTGAATACTTGCATCCCCCTCAAATTCATATGATGAAATCCTTGCCTCCAATAAGATGATATCAGGAGGTAGGGCCTCTGAGAGGTGATTAAGTGAGGAAGGTGGAGCCCTCACCAGTGGGATTAGTGACCATTTTGCAAAAGACCCTAACCATAACCCTTCCGCCCCATGGGAGGACACAGCAAGATGGCAGCCTGTCCATGAAGGAGGAAGCAAGCCCTCACCAGACACCTGATCTGCCGGGGCCTTGATCATGGACTTCCCAGCCTCCAGAACTCTGAGAAATGAATGTCTGTCGTCTATGGTACTTTTATTATACTAGTCCAAATGGACTGAGACAATCAATCATCATAAATTATAAATGGTCTTTGATTCAGTGAGAATCAACACGTTGATTCTCATGAAAACACAAAGAAAACGTAGTTAATAAAATGTTGACATTCATAATATATTAAGTATCAGTAGTTGCTGAGAAAAGCTTATGAATTTTCAAAGACAATCACAAAGAAAGCATTTCAAAGTGATTCAAGAGCCGCTGAGCTTTCTAGGTACCGTAAGACGTACAAAGAAAGCTAAGGTGAATTTTTCTCTTACTCTATGGCAAAGGGTATTATTCAACATGTGTTTATGACACTTGTACTAGTTCTGAGGCAGTATGACAAGCTAAAATTTTTAAGAATAAAATTTCTTGGGAATTCCCTGGTGGTCCAATGGTTAGGACTTGGCACTTTCACTGGGGTGGCCCAGGTTCAATCCCTGGTTGGGGAACTAAGATCCCACAGTTTGCATAGCGCAGCCACAAAAAAAAAAAAAGAAGGAAGGAATAAAATTTCTTAATAAAATGGGAAAGATGGATTTACAAATATATATCAGACCAAAAGATACCAAGCTTAATGAGAGATATTAAAACATTATCATTAAAGTCAAGAAAAGGTAAGGATATTCTTTATTATTAGTACACAGCACTGCTCTGGAAGCACCTTCCAATGTAATTAAATGAAAAAGATATAACAATTTGAAATAAGGAAAATTATCATTATATGCAAATTGTATTAGTCTTTACCTTAAAGACTCAAGAAATTTACCTGAAAAGCTATAGTGAGACACAGGCATAGCTCAGAGAAACTGTGGGTTCAGTTGCAGAGCACCACAAAGAGCAAACATTGCAGGAAAGTGAGTCACGTGATCTCACGGTTTCCCAGTGCATGTGAAAGTCGTGTTTACACTACACTACTGTCTATTCAGTGTGCAACAGCATTATGTCAAAAAAAAACCCTTAACTTTAAAATGCTGTTAGAAAAATGACACCAATAGACTTGCTCAATGCACCTTCAATTTTTAACAATAAACTTTCAATTCATAACAAAATGCAGTATCTGAGAAGTACAATGAAATGAGGTATGCCTGCAATTTAGTCAAGTGATGGGTACAAACTTGATATGTAGAAATTAACATTAAATTAATTGGATAGTCAACTGGAGACAGTTTTAAAACGTTGCTACCACCAAAAGACCAACTAAATAAGGAGATAAAAAAAAAAAGACAAACCCATGAAGACAAGAACAAGGGACAATTCAACAGCACCAAAACTTTGGAAGAGGGAAAGCAGGGGAGCACGACTCCTTGTACCCGACTTACACACCTCAAAGAGACCCACAGGAAAGAAGTTAAACATAGATAAAGACAGATGTCACCCAAAACAGTGGCGTGAAGCTCTGAGTATGGGTCCCTCGACCCAGGCACCCAATGAGCGGGACAGAGGGCCTGAATCTCTACACCTGCCTGGACACGTGGGCACCAGAGGAGACGCAGAAGAGGCTGCTGCTCCCGCTGGGGGAGGGAGCATCCCCCACGCCTCACCACGCAGCCCCGGAGACAGCACCCTGCAATCCTCCGTGGTCTGGCTGCACACAGGACTGGCAGTGAGCAACTTCTGACAGAATCTGGGATCATGGGTTGGGCTTCTCTTGGTTTCAGCCCTCTGGGCAGGAGCAGCTTTCCCAGCAGCAACTCTCAGATTTATTCAGATACAACCCTTTATAACATTCTTTTTTTTTTCTTTCAGACACTTAAGGAAACTTTTTGTCAGGTCACTAGCTCACCACAGGGTAACAGTAACTTCAAGGACCAGAAACAAGAAATTCACACTTTGCAAAAAAGAAAGTTTAAAAAGTCAAAAATAAACAGCTCCATCCCCCAACAAGTAAAAATAAGCAATTTAAGGAAAATGGGAGAATCAGATATCCAGAGTTATATCATTCTCAGAATGCTATAAAACACACAAAGAAACAGAAAAGTAGGCCCTATTCACAGGAATAAAAGAACTAGAGAGAAACCATCCCTGAGGAATCCCAAATACTGGAGTAACCAGTCAAACTATCTTAAATATGTTCAGTGAACTAACGGAGAGCAAGGGCAAAGAACTAAAGGAAACCCAAAAACAATGTATGGACAAAATGAGAACATAAATAAACAGATACAAACCGTAAAAAGTAACCAAACAGAGACTCCCTGGCAGTCCAGTGGTTAAAACTCTGTGGCTTTCAATGCAAGGAGCATAAATTCAATCCCTGGTTGGAGAAATGAGATCCTGCAAGCTGTACAGTGTGGAAACTTTAAAAAAAAAAAAAAAAAAAAAGTAACCAAACAGCTGAAGAGGGTGTGTACAAAAGGGAACCCTCCTGCACTGTTGGTGGGAATGTAAATTGGTGCCGCCATTAAGGAGAACAGTATGGAGGTTCCCTAAAAAACTAAAAATAGAGTTACCATATGATCCAGCAATCCCACTCCTGGGCATATATCTGGAAAAGATGAAAACTCTAACCAGAAAAGACACATGCACCCCAATGTTCACAGCAGCACTACTTACAATAGCCAAGACATGGAACCAACCTAAGCGTCCATCGACAGGTGAATGGATAAAGAAGATGTGGTACATATATACAATAGAGTACTACTCAGCCAGAAGAAAGAATGAAATAATGCCATTTGCAGCAACATGGAGGGACCTAGAGATTATCATACTAAGTGAGGGAAGTCAGACAGAGAAAGACAAATACCATATGATATCACTCATTCGTGGAATCTAAAAAATGATACAGATGAACTTATTTACAAAACAGAAACAGACTCACAAATATAGAGAATAAACTTATGGTTACCAAAAGGGAAGGCAGGGGATAAATTACAGTTGGGCATTAACAGATACACACTACTAAATATAAAATAGATAAACAAGGACCTACTGCATAGCACAGGGAACTATAGTCAATACCTTGTAATAACCTATAATGGAAAAAACTATGAAAAAGAATATATATACGTATAACTGAGTCACTTTGCTGTACACCTGAAACCTAACACAACACTGTACATCAACTATACTTCAATTTAGAAAAACTAACCAAACAAAAATTCTGAAGACAAAAAATATAATAGCAGAAATAAACTCACTGGAGGGGATCAATAGCAGATCTGAGCAAGCAGAAGAAAGAACCAGTAAAATGAAAGGCAGAATAATTACAAGCATCCATTCTGAGGAGAAGGAAAAAAAGAATGAAAGAAAATGAACAGAGCCTGAGGGATCTGTGAAACACCACCATGTGCACCAACACATGTAACATAAAACAAAAAAAAGGACATAAAATATATTTGAAAAAATAATGGCTGTAAACTTTCCAAATAAGATGAAGGTGAATATATACACCCAAGAAGCTCAACAAACTTCAAGCCAGATAAACTCAGAAAGTCACACCAAGACAGGTAATAACCAAATTGTGGACCAGATAGTAAGAGAGAATTTTAAAACTAACAGACAAGTGACTTACCATATGCAACGGATCCTCAAGAAGATTTAGATTATCAGCATATTTTCTCATCCAAAAGCATGGAAGCCAAAAGCAATGGCATGACATTTAAAATGGTAAATAAGAAGGAAAAAAAAAAATCCGTCGACCAACAATTCTATACCCAACAAAAAATTCCTCCGAAATTAAGGATAGGGACTTCCCTGGTGGCACAGTGGTTAAGAATCTGCCTGCCAACAGAGGGGACTGCCAATCGGTTCAAGCCCTGGTCCAGGAGGATGATCCCACATGCCACAGAGCAACCAAGCCCATGCGCCACAACTACTGAGCCTGCGCTCGAGAGTCCACAAGCCACAACTACTGAAGCCTACGCAACTAGAGCCCGTGTTCCGCAACTGGAGAAGCCATCTCAACGAGAAGCCTACGCACCAAAAGGAAGAGTAGCCCCTGCTAGCAGCAATTACAGGAAGCCCATGCGCAGCAACAAAGACCCAAAGCAGCCATAAATAAATAAGAAAGAAAGGAAGGAAGGAAGGAGGGGAGAAAGGAAGGAAGGAAGGAGGGTAGGAAGGAAGGAGGGTAGGAAGGAAGGAAGGAAGGAAGGAAGGAAGGGAGGGAGGGAGGGAGGAAAGAAGGAAAGAAGGAAAGGAAAGAAAGAAACAAACAAACAAACTAGACATTTCCAGATAAACAAAGGGGAATTTGTTACCTGCATACCTACCCAACATGAAATGCTAAATGGAATCCTTCAGGCAAAAATAAAAACAGACTAGAGGGACTTCCCTGGTAGTCCAGTGGTTAAGACTCCCATCTCCCAATGCAGGAGGCCCAGGATCGATCCCTGGTTGGGAACTAGAACTCACATGCATGCTGCAAGTAAGAGTCACATGCCACAACTAAAGGGCCCATGAGCCACAACTAAGGAGCCCACCAGCTGTAACTAAGACCAGGCACAACCAAATAAAGAAACAAATAGAGGGAAGAAAGATGGCGGTGAAGTAGAAGGAGATGGAATGCATCCCTCTCCACAGATACATCAGGAATACATCAAAGGACGCAATAATTCCCACAGAGAACCAGCTGAACACCAGCAGAAGACCTCGGACAGCAGAAAGGACTGCAAAGATCCTCACATAACTGAGACAGGCAACCTCTGAGGTCTGGACTACTCGATCAGAAGTCAAGTAGGAGGCTCTGGGGAGGGAGCACTGAATCCAGGATGCTAGACTACTAGGGAGCCCTCAGACACAGTGAAGATTAACTGCAGAACCCGCAAGGGTAACAAAATTCGTTTTGCAAATCACTCAGTAAATCCAAACTGCTATGCAAAAGTGATGATGGTTAACGGCGACCACAGGATAGGGATTTTTGCTAAGAGAGCCATCCAGACTGGCGAAGAGCTGTTTTTCGATTACAGATACAGCCAGGCTGACGCCCTGAAGTACGTGGGCATCGAAAGAGAAATGGAAATCCCTTGACGTCTGCTACCTCCTTCCCTCCTCCTCTCGGAACAGCTGCCTTAGCTTCAGGAACCTCGAGTACTGTGGGCGACTTAGAAAAAAAATGCAGTTTGAAATTCTGAATCTGCAAAGTACTGTAAGAATAATTTATAGTAATGAGTTTAAAAATCAACTTTTTATTGCCTTCTCACCAGCTGCAAAGTGTTTTGTACCAGTGAATTTTTGCAATAATGCAGTGTGGTACATTTTTCAACTTTGAATAAAGAATACTTGAACTTCAAAAAAAAAAAAAAAAAAGATTAACTGCAGAGAACTCTCACGGAGCCCTGTATCAGAGTGTGAGACCGAGCTTCGTCCGACTGTCCGCAACCGCCAGTGCTGAATGCCTCACACCAAACTACAAACAAGACAGGAACACAAACCCACCCATCAGCACACAGAGAGATATCCTAAAACACATCACCTGACATGGCTATGATCATCAGAGAGAAAAGACTCAGATCCACACACTGGAAAGTAGACACCAGACCCCCACATCAGGAAGCCTACTCAAGACACTGGACAAACCCCACCACAGGGGGCAGAGGGCAGAAACAAGAGGAATTACTACTAGGCAGCATAGGGAAAGGAGACAGCAAATCCTATAAATTAGACAAAATGAGAAAACAAAGAAACACCCTGCAGGCAAAGGAGCAAGAAAAAAAACCACAACCAAATAAATGAAGAGGAAATAGGAAAAGTGCCTGAAAAGGAATTCAGAGTAATGATAGTAAAGATGATCCAAAATCTCAAAAACAAAATAGAGAAACTACAAGAAACAGTTAATAAGGACTCAGAAGAACTAAAGAGCAAACAAACAGTAATGAATAACACAATAACTGAAATTAAAAACACTCTAGATGGTATAAACAGCAGAATAACTAAGGCAGAAGAATGAATAAGTGAGTTGGAAGATAGAATGGGGGAAATAACTGCCACAGAGCAGAAAAAAGAATAAAAAGAATGGAAGATAGTCTCAGAGACCTTGGTGACAACATTAAGCACACCAACATTCGAATCATAGCCATCCCAGAAGAAGAAAACAAGGGTCTGAGACAATATTTGAAGAGGTTATAGTGGAAAACTTCCCCAACATGGGGAACGAAATAATTAATCAAGTTCAAGAAGCGCAGAGAGTCCCCTACAGAATAAACCCAAGGAGAAATACACCAAGGCACATATTAATCAACCTAAAGAAAATTAAACACAAAGAAAAAATATTAAAAGCAGCAAGACAAAAGCAACAAATAACATATAAGGAAAAACCCATAATGATAACAACTGATCTTTCTGCAGAAACTCTGCAGGCCAGAAAGGAGTGGCAGGATATACTGAAAGTCCTGAAAGAGAAAAACCTACAGCCAAGAATACTCTACCCAGCAAGAATCTCATTCAGATTCGATGGAGAAATCAAAAGCTTTACAGATAAGCAAAAGTTAAGGGAATTCAGCACCACCAAATCAGCCTTACAACAACTGCTAAAGGAACTTTTCTAAGCAGGAAACACAAGAGAAGAAAAAGACCTACAAAAACAAACCCAAAACAATTAAGAAAATGGTAATAGGAGCATACGTGTCAATAATCACCTTAAAGGTAAATGGATTAAATGCTCCAACCAAAAGACACAGACTGGCTGAATGGATACAAAAACAAGACCTTTCTATATGCTGCCTACAAGAAACCCACTTCAGACCAAGGGACACATATAGACTGAAAGTAAGGGGATGGAAAAAGATATTCCATGCAAATGGAAATCAAAAGAAAGCTGGAGTAGCAATACTCATAACAGACAAATTAGACTTTAAAGACTATTACAAGAGACAAGGAAGGACACTACATAATGACAAGGGATCTATCCAAGAAGAAGATATAACAATTGTAAATACCTATGCACCCAACATAGGAGTACCTCAATACATAAGGCAAATGCTAACAGCCATAAAAGGAGAAAATGACAGTAACACCATAATAGTAGGAGACTTTAACACCCCACTTACATCAATGGACAGATCATCCAAACACAAAATAAATAAGGACACACAAGCTTTAAATGACACATTAGACCATCAAGACTTAACTGATATTTATAGGACATTCTACAGAATACACTTTCTTCTCAAGTGCACACGGAACATTTTCCAGGATAGATCACATCTTGGGTCACAAATCAGGCCTTGGTAAATTCAAGAAAATTGAAATCACATCAAGCATCTTCTCTGACCACAATGCCATGAGACTAGATATCAATTACCTAAAAGAAACTGTAAAAAATACAAACACATGAAGGCTACACAATATGCTATTAAACAACCAAGAAATCAAAGAGGAAATCAAAAAATACCTAGAAATAAATGACAATAAAAACACAACAACCCAAAACCTATGGGATGCAGCAAAAGCAGTTCTAAGAGGGAAGTTTATAGCAACACAGTCGTACCTCAAGAAACAAGAAAAATATCGAATAAACAACCTAAACTTGCACCTAAAACAATTAGAGAAAGAAGAACAAAAAAACCCCAAAGTGAGCAAAAGGCAAGAAATCATAAAGATCAGATCAGAAATAAATGAAAAAGAAATGAAGGAAACAAGAGCAAAGATCTATGAAACTAAAGGCTGGTTCTTAGAGAAGATAAACAAAACTGATAAACCATTAGCCAGACTCATCAGGGAAAAAAGGGAGAAGATGCAAATCAAGAGAATTAGAAATGAAAAAAGGAGAAGTAACAGCAGACACCACAGAAATATAGAAGATCATGAGAGATTACTACAAGCAACTATATGCCAATAAATTGGATAACCTGGAAGAAATGGATAAATTCTTAGAAAAGTACAATCTTCCAAGACTGAACCAGGAAGAAATAGAAAATATGAACAGACCAACTGCAAGTACGGAAATTGAGACTTTGATTAAAAATCTCCCAACAAACAAAAGCCCAGAGCCAGATGGATTCACAGGCGAATTCTATCAAATATTTAGAGAACAGCTAACACCCAACCTGCTCAAACTCTTCCAAAATATAGCAGAAGGAGGAACACTCCCAAACTCATTCTATGAGGCCACCATCACCCTGATACCAAAACCAGGCAAAGATGTCACAAAAAAAGAAAAATTACAGGCCAATATCACTGGTGAACATAGATACAAAAATCCTTAACAAAATACTAGCTAACAGAATCCAACAGCACATTAAAAAAATCACACACCATGATCAAGTGGGGTTTATCCCTGGAATGCAAGGATTCTTCAATATACGCAAATCAATCAATGTGATACATCACATCAACAAATTGAAGGATAAAAACCATATGATAGTCTCAGTAGATGCAGAAAAGGCTTTTGACAAAATTCAACATCCATTTATGATAAAAACTCCAGAAAATGGGCATAGAAGGAAGTTACCTCAACATAATAAAAGCCATATATGAGAAACCAAAAGCCAACATCATTCTAAATGGTGAAAAACTGAAAGCATTCCCTCTAAGAACAGGAACAAGACAAGGGTGCCCACTCTCAACATTATTATTCAACATAGTTTTGGAAGTTTTAGCCACAGCAATCAGAGAAGAAAAAGAAATAAAAGGAATCCAAATTGGAAAAGAAGAAGTAAAATTGTCACTCTTTGCAGATGATGTGATATTATAAATGGAAAACCCTAAAGATGCCACCAGAAAACTGCTAGCACTAATCGATGAATTTAGTAAAGCAGCAGGATACAAAATTAATGCACAGAAATCTCTTGCATTCCTATACACTAACAACGAAAGAGTTGAAAGAGAAATTAAGGAAACTCTCCCATTTACCACTGCAACAAAAAGAATAAAATACCTAGAAGTAAACCTGCCTAAGGAAGCAAAAGACCTGTATGCAGAAAACTATAAGGCACTGATGAGAGAAATCAAAGACAACACAAACAGATGGAGAGACATACCATGTTCTTGGATTGGAAGAATCAATATTGTGAAAATGACTATCCTACCCAAAGCAATTTACAGGTTCAATGCAATCTCTATCAAATTACCAACGGCATTTTTCAAAGAACTAGAACAAGAAATTTTACAATTTGTATGGACACACAAAAAACCCCGAATAGCCAAAGCAATTTTGAGAAGGAAAGACAGAGTTGGTGGAAATAAGCTTCCTGACTTCAAACTATACTACAAGGCCACAGTGATCAAGACAGTATGGTACTGGCACAAAAATAGAAAGGAAGATCAATGGAACAGAATAGAGAACTCAAAGGTAAACCCACACACTTATCTTTGACAAAGCAGGCAAGAACATAAAATGGAAAAGACAGCCTCTTCAACAAGTGGTGCTGGGAAAATTGGACAGCAACATGTAAAAGAATGAAATTAGAACACTTCCTAATGCCATACACAAAAATAAACTCAAAATGGATTAAAGACCTAAATGGAAGGCCAGATACTACAAAACTCCTAGAGGGAAACATAGGCAGAACACTCTATGACATGCATCAAAGCAACATCCTTTTTGACCCACCTCCTAGAATCATGGAAATAAAATCAAGAATAAACAAATGGGACCTCATAAAATTTAAAAGCTTTTGCACAGCGAAAGAAACCATAAACAAGACAAGGAGACAACCCTCAGAATGGGAGAAAATACTTGCCAATGAAGCAACAGACACAGGATTAATCTCCAAAATATATAAGCAGCTCATGCACCTTAATACCAAAAAAGCAAATAACCCAATCCACAAATGGGCGGAAGACCTAAATAGACATTTCTCCAAAGAAGACATGCAGATGGCTAACAAACACATGAAAAGATGCTCAACATCACTCATCATGAGAGAAATGCAAGTCAAAGCCACAATGAGGTATCACCTCAGACCGATCAGAATGGCCATCATCACAAAATCTGGAAACAACAAATGTTGGAGAGGGTGTGGAGAAAAGGGAGCTCTCCTGCACTGTTGGTGGGAATGTAAGTTGGTACAGCCACTATGGAAAACAGTTTGGAGGTTCCTTCAAAAACTAAAAACTGGAACTACCATATGATCCAGTAATCCCACTCCTGGGCATATACCCAGAGAAAACCATAATCCAAAAAGAATCATGTACCATAATGTTCATTGCAGCACTATTTACAATAGCCGGACATGGAAGCAACCTAAATGCCCATCAACAGATGAATGGATAAAGAAGATGTGGCACATATATACAATGGAATATTACTCAGCCATAAAAAGGAATGCAACTGAGCTATATGTAATGAGGTGGATGGACCTAGAGAATGTCATACGGAGTGAAGTAAGCCAGAAAGAGAAAAACAAATACTGTATGCTAACTCATATATACGGGATCTAAAAAAATGGTACTTATGAACCCAGTGACGGGGTAAGAATAAAGATGCAGATGTAGAGAATGGACTGGAGGACATGGGGTTGGGGGGGCGGGGGGAGAAGGGGAAGCTGGGACAAAGCGTGAGCGTAGCGTAACATAGACATATATACACTACCCACTGTAAAATAGAGAGCTAGTGGGAAGCTGCTGTATAACAAAGGGAGATCAACTCGATGATGGGTGATGCCTTAGAGGGCCAGGACGGGGAGGGTGGGAGGGAGTCGAAGGAGGGAAGGGATATGGGGATATATGTATAAATACAGCTGATTCACTTTGGTGTACCCCCAAAACTGATACAAGAGTGTAAAGCAATTATATTCCAATAAAGAGCTTAAAAAATAAACAAACAATAAACAAAAACACACTAAAGAGTAAACTGAAGCTGCAAGAAATAAAGAACCCAAGTGAATAAATATATACACAAAGAAAACACAGAAAATCAATAGAAAGCCAGTATTAATGTACTTTCAGTTTATAACTACTTTTTTCCCTATGACTTAAAAGGCAAATACATAAAACAATAATTATCAATATGTTAATGAACACACACATAAAGATGCTGTCACAGACAAACCTAATATAAAGGGGAAGACAAAGATGTGTATCAGCAGAGCATTTACAAATTATTCAAATGAGGTTGGTATTACTTGTAATAAGTTATTGTAATATTAAGATGGTGACTTTAATCCTCAAAATAACCTTCATAAAAATAATTTTAAACTATGTAGGAAAGGAAAGAAGGCAATCAAAATTGTACACTAGAAAAAAATTAAACACAAAAGAAAGCAGTAATAAAAGAAATGGGGTGGGGAGATTTAAGACATACAGAAAACAAGTTGCAAAATGGTGGAGATAGATTTCTCCTTACTAATAATTACTTTAAATGTAAATAGCCTAAATTACTAAAAGACAGAGATTAGCAGGCTGGATTAAAAAAACATGATCCATCTATATACTGTCTAGAACAGACTCACCTTAGATACAAAGACAAAAAGAGGTTGAAAGTAGATGGACAGAAAAGATACTCCATGCACATGATAACCAAAAGAGAACTGGAGAGGATGTGCTAATGTTGGATGAAATAAACTTTAAGTCAAAAAAGCTTATAAGAGACAAAGGAGGACACCATATATATTGAAAAAAGATTCATTCCAGCAAGAATAATACATCACAATCATAATCATACACAAAACTAACAACAGAGGCCCCAAAATATATGAAGCAAAATTTGGCAGAATTAAAAGGAGAAATATACAGTTCTATGATAACAGTTGGAGACTCCAATATACTTTCAATACTAGATAGAATAACCTTACAGAAGATCAGTAAGGAAATAGAGAACTTGTACACATTCCTCTAAAGGGCACATGGAACATTCTCCAGAATAAGCCATAGGACAGCCACAAAATAAGTCTTCATACATTTAAAAGGACCAAAATTATACTATATCTTTTCTAATCACATTGGAATGGAACTAGAAGTAACAGAAGAAAAAATGAAAACTCACAAATAGGTAGAAATTAACACATTTAAACAACCAACAGGTAGGGACTTTCTAGGTGGTGCAGTGGTTAAGAATTCACCTACCAATGCAGGGGACACAGGTTCGATCCCTGCTCTAGGAAAATCCCACACACCATGGAGCAATTAAGCCCATGTGCCAAAACTATTGAGCCTGCGCTTTAGAGCCTGGGAGCCACAACTACTGAGCCCATGTGCCGCAACTACTGAAGCCCACTCGCCTAGGGCCCATGCTCCCCAACAAGAGAAGCCACGGCAATGAGGAGCTAGCGTACCACGCTCACTGCAACTAGACAAAGCCCGTGTGCAGCAATGAAGACCCAACACAGCAATCAATCAATCAATCAATAAAATCTATGAAAAACAAACAAAATCAACCAGTGGGTAAAAGAAGAAATCACAAGGAAAATGAGGAAATACTCTGCAACAAAAGAAAACAAAAAACACCATATCAAAACGTAAGGGATGCAGTGAAAGCTGTGCTCAGCAGAAAACTTATTAACACCTACATTAAAAATATCTCAAATCAATAAACAAACTTTACACCTAAAGAAACCAGAAGAAGAGCAAACTAAACTAAAGCTAGCAGAAAGAATTCAGTAATAAAGATTAGTGCACAAACAAAACAGAGAACAGAAAAAATAGAGAAAAAAACAAAAACAAGTAAGTGGTTCCTTGAAAAAAAACAACAAATCTTTAGCTAGACTGACAAGGCAAAAAATCTAAAATTATTAAAATCAGAAATGAAAAGAATTTCCTGGTTGCCCAGTGGTTAGGACTTGGCACTTTCACTGGTTGGGGAACTAAGATCCCACAACCCATGTGGTGCAGGCAGAAAAAAAAAAGAAAGCAATTGATATGTGAATAGCAAACCAAAAAGTTTTTTTAAAAAATCAGAAATGAAAATAAGATATCACTACTGATTTTACAGAAATTAATGAAAAATAAGAAAATATTATGAGGCTTCCCTGGTGGTGCACTGGTTAAGTATCCACCTGCCAATGCAGGAGACACTGGTTTGATTCCTGGTCGGGGAGCTAAGATCCCATATGCCACGGGGCCACTAAGCCCGAGTGCTGCAACTATTGAGCTTGCACGCTCTAGAGCCCATGCACCACAACTAGAGAGCCTGCGTGCCGCAACTAGAGAGAAGCCCATGTGCCGCAACTAGAGAGAAGCCCGTGTGCCTCAATGAAAGATCCTGCATACTGCAACAAAGATCCAGAGTGCCACAACTAAGACCCATCACCGCCTAATTAATTAATTTTTTAAAAAAGAAATACAAAATCTGAATAGCATTATAACATGCAAAGAGATTGAATCAGTAAACAAAAACCTCCCAACAAAGAAAGGCCCAAGACCAAATGGTTTCACAGGTGAATTCTACCAAACATTTAAAGAAGAATTAACACTGATCCTTCTCAAATTCTTCCCAATGGTGCTCAACATCATTAGTTGTTAGGGAAATGCAAATCAAAACCAGGAAATATTTTACATCCATTAGGACAGTTACTATCAAAACAAACAAACAAAAAGTAGCAAGTAATAGTGAAGAGAAACTGGTTGCTTGGTTGGCTGAAGAAACTTGATCCCTTGTGCACTGCTGATGGGAATGTAAAAAGATGCAGCAGCTACAGAAAACAGCGTGGAGGTTACTTCGAAAATTAAAAACTGAATTACCATAAGATTCAGCAATCCCACTCTGGGTATACTATATCCAAAATAATAAAAATCAAGATTTCAAAAGATACTTCCATGTTTATGTTTACAGTATCATTATTCATAATAGCCAAGAGGCAGATGCAACCAAAAGTTCCACAAGCAGGTGAATGTATAAACAAAATGTGGTGCATATATATAATGGAGTATTACTCAGCATGAAAAAAGAAGGAAATTCTGTTACATCCTACAGCAAAGATGAACCTTGAGATCATTATGCTAAGAGCAAAGAGATAAACACTGTATGATCACACATAAGTGATATACGCTATCTTAAGAAGTCAAAAATCGTACAAATAGAAAGTAGGATGGTGCTGAGGAGTAAATGGGAAATTCTTTAATGGTTATAGTTTCACTTTTACAAGATGAAAAAGTTCTGGAGATCCGCTGCACAGTAATGTGATTATACTTAACACTATGGATCTGTACACTTAAAAATGGCTAAGATGGTAAATTTTATGGTATGTGTTTTTTACCACAATTAATAGTAAAAAATAAGGGGAAAAAATGAGATACCACTGCACAGCAATTAGGATGTTATTTTTTAAAAAAGGAAACTAACAAGTGCTGGAGAGATGTACCAAAATTAGTCATATGTAGAATTAACATATGAATAGTCAATTTCAGTTCTAGATTTATTTATATACATATATATAAAAGAAGTGAAAGCAGGGACTCAAATGGATACTTGTATACCAATGCTTACAGCGGTATTACTCACAATGACCAAAAGTTAGAATGAGCCCAAGGGTCCATCAACAAATGAATGGATAAACAAACTGTAGGTATACAAGGGAATATTATTCAGTCCTAAAAAGGAGAGAAATTCTGATGTATGTCACAACATAGATGAACCCTGAAAACATTATGCTAGGTGAAATAAGCCAGACACAAAACGGCAAATATTTTCTGATTCTACTTATTTAAGGTACCTACAACAGGCAATCTCACAGAGTCAAAAGGTAGAAGAGAGGTCACCAAGAGCTGCAGTAAAGAGGTATCAGCCATTATTGTTTAATGAGTACAGAGTTTCTGTTTGGGATGATAAAAAGGCTCTGGAAATTAACAGTGGTGATTTTTAAAAAACATTTATGAATATACTTAATACTACTGAACTGTACTTATAAGAAAGGTAAAAATGGTAAATTTTATGTTAGTACATTTTACCAGAATTTTTTTTAAAAAAAGGAAAAAAAAAAAATAGAAGACACCTCTATGGGGGGGGGGATACCAAACATACAACAATGATTAACTACAAAGAAAATATCTTCAACTCGTATCCTAAAAAAATGAAGACAAAGAGGTCCTACAATCAATAAAATAAACAACCAGTGAGAATAAAGGACCAAAAAATTCAACAGAGTTCACAAAAGAAAATACAGATGTCTCTTGAATATATGAAATATTTAAGAGAAATCCAAATGTAAGCTCTAAAAGGCCACCAATTTTCTCTTAACACACTGACAAAAATCAAAAGGTTTAACTGTGTAGTCTCATACTGCAAATCAGCATAAACCGGTACAAATTCTATGGACAGCAACTCAATAAAGTACTTCTTTGACTAGCAATTCTACTTCTAGGCATTATTCCTACTATATATTACCTCATGTTTTAAAAAAACAAAATGTAGAAAGATATTCATTATAAAGTTAAAAGACTGAAGCACCCTAAATGCCTCTCTACAGACAACTGATAAAATGAATGACAATAAAGACATACAATGAAACAGGAGGCAGCCTTGGAAACAAGGAGGCAGCTCTCAACATACTTCCATACTAAAAATGGAACAACCTCTCTTGTAAGATAAATGCCAGCAAGGCATCTAACCACGGATAAACACACGCACTGTGAGCAGCACACACACACACAGAACAACTCTAGATAAACGGCCAAGGGGATGACAACAGTGGTTTACTTCTGGGGAAGAGAATGGTGTGGAGGTGGCAGCGGGTCTTCCTTTTTTTAACTTTCTACCCTTTTTTACCTTTTAAATTTGATATCATATGTATCTATTCTGGGATTTAGTCAGGGTTTCATTGAATTTAGAGATATTGAAGACAAAAAAATTAATTTTTTTACATTATTGAAATCTTCCCATCCAGATATATGTAAATCTGTCCATTCTGGTTTTCTTGTATGTCCTACTGTATTATTTTACAATTTCCCTCATAAAAGTCTTGCATGTTTGTTATAGTTATTCCTATTTCTTGCAACAGTGAAATGGATTTCTCCCATTACATTATAAAATGTTTACATAGCAAAGAAACACCACAAATAAGATGTAAAAATATGCAAAAGTATATATAATGTTATATATGTAATATACTTGTAAGCGATATCACAAGAACTAATAGCCATACTTTAGAAAGAACACAAACAAATTAAATTGACAAAACTTTAACTATTTGATAACATCTAGTGTTGGCAAGAATGTGGAGAAACTAGTAGAAAGGGCAGTCGGTATTGTGGTCCAATGGAAGGCAATCAGGCAGCACCTATAAAAACGTGTAATATGCACATATTGACTCAGTAATTCTTATTTCCCAGAATCTCCCTCAGAGAAAACACACATGAACCCAAAGGAACTACTACATGTATATTTCATGCAGCATTATATATAAAAAATTCCAAATAGACTAAACGTCTACCAATAAAATATCTGAACTGTTAAATCCATGTCATGATGTATCACGTACCCGTTTAAAAAGACACCTTTACATACTAATTCAGAAAAACGTCTAAGACACACCACTAAGTGAAAACAGCAAGTTGCAGAAAGATACGTATAGTATACATGTTTTTAAAATGCACAAATAAATTTACTTTATTATTCTCACAGGTACATGTTAGTATATGCACAAAAAGGATTTCAAGTAATACACACTAAACTGGTACGACTACTAACCTCTGGGGAGTGAGCAGAGGGGCTGGGGGTCAATGACAGATGAACAGATCAGGACCTAATGTTGCTTACCTTCTAGCCACAAAATCATTTTTTAACATATCTTCATCAGATATCTACAACAATGATGCTCTGGCTTTAGAAGCAGGCAGGAATCATTTAATTAACATACCAAAAATCTATTCAAGGGTGAAACAAAAATCCTTTTTGATGTAGTAAATAAATGAATAAATCAATTAATTGATTCAGGTTATCTCTAGGGCATACAATTTCTGGGGTAAGGAATAATCTCTTCTTTCCCATAGGACTAATCTTTAACTGCAAGGTACTTTCAAGTAATTCTAACTTTCTTTGGGGATCTCATCCACTCCCATGATTTTGAATAATACCTCGGAGAAGAATCAAGATGGCGGAGTAGGAGGACATGCGCTCACTCACTCTTGCAAGAACAATCATTGACAGAAAAACACTGAAACTCACCAAAAAAAAACACCCCATGTCCAGAGACAAAGGAAAAGCCGCAATGAGACAGTAGGAGGGGCGCAATCGCGTTAAAATCAAATTCCATAAATGCTAGGTGGGTGACTCACAAGCTGGAGAACAGTTATACTGCAGAAGTCCTGAGGGTTCTGAGCCCCACGTCAGGCTTCCTAACGTGGGGATCCAGCAACGGGAGGAGGAATCCCCAGAGAATCAGACTTTGAAAGCCAGCAGGATTTGATTGCTGGACCTCCACAGGACTGGGGGAAACGGAGACTCCACTCTTGGAGGGCACACAAAAAAGTGTGCTCACCAGGACCCAGGGGGAAGATGCAGTGACCCCATAGGAGACTGAACCAGACCTACCTGCTGGTGTTGGAGGGTTGCCTGCAGAGGTGGGGGGCAGCTGTGGCTCACCAAGGAGACAGGGGCACTGGCAGCAGGGGTTCTGAGAAGTGCTCATTGGCATGAGCCCTTCCAGAGTCCACCATCAGCTCCACCAAAGAGCCTGTAGGCTCCAGTGCTGGGTCGCCTCAGGCCAAATGACCACCAGGGTGGGAACACAGCCCTACCCATTGGCAGAGAAGCAGATTAAAGTGTCACTGACCTCCACCCACCAAATCTGATCAAAATTTTACTGAGCTCCACCCACCCAGGCCAACTCACCATCAGTCCTTCCCATCAGGAAGCACCCACAAGCCTCCTAGACAGCTTCCTCCACAAGAGGGCAGACAGCAGAATCAAGCAGTATCAGCAGTATTTTATCTTGTGGAACTGAAAATCACAGCCACAGAAAGACAGAGAAAATGAAAAGGCAAAAGACTTTGTACAAGATGAAGGGACAAGATAAAATACCAGAAAAACAACTAAATGAAGAGGAGATAGGCACTCTTCCAGAAAAAGAATTCAGAATAATGATGGTGAAGATGATCCAGGACTTCGAAAAAAGATTGGATGCAAAGATCAAAGAGTTGCAAGAAAAGTTTACCAAAGAACTAGAAGAATTAAAGAGCAAACAAACAGAGATATGCAACACAATAACTGAAATGAAAAATACACTAGAAGGAACCAATAGCAGATTAACTGAGGCAGAAGGGCGAATAAGTGACCTGGAAGACAGAATGGTGATAATCACTGATGCAGAAAAGAATAAAGAAAAAAGAATGAAAAGAACTGAAGACAGCCTAAGAGACCTCTGGGACAATGTTAAATGCACCAACAATCACATTATATGGGTCCCAGAAGGAGAAGAGAGAGAGAAAGGACCTGAGAAAATACTGGAAGAGATTATAGTTGAAAACTTCCCTACCATGGGAAAGGAAATAGCCACCCAAGTGCAGGAAGCACAGAGAGTCCCAGGCAGGATAAACCCAAGGAGAAACACACCAAGACATATAGTAGTCAAATTGATGAAAATTAAAGACAGAGAAACGTTATTAAAAGCAACCAGGGAAAAACGACAAATAACATACAAGGGAACTCCCATCAGGGTAACAGCTGATTTCTCAGCAGAAACTCTACAAGCCAGAAGGGAGTGGCATGATATAGTTCAAGTGATGAAAGGGAAGAACGTACAACCAAGAATACTCTACCCAGCAAGGATCTCATTTAGATTCGACGGAGAAATCAAAAGCTTTACAGACAAGCAACAGCTAAGAGAATTCAGCACCACCAAACCAGCCTTACAACAAATGCTAAAGGAACTTCTCTAAGTGGGAAACATAAGAGAAGAAAAGGACCTACAAAAACAGAAACAAAACAATTAAGAAAATGGTAATAGGAACATACATATCAATAATGACCTTGAATGTAAATGGACTAAATGCACCACCCAAAAGACACAGACTGGCTGAATGGATACAAAAACAAGACCCACATATACACTGTCTACAAGAAACCCACTTCAGACCTAGGGACACATACAGATGGAAAGTGAGGGGATGGAAAAAGATATTCCATGCAAATGGAAATCAAAAGAAAGCTGGAGTAGCAATAGTCATATCAGATAAAATAGACTTTAAAATAAAAAATGTTATAAGAGACAAGAAAGGACATTACATAAAGATCAAGGGATCCATCCAAGAAGAGGAGATAACAAGTATAAATATATATATGCACCCAATATAGGAGCACCTCAATACATAAGGCAAATGCTAACAACTATGAAAGAGGAAATTGACAGGAACACAATCATAGTGGGGGACCTTAACACCCCACTTACACCAATGTGCATATCTCCACACAGAAAATTAATAAGGAAACACAAGCTTTAAATGACACAATAAATCAGCTTGAATTAATAGATATCTATAGGACATTACATCCAAAAACAACAAATTACACGTTCTTCTCAAGTGCACATGGAATATTCTCCAGGATAGATCACATTTTGGGTCATAAATCAAGCCTTGGTAAATTCAAGAAAATTGAAATCGTGTCAAGCATCTTTTCTGACCACAATGCTATGAGATTAGAAATCAATTACAGGAAAAAAACTGTAAAAAACACAAACACATGGAGGCTAAACAATACGCTACTAAATAACCAAGAGATCACTGAAGAAATCAAAGAGGAAATCAAAAAATAGCTAGAGACAAATGACAATGAAAACACAACGATCCAAAACATATGGGATGCAGCAAAGGCAGTTCTAAGAGGGAAGTTTATAGCGATACAGTCCTACCTCAAGAAACAAGAAAAATCCCAAATAAACAATCTAACCTTACACCTAAAGAAACTAGAGAAAGAAGAGCAAACAACCCTAAGTTAGTAGATGGAGAGAAATCATAAAGATCAGAGCAAAAATAAATGAAATAGAGACAAAGAAAACAATAGCAAAAATCAATAAAACGAAAAGCTGGTTCTTTGAGAAGATAAATAAAATTGATAAACCTCTAGCAAGACTCATCAAGAAAAAGAGAGGACTCAAATCAATAAAATTAGAAATGAAACAGGAGAAGTTACAACGGACACCACAGAAATAAAAAGCACCATGAGAGATTACTACAAGCAACTATATGCCAATAAGATGGACAACCTGGATGAAATGGACAGATTCTTAGAAAGGTATAACCTTCCAAGACTGAATCAGGAAGACACAGAAAATATGAACAGACCGATCACAAGTAGTGAAATTGAAACTGTGATTAAAAATCTCCCAACAAACAAAAGTCCAGGACCAGATGGATTCACAGGTGAATTTTATCAAACATTTAGAAGAGCTAACACCCATCCTTCTCAAACTCTTCCAAAACATTGCAGAGGAAGGAGCAATCCCAAACTCATTTTATGAAGCCACCATCACCCTGATACCAAAACGAGACAAAGATACTACAAAAAAAGAAAACTACAGACCAATATCACTGATGAATTTCGATGCAAAACTCCTCAACAAAATACTAGCCAACAGAATCCAACAACACATGAAAAGGATCATACACCACGATCAAGTGGGGTTTATCCCTGGAATGCAAGGATTCTTCAATATACGCAAATCAATCAATGTGATACATCATAACAACAAATTGAAGGATAAAAACCATATGATCATCTCAATAGATGCAGAAAAAGCTTTTGACAAAATTCAACACCCATTTATGATAGAAACTCTCCAGAAGGTGGGCATAGAGGGAACCTACCTCAACATAATAAAGGTCATATATGACAAACCCACAGCAAACATCACTCTCAATGGTGAAAAACTGCAAGCATTCCCTCTAAGATCAGGAACAAGACAAGGATGTCCACTCTCGCCAGTACTATTCAACATAGTTTTGGCAGTTCTTCCCACAGGAATCAGAGAAGAAAAAGAAATAAAAGGAATCCAAATTGGAAAAGAAGAAGTAAAACTGTCACTGTTTGCAGATGACATGATGCTATACATAGAAAATCCTAAAGATGCCACCAGAAAACTACTTGAGCTAATCAATGAATCTGGTAAAGTTGCAGGATACAAAATTAACACACAGAAATCTCTTGCATTTCTACACACCAACAATGAAAGATCAGAAAGAGAAATTAAGGAAACAATCCCATTCACCATTGCAACAAAAAGAAGAAAATACCTAGAAATAAACCTAACCAAGGAGGTAAAAGACCTGTACTCAGAAAACTATAAGACACTCATGAAAGAAATCAAAGAAGACACAAACAGATGGAGGAACATACCATGTTCTTGGACTGGAAGAATCAACATTGTGAAAATTACAGATTCAATGCAATCCCGATCAAATTACCAACGGCATTTTTAACAGAACGAGAACAAGAAATTTTACGATTTGTATGGAAATGCAAAAGACCCCGAATAGCCAAAGCAATCTTGAGAAGGAAAGACGGAGATGGGGGAATCAGGCTTCCTGACTTCAGGCTATACGACAAGGCTACAGTGATCAAGACAGTATGGTACTGGCACAAAAACAGAAATATAGATCAATGGAACAGGATAGAAAGCCCAGAGATAAACTACGCTCAACTAATCTATGACAAAGGAGGCAAGGATATACAATGGAGAAAAGGCAGCCCCTTCAATAAGTGGTGCTGGGAAAACTGGACAGCTACATGTAAAAGAATGAAATTAGAACACTTCCTAACACCATACACAAAAATAAACTCAAAATGGTTTAAAGATCTAAATGTAAGGCCGGACACTACAAAACTCCTAGAGGAAAACATAGGAAGAACACTCTTTGACGTAAGTAACAGCAAGATCTTTTTTGATCCACCCCCTAGAATAATGGAAATAAAAACAAAAATAAATCAGTGGGACCTAATGAAACTTCAAAGCTTCTGCACAGTAAACTATAAGCAAGACGAAAAGACAACCTTCAGAACGGGAAAAATATCTGCAAACGAATCAACAGACAAAGGATTAATCTCCAAAATATATAAAGTTTATCCAGCTCAATATCAAAAAAACAAACAACCCAATCAAAAAATGGGCAGAAGACCTAAATAGGCATTTCTCCAAAGAAGACATATGGATGGCTAAGAGGCACATGAAAAGCTGCTCAACATCACTAATTATTAGAGAAATGCAAATCAAAACTACAATGAGGTATCACCTCACACCAGTGAGAATGGGCATCATCAGAAAATCTACAAACAGTAAATGCTGGAGAGGGTGTGGAGAAAAAGGAACGCTCTTGCATTGCTGCTGGGAATGTAAATTGACACAGCCACTATGGAAAACAGTATGGAGGTTCCTTGCAAAACTAAAAATAGAACTACCATATGACCCAGCAATCCCACTGCTGGGCATATACCCAGAGAACACCATAATTCAAAAAAGACACATGCAATCGAATCTTCATTGCAGCACTATTTACAATAGCCATGACATGGAAGCAACCTAAATGTCCATCAACAGATGAATGGATAAAGAAGATGTGGTACATACATACAATGGAATATTACTCAGCTGTAAAAAGCAATGAAACTGGGACATTTTTAGAGACATGGATGGACCTAAAGGCTGTCATACAGAGTGAAGTAAGCCAGAAAGAGAAAAACAAATATCGTATATTAACACATATATGTGGACTATGGAAAAATGGTTCAAATCAACCAGTGTGCAAGGCAGAAATAGAGACACAGATGTAGAGAACAAACATATGGACACCAACTGGGGAAAGCAGGGAGGGTTGGGGTGGATGAATTGGGAGACTGGGATACCAAATTGTACCCTCTAAATATATGCTGTTTATTGTCTGTTAACTGTATCTCAATAAAAGTTCTTTAAAAAAGTGTAAAAAAAAATGCATACTTGGGAAAAAAATAAGTTTATTGCAAAAACTATAACAGATCCTTCCCAAATTTTTTAATGATATTGTAACAATCAATCCTATTTCTAGTAAATGTACCTTAAATTACGATTTAATATCAGAATCACACTAAAATATTTAATAATTTAAGGATAAAATACTTTAATTTCACAAAAACAAATTTGACCTTCAAATTCACTAGACTCTCTCTAGGAACACTAGAGAAAAAAAATCTAGAACCCTCTGGAGAAGAGAAGTCTGACCCTTGGCAGCCAACTAATATTCAAGAGAATGGCTAAAATTCTCTAACAATAATTTGGTAACTCTTCAAGAAAGATAAAAACAACATCATATGTAATAAGACAAATATGTGAAAGTTTTTTTTTTCAATCCAGGACTATCAAATATTTCTCTACTTATTTATCCTAATATCCAAAGTTTACTCTTAAATCATTTCTTGAAGTAGTAAACATTAACACTTATGGAACATTGATCAAATCAGTAAAAATAAAACCCCAACAGTCATACTCTTCTTTGAAATTAAAGACCCCAAATCTTTCTTAAATTTTATTACTTCTGATTTTCAATGGACTGCTATGAAGTAAAATATAGAACTAAAAACAAATCCCAAACTAGTCATGTGAGTAAGTAATTTTGCAAACCTCTCTACGTATTTTAACCCTAGTGCGTCAAGTGTTGTATAAAACTTAATCCAAACAAGTAATACATTTTAAAATATGCAATAAAACAACAGATAAGCTCAAATGTGTTGTAATCCAACTTTTAACACACTTTAAGCTGACCAACTTATCCTGTTACCAAGCTAAGTGTTTGGTGCTGGCCTTCATAATTCTCTTCACATTACTTCACAGGCATATGGGATCTTAGCTCCCTGACCAGGGATTGAACCCACACCCCCTGCACTGGAAGGTGAAGTCTTATCCACTGGACCATCAGGGAAGTCCCCCATTACTATTTTAATAACAAAAACCTAGGATTACAAAGTGACTTGTTTAAAAAACAGGTTGCAGATATAAAAATTTGCAATTCCAATTATGTTATACAATTTTCTTGCTGGTAAACAATCAAAATAAAAAAATAAACTACAGTTGTTACCCAGAGCCCCATAGCTCAAAACTATGGATTTATCCAACAGCAACTTCTCTCAGTGACAACTGTATAGTTCTTACATATCAGAGTTGTCCATAAGAATTTTGAGATTTGAATAGCTTAAAAGTCCTGTTCAGTTGCGGGGGGAGGTGGTTTTTTTTTAATATTTATTTACTTATTTGGCTGCACCAGGTCTTAGTTGCGGCTTTGGGGATCTTTGTTGTGGCATAAGAGATCTTTAGTTGCAGAATGTGGACTCTTACTTGCGGCACATGGGATCTAGTTCCCTGACCAGGGACTGAACCCGGGCCCCCTGCATTGGGAGAGCAGAGTCCCAACCACTGGATGACCAGGGAAGTCATCCTGTTCAGTTCTAAAATCCCAATTCTATTCTCTGACAGGAATAGAAAAAAATTAACCGACTGAAATCAAAAAATGGAAAATGCACGGAATCAACACAACCTCTCTGTGTTCTTGCTTCCTAACTTAAAATGCCCTACATAAAATACTAGAAAATCCAATGGGAGAAAGCACTCAGGTTTAGGCTCATCTTGCATTGCCTAAAAGAAAACACATGCAAGTTGAATATGCCAAAGCCCTCTCATAATAAGTGTTATTCAATATGATAATATATATGTGAGTAATATTGTTAATGGGGCAGACAGATATGAATGCCTAAAAAAGATACAAAATTTCTAATTATACCACACCTCCTGACAACAAAGACAGAGCTCCAGCATTCATACATATTCTTTCCATCCAGGAATAACATAGCATCTGAGTGAAGGTAAAGATTCACTTTGTCTCAAATGCATGAAGTTGAGGCACTTTTGTACCTCAAACAAGGGCAACATACAATAAAACTTTTAAGAATATGAACACTGTTGTTCAAAGATGGTATGTCAAGCTCCACATCCACACACAAGTCTAAACCATTCATTGTCACCATCTCTGTGACATCTGAGTGATTCAGAGTTGTCCCACCACATGAGGTACCACAGTCCAGCCCATGAAGTTCTATAAGCAGAATATATTAAGTACGGACCACTCTCTCTTTCCCTCAACTGTTTAAAAGGACAATGGGAGGAACACATACTATTAAGGATGCGTTAAAGAAATGTACCATAAACATGTGAAGTATTTTTAAAGTATTTTAAGTACATCTAAAAGCACCTAACACATTAAGTGCACAATAAATTTAAGTATAATAACTTTGATTTAATAGAGGTCAATTTAAAATTGTCAGATTACCTTCATCTTATTGTCTGGTGCATTAAAGCACCAATAGTTGGTGTTTTTGAGTAAAAGAATTTTTAATTCTGAGCTAAATCATTAAGGGAAACAAGAACCACATCCCTTCAAAAATTGAGGGGGTTAGGGGGTAGCAGTTGAAAATCAGTGCATAGGGAATTCCCTGGCTGTCCAGTGGTTAGGACTCTGCGCTTCCACTGCAGGGAACATGGGTTTGATCCCTGGTGGGAGAACTAAGACTATGCATGCTGCACAGTGCAGCCAGAAAGAAAAAAGAAGAAAACCCACGTTTAACTTATAGTTGGTCCTTCTACTGAGCTCCTCTGTATCCACAGATCCAATAGCCTGCACATGGAACAGTACTGTTGTTTACTACTGAAAAAAATCCAGTATAAGTGGACCCACAATTCAAACCCAAACCCATGTAGTGCAAGGGTCATCTGTATTTGAAAGAATCACAGATTTTATTAGTATGTATGTGTTGACCTTACAGGAAAATCTTGATTATACATTTTGTATGCCCTCATAGCCAAATGTCCACTTAACATAACTAATCAATCTTCCCGCATCAACATCACAAATAAGAACAAAAGAAAAAACTTCAGAAAGGTAAATCTTTTGTGAAAATATGTAGCGATAAAATAAGCACCGCCCATCTAGTTGAAAGATCTGATCCTTGATCCATTATATTTGCATAATTTAATGCCTGAAAAGAGCTTTAAACTCATTACACAAGTTATATTCATTCGAGGTACAGTATTTAGGAAACAAGTATAGATACTAATTTGCACACAGACACACTGAAAAAGAGAATATATTATTTCTGATTCAAATAGATCCTGTTAGTTTTAAGGCAGTCAAATAATCTTATTGATAACTGCGGTACTACTATTTTTTTTTTTAATGTACTCAGTAAGATTCAAACACTTCGTTATTTGTTTACTCACTGTGCTCCAGGAAAATACAGGCTGAAAAGACTGTAACCTTCAAGTTTTTTCAGTTTCAATTTCTAAATTTGTAAAACAAGCATATTATATATTTTAAAACAGGACAACACAGTTGCTGAACTAAGGCCTATAATCAAACTGGTTAAGTTCAAATCCTTGCTTTACCAAATACTACTCCCTAGGTATCTGCCTATGCCTGTTTCCTCCTCTATGAATTAGGAATAAAAACACTAGGTTTTCATGAAGATTAAATTACTTAACATACGTTAGAAAATTACTGTGGACACGTGTTAATTATTGTAAATGACAGGTACACAAAGATTTAATATACTATCCTCACTCATAAATTTGAAAGTTTCTCAAGTTAACTTTTTTTAAAAAACTTAGTTTTGTTCTGGCATACAATAAGAGCTCAATATATGCTCTTTTTATTACCCTACAGGCTATTTGCCAAGCTTAAAGGAAATGATACATGAAAAGTACCCAGCACCTGCCCAAGGCCGTGTTTAACACAAGTTGCCATCCTCGCATCATCCTTCAGAATCAGTACTCAGCATATGTTCGGCGTCAATTATTTTTTCACCCACTTGGGGCTTAATTTTTAAGCATACTCTACTATAGTCATGACTCACCTCTGACAGAGACCTGCAAGTTACATTATCAACTGTCAGTGGGCTCCAGAGATACAAACGTGTCCAGAATGCTAACTTCACTGATATTTTGTAACTAATTTCAATTGACGGGAAATGACTTATGTCACTGTCTCTTACAAGACTGCCTTAAAACCAACAAATTGCAAGCATTAAATGACAATTGTCAGTTACGCTCAAGAAGAACTCAAGTGAAGCCTAAGCATCACAGAAGATGGGGGACCAAGAGTAACCAGAGCAGCGGCTGGTCTCAGCACACTGGCTGCTAAACTAAGAGAACTGGAGGAACGGACCTCAAGCCCTTTCCTAAGCACATCGAAGACGGCTACCAACTCATGAACCCCAAGAATCAACATGTGTGTTTTACGTCACACACACAGCGTTAAGTCCGCCTTTCCGTTTCTCCAGCCCCTTCAATCAGTTCTCCACGGCAAAGGAAGAGAAAGTGTTAAAGACGGCCGCACGCGAGCGTCAGAAACGAAACAACTGCACTTCCCACGCTGGACCTCCAGAGGGCGCCCGCCATATGCCCTCCTCCCCCGCCCTCCGCCCGGGTAACGTGAGCAGCTGCAGGAGCCCGTCGTCTGCCTGCTGAGGCTGGTATTGCAGCAACGGCGACGTCTGCAGCGGTGCAAACAGCAGCGCCCACTCCCAGCTGCCTCCCCGGGCTGCGCCCCGGGGGCAGCTGCCACCCAGGGGAAGGCTCCTCCCCCTCAACACAACGGAGATGCACCGGTACCCCGGTGGAGGCCCTACACCCTGACGACGGCCCCTAAGAGCCTCACGTGAGGGGCAAGAGACTCACAATGGGGGTGTTTTCCGCCTCAGGTCCTGCCAAAGATGCACCAGGTAGGGATGAAGGCGACTCCTGGTCCTGCGGGAAAAGGAAAAATGAAAAATGGATCAAGAACCTCTAACCAGGTGTGAGAACCAAGCCCTTTCCACCAGGAGGAGACGGAAGAGGGAATAAGAGGTCACGGAGGTTCGGCCCTTCGATTACTGCTCCCCAGCCCGTGACCAGAAACCCCCTCCTACGTAAAGTAGAGCAAAACCGCGTAAAACCTTTATTTGGGACCAAACCCACGTGAAAGACAAACCCTGGAGGGAAGAGGCGGAGGGCAGCAGGCCTGCTCCGGGAGCGGGAGGGGGAAGGGCGAGCGCAGCCTCGACGCCAGCGGGGAATCCTGTCCCCGGAATCGGCCCACCCGGCGCCGTGCCCGGCGCGCCCGCACCCACGCGGGGGCAGGGGGCGGCTCGCGTCGCCACGGAGCGGAAGCCCCCCGCGCTGGCCCCCAGCTCCTGCCCCGGGCCCGAGACTTGCCCCCCCGCAGTCGACGACCGGCAGCGTTGCCTCCGCGTCCGCCATTAGAGACCCAGCCAAACAATACGTGCGGAGCCGAGCCGCGCGCGCGCCGGGGCCGGGGAGGCCGAGGAGGGGACCGGCGCGGGGGGCCCGCGCCCTCGCCCCCAAACTTGGGGTCCTCGCGCCGCCGCCGGGAGGGCGCGAGCGCCGCCCCATCGCCCGCGGAGGCGCCCCTCCCCCACCCGCCCCACCCCCACCCCCCCGCGACCCCCGCCGCCGGCCCCCGCCCCGGGCGGCCCCGGGCGACCCCCGCCGCCGGCGGCCGCCTCACCCGGCCCTCGAGGCCGCGCCCGCACTCCCGCAGCCCGCCGGCCGCCCGCCAAGGCGCCTGGGACATCAGCGGAGCCGCCGGCCGCCCGAGGCCCCGACGCGGCAGCGGCGACGGCGGCCGCGCCGCGGGGCGCTCGTCCCGGGTCGGTGGGAGGCTCCGGAGGCCGCCCTCACCCATCTCCGCCTCCCGGCGCCTCCGCCTCCGCCTCCGCCTCCCGAGGCTGCGCCGCTCCCGGCCACCCCCACTGTCGGCGGCCCTGCGCTGGAGACACGGCGGGGACAAGCCTCACCCGGTTCTGGCTGCGGCTCCGCGGAACGAACCTCCCCGCCCCCGGCCCACCCCCCTTCGGCAACACGCGCAACTCCGCTCGGTCCAGTCCCGGCTTTAGCGCTGGTGAGGAGGCGGAGGCGGCGGCCGCGGCGGCGCGGCCCGGCCCGGCAGGCCCCGCCCCCCGCGCCCTCACTGGCGGCCGCGAAGGGAGGGCCGGGCGCCTCGGGCACGCCCATTGGCTGCGGCCGCCTTCCTTCAGGACCCCCCTCGAGGGGGTGGTCCGACGCCCTGTCCGTCAGGCACAGGCCACGCCTCCGCACCTCCATTCCACCCCCCCCATTCCCCGCCCCCACCGCGGCCCGGCCCGTCAGGGCCCGGCCGCCGCCTCCCGGGCCCGCCGCACCCGCTACGGCTCGGGCCCTGGAGGCCGGGGGCTGTCCGGGCCGGGCGGCCCGAGGGCCTGAGCCGGGCCGCCTGCCCCCGCAGCGGCCGCGGGCGACGCCGCCCGAGGAGCGCCGCGGCCTCGATGTCCCCCACGCCCTCCCTGTCCAGTGTCTGCGAGCCCCGTGAGGGCCGAGCGGGCAGCGGCTGTGGCGACGGCGGCGGGGGGCCCGCGCGCCCCGAGGGCTGGAAGCGCTTCCCCGCGCCTCAGCCCCGTGGGGAGGCGTCCCTCGCTCCCGTCATGGCTGCGGGAGGAGACGACGTCCTCCATCTTGTCGGGGCCGCTGGGGGAACTGGGGGCAACTCCGACTCGTCCCGGGAAGCCCGGGCCGGGCCCCGCCGACCGGCCGCGGAGACGGCGCCCGCCGCTGCCTCCGCACCTGGGCCCCGACACGTCTCCCGCCTCCGCCGGCCAAGATGGAGGCGGCTGCGGGCCTCGAGCCGGGCGCCCGCCTGTCTGAAGGGCTGCACCGGCCCCCGGGCCTCCGCCCGCGTCGGCCCCGCGGCAGGAGCGAGCGCAGGTGCGGACCGGGCCGGGCCGGGCCGGGCCCGGCCAGCCGTGACCGAGTCGCCACCTGGGCCGCGGGGCTCGGCTTTTGTTCGCCGTCTGCACCTACGTCCCGGGCGCACGTCACGGCTGTGCGGGTCCCGAGGTTCCACGTAGGAGGCGAGCGGGGAGGCCGCCCTGGCGGCCGTCGGTGGGACTGCAGCCGGCGCTGTTGGGGAGAAAATGAATGGACACATTGGACCCCAATTTCTGGAGGACCCAACACACTGCCTACTAGTAACTAGACGGGTGATGTTACACTTTAAAGTTCCATGCGGTGATGAACAACAGGAACTTTTCAATGAAGTTATAATCATCCATGAAGGTCTCAGTAGAGACTGACCTTATAGAGACGCCACAGCATAGTCCAGTAGAAAGTGAGATTCATTATGAAACAATCAAGTAATCCTCCCACCGATGACTGAGTGCAGTAAATATACTGCTCTTTATTTAAATCGGAGGATGTCCAATGTGTATGTCAACCCGCTTTCTTAAAACGGTGTCTTTTTTGGCATTTTATTTCTTAATTATAAAATTTTACGGTTTTCAATAAAACAAAATATTCTTGTAAGACTACGTGCGTTACATAGTACTGTTTTACATTGACATTCTCGATGTCGGTATCTTCACAACAGAAAAGTCCTCTATTTCCAAATGCAGGACAACATTGTAATCACTCCGTGAAAACTTAACACCATCCCTTTTCTGTATCACCATGTACCATTGCAATAACTTCTCTTCATTGAGTTTATGGTTAGTTAGAAGGCTTAAGTAGAGATACTTCCAAATAAGCTCTGTCATAGACCTAAGTGATGGCCTGGATTGCTGCATGCTGTTCAATGTAAGGAGGCTCTATACTGCTACCAATTATCTGACATTATTGCTGTTTTATAATTAATTAACAGGACTAATAATTACTGTAGTGTATATTAGTCCCATTTTGTATTCATTCAAATCCATTTGTGCATGAAAATGTTCGCTGAATTAAGCACGTAATATCAGGAAAGTTTTAGTTGAGAGTTGAAAACTGGAAAAAAATTTTTGTCATAATTCAAATAAAAACCACTTAATTTTATACAAAAGTACTTATAAAAATAATTATTTGAATGTTCATAACAGAATTATTCATAATTTCCAAAAGGTAGAAACAACCCAAATGTCCATTAACTGATGAATGCATAAACAAAATGTGGTTGATCCATGCAGTGGAATATTATTCAGCAGTAACAAGGAACGAAATTCTGACACAGGCTGCAACATGGATGAACCTTGAAGGCATTGTACTAAGGGAAATAAGCCAGGCAAACTTATAGAGATAGAAAGCAGGGTGTTAGTTCCCTAGGCCCAGGGAATGGGAAGTGATAGCTAAAATGTACGGAACTTCTTTTTGGAGCAAATTGATTGTAGTGATGATTGGACAGCTCTGAATGTACTAAAAACCGTAGATTGGTTCACTTTAAGTGGATGAGTTGTATGGTATGGAATTATAACTTGATAAAGCTGTTACTAAAAATGTGTGCGTATGTATGTGTGTGGAGTTATTCTATACTAATCACAAAAACATACTAAGCTTGGGCTTCCCTGGTGGTGCAATGGTCAAGAATCTGCCTGTCAATTCAGGGGACATGGGTTCAGTCCCTGGGCCAGGAAGATCCCACATACTGCGGAGCAACAAAGCCCATGTGCCACAACTATTGAGCCCATGTGCCACACCTACTGAAGCCCATGGGCCTAGAGCCCGTGCTCTGCAGCAAGAAAAGCCACTACGATGAGAAGCCCACACATCACAACGAAGAGTAGCCCTGGCTCACCGCAACTAGAGAAAGCCCGTGTGCAGCAACAAAGACCCAACGCAGCCAACAAATAAACAAATAAATTTATTAAAAAAAAAAGCATGCTAAGCTTTGCAGGAAGACTTGAGCAGAGGACTTGCATTTCAAACAGTTGTTTGGCCACTCAAACCCTTGACCAGGTTATCTTCTCTTCTGAGGCTCAGTTTAGCCATTTATAATATAAGGTAATGCAGTGTTGTAAGGACCAAATAACTCCTATGAAAGCACTATAAAAATATTAGAAGTTGCTAAAAGAGTAGATCTGAAAAGTTCTCATCACAAGAAAAAATAATCATAACTCTGTGGTCATAGATGTTAGCTAGAGTTATTTTAGTGATCATGTCACCATACATACATATATCAAGTTATAATGTTGTCCTCTTGAATTCATATAATATTATATGTCAATTATATCTCAATACAAATAAATGTTAGGTACAATTGTATCTTTGGAAACCAAGAGCTCACCAGTAATTGAGAAGCAATATGACAGCTTAGGAGGCAGGCTGCCCCAGTTTGAACTCTGGCTTTACCCACAACTAGCTGGGTGATTTTAGGCATATGTTAATTTTTTGAAGAACCTCCATACTGTTTTCCATAGTGGCTGCACCAGTTTACATTCCCACCAGCAGTGCAGGAGGGTTCCCTTTTCTCCACGTGGTAGCCATTCTGGCAGCTGTGAAGTGATATCACATTGTGCTTTTGATTTGCATTTCTCTAACAATTAGCAATGTTAAGCATATTTTTGTGTGCCTGTTGGCCATCTGTATGTCTTCTCTGGAAAAATCTCTATTTAGGTCTTCTGCCCACTTTTTTTTAAATTAATTAATTAATTAATCTCGGTGTGTTAGGTCTTCCTTGCTGTTCACAGGCTTTCTCTAGTTATGGCGAGCAGGGGCTACTCCCTGTTGCGGTGTGGGGGCTTCTCATTGTGTTGGCTTCTCTCGTTGCAGAGCACAGGCTCTAGGCACACAGGCTTCAGTAGTTGTGGCACATGGGCTCATTAGTTGTGGCTCAAGGGCTCTAGAGCACAGGCTCACGGGCTTAGTTTCTCCACGGTATATGGGATCTTCCCTGCCCCTGCATTGACAGGCAGATTCTTAACTACTGCGCCACCAGGGAAGTCCCTGCCCACTTTTTTTTTAATTAATTGTTATTGGGATATAGTTGATTTACAATGTTGTGTCAATTTCTGCTGTACAGCAGAGTGAATCTGTTATACATGTATATATATATATCCACTTTTTTTTAGATTCTTTTCCCATGTAAGGCATTACAGAGTATTGAGTAGAGTTCCCTGTGCTGTATAGTAGGTCCTTATTAGTTGTCTATTTTATATATAGTAGTGTGTATATGTCAATCCTAATCTCCCAATTTATCCCTTCCCCTTTTCTGCCCACTTTTTGATCAGGTTGTTTCTCTTTTTTTGTTTGTTTTTTTAATATTGAGCTGTCTATATATTTTGGATAATAACCCCTTATCGTTCATATCATTTGCAAATATTTTCTCCCATTCAGTATGTTTTTCATTTTGTTGATGGTTTCCTTTGCTGTGCAAAAGCTTCTAAGTTTAATTAGGTCCCATTTGTTTGTATTTGCTTTTGTTTCCTTTGCCTTAGGAGACAGATCCAAAAGACTGTTGCTACCACTTATGTCAAAGACTTTTCTGACTATATTTTCTTCTGGGAGTTTTATGATTTCCAGTCTTACATCTAGGTCTTTAATCCATTTTGAGTTCATTTTTGTACATAGTGTGAGAAATTTTTCTTCTTTTTTTAAATATATATATATTGGCTACTTTGTTTTTTTTAATATTTATTTCTTTATTTTATTTTTGTCTGTGTCGGGTCTTTTTTGCCACACATGGGATCCTCCACTGCAAGGCATGGGCTCCTCGTTGCAGCACACCAGCTTCTCTCTAGTTGTGGCATGCCGGCCCCAGAGCACGTGGGCTCTGTAATTGCAGCACGCAGGCTCTCTAGTTGCAGCCTGTCTGCTCAGTAGTTGCAGCACGTGGGCTTAGTTGCCACGTGGCATGTGGGACCTTAGTTCCCTGACCAGGGAGTGAACCCACGTCCCCTGCATTGGAAGGCTAATTCTTAGCCACTGGACCATCAGAGAGGTCACAAGAAAATGTTCTAATTTCATTCTTTTACATGTAGCTGTCCAGTTTTCCCAGTGACTTATTGAAGAGACTGTCTTTTCTCTATTGTTTATTCCTGTCTCTTTGTCATAGATTGTCTATAAGTGTGGGGGTTTATTTCTGAGCTCTCTATTCTGTTCCATTAATCTATGCATCTGTTTTTTTGCCAGTACCATACTGTTTTGATTGTACTGTAGCTCTGTAGTATAGTCTGAAGTAAGGAAGCATAATTCTGCCAGCTCTGTTCATCTTTCTCAAGATTGTTTTGCGTATTTGGGAGTCTTTTGTGTCTCCCTACAAATTTTAAAATTATTTGTTCTAATTCTGTGAAAAACACCACTGGTATTTTGATAGGAATTGTATGGAATCCATATATTGCCTTGGGCAGTATGGTCATTTTAACAATATTAATTCTTCCAATCCACAAACATGGTATATCTTTCTATCTGTTCGTGTCATCTTCAATATCTTTTATTAGTGTCTTATAGTTTTCCTAGTGCAGGTCTTTTACCTTCTTAGGTAAGTTTATTCCTGGCTACTTTTTTTTTTTGATGCAATTATAAATAGGATTGTTTTCTTAACTTCTCTTTCTGATAGTTCATTTTTAGTGTATAGAAATGCAACAGATTTCTATATATTAACTTTGTATCCTGCAACTTTATCAAATTCATTTGATGAGCTCTACCAGTTTTCTGGTGGTGTCTTTAGGATTTTCTATGTATAGTATCATGTCGTCTACAAACAGTGACAGTTTTACTTCTTCCTTTCCAATTGGATTCCTTTTATTTCTTTTTCTTGTCTAATTGCTGTGGCTATGGGCTATGAAATTTCTTGATCATGACAATCACTAGGATATATATTATACATGGAGACCTAGTACAAACCCACCTTTATATATAATTACATATCTGAATCAAAAATTTCATAGAAGAATTGTTTCACTTACTACCTCAGATGGATTTTAATATTTTCTATTCTAAACTATTTAAATGTAGTCTATACTGGTTTTGGGATTTTGTTTGTTTGGTTGCTTGGTTTGTTTTTTGTTTGTTTGTTTGTTTGTTTTTTAATAAACAGTGGTTCTAGCCCACCAAATTGACTACATGGCTTACAAACTGTGGTTTGAAAAACACTATTCTAAAGAAAGCAAATCATGGATGAATTCAAATTCTAAAACAGAAGTGAAAACACAAGATGATACTGAATACTGAGAGTAGTCTGGAATGAACTATAGGTTGAAAAACTCATTTTTTAAAAAAATAGAGGTTTAAGTAGCCATTCTTCCTAAATATATGAAATACTCCTTCCAAATGCAGCTGGTGAGCAAGTCTCTGGATAAGCAGTGTAATGATCTGGAAGAGAATGCAGAACTGACATTGACTCCACCATTCATCAGCTCTGTGACCCTAGACCTTCCGAGCCTCAGTGTCTCATTCAATAAAATGAGGGAATTGCATGTAATATGCCCTTGAAGGAAAGTCCACTTGTCTCTTCACAGAGTCTTCTCATCCCTCAGAAGAATCCCAATGTCTTCTCCAGCCCTTCTCACATTCCCAAGCTATTATGAGCATCGCCTTCCTCCCAGTTCCTGTGGCTTTTCTTTTAATTAAATAATCGGATATGTTTACCGCTATGTGTGTATGTGTGTGTGTATACGTGTGTGTATAGAGATAGACAGACAGATAGATAGATAGATAGATAGATTGTTTTGTTTTGTTTTTGCCGCACCACATGGCTTTCAGGGACCTTACTTCCCTGACCAAGGATGGACCCACACCCCCTGCATTGGAAGCATGGAGTCTTAACCACTGGACTGCCAGGGAAGTCCCATACCACTATATTCTTAACAAAGAGTGCTTTGTGTGCCTCCTTCCCTGGCTCGCACTGGAGGACAAGCACCCACCATGTTTCTCATTTTCTCTCCCAGGCAGTATTGTCCACCTAAGTGCCTTCTAAGCTTTAGAGGTCCTGACTGCAAAATGGAAGCAAATTTTTTAAAAAGAAAATTATATTCAATGATTATGGAGGTCCTTTCCAGTAATTAAATGTCATAATTTTTACAAAATCATAAGCTGAATATAATGATTTAAAGTTTAATTTTCAAAAAATAAAAATAAAAAAATAAAAAATAAAAAAGTTTAATTTTCACCCATTTAAGGGTTCCTTATATTATCACCTATTGTTTTTTGAGTTTCTGTACTAGGTACCTATTATTCTCTGAGATTAAAACCTAAAATTAAGCAAGTCTAACAGTTTTGAATGTAGCATTTTTTTAAAATATTTTTCTTACTTCCATAGATCATACACAGTCAGTGACAAAAACAAAAACTGAACAATAACAACAACAAAACTTAGAAAACCTGTGCAAAAAATTGCAAAAGAAAAAAGCATTACCAGTAATTCTTCACCCAAGGATGGCTATTGGGTAAAATTTTTTTCAACAGACCTTTTTTTTTTTAATAGCAGTTTTAGGTTTCACAGCAAAATTGAGCAGAAAGTAGAGTTCCCATGCAACCCCTGCCCCTGCACATGCACAGCCCACCCCACTATCAATAACCTCCAGCCAAGTGGTGCATTTGCAAGCGGGGATGAACCTGTGTTGACATGACATACTCCAGACCCACAGGGGACACTAGGCTTCCTCTCAGCCTTGCGCTTTCTCTGGGTTTTAATAAGCACATGGTGGCCTGCATTCATCATCCTACCATCATGAGAATACTTTCACTGCCCTAAAAATTCTCTGTGTTCCACCTATTTAACTCTCTGTCCCCATAACTCATGCCAATCACTGACGTTTTCACTATCTATGGTTTTATACTTTCCAAAATGTCATGCAGTTGGAATCATACAATAAACAGCCTTTTCAAATTCACTTCACGAAGCAGTAGCATTTAACATCTCTCCATGTCTTTTCATGACTTGATAGTGCGTTTCTTTTTTTTTTTTTTAATTTACTTATTTATTTATTTTTGGCTGCATTGGGTCTTCGTTGTCTTCATTGCTGCAGGCGGGCTTTCTCTAGTTGTGGCGAGAAGGGGCTACTCTTCATTGCAGCGCTCGGGCTTCTTACTGTGGTGGCTTCTCTCGTTGTGGAGCACAGGCTCTAGGTGCATGGGCTCAGTAGTTGTGGCTCAGTAGTTGTGGAGCACAGGCTTAGTTGCTCCTTGGGCATGTGGGATCTTCCCCAACCAGGGCTTGAACCCATGCCCCTGCATTGGCAGGTGGATTCTTAACCACTGTGCCAGCAGGGAAGATCCACTCATTTCTTTTTAGTGTAGAGTAATATTCCGTTGTCCAGATGCACCACAGTTTATTTATCCATTCATCCATGGAAGGACGTCTTGCTTGCTTCCAAGTTTTTGGCTATTATGAATAAAGCTCCTGAAAACACCCATGTTCGGGTTTTTGTGTAGACATGTTTTGAACTCACTTGGATAAATACCATGGGGTGTGATTGTTGGATCTTATGCTAAGAGTATGTGTAGTTTTGTAAGAAACTGCCAAACTGTCTTCATTTCCACTGGTAATAATGAGAGTTCCTGATGTCCACGTCTTCATCAGCATTTGGTGCTGTCAGTGTTTTGGATTCTCACCACTTAATAGGTGTATAGTGGTCTCTACCTGCTATTTTACATTGTTAACATTTTGATGTATCAGTGTTCTTCCACAGAATGTTTTCAAATATTTATATCACCCATAATAAGTATGTCTTGTTAGAAGTGATTAAGAGATTCAGTAAAACACTGGTGATATCTAGAAGAATAGAATTGTCTTTGAGAATAGGGGCATCATCTTTGTTTTGCTGCTGTCAGGTAGGTAAGAAGATTTTAAGATGAGATGCATACAGTGGAGACTAATACGTAGCTACAGAAGACTTGCACTTTGGCTTGCATTAACTCTTAAAACAGAAATAAAGTCCAAGGACCCACTCATGGAAAAGTGGGACCCGGAATGACTGCATACTCATGACAAGTAGGGAGATTAAAAAACAAAAACAAACTCCAGACATGCTTATTTTTTATGTGTGATGTGATAAATAGTTTGTGGGAAGTGCTTTTGAGACACCATATCTATGCTGATAAGAAACTAGTTTTAGATTCAATCATCATTTTTCAAATGTAATAAAGAAATAAGAATTGTAATCAGGGTTAGAGTCATCAAGCCTGAGAAGACAGAAAAGTTTTATCAACTAATGCTTAGTGGTACTCTGTAGCACAGGAACTATATTCAATATCCTGTGATAAATCATAATGAAAAAGAATATGAAAAACAATATATGCATGTATAACTGAGTCACTTTGCTGTACAGCAGAAATTAACACATTGTAAATGAACTATATTTAAATAAAATAAAAAAAAAAACTAATGCTTAGTGGTAGTAACAAAAATTAGTTACTCTTACTAGCACTGTGTGGAACTTTTAAGATCTTTGATATTCATTCATTCCACAGTATTAACTGAGTGTCTACATTATGCCACAGCTATGATAAGTGCTGGGGATAGAACAGTGAATAAAACAGAAATAATCCCTAGACTCATGGAGAGTTCAGTCTACACTAAATTAGAAAGACCCCACAAATGGGGAAATGGACAAAATGAATATGAATAGGAAAATTACAGTTGAGTGCTGGGGAGGAGTTAAACAGAGATTCCTAATAGGGCACATCAATGGAGACCTGTGCTGGTGATCCTGGGAGACCTTTCTGAGCAGGTAACATTTGAATTGAGATCTGCCCTAGGCGCAGCCGTTAGAATAACAAGGGGAATATTGTTCTAGGCAGCAGGAAAAGCAAGAACTAAACCCATCCTAACAACTGTAGATGAATAGGGTGGAGAGCAGTGGACCAACAGAAGGAGGGCACCGTGTGAGCAGGCCATGCTCAGCAAGGAGGGCTTTGTAGGCCGTGCTGAGGAGTCTGAATTTTATTCTAGCACATGCAAAAGCCACAAAGAGGGTTTTTAAGTGAAAAGTGATACAATATTATGTAAATGTTAAGCAGATAACCCTGGCCACTTGTGGAGGATGGCTCGAGGGTCGCAAGAGCGGAATTTGGGAAGCTGTTTTGTGGTCTGGGCGAGAATTGATGTGCTGGCCGCAGCAGTGGTGTAGAGTGGTCAGTAGGTTGGATTGAGGATGGAAGGGTGCAGGGTGCAAACACACACCAAAAGTCACTTCTAAGACTTTGGAGGGAATTCCCTGGCGGTCCAGTGGTTAGGACTCCACGCTGTCACTGCCAATCCCGCAAGCTGCGCTGCATGGACAAAAAGAAGAAGAAAAAAAAAGACTTAGAAGCTAGTTTAAAATTTAGATGCAAAGACTTTCTGATATTAAAGTGTTAGCAACTCTATCAATTTTGTTCAAAAAAAGATGATAAGATTCACACACCCGGTGGCGCAGTGGTTAAGAATCCGCCTTCCAATGCAGAGGACCCAGGCTCGAGCCCTGGTCCAGGAAGATCCCACATGCCGCGGAGCAACTAAGCCCGGCCACCACAACTACTGAGCCTGCACTCTAGAGCCTATGAGCCACAACTATTGAGCCCAGGCAACGCAACTACTGAAGCCCGCACGTCTAGAGCCCGGTGCTCCACAACAAAACAAGCCAGTGCCGTGAGAAGCCCGCACACCGCAGAGAAGCGTAGCCCCCACACAGCAGTGAAGACCTAATGCAGCCCAATAAACGTCACTAATTAATTTTTTAAAAAGGGCAGCTGATAAGAGGCATCCTAAATAGAACAATAAATTAATCCTGATGTGAAAGAAATATAGTCCACACTTTTGTAAGGAAAACGTGATTGAGCGTTTCACCTGTAAGTGCTTTTTCCTTTCTTTTTCCACAAACTTAGAAAAACAGCTGTTAAGAATACATTAATGCTTCTGAATACAAATAAATGGCTGTTATTTGTAACTAATTTCAAGCTGTCCAAGGTCCTTTTTTCTAATTTATTTTCATATAATACCACAATAGTTCTTTATAATATTAGAAATAACCTCGAAGCATTTTTTTCTTTCATTTTGTTCTTGTTTTATGTATTTTCCAGTTAACCGAGCTGCCCAGGTGTCTATAGATAGTCGCCCAGCTGCCCAGGTGTGTGCACAGGAGCACCCAGCTGCCCAAGTGTGTCTCTCTCTATATATATGTAAATGGAGTCGCCCACATGCCCAGGTGTATGTACAGGACCACCAAGCATCTACAGGTGGTCACCCAGCGGCTCAGGCGTCCCGGAAAGAGACCTGAGGCGGGGGTACCCGGCGGGAGCGGCGCGCGCGGGGCTCTGGTTGCACCGCGGGGCCGGGCCCGCAGCCCCTGCCGGGCCGCCCGGCCGCCCGCAGGCCGCAGCCCCTTCCGCAGGCCCCGCAGGCCCCCCGCGCAGGCCCCGGCGGAGGAGGGCTCCGCGTGGCCAGCGCAGCGGCGCGGGTGGGGCGCGCGAGCCCGGGGGGCGCGGACCCGCTGCCGCGGCGCAGCCCGAGGGGAGGCCGGGGCGTCCGCGCGGGGGGCGGGAGGGTCCAGGCCGCGGCCGGGCAGGGCGGGTGGCGGCCGGCGGGGCCCGGCTCTGCGGCCGCGGTCCCCACCCCCAGCCCCCCGCCGCCGGAGGCAGAGGGCGCGAGGCCTCCCGCGGCTCCGGGTCCTTGCAGGTGGTCCGAGCCGGCGCGCAGGTGCGGGCAGAGCTCTGCCGGGACCAGCCCCGGGGACTGAAGACGGGCTAGAAACCTGGCCCGGTGCCGAAAGGGTTCCTCTGGGATCTGACTGGAGGCCCGGGTGAGCCGCCTCACCGCCCCTTTGCACGGCGATCCCTGGAGGGTCCATCCTCCTCCCGGGCGGCTCGCAGCCCGTCGCGGACCCCAGGACCCTCTGTCCCTTCTCCCGCGCTTGGTGGCCACGGGGGGTACCCTCGGCCCCGGGCTCCGCCCTGGATGCCGTGAGGGAGAGATGCTGGCCGGGGAGGCAGAGGACGCGAGGGACAGGCGCAGGCTCCTGGGGTCAGCTTTCCTCCTCCGCGGCGTCCTGGGCTTAGGGGCCTGAACGGCACCCCGCCTGTGAGAGCTCGAGGCACCGACAGAGCAGCGGGCCTCCTCCCGGCCGCTGGGTCCTGCGCTGCTGCGCGGTCCTCGGCGCCATCCTCTCTGTCGCCAAGCATCTTCTGTGAGCACAACGGCACGAAACGAGAAGTCACCACAGAAAGAGAAATGAGAAGAAAAACGATTGCATGGAGACTAAACAACACGCAACGAAAAAAACCAATGGGTGAAGGAGGAAATCAAAAAGGGAATTAAAAAATACTTTAAGTAAGAGTTTCTATAAAATTCTACTTTTTGTAAATTATTAATTGAAGGAATACATTGTGTTGGTTTGATCTAAGACTTAGCAATGTAATTCATATTTCATTGATTAAAAAATGTTTAACATAGATTTGTGGGCCTAGAAATTTTTCAGTTAAAACTTATTTACATATTTTTGTTGCAGAGCACTGTAGTAGGATGATTGCAAGAAGACTTTTCAGAATAAGTATATATTACGCTAGGATCGAATTCTGGGGGGAAGTGGAAAGGAAATGACGTTCAAGGGAGAAAAACGAATTGTGTGAAATTTCCTACAACTGAAGAATATCTTGTTCATGTACTTTTTAAAAGAGTGATGGTGAGTGCCAAAACAGTACAGTATGTAGATGCCATTGAATACATTGGTAAAAGGGATTTAAGATTTTTATTTTTAATGGGCATATTTGCACTGCACAGAAATTGTTAGATGTCACTTATTTGTGTAAATAGGCTTATTGTTCATCAAAATCTTTCTAGAAAGTATGTGAGCGAAAGTTTAAAAACTGTTGTTTGAAGGTCCAGCTGCAATACTTCCTCTGTGGAGTCTCCCCTGACCTTTCCCCTCCTCTTCCTCAGAACTTTGCTACAACAAAGAAAATGCTGTAATGCAGGTGGAAGGCTTAGTTGTCTACAGGCCTCTTCCCTGTTCTCTTGGAGGGCAGGAATGATGTTATTTATCTTTGTATTCCCATGGGGGTGTAACTACAGATGCAGAATATATACTTACTAATTTCTTCCTGTTTTGGGGGGGGCTCTCAGGCTTGGTTTCTCTGCGGCATGTGGGGTCTTCCTGGAGCAGGGCTTGAACCCATGTCCTCTGCATTGGCAGGCGGAATCTTTTTTTTTTTTTTTTGGTTTCCAGTTTTAAATTCTTTATTGAAATATGTGATCCAGTGCTAGGGGCCAGTCATCAAGAACCCATAGTTAAGGCTTTGATGGTGGAGAGGAAAGAGTTGTGATGAAAAAGTCTAGCCCAGCAAGGTGCAACAGAACTTTCTCCAGTGAGGCAGATGGTCTACCGTGGGCCCAGCGCAGCAGGATAGCCACTGGCCACACACAGCTACGGGGAGCTCCAAACAGGCGGATTCTTAACCACGGCGCCACCTAGGAGGCCCACTAATTTATTTCTAGTATATAGTTCATGAGATTTTTCCTAATATAGGGCATGTCCTAGAGTTTACAGTGGGAATAGGTTATAGCATCTCTCTGGGGAAATATGCATTTTAAGCCCCAAATGCACTGAGAAAATGTCTGGTTCTACCTAGAGAAATTGAATTGAAACCAAGTAAACGTCCCCAAGCCATCTACAATATAGTCTAGCGGGCCTCTCTTACAGAAACATTGGGAAAGCTAAATGAAGATGTTAGAGTTATTTGGAAATAATTGGCTTAAGAAACAAAACCTTTTGTTGTTTTCAGAAAAAAATCTGGAAGCCAGTTAGTATTGCAGGTGGGGGTTGGAGAGAAAGCTGGTGTGATTGTGACCAGTGTGCAATGCAGTAAATATCAGATCATGTAATATCAGCACAATTGGAGAAAATGTAATGACTTTGTTTAAATAAACTAAGGGGAAGCGTTTGCTTTGAATCTCTTCCAAACTCTGAGTAGATGAATAATTTTCTTCTCTCCATCATTCCATGGAATAAAAAAGCTGCTAACCCGTGGTAGCCCCCAATTTTGGCTCACCATTAAGGATGAACTCTTTTTTTTTTTTTTTTTTTTTTTTTTGGCCACACAGCATGTGAGATCTTATTTCCTCGACCAGGGATCAAATCCTCTCCCCCTGCATTGGAAGTGTGGAGTCTTTACCACTGGACCGCTAGGGAGGTCCCAAAGATGAACTCTATTTCACTTCTTTATTTTACTCCTTTCTTTTCCTTCCTCTTCTTTTTTCTTTCTTTCCTTTAAAATTAGGTAAATTAGATATTAAGACGTCAATGGGAACACTCTTCATGAATCTTCCAAGTCCAAATTGTTAATGGAATAATATTCTGTATTTGATTCTATGCTTACACAGATATGTTTACGTAAACATTTATATTCTTAAAATATAAAGTGGAACCATATCATTTATCACGCCCACGTGGGCTTTTTCAGTTAACGATGTGGTGGAGACGTGTTCCAGAGCAGTGCGAACAGGCCCACCCGATCCTTTCTCGCTGCTGCGCGTACTGCTGGGGTTCCTTCATTTGTACTTGTTAAAGGGAAAAACCAGAGGCCCAAAATGGCATCGCTTGTGCTAACGTCCATGATACCAAACCCAGATTTAACACCTAATCTAATGGCGGTTTCCACCTTCCCCAGAAATGTAATCTTAATCAATCAGTTTGGAATTTTCTCCTTGGCACCAAAGAAGTAATCTGTTATGTGGGTCGTCTCCCATCCCCACCCACAGGAAGGAGAGGCAGTCTGCATGATAAAAACTTGCCCACTCCTTTTTCCCAAAAAATGTTGTCCTGGCCCAAAATAACCCTTTCTTTTCTTTTGCTAATGACTTC